>NC_135958.1:32004234-32626954 GCF_053455715.1 Rhinoraja longicauda
AGGTGTGTGACAAGAATTGGCTGGAGCGGATAGCCAAGGTGGGGAAGAAGCTGGAGCTGTGGAAGCAGCGCTCCCTCTCCTTCACAGGGAAAAATCTGGTCATCAGGTGTGAGGTGCTCTCGGGGCTGCTGTACTCGGCGCAAGTGTGGCCCGTCCCTACCTCCTACGCCGTGGGGATCACCCGGGCCGTATTCCGCTTCATCTGGGGGTCGACGATGGACCGGGTGCAACGGGCCACAATGCACAAGTCGGCAGACAACGGGGGTAAAAGCGTGCCCAACGTCGCCCTCATCCTGATGGCCACCTTCGTGTGTGGCTGCATCAGGCGGAGCGTAGAGCCAAGGCACGTGGGCACCAAGTGCCACTACCTGCTGAGGTTCTACCTGTCCCCGGTGTTGCGAAGGATGGGCCTGGCGCAGATGCCACGCAATGTGCCAGTCAGCTGAACATTGCCGCACCATCTGTCGCTCGTGGAATGTTTCTTCCGGACCAACACCTTTGACCACAAGTCCATCGGGCAGTGGTCAGCACGGAATATCCTGCAGACACTGCAGGGGAATGACTCCATGGATCCTGTGGCGTGGTTCCCAGAGCAGACTGCTCAGCTTGTCTGGCAAAATGCCTCATCGCCAGAACTCACCAACAAGCACCAAGACCTGGCTTGGCTGACGGTGAGGGGAGCCCTCCCAGTCAGATCCTTCCTGCACCGCCGGAACCTCACTACCAGCGCTAAACTAAACTAAACAAAAATTTGTTGAAAAGATTGTTGCGTAGGTTTAAAATTTGCCTTTGACATGGTCTATTCTGATGGACAGGTCATTATTAACCTTTGGAACTTGCCAAAATAAAAATCAGTAGAGCTATCTCTACTGATTTTTATTTTGGCAAGTTCCAAAGGTTAATAATGACTAAAAACGAGGAATCTCTTACTCCTATCAATTGTTAGCATTTTTAACAGGAACTTATAGAACTCAATATTTAGGTTTTGAGTGGTTGCTTTGTGGGCAAAAGGATCGATTTGAAAATCAAAACAAAAAATCTGCAGATGCAGTCTTGTTCTGCAGATCTACATTGCTGATTGTTTAGCACTGTTAGTGATTTGCTGAGTGTTCAATGGGTTTGTCTCTCAGTAAGCCTTTAATTCTGACGTGAAGAAAGAAAGAAAACCACAGTGATGCTTCTTTGCTGCAGAATCTTCTTGCGGGTAGAACAATACTAAAATATTACATCTGTATAAATCTGGATACAATCATGAGAGGAATAAATCGGGTAGATGCACACAATCTCTTGCCCAGAGTAGGTGAATCGAGGACCAGAGGACATAGGTTTAAGGTGAAGGGGAAACGATTTAATAGGAATCTGAGGGGTAACTTTTTCACACAAAGCGACGTGGGTGTATGGAACAAACAGTCAGAGGAGGTAGTTGAGGCAGGAACTATCTCAACATTTAAGAAACTAACTGTTTTATCTAAATTAACTAACACATTTTGGTTTAGTTTAGTTTAGTTTAGTTTAGAGATACAGCGCGGAAACAGGCTCTTCGGCCCACCGAGTCCGCACCGACCAGACCAGCGATCCCCGCACACTAACAGGTACATGGATAGGACAAGTTTGGAGGGATATGGACCAAACGCGGGCAGGTGATACTAGTGGAGTTGGAACATGTTGGCCGAAGTTGGGCTGAAGGGCCTGTTTCCACACTGTATCACCCTGTGACTCGATGACTCTACATAGACTACGCTTTGTTAATGAATGAAATGATGTGAGAGACTTTTGCCTTAACCAGCTAAAGATTTTCACAGTTTTTTAAACTTGTGTTTTCCAGTGAATCCCATGATGGTATTTCTTTAGGTAGACATAAAATGCTGGAGTAACTCCAGCATCTCTGGAGAGAAGGAATGGGCGATGTTTCGTGTCGAAACCCTTCTTCAGACTGAAGAAGGGTCTCAACCCGAAACGTCACCCATTCCTTCACTCCAGAGATGCTGCCTGTCCCGCTGAGTTACTCCAGCATTTTGTGTCTATCTTTGATTTAAACCAGCATCTGCAGTTCATTCCTACACATGGTATTTCTTTTATCAGTGTGGAAACATTTTTGTAGATATTGTATGAATTTACAATGTTGAACCTCTTGGGTACATCCCTGACAAATGACAGAAATTGAATTTGGTCAGCAGTCATGCAATGATGACTCTCCCAATGGAGCCACTAGAAAATATGGAAGGAATATTAGTTCAAAATGTTGGAAGAAATGGTCTTTATTTTTGTTCCTTCACAGTGAAATGATGGATGTATGGATTCAGTGAAGTATGTTATGAAAACATGACAGAACTATCAGGGCTTTTAAGAATATTGTTTAGATTTGTCATTTTGATGAGGTTAAGATAGATTTAAAAATACAGATGTGCCAGCATTTCTGTAATATAGTTCCCACCTCTAGTGCAGTCAGAGATCAGATGCTGTACGCATAGCACACATTTAAATGGTTCCAGTTACTAAACAAAAATTGGTGAATAGTAATTTTGATTTATTTTAAACCTTTACGTCCACCAGCTGGTGAAAACATACATTGTTAAAATGTTATTAGCTACATTTAAATGAAATTGGCTGATCTATTTTTAACGGTCATTTTCTTGTATTTTTTTTCCCTCAAACTGATTTATTATTCCATTAGTTTGTGTTCGAAGTACCAAAGAAATAAAATTGAGCTCTTGATGATACAGCATGTTAGCAATTCCTTTAAGGCATACTCCTTCTCTGACTGCAGTTATGCAGAAGTTACAATCTGAAATATTTTTGCCAGCTGGGATGAGCACTCAACAGAGGCTTGTTTTGCTGCAGATTGGGTCCAATCTCTCAGGCACTGAGATAGAGTATTAACAGTGTGAATCATCATAGTGCTCTTCACTGTGATCCTAAATAACTCATACTCCGTGAATCACAGGAAGACCGTGTGTATGAGCTTGAAATGAAGAAATGTCTTTTACAGGAGCATACTTATGTTATGAGCAAAGCAGTTTTGTCCAAACATTTAAAAGGGCTCCAAATGAAATTTTGAATTCTCAAGGGGTTGACAATATTTTCAAAATCTTTGCCGGAATTGTCCTTCTGCTGGTATCTCTACCATTTGCTTTTGGAGACTCTTCAATTACGCAGTCGCTCAGGATTGAAGATGGTTTACTTTCGCTCTGGCTCTGAGATAACTAATCTCCTGTGTGAAATGTGCATATTTGTGCTCAGATGGAGCAGCTAAAGCTTGACCAAGTAGGTGGGTAGGTTGTTTATGATGGTATGTCCTCCTTCCACATGCATTTTGAATTGTGGAGACTTATTGTCTTCAAACATAGAATGTAGAGGGGCACAGCACCGGTACAAGCCCTTTGACCCATTATGCTTGTGCTTGTGCAGCCCAAACTAACCTCATCTGCCTGCACATGATCCATATCATATCATATATATACAGCCGGAAACAGGCCTTTTCGGCCCACCAAGTCCGTGCCGCCCAGCGATCCCCGTACATTAACACTATCCTACACCCACTAGGGACAATTTTTACATTTACCCAGCCAATTAACCTACATACCTGTACGTCTTTGGAGTGTGGGAGGAAACTGAAGATCTCGGAGAAAACCCACGCAGGTCACGGGGAGAACGTACAAACTCCTTACAGTGCAGCACCCGTAGTCAGGATCGAACCTGAGTCTCCGGCGCTGCATTCGCTGTAAAGCAGCAACTCTACCGCTGCGCTACCGTGCCGCCCTACATTCCTACATTCTCTGCATGCTCATGTGCCTGTCTAAATGCTTTTCAAACATCATTATCACATCTGCTTCCACCACCATTCCTGAAAATGTGTTCCTGGCACCTATCACTCTCAGTCTAAAAGAAAAAAAACATGACTTGTACACCTCACGGTGGCACGGTGGCGCAGCGGTAGAGTTGCTGCCTTATAGTGCATGCAGCACCAGAGACCCGGTTTTGATCCCAGCTACGATTGCTGTCTGTATGGAGTTTATACATTCTCCCCGTGACCTGCGTAGGTTTTCTCCAAGATCTTCGGTTTCCTCCCACACTCCAAAGACGTACAGGTTTGTAGGGTAATTGGCTTGATAAAATTGTAAATTGTCCCTAGTATGTGTAGGGTAGTGTAAGTATGCAGGAATTGCTGGTTGGTGCAGACTCGGTGGGCCGAAGGGCCTGTTTCAGTTCAGTTCAGTTTAGTTTATTGCCACGTGTACCGAGTTGAAAAGCTTTTGTTGCGTACTATCCAGTCAGCCGAAAGACATGATTACAATCGAGCCATTTACAGTGTGTAGAGAGATTTAAGAGTAGAGTGTGATTGTAATATGTGATTGTAGATCTGCTTCTGTGGCTAGCACACAAACAGTCGCCTGGGTTGGGTGGCATCTTGGAAGCTCACTCCTTTGCAGACCACATGAGCCTGGAACCATGAATGATGTCTTGGACTTCAAAAACTTCTCAATGGCTAAAAAGCAGTGTTGCTGCACCAGAAATGGGAGTACATTTCATCCTGCATGTCTGCCTTTGCTGAGAGCTGGCTCTCTACATTTTCCAGGGTTGCGTTGTGCACCTTGGTTATCAGGAAACACTGTTGGGTAGTGAAGGTAGGAGAATTATCGTAAAGATTTTTTAATGTAAGGCTTGATTTCTTATTCACTTCAGCAGAGGTGTCAGTAATGACTTGGATTTCAGTCTTCAAATATGCACCAATGCAAGCATCATTTGATACTGTAGATTAATGATGGGGTTGGGGATGATCTTGAGTCTGGAATGGAGACGGCTGAGGGTGAATACTTTCTGATTCACCGTGCGGGATATTTCCACTCCAGAGGGAAGCTTGTTGATGAATTTCAGTGTTGGAATGAGGAAGATTGTGATTAAAGATTGCTGCAGTGATCACAATGAATGACGGTGCTGGCTCGAAGGACCGAATGGCCTCCTCCTGCACCTATTTTCTATGTTTCTATGGCTGAAGCTGATGTGTAGGAAAGAACTGCAGATGTTGGTTTAAATCGAAGGTGGACACAAAATGCTGGAGTAACTTAGCGGGTCAGGCAGCATCTCTGGAGAGAAGGAATGGGTAGCGGGGAAGTTGATTACGAGCCAGCAGTAGATGACCCAGGGTGAGGATAGATTCCGACAACGTTACAGAGGATGTAGGTGGCCTTATTAATGACATGCAAAAGTGGGTCTAATTTTCTGGTTGGGGAGGAAAAAACATTAATGTTGCATATTGTGTGGATTTAGTTTAAGACCACTGCCAGCGATGGAGCTGGTGACAAGGGGACTGATTGTTGTAGGGACCAAAGGGAATGATGTTGGTTTCCCAACTATTTAGCTGAAGTAACGCGTTTTGCTTATCCACTTATGGATTTTAGATAAGCACTCTGACAATGTAGAGATGGTTGAAGTAATCTGGAGACACATGGTGGGGTACTACTGCAAATCTGGTCCTTGAGAATCCTGGAGGCAGTAGCACAGAGCAGAAACCATTCCAAGTGCTTCTGTGGCTGTGAACAAATACGACAAAATAATAAAACCCCATAAACCAGTGCCGATCCACCAAGGGCTCGGCTTTGGAGAAGGACAGTGCTATTAATGTATGGAATGGGCTTCCGGTGGAAGTGGTGGAGGCAGGCTCGATTTTATTATTTAAGAGTAAATTGGATAGGTATATGGATAAGAGGGGATTAGAGGGTTATGGTCTGAGAGCAGGTAGATGAGACTAGGTCAGAGAGAGTGGTCGGCGTGGACTGGTAGGGCCGAACGGGCCTGTTTCCGTGCTGTAGTTGTTATATGGTTATATGGTTAATGGTGTGAAAGGTTACATGACAGGCTGAGGTGAATAAACTGTCAGAATCACAGAAGATTTAATTAGCGACTGTATGCTACAAAGGTGAAACGTATGATTGGAATGATCAGACAATAAGTTCCAGAAAAGATGGGGATCAAATCTGAATGTAACTAATTGCAAAGGGAGTTGGGTGACGTGGTGATAGTTTTCAAGGTAAGAGAGTTTGGGGTTTCTTTTGATGAGAATGCTGATAGCAGATCTAATGGAGAGAGGGTAGTTCTTGACAAGGAAGAACCACAGAAATTGTGAGATTGTTTAATTCGAAAAATTTGCGATTGTATTAAAACGTAACAACAAAGAGGGTGGCACAGTGTGGCGGTAGAGGTGCTGCCTTACAGCGACATAAGACCCGACTTCAATCCTGACTCTTGGTGCTGCTTGTATGGAGTTTGTACGTACTCCCTGTGACCGCGTGGGGTTCTCCGGGTGCTCCGGTTTCCTCCCACACTCCAAGGACTACAGGTTTGTAGGTTAATTGACTTCAGTTAAATTGTAAATTGTCCCTAGTGTGTAGGATAGTGCTCGTGTACAGGGTGATCACTGGTCAGCACTAACTTGCTGGGCCGAGGGGCCTGTTTCCGTGCTGTATCTCTAAAGTCTAAAATATTAAAATAATTTGAGATTGTTCATATTTTTTATATCAATTTTTTTTTTAAACTATCTGTTATTTGTCTTGTGAATATTCTTACCGTGAAAAGATTTAAATTGGTAATTCACACTTTCTCCTTCAAAATGTGACTTGCAAGAGCATTGGCCCAGTGATGTCATTGATTATGAGGCGATCTTCCAATGTGCACACAACATATTCAGTATTTGTTGTGGCTCCGTGGAAGAAAATCTGTCTCTGAACCTTAAAGGTTTCAACCCCGGTTCTAAGACTTGAGTACAAAACCAATGTTGTCACTTAAGTGGAAGATAGACACAAAATGCTGCAGTAACTCAGTGGGACAGGCAGCATCTCTGGAGAGAAGGAATGGATGATGTTTCGGGTCGAGACCCTTCTTCAGACTCAATTATGTGCATTGCGGAAGAAGGATTCACCTTTTCAAAAACTCTAAAATATCCCACAACGCTAACTTAGGAGCAGTTTAGTTCTATTAACGTTTTTTCCCCAATCACAAGCATCAAAACTGTTTTAATTAATGATTTATCTCAAGCTTATCTTAGGTGCAGTGATGTGTGAAAATGGCTTGCCTTGTTGGCCAACAAAGAACTTCACTTCAAAATTACTTCAATTGCCTGTTGAAGTAGACAATCCTGGGAACCTGAATTCTTTGATGGTTCAGGAATGAACTCGACCAAAGATATTGTTAATGGCATGCTGAGTCAGAACATTCAATTGGCAGAAACAGTTTCTTTGAAATGTAAGCCGCAGGATACCATGATTATATTGAGATCTATGATATAGATCTGAAGCTGCGAGGTGCTGATGGATTTTACCGTTCTTCATCTGCTTGCATTTTAAAAAAAAATCATATTTTTCCATAGAAACAAGGTACTGCAGATGCTGGTTTATTTAAAAAAGCACAAGGTGCTGGAGTAACTCAGCGGGTCAGGCAGCATCCCTAGAGAACATGGATAGGTGACATTTCGGGTCAGGGCCCTTCTTCAGACAGTCTCAATATACTGAGGAGATTACTGATATTTGTACATTGGAATATACCGAATTAGATTTGATATATTATTTTATTTATTTATTTATATTTCAGATAAAAATAGCTTACAATCTTGCAATCACAAATTGCACTCCCTACCACCACACCGTTTACACATACATTTCATGCATTCTTTCTACTGAAGTTATCAAGCAGCATGTCAAAGACTTTCTTACTTGTGTGTGATGTGATTGCATTTTTAATTTGTTGGTAGTTCTGATACCCAACATTAATGAACTTATTTCTACATTGTATATATTCTTAAGTGACGTTTTTAATTTTAAGGATTGTATTTATATACATACTGGACCAAGTGGTCCCGTTGGGCCCAAACCTCTCTCGCATTGGTGCAGCACCCTCTCCGCCCCCTCCCTCCCCCTCCCCCCTCCCTCCTCTCCCCTTCCCCTCCCCCCTCCCCCTTCCCCCTCCCCTTCCCCCTCCCCCCTCCACCCTCCCTCCTCCCCCCTCCTTCCTCCCCCCCTTCCTCCTCCTCCCCCCTCCCCTTCCTCCTTCCTCCCCTTCCTCCTTCCTCCCCCTCCCTTTCCTCCATCCTCCCCTTCCTCCTTCCTCCCCTTCCTCCTTCCCCCTCCCCTTCCTTCCCCCTCCCCTTCCTTCCCCCTCCCCTTCCTCCCCTTTCTCCTTCCTCCCCCTCCCCCCACTCCATCCCCCTCAACCCCCATTATCCTCCCTCCTTCCCCCCCTCCCTCCCTCCCTCCCTCCATAGGAGATAGATTTAAACTTTAAAATGTGAATAACTTTAAAAATATAACACCGATTTCGATTAAACTTCTTCCATTAGCACCAAAGGGACGTCGGTGAATAAGGTGGGCCTAAAATTGTCGCGCTATCGTGTACCGTTTTGGCTGTAGTTCAGGAACGAACAAACAAACAAGAGTTTTAGTATAGATGAGAATAATGGTAAAATTTCACCGTGGTCTGTGCAGATAGTTTATTGGTGCATTTCCACTTCCACCATGTGATTATTGGCTGCACAGCGTTCTTGAAATCGCACAATTAACAACTGCATTCTATTCTATTTCATCAATTCTTTTTCACATCAGAAGTAGCAACAGGACATATCCAGAAGTTTCCCCCTGTTAATTCTGTGCAGGTATTTTGCATTGCAAAGGGAATTGCAGATCCATCTAGGTTTCCAAACTTGATTCACAAAGAGCACAGAAATTCACTTCCTGAAATACGCTCTTGCAAAACATAAAACTTGGTTCAAATTTGTTTGGATTGTTTTGTTGTACTGAGTTGGAAATTGTGATGTATTAGAACTCTAAGTGATTGTTCGTAGCTTAGGTGTGCACATTGTTAATATCACATTCATAGAATTAATCTATGAGAAATTAGAAATGTGTGGTTGTCTGAGTTTTCAAAGAGGCTTAGTAGCTCCTTTTGAATACCCTTTATAAGTGAACTTATTTATATGTAATTTCAAATAATATTTTTTCAGAAATTATATACATTTTCATTTGAAATGTTAATGCATGTGTAAATGACCAAAATGTGCACTATAACAAGTCGGTTCAAAGCTTTGCAGCATGTATTTCCCTGATAATTGTAAGGGTAACTATTTGCTGTGTTTACCCTTGTTTATGTCGATTCTCCATGTTCTTTTGTCCAAACAAATGTCCACAAAGCTGTCCACAAAAATGTGCACAGATTGTATTTTGGGCCAGATTGTATTCACTGGCTACTACATTGTATTCCTCGCAAAGTTCATGAATAGAATTCGTCTTAAATCCCAATCTCATTCCCCATGAGCTTTTTTGCCCAATGCCACCATCTAACGATAACAAAGATTGTTTCAAAAGGAAACGGTACTGATCTGTCCATTGTAAAGACAAATGCATTTCTATGTCTGAGTATTGCATTCAAAGCCATATTGGATAGCATTAAATTGCTCCTGATTGTGGCCAATTAGTCAACTGGCATAGCCATTTAACAGGATTTTGAATTTTCTTTATTTAACAAATAATGGACTTGACAGGTCGACCATCAGACAATCGATGTATCCTTATTGAATTGTTTGAATAGAAAGGAATATTTTTCAGGGCCTCAGTAATTGATTATATTTTCTGACAAACTTTGTGTTTCAGGAAATGAATGGGACATTGAAGACACTGCTTTCAAATTGGTTTTCTATAGGATTCTTGAAATTGGAGCGCGTCACCTGGCAATCTACATGTGATCTGCTGGAGAAAATTAGTCAGTAAGTGTTTTTTTGATCTCTCAATGCTAGAAGCAATCTCTAATATGTCAGCACAGCCATAAACAAATTTAGGCATGTTTTTAATAAGGTCAAGTTTTATACTCGGAGCTGGCTGCCATTTGAAGGGCTTATTAAAGGCAAAAGTTAACAAGAAATTATATGCTTCCAACTACCTGTACTACATGATGTAGACTACAGACCGTTCAGTTAAAATAAAATTTTGTATGCAGATTTCATGCTGAGAAAATTGGTGCATTGCCCATTTTATCAATGAATGGAGTAGAGAAACTACTTGTGAGACTATAATGAATCTGGGAGTTAAAAATGATTTATTTTGTAGTGTATGAGCTTAAAATCCTTCTCTTGCTCACCAGCCCAGATTAAAATTGGAGGCATTATTATTAAATTTGCTTTCAATACATAATCAGTGTGTATGATCTGCCTCGTTGAACATAATTTTTTGTCTGGGACTTGATTAATTGTTGCATTTCAGCTGTGGAAGTTTTTCCACTGCTGACTTCAGTTCCACTTTTACCTTGAGTCCCAGAATTGAATCATAGAAACAGGCCACCTGGCCCAACTTATCCATGTCGATCACTAGACATCCTTCTGTATTAATGCCATCTCCTAGATTTGCTCCATAGTGTTCTATACCTAGGCAATTCCAGTGCTCATCTTGACCCTTCTTAGATACTTTCAGCCACTCGGGCTCAACCATTCTCGGGTAATAAATTCCAGGTAAATACTGCCCTCTAGATGCACCTAAATGATTTATATACCTCAATCGTGTGTTCTTTTAACCCCCCTATGAGCTGCCAGTCCCGCTCAGCCTTCAATCATGACTCAGTGATGGCAACGATATCTGTGAATTAAAGATTTGAGTTCATGTTTTTTTCCCAGTGATGATCCTTGCTTTAAAATAGATGCAATTTAGCTTTGATGTACTCGCTTGTTCTGCCAACTGGATTTAGGATTTTTCCTGTATGTGATTGCACTTCTCTGAGCCTCCTTCCTCTGCCAACTAAATTAAAACTTCCCCCAACAGCACTAGCAATATCCCCATCAAGCTCGTTTGCCCCACACTGGTTAAGGTACATCCCATCTTGCTTGTACAAATCCCATCCTATGCAGAAATGGTCCTGATGATCTAAAGCCCATCCTCCTACACCATCCTTTCAACCATACATCCATCTGACCTATATTTTGATTCCTATGCTCACTGTCTTGCGGTACTGAAAGCAGTCCAGATTTCTTTCAGAGATTACAACCTTTGAGGCCCAGTCCTTTAAATGTCTACCTAGCTGCCTAAACTCATGTTCCAGAACCCTTCTCCTATCTCCTACCCTTGAATGCAATTTGAATACATTATTTATTTCAGATATGAGGCAGTGCATCCTGTCAGAAGCTGGACTGATATTAAACGTCGCGTTGGACCTTATAGAAGGTGCTATGTTTTCACACACAGTGCTATGCCTGGGGAACCTCTGGTAGTTCTACATGTGGCACTAACAGATGATATCTCTAAAAATGTAAAGGTGAGCTCATTATTGTTACTATTTCTCTCTCTCTGGCATCCGTCCTTCTGCGGGAGATGATGGTGCGGCTTGGCGTTGTTCTGCTTGGAGAGGGGGATTTTTCATCTGTGGTTACGTTTTCTTGTGTGACTGACTAGGCCTATGCGTGACAGGCAGATCCTTCCACAGGTGAGGTCATCTCTGGTCGTTCTGGGGAGTCCGTGGCTGCTGTCTTTGACCATCTTGCGGCGTTGGCGCCTGTGCTCCAGGGTCTTGAGCCACATGCTGTCGTGATGTTTCTTGCCAGCCTGGAGGTCCTTCCTCCACCTGCCACGGTCCTCAGCAGCCGCTTTGCAGTTGTCAGTGTCGATATTGAAGCTTGTCATATCCCTTTTAGGTCCCTGCAGGATACGCAAGGCAGACAGCATTCACAAATTAAAGAAAATATATACCAATGGAATACTCAAAAATAAAAGTGATGTTTATTCACGAAGTGTGGCTCAGTGGGAGCTGTCTTACCAGTGAATCTCAAGGTTTTCCCCAGAATCTCCCAGATATGAATTCTAGGCTGACCAAATTAATAGTATGAGGCTGTTGCATTATTGGAAGTCCTATGGATCAAATGAACCCATTCCTTCTCTCCAGAGATGCTGTCTGTCCTGCTGAGTTACTCCAACGTTTTGTGTCTACCTTCAAACCAAAGCCTTAAGTATCATGTTAGAAGAATATACAAAAGATCCTGTGAAACTAATTTGAAAAAGGACTGCAAAGTCTTCATGAGTCCTACGCTGCTGATTACCAAACGGTTGCACTGCCTTTTATTACTTTTTTACTGAACTTCAAACTTTAAGCAGGATTGATTTGCTGGAAAAATCATCGCCAAACAAGACCATATGGATTGTAGAACAAAATAGCCACTTTGTTTCTGTGTGTGTACGAATGAACCCCATCTGCTGCCCCAGCACCATCCACATCAGTCTGAGAAAAAAAAGAACAAATACGTATGTAAAATTCTGCCGTCCTAAAGTATTAGAGCAAGAATTGCAAAGGATTTATTCTGAATGGCATATGTGTTACAGATATTGTCAGCACAAAACTTGGAATACTGTTAAAGAGATTTTTCTTTCCATGGCGACTGTTCCCTCTGCAACTCCCTGGTTAACTCATCCCTTCCCACCCAAACCATCCCCTCTCCAGGTACCTTCCCCTGCAAACGCAAGAAATGCAGCACCTGTCCCTATACCTTCCCCCTCAACCCTGTCCAAGGACCCCGAAAGTCCTTTCAGGTGAGGCAGAAGTTCACTTGCATCTCCTCCAACCTCATCTACTGTATCCACTGTTCTAGGTGTGGACTCCTATATATTGCTGACCAAGCTCGGACTTAGCAATTGTTTCGCTGAATACCTTCGCTCAGTCCGCCTGGGCCTAGGTGATCTCCCAGTTGTTAAACACTTCCTCTCCCATTCGCATACTGACCTTTCTGTCCTGGCCCACCCCCACGCAAATTGGAGGAACAGCACCTCATATTTCGCTTGGGTAGCTTACAACCCAGTGGCATGAATATTGATTTCTCTAACTTCAAGTAACCCTTGCTTTCCCTCTCTCTCCGTTCCTCCCCCACCCTAGTTCTCCGACTAGTTTCACTGTCTTCCTGATTAATTTTACTGTTTGTCTGCCTCGTTGTCATCTTCCCCTCAACCAACAAGTAACCATTGTACATTTCCTTGATCACTGTCTGCTTTGATCTATAATTTTCACACCTTACATTCTCTCTTTGTACCCCTCCATATCTCTATTTTACCTCTCCCCTGACTCAGTCTGAAAAGGGGTCTTGACCTGAAACATCACCCATTCCTTCTCTCCAGAGATGATACCTGTCACACTGAGTTACTCCAGCATTTTGTGTATATCTTTTCTAGTCTGGTCACAGACAGCATTTCCAGAAAAGGTGCAATTATTTTTAAAAATCCTGAGCAAATGGTAAAACATTTGATAAGGGCAAAGTCATAAAAATTTCCATTTGTGGAAAGCTTAGTTTTATCGAGATGAGATATGATTTAGCAAAGGTCAACCAGAAACACCCATTATTATTATCAGAGCAGAGGAAATCATTCAAAGAAGACTTCGTGAATGTTCAGAACAAAACTGTTTCTGTAAACAAGTGTCGATTCCGATCCGTAAAGTCATCTATTTTTCTCCAGAGATGCTGCCTTACCCGCCGAGTTACTCCAGCAGTTTGTGTCTATCTTCAGTATAAACCATCATCTGCAGTTCCTTCCTACACAAACTGTTCTAAAATGGAAAAAGGTCTAACTACCAGATTTCGAGCTCTGGATATCAGAAGAAAGCAGGTTGGGTTAAGCCAAAAAAGAGAAGCTTGCTTCAGATACCAGACCTCTGAAACTGTAGGGACAAAGCTTAGGGAAACGACAAAAAAGTGTAAATGAAAATAGTAAATTATGGTTGCACAGAGTGTGCATGACAAAATGCAGGCAAAGAAAACCAACAGTGTTTTATGAATGCATGATGAACAGAAAGATTATAAGGGTAGTTCCCATTTGGAAACTGAAAAGGAAACTTTCTTCATGATCGACTTATTTACCTGGATAAAAGATGGACAATACAGAAATTGTAGTTAGGGGGAATGTGTGAAGTAGTGGATGATGTAGAAATCAGTGGCCTAAAAATGTCCAGACACCAGAAATGTATTAGTATCTGGAAAATACACTAAAAATACTGTGTGTGTGGAAGACCAATTAAAATACTTGTAATAGTCCAGTGCTGCAGAAGTCTATTGGTCGGAAAGTCCAAAGCACAGTATGCAAGGTACTGTGTACAAATAGAACAGGAGCCTAAGTACTTTTACTTTTTCACCATTCCTCACCGTACCATTTTTGTAAATATAATAATCTAAAACATGTTAGGCCTGTTTGAAGATGAAGAATTAATGAACCTGAAACTGTCAACCTTCTGAAAGTCACTTTCTTGCTAAGCAAATCATCTTATCCTGAGTAAAATACTGAACTGGGTTTGCATGGTTCAATCTAACACAAAGCCATAGTGTATGCACTTCACCCAACCCAAATCTCATAATTGTGTTTGAGTCCCATCAGACTTAGATGGGTAACTGGATTCCAACAAAATTCTGGAGGAGAGGGCAAAAATTAACACATTTTAAATTGGTCTCATTACAATTCAGTCAATGTAACATTAGTGGTGGGAAAATTATTCCAAGATGTTCTGAATGCAGATCTTAATCTTTATTTAAAAAGGCACAGATTAATCAAAGAATGGATTTTTTAAAGGGATGTTGTGTTCTGCCAATGTGATTGAATTTTTTTGGTTTGAAGAGTTAACAAAGTTGGGGAAGAGAGATTGGAAGATTTGATATGGTTCACATAGAGATTTGCTTTTGACAAGATTGGGCACATTAGTTAAAAAAAAGCCTAGATTCGAAGGAAAGTGACAAAGTGAATCCATAAATGGCTAAAGGTACAGAAGGGTTATTATAGTCCACAGTTTTTCATGTGACTAGAGGGACATCTTTATCAATTTCATAACCAGCTTTCTGACTTTTTGTGATGCAAACTTGGTTAAAGCAGATATAAACCAGAAGCAGGAATGGACTAGGCTGGAATGGATCAAAGAAGCCACAAATAGATCTCTGCAGCAGCTTATAGACATAGTTACTCTTTAGGTTCTCATGAAGAGATTTTCTTCTCATGAAGAGAATTGATCCAGGGTCTGACCATGACTAATATGATGATAATTAAGTTTGCATTGACACAAAACTCCGTATGAGATTAATATTGAAAATAAATGTATTGACATTTATTAGACGTCCGAATGGGCAGCAAAATTGCTAATGAAAATTTGTTCAGAGATGTGTGAAGCAATGCATTTGCATAGGTTGAACAGGGCAAGACAAAGTAAATAAAAGTACTGGAAAATGTAGAAATGACGAGTGCATGTATATGTGTCGCTGAAGGTTACAGAGTGGTTGTTAAAAAGTTTGCCTTTATTAGGCAAAGCGTAGCATAGAAGACGAGGGAGTATATTGCTCAAAATGTATGAAGTATTGACTGCATTTAGAATGCTTCTTGTCTTGTTGATACTGTACCAACCGCTGCTGTTGGGCTATAAACGTGCAGTCCCTCATGCATGCAGTTGCAGATTTAAAATTTAGTGTTTGCAAGCAACAGTTTAAAAGATTTACTATCAGCAGCAGATTTTATATGCGGTGGCAAAGGATTCCAAACAGGGATGGTTCTGGGGAACAGCGAGCAGCGGAAACAGTCTTTGTTGGTTATATAATTCAAGGATTGGTTTTAGTCGAGTTCCTGGTCTGTTCCGACTGTATGAAAGATGGGCAATGTCGGATGGAGCTAATGAGTGGGTTTCTTTGTAGACTGCAGTAAGCCTGGTTATTATACGGCGTTTTTGGAGGGTGTTCCATTTGAGTTCATGAAGCATTTTTGTAACACTACTGGTCTTTCTATAGTCACCGGTTACAAACCTGGCAGCTCTTCTCCGGACCTTCTCAAGGTTGTTAATGTGGGTCACTTGGTAGGGATCCTAAATGGCACTACAGTATTCCAGTCTTGGACGTACTAGCGTTTTGTAAGCAATGTCCTTTGTGGATTTTGTACCGTTCCAGAAAATTCGTAGCAGGAGACCAAGGATTTTGTTTGAGCTTGAGATAGTTTGGTTAATATGTTTTGCCCAGCTGAGGTTGTCTGACAGTTCGATACCCAAATAGGGGTGATGTTTTACCTCCTGGAGTGCAGAGTTTCCCACGAAGTACACAGGAGACAGACAAGTGACTGACATCTACTATAAACCCACTGACTCGCATAGCTATTTGGACTACACTTCTTCCCACCCTGTCTCCTGCAAAAAGTATATCCGCTACTCCCAATTCCTCCGTCTACGCCGCATCTGCGCCCGGGATGAGGTGTTTCACACTAGGGCATCAGAGATGTCCTCATTCTTCAGGAAACGGGGCTTCACCTCTTCCATTATAGATGAGGCTCTCACTAGGGCCTCTTCTATATCCCGCAGCTCCGCTCTTGCTCCCCCTCCCCCATTCGTAACCCCCATGAGGACAGAATCCCCCTCATTCTCACCTTCCAACCCATCAGCCAGCGTATCCAACAAATCATCCTCCAACATTTCCGTCACCTCCAACGGGACCCCACTACTGGCCACATCTTCCCATCTCCTCCCCTTTCTGCATTCCGCAGAGACCGTTCCCTCCGTAACTCCCTGGTCCACTCGTCCCTTCCTACCCGAACCACCCCATCCCCGGGCACTTTCCCCTGCAACCGCAGGAGATGCAACACCTGTCCCTTTACCTCCCCCCTCAACTCCATCCAAGGACCCAAACAGTCTTTCCAGGTGAGACAGAGGTTCACCTGCACCTCCTCCAACCTCATCTATTGTATCTGCTGCTCTCGATGTCAACTTCTTTACATCGGCGAAACAAAACACAGGGTCGGCGATCGTTTCGCTCAACACCTTCGCTCAGTCCGCCTTAACCAACCTGATCTCCCAGTGGCTGAGCACTTCAGCTCCCCCTCCCACTCCCAGTCTGACCTTACTGTCATGGGCCTCTTCCAGTGCCAGAGTGAGGCCCACTGGAAATTGGAGGAACAGCACCTCATATTTCGCTTGGGCAGCTTGCAGCCCCGCGGTATGAACATTGACTTCTCCAACTTTAGATAGTTCCTCTGTCCCTCACTTCCCCTCCCCCTTCCCAGTTCTCCCTTTATCTTCCTGTCTCCACCTATATCCTTCCTTTGTCCCGCCCCCTGACATCAGTCTGAAGAAGGGTAACGACCCAAAACGTCACCCATTTCTCCTCTCCTGCGATGCTGCCTGACCTGCTGAGTTACTCCAGCATTTTGTGAATAAATTCCCATGAAGTACTGATAATGATGAATTCCAGGAAGAATGTGGTCATTTTTAGAAAGGGTGCAGAGGAAATTTATGCGAATACCACCAGGGTTGTCAGATTTTGGACAGGAGGAAGGATTAGTTAGAAAAAAATGTGTTTCTTTAAAACTCAGGAAATTAAGGGGACACATATTTGAATGTATAAAATGATATGCAAAAACACTGTAGACAAGAAGAACTCGCGTTGACATCATTAGCCATGATACATATGTTTAAAGTCATTTGTGGAAGAGAATTAAAAGGTTTTCTTACCCAGAGATGATTCATAGGTCTAGAATATCGCTGCTCAGTGCGACGGAGAGGCAGAAAATTTCATTGCATTTGGAATGCCATTTAGATGCACACTAGATGTGCAGTGACCTCAAGCTATGGACCAAGAGCCGTGAAACAGGATTAAACTGGATTGCGCATCGACTGGCATAGATATTATGTATGCCTTCCTCCTGTTCCATAAATTGACGTGAACCTTTTATTTTTCATTGTATTTGGTTTTCTTTGGAGAATATGCCTGTTTTACATGATAACTATTTAGAGAATGTAAGCATTCTAATTTCACAGATTGTCAGACCAAAAGGATGCATAAATAATTTTCCTGATCACTTAAAAAACACATTTGGAACTCTGTTCACCCTTTGTTAATAGTTTGGGAATATTTATCTCACTTTTCACTTCTCGTTTTCTTCAAGTTAAGGGTGTAGACATGGGCACTTGCATGGGCCCCGGTTATGCCTGCATTTTTGTTGGTTATCTGGAGCAGTCCTTGTTCCAGCCGTTCACTGGTCCTCTCCCCCAACTCTTTCTCCGCTGGAGCGACAACTGCATTGGGGCATTAACTTCACCACTAACTTCCACCCTGCCCTAAAATTTACATGGATTATCTCTGACACCTCTCTCCCCTTTCTTGATCTGTCTCCATCACAGCCTGGTGCTATCCTCTACTCTTACTGCCTCTGTCTTTGCTGCATCTGCTCCCAAGATGAGGCTTTCCATATGAGATTTCCCCCGGCTGTCATAGATGGATCCCTCACATTTGCACTTGTTCCCTGTGACTATGTGAGTTTGCTCAGGGTTTCCTCTCACATCCCAAAAACATGCAAGTTTGTAGGTTATTTGGCCTCTATAAACTGCTCTGAGTGTGGCGGGAGTCGATGAGAATGTGGGATAACATGGAACTAGTGAGAAAGGGTGATGGGTGGTCAGCATGGAGCCAGTGGGCTGAAGGGCCTGTTTCCATTTTGTACTTGTAAACTCTAAACATAACTATGTTCAACGTCAAGTGGACAAAACATCTTTGTTTCTTCCTGAAATCTCCACCATCATTCAAGATTCAAGATTCAAGATAGCTTTATTTGTCATCCAATATTGGACGAAATTCAGTCACACACAGTCCAACAATAAAAGCATTAAATAGGCATTAAAATTACACAACCCCAAAAACACACAAAAAAAGAAACATCCATCAAAGAAACATCCATCACAGTGAGTCTCCTCCAGTCCTCTCCTCACTGTGATGGAAGGCCACAATGTCTTTCCCTTCTCCTGCTGTCCTCTCCCGCGGTCAGGTTGTTGTGGTTGGAGGCTGCGCCGGACGGTCCGCAGCGGCCCGAGCCTAAGGCGAGTCGCAGCCGCTCCCGCAGCCTCCGAAGACGGCCGGCTCCGCCGATGATAAGTCCGATCCGGGGCGGGCGAACACGCTGCCGCTGTTGCTGCACGTCGGGGCGGTCGGGGCTCCCGACATTGAAGCCCCCGCCCAGCAGAGAAAAATCCCGCGGCATATTTTAGGCCGCGCCGGACGATGAAATGTCCGCGGCCCAAGCCCCGCGATCCGGGGCGGGCGAACACGCTGCCGCTGCCGGAGCTCCCGATGTCGGCATCCACGCAGCCCGAGCCTAAGGCGAGTCGCAGCCGCTCCCGCAGCCTCCAAAGACGGCCGGCTCCGCTGATAGTAAGTCCGGTCCGCGGGCTCTGCGAACCAGAGCCCTGGAGGCCACCAGCTCCAGGAGTTGGGCCGATGGTAGGCCGCAGCAGGAACGGAGATAACACCCAGAAAACAAAGGTCGGGTCTCCGTTCGGAAGGGACATATTTAAAATTTTACAGTTCCCCCCCCTCCCCCCCACATACACACATAGTACACAAACACAAAAACACGACATCACAACTACAATTAAGACAAAAGAACAACAAAAACACAAAGACAAATGGACCGCAGGTAAGCCGCAGCTGCTATGGCAGCGCCGCCATTTTTTTTGCCAAGCTAGTTTTCAACCTGTGTGATTCTCTCTCTGGTTGAGGGCACTAGATGCAATAAAGGCAACATAGCCTGAGAACATCTACATGTAGTACTGAAGACCTGCCCTCCAGAAATAGCTGAAGCTCGAGCCAAGCTGTTTCAGTGCAGTTATAGCACTGGCATCTGCCAACAAGCAAAATTCTCCAGGCACTTTTGTTCACAATAACAGAATACAACTAAACCAGCCTAACTACCTTCAAATCAGAAAACTTTCAATAATTAGATGAGTGATGAAAGGTGTCATTGGCAGTGAATCAAGGGAAACTTAATAGTAACCCACTTATCAATGTCTGATTTGGTTTAATCAGGATCACTCAACAATACCTTTTTCACAGCCTTTGGCCAAATGTGGGATGAAGAGCTAAGTCCAGATGTGAAGTGAGAATGATTGCCTTTGACATCAGGCAGCATTTGGTCAAGATCCCCTGGATACATTGAAGCCAGTAACCCCCAAGAGCAAATCAATCCAATGGAACCATGAATTGGGGGCCCTAGACTGTTATTTTATGTCAGTCGTGGGCCTGATTCAAAGGCATGAATGGAAAGGTAGGAGAGGTGAAATGGTCCATGTACCAGACCAGATTCTCAAGTCAGGTTTAGGCGTCAAAATACTTTAAGAATGAAAAAAAATGTTCAAAGGTTTGAAAGGGAAATAATTCATGTTTTTTGTTGTATTTGTATGTTTTGTGGTAGACTATTGTTGGACGAGATCCTTCTCCCGAGATGACTGAAGATGTTAACAAGATCAATACAGCTATTTTCTACTCCATCAGTTCAACACAGCCGGGATTGCACCAGGTAGAGCTTGGAAATTACCTCATCAAGCAAGTAGTAAAAGAACTTCAGGTAAGTCTTAGTCATCTGCAAGGAACAGCCTCCAGCAATTCTGAGATTCACAGCATCAGGGGCCAATAGCAATAAAATACTTTAGCTTGTAGCAAAAACTCACTAAATTACAATACCATGGAAAACTATAATTTCTAGATCTGAATAAAATTTTCCTGAGAATTTCATATCATATCATATATCATATATATACAGCCAGAAACAGGCCTTTTCGGCCCACCAAGTCCGTGCCGCCCAGTGATCCCCTTACATTAACACTATCCTACACCCACTAGGGACAATTTTTACATTTACCCAGCCAATTAACCTACATACCTGTACGTCTTTGGAGTGTGGGAGGAAACCGAAGATCTCGGAGAAAACCCACGCAGGTCACGGGGAGAACGTACAAACTCCTTACAGTGCAGCACCCGTAGTCAGGATCGAACCTGAGTCTCCGGCGCTGCATTCGCTGTAAAGCAGCAACTCTACCGCTGCGCTACCGTGCCGCCCGAATTTAGTATCTTATTTGAATAAGTAAGCCTTCATCTCTCAGGCAATGTAAAAAAAAAATTGATCAGTTCAAGAAAAATTGCAAATTGTTTATATATGTTCCTAACTTCCACTGAGGAACATTCTTTTTTATATTTTTCTATTTAGCCTAAAAATATTTTTGTAAAATGTACCTATTTATCATCAGCCAGATTATAAATGGACTTCAACACTTAAACTGTGGAGAGAAAAACATCTCCCCATTAATTTTCCCACAAAAGCAGTGCAGTCCTTTCAGTCCCAGGCATCCACTGGGTTGTCATTGTTTCCTCCCTGAACTGCTTTTGCTTTGTGCTGACTCGGTTTTACTGAAATGATCTGATTTCTTTTTAGTATCAACTCTAGGGTCGTCAGTGCTGAAAACAAGTTTTATTTTCATTCTTTTTGTAAGATCTCCAAACAGTCAAGAGTGCTGGTTCTGATAGTGAAAATGGGAGATGCCCTGTTCAGCTACTGGTTTTAGAAAAAAATAGCTTCCTTGTTGCCCTGTGTGACATTTTTATTTCTCACTCCCGGCTTTCTGAACGAGGCTATCAGTTCAGACCAAATTAATGGCAATTCAGTGTCGTGGATCAATGCTTAACCAGATGCTATGTTATTCTGATCAAGTATAAAGACCTGGGTGGGAAAGATGTGCATTGAATTTTATTTTAAATTTAATGATTAACATACATTTTTATTCTATAATTAGATATATAAATAGGAAAAACATGTTCTTTGAACTGTTTTTGCAGCTTGTCATTTGTGCTTATCTTTCCGAAGTTGATAAAGGAACAAAAAATAATTTGTACCAGCAGCACAATGCTCTTGTTATTCAGTAAGTGAAGGTTTATTCAATGGCCTTGCGTTTTAGAGATATGTGCTGAAAGCTCAGTCTGCATAGAGGTGCTTTGCAAACTAAATCAGCATTGAATTTCAATTCTGATACTCAAGTTGCCAATTGACTTGCAAACACCAGCGTCTGTATTATTATTCTGCTGCCTTTTAACAAGATGGTTGACATCTTCACAATGCCAAGTGTTTAGCTTGCACCACAGCATTGCTAATACAGCCACTGGTTTTAGCTTTTATACTTAAATATCTGTGCAGAAAAGAAATCATTTGTGTATGGGATAAACATTCATCAGCTTTCTCATGGAGCAACTGGCAATTTTTAAATGTTGCTGGTTTTTTTTGGCATATTGTTGGAATTTGCCTTACGTACGACATGCACATACAGAGCTTTTCCCATCCTTCCACATTGTTTTCTTTTGCTGCCTTCATCCTACTCTTAGAAATTGTGCCTTAAATCTCTCGTATCACAAAATGCTGGAGTAACTCAGCAGGTCAGGCAGCATCTCTGTAGAGAAGGAATGGGTGACGTTTCGGGTCGAGACCCTTCTTCAGACTTCTCTCCAGAGATGCTGCCTGACCTGTTGAGCTACTCCAGCATTTTGTGATACCTTCGATTTGTACCAGCATCTGCAGTTATTTTCCTTAAATCTCTCAATCTCTTCTTAAATATTCAATATCCACTTGTTTGACGTTTATTTCATGACGCCCTTAAGCTTTCTTTAGTTTAATGCCTACTTTCCCTATGTCACAATAAAGCAGCCCAGACTCTAATTTTGACATTTAAGCAACTGTGCAAATTAAAGTTATTTTTGTACAAACTATACATGTTCAGACTACAATTCATGCCAGAGCAATTGATGTTGCAGATACAATTGCCGAGTGCATTGATGGAATGCAAATTTGTAAAGTGTTAATGTGGAAATTGTGAGAGCAATTGTTTTAAATTATTCATTTGTCAGAAATTGATTTAGTTTCCTGTGCTGTGTGGCCAAACTACTTCAATGTCATGTTCTGCCATCTACATTCACATGCTGCTTCCCAAAGCCAGGTCTATTTCTCTGCACCTTCAAAATCTTTTGTCCAGAGTAGGGGAATCAAGAACCAGAGGACATAGGTTTAAAGTGAAAGGGGGAAAGATTTAATAGGAACTTGAGGAGTAATTTTTTCACATAGCAGGATGGTGGGTGTAGAATGAGCTGTCGGAGGAGGTTGATGAGGCAGGTAGTATTGCAAGGTTTAATAAATATTTGGACAAGTTCAGAGGGATATGGGCCAAATGAGACAGGTGCGACTAGTGTAGATTGGGGCATGTTGGTTGGTGTGGGCAAGTTGGGCCGAAGGGCCTTTTTCCACATTGTATGGCTCTATGATTCTAAATGACCATCAAGCACATAAATCAGACATCAGTAGAATGATTTCTGGATAACATTTGACTTATATTCAATGCTAATTCAGTATGTACCCAGCAATGTCCGTAAATGGCAAGGTGATGACCTGTTTTGATGATGATTCAGGGGTACTTAATGGCTGGAAAACTTCCCTTCAGTTTATTAAAAATTATGCCTTTTTTGTCCACTTGAGAGGGAATACTGAGCCCAAGTTCATCTTATCCTACACCCCTTAACTCTAGCAATGCACCAGACTAGTGACATTGTGCTTGAGGTCGTGCTTTTGGGGGGGGGGGGGGTATTCCCTTTACCTGCTGCCTGTCCTGCTCAGTTACTCCAGAATTTTGTGCCTATAAACGATGCCATCTTTTGCTTGATTGGCACTGAATTCATGCTTGGGCATGCAAGTTTGTTTTATTCCCACATGTTGACCAAAAACATTCTCCAGATTGTTTGAAATATCACACATGTTATAGCTGTTCAAATAAGTAAAGTAAAATTTGTAACCATGTAATATCAAAAAAGGTGGTCTGCAATTGAATTTATGGGCCAAGGAAGTTTGTTGATTGAGAGATGAACGTCAACATGTACAGGATTCTGAGAGAGACTGGCTTGGTAGATAGGGAGAGGCAGGTAATTGAACTATTACAGAAATACTCTACGGAGTTTTACGTTATCCCTGTGACCTGCTTGTGTTTTCTCTAGGATCTCATGTTTCCTTCCACACTCCAAAGACGTAGAGGTTTGTAGGTTAATTGACTTTGGTAAATTTATAAATTGTCCCTCGTGTGTGTAGGATCGTGTTATTGGATGAGGATCGCCGATTGGCGTGGACTCGGCGGGCGGAAGGGCCTGTTTCTGTGCTGTATCTCTAAACTAAATCCTGAGGCTACTCATGGACCAGTGTGTGAATGACAAATAAAAAGACAAATTACAGAGCATTTGGATAGCAGTAACAAGATCGTTCCGAGTCAGTATGGATTTACGAAGGGCAAATCATGCTTGACTAATCTTCTGGAATTTTTTGAGGATGTAACTAGGAAAATGGACAAGGGAGAGCCAGTGGATGTAGTGTACCTGGACTTTCAGAAAGCCTTTGATAAGGTCCCACATAGGAGATTAGTGTGCAAAATAAGAGCACATGGTATTGGGGGTAGGGTACTGACATGGATAGAAAATTGAGGCTAGAAAATTGGTTGGCAGAAGGGAAACAAAGAGTAGGGATTAACGGGTCCCTTTCAGAATGGCAGGCAGTGACTAGTGGGGTGTTGCAAGGCTCGGTGCTGGGACCACAGCTATTTACAGTATGCATTAATGACTTAGATGAAGGGATTAAAAGTAACATTAGCAAATTTGCAGAAGACACAAAGATGGGTGGCAGTGTGAACTGTAAGGAGGATGCTAAGAGGATGCAGGGTGATTTGGACAGATTGTGTGAGTTGGCAGATGCATGGCAGATGCAGTTTAATGTGGATAAATGTGAGGTTATCCACTTTGGTGGTAAGAACAGGATGGCAGATTATTATCTGAATGATGTCAAGTTAGGAAATGGAGAAATACATAGAGATCTGGGTGTTGTTGTTCATCAGTCACGGAAAGGAAGCATGCAGGTACAGCAGCCAGTGAATAAAGCCAATGGCATGTTGGCCTTCATGACAAGAGAAGTTGAGCATAGAAGCAAAAAGGTCCTTCTGCAGTTGTATAGGGCCCTGGTGAGACCACACCTGGAGTACTGTATGCAGTTTTGGTCTCCAAATTTGAGGAAGGACATTCTTGCTATTGAGGGAGTGCAGCGTAGGTTCACTGGGTTAATTCCTGGAATGGCGGGACTGTCGTATGTTGAAAGACTGGAGCGACTAGGCTTGTATGCACTGAAATTTAGGATGAGACATATAAGATTATTACATTGAAAAATATAAGATTATTAAGGGATTGGACATGCTAGAAGAGGCAGGAAACATGTTCCGAATGTTGGGGGAGTCCAGAACCAGGGGCCACAGTTTAAGAATAAGGGGTAGGCCATTTAGAATGGAGATGAGGAAAAACGTTTTCACTCAGAGTTGTAAATTTGTGGAATTCTTTGCCTCAGATGGCAGTGGACGCCAATTCTCTGGATGTTTTCAAGAGAGAGTTAGATAGAGCTCTTAAAGATAGCGGAGTCAGGGGGTATGGGGAGTGGGCAGGAACGGGGTACTGATTGTGAATGATCAGCCATGATCACATTGAATGGCCTACTCCTGCACCTATTGTCTATTGTCTAAGTGGATACAAGGGAGGGGAGTGGGGGGGATATTTGATGTGCGGATGGTTGGTCAAAGGGCAGAGATGAAGGGACAAACTGTGTAAGATAAGGATAGAATAGGGAAAATGTGAAAGGAATATAAGTGGAAAGGGACAGGGAGAGGTGGAAGGGGAGACATAGGTGTTAATCCAGATGGAGCACATGAAAGGGAAAAGGGATAAAAGGGGGTGGTGCTTTGTGTGTTAGTTACCTAAAATTGGAGAATTCAATGTTCATGCCATCAGGTTGTAAGTTTCCCAAGTGGAATATGAGGTATTGTCCCTATAGTTTGCACATCCTATTTCCATTCTGACCTTTCAGTCCTGGGCCTCTTCCATAACCAGAGTGAGGCCACACTCAAACTGGAGGATTAGTATCTTGTATACCCCTTTGGTAGCTAACAAACTAATGGTGTAAACATTAAATTCTCCAATTTCAAGTAAGTAACCCACAAAAAATCCTCCTTCTCTTCCCCTTCCTGTGCCCCTTCGCACCCATATCTCCTCTTCCACCTAGATTCCTTCCTCTGGCTTCACCTCTTCTATTCTGAAGACGACACGCCACCTAGCCATGTTCTCCAGAGAAGCTACCTGACCCGCTGAGTTACTCCAGCAGCACTTTGTGCCTCTTTTTTAATGCAGTTTACACTTGAGAGCAATGGGATAAGATATTGGAGCAGAGGAAGCTTGGTGTAGCAAGTGCGATATAACTTTACTGGTTGTATTTCAAAAATGCCTCTGCTTTGGCATTCAATTTCTTTGTGTGCTTGTGTTATTTTCAGAGCGAATTTCCTCACATGAAACAATTTTCCAGTCTGTCTCCTATTCCTGGCTTCACAAAATGGTTAGCCGGAACCATCAGTGATCAAGTGAAGGAAGGAACTACGAACCGAATCCTTACACAAGCTGAAAGCAAAGAGATCCAGGAAATCGTGGGAGGACCTGTGCTAGAAACACTTAAGCGGCTGCTCATCAGTAATGAGTGGGTGAAGACTGAAAAACTTGTTCGAGTTCTTGAGCTGCCACTCATGAGACTTTGTGCCTGGTACTTGTATGGAGAAAAACATCGCGGAGCTGCTCTTAATGCAGTAGCTAACTTTCACCTTCAAAATGGTGCTGTGATGTGGCGATTAAACTGGTTGGCGGACACAAGTCCTCGTGGAATTTCATCATCCTCTGGAATGATGGTAAACTTCCGCTATTTCCTGGAAGATACCAATTATAACAGTGTCCAGTACTTGAAAACAAGACATATTGAAGCATCCGAACAGATTTTAAGTCTTGTAGCTCAATTTCAGAAAACCAGTAAGCTTTAGTGCTTTAAGGGGAAGAAAGGAGATAATTTAATCAGTTTTAAATTGTTTATTAGCATTTCAATAAAAAATTGCACCTAAAAATGTAGTTGTGGGAAATTCATTGTGGTGCAGACAATTTTAATACAATACGATACAATAGAACTTTATTTATCCCAGGAGGGAAATTGATCATAGTTTGTTTGTTTTTTGTATTTCATGTATGTAATGATGAGCCTAAATATTTAATAATATTCTACTATTTAATAATTGGCTCGTACATTTAACTGAAATTTAGGTTGCTTAATTGGATCTACTATATGCTCATTTTCAAGACAAGGCAATGAATAACCAAAAGGAGCTTTCGATGTTCAATCAGGGCAGAATAATCTACTTTGTAAAGTATAACTTTTCAACTTTGCGAAGCCTGATGGTGTAAGAGGAAAGTATTATTATCTTCTATATGGCTTCAACGTACTTCATCAGAGTTAAAAAGCTTTCAGTACTGACGGAGCATTTTGCAACCTTTTAGCTGATCGTTAGTTTAAACAAGGCCATTTTCACAGAGAAGCATCAGTAATGCCAACAGCACTCAAACACTTTCGTATCTCGCCACTGAAAAGTCTAACTCGGGGACAGCGTGCCATTATAAGTAATTGCCTCAAATAGAGAATTGCTCATTGGCGCACTGGGGTCATCCTGCCCTTTTTAGTTATTTGTGTTATAGCTCAGACCAGCTCTTCACGGTCTAAATTTGTGCTCATGGTAAGCAGGCTGTTTCCATAAATTGATCATTTCCTTTGTGACCTTAAATTTGCATTCTTTTGTATGTTGTGACAGGTGTGACATTTCATAATTACCCATTTTATCATGGAATAATGTACTGGAGACCATGTCGGCTGTCCAATACATTGAGCTGTCCTTTACGAAACTCAGTAAATATGTCAGGCTAATTGTAATCAACTTCATACTCAAGCCAAAAAAATGTTGAAGAATAACAATTTCATTCTTGCATGAGATGTGTTGGCTGTTCTACTGAAACAAAGTCCAGAGGGGAAGCACAAGTGGCGCAGCAGTAAACTTGCTGCCTTGCAGCGCTTGTAGCGCAAGAGACCCGGGTTCGATCCCGACTACGGGTGCTGTCCATATGGAGTTTGTACGTTCTCCCTGTGATCGCGTGGGTTTTTTCGAGATCTTTGGCTTCCTCCCACACTCCAAAGACGTACAGGTCTGTAGGTTAATTGGCTTGGATTTGTACAATTGGTACAAGTGTAAATTGGCCCGAGTGTGTGTAGGCTTGTGTTAATGTGCGTGAGTCGCTGGTCGGTGCGGACTCTGGGCTGAAGGGCCTTTTTCCGCACTGTATCTCTAAACTAAACTAAACGAATACTATTGATTCTTCTAATCAACTTTGACTAATTTTCTAATTAAACGTTATTTAATGTTTTGTAGAAATTTGAATTCAATCTCCAACTTTTGTGCGTAAAAGGTAATTTACCTATTAATTGCAAAAATACTACACTAAAACCATGTGTAGGTACTATTGCTAGGGTTTAAACAAAATATGAAATAATGTACATTTGAATTAAGCCTCGCTTTTGGGGAAAATAAGCTATGTCTATGAATATTATTAAACAATTTAATTTAGAATTTGAAGGAGTGATTAATATCAAAAATAAAAAAATTGAAAACGACACCTTAGTTGATTGTCTAATTTCAGAATTAGCACTGGCATCTTTACTGATGATCTGATTTGCTCTTGTGACATGAGACATCACTGTTAGATGATGAAGGCCAGGCCAAGAGCTCTCCCACTCATCTTCTAGAATTCTTAAATGAGCTGAAAAAACTTGGCAATTAACATGGAAGCAAATTACAACCTCCCTGCAACTCAAACAAGGCAAATGATTAGCTTGGGTACAGACATCCATCAGCCAATAACTGGAGGATTAACAGTAGTTGTGTTTACTTTAAAAGAAAATGAGAATTGTAAGTTTAAATACCAAAATAGGCAAGATTTCAGATCTTTCCAATTATGGATAATTGAACGGACATGGTTGGTTTCATTCATTTCTACATTAAAAAATGATTACATACAATGAAGTGATCTCAACAATGAATGCTCCAAGCGTTCGGAGGTAATGAGAGGACCTAATTAAAGGCAAATTTAGTTTAGTTTAGAGATACAGTACGGAAACAGGCCCTTTGGCCCATCGAGTCCGCACCCACCAGCGATCCCCGCACATTAACATAAGCCTACACACACTAGGGATAATTTACACTTATACCAAGTATACAAACCCAAGCCAATTAACCAACAAACCTGTACGTCTTTGGAGTGTGGGAGGAAACTGAAGATCTCGGAGAAAATCCACGGGGAGAACCTACAAACTCCGTACAGACAGCAACCGTAGTCGGGATCGAACTCGGGTCTCCGGCGCTGCATGTGCTGTGAGGCAGCAACTCTACAGCTGGCCACCATGCCACCCGAAAGTTGTTCTTGTTATTTTTGGTACGTTTGTGATTATCATTTCTGAACCACTATGATATATATAAAACATGAACTAGCAAAAGGTGCAATGATCCCTATAATTACCTTCAACAAAGATGAAACCTTATTTGTTATCATTGCCACCGAGCAAGTCTTTTAGACACAAAAAGCTGGAGTAACTCAGCAGGACAGGCAGCATCTCTGGAGAGAAAGAATGGGTGTCGTTTCGGGTCGAGACCCATGCTCAGCACTTCCTCACAAACAAAGCCAACAACTCTCAGTGGAAAATAGAAGATGCAATTTCCTCATATATTGTGGCCAACAGTGCCAATGTGTGGTAGTTTCTTTATTTGTCGGCATTAATATCAATTTGAAAATTGGTTTTAGCTGACTAAACTTAAAATGTTTAAAGAACTGCTAAAGGAACAATAAAATTCTTCTAACTATGGAAGAGACACTCTGCATCTCAAGAAAATCCATTTAGAGAAATTTCAATGAACATACATGACCTCTAGCAGAATTGGTAGCATTGAAACAGTTCCATAACCAGCTTAAAGGAACCTGTTGAACTGCAATTAATGCTCTCTATTTAGCTTTATTACCTTCATTTGCTTTTAATTAGATTTTTATCTGGAGGTTCTTTTAAAAATGGTATTTTCAAACATTTGGATCTAAGTGCCATTAGCTTTACCAGAATTCCAACTAGTTCAATAAGGTCAAAATCTGCTAAATGAATAAAATAATTAAACATAATCTGCAGATAATGTAATATTTATGGTTGTAATAAAATGCAAATTTATATTTAAAAATTAATGTTATGTGCATCAATGTGTAATTTTCTGAACTTTCTCTGAACGCTCTTAGATGTAATTTAATTAAGTTGCAATATTAAAAATATAAAATGTAATTTTGTCTTTTGTAATTCACAAAACATCCAATCTGAAATTGGATTAATATGGAGTTAAGAAATATGAAGTTATAAAATAAATTGGGATTTATAGTCGTAATGCATGTGTGGAAAATATGACACAGAATAGAATGCATCTAAACCTTAAAAGTCCCTGTTACTATCAATAAATGAATATAGTTGGCCTGAGTAGACAACTTCATAGGACTTTAGACTTTAGAGATACAGCATGGACACAGGCCCTTTGGCCCACCGAGTCTCCATCAACCAGTGATCACCCCGTACACTAGCACTATCCTACAAACGCTAGGGACGACTTACAAATTACAGAAGCCAATTAACCTGCAAACCTGCATGTCTTTGGAGTGTAGAAGGAAAACAGAGCACCCGGAGAAAACCCATGCTGTTACAGGGAGAATATACAAACTTTGTACAGACAACACCCATAGTCAGGATTGAACCCAAGTCTCTGGTGCTGTAAGGCGGCAACTCTACCACTGTGCGCCCCCTAACTTTGGTTAGGCCACATTTGGAGTATGTGTAGTTCTGCCTGCCCCATTACAGGAAGGATGTGGAGGGTTTGGAAAGGGTGCAGAGGAGATTTACCGGAAGGATACCTGGATTAGGGGTTACAAGCTATAGGGAGAGGTTGGACAGGCTTGGATTGTCTTCTGCTGATGGTGAGGAGAAACCTGATTAGAATTATTTTAAATTATCAGAGGCATAGACAGGGTAGACACTCAGGGAGCCTGGGATGGAATTCAGACATTAATTGTGGAAAGTGTTTAAATATAGGTCCAAACACTACTGAGAATGACACTATTGAATGTATAGACACTAAGAATATGAAGAGCTTTTTTGTTTTATATGTTGAGTCATACTGCGTGAAAACAGGCCATCTGGCCCAACTTGCCCATGTTCACCAAGATCCCTCATCTGCACTAGTCCCACCTGCCTGCCTGCCTTTGGTCCATATCCTTCTACATTCATATCCATGGAACGGTCTAAATGTTTATTAAATGTTGTTTTAGAACTTATCTCAACTACCCCCTCTGACATCTCGTTCCATAAACCCACCACCAGTTGTGTGAAAAAATTTGCCCCTCAGGTTCCTGTTAAATATTTCCCTCTCATCTTAAAGCATTGAGTTTAATGTCCATTGATTAAAACAAATGGTAGACAATACATTAACTTTTGTGATTAATTGTTAATATTATTGGTTTATAATAAACTGGAGAAATATATAATGATGGATTTTTCCCTTTGCTCTGTGAACTTGGATGCCCGCAGTTTTTGGTGACTCTCCCCACTGGTGTCATAGTGAGGGGTGATCTTACAAAGGTGTATAAAATCATGAGGGGAATGGATAGCGTGAACACACGGAATCCTTTACCCAGTGTAGGAGAATTAAGAACCGGAGGACATAGTTTAAGGTGAGAGGAACGGTTTAACAGGAAGCTGAAACTTTTTCCCCAGAGGGTCATTGATATATGGAACAAGCGTCCATAGGAGGCACTTACCAAAACAAAATGTAAAGGATATTTGAACAGATACGTGGTAAGAAAGGGTTATGGGGATATGGGCCAAATGCAGGTATGTGGGACCAGCATAGATGGGATATCTCAATCGGCATGGGCATGTTGGGCCTAAGGCTCTGTTTCTGTGCTGTATGACTTTATGACTCTATGTCTACTTAGATAATAAATCTTTTGTGTTTGAAACAGACCTGGCCTCTTGTGATGCTTCAATTGTTGTTTTCACTAACAAGATGCCCTTCGTAACAGTTGCAACACGCTAAGCTTGAAATTGTACCTTGAGAGTGGTCCCTATCCCCCCTAACTGTGCCAGAAAAATAGGAAACTGTGGCAGAATGTGTCCAACAATATTTTCTCCCACACTGTCCCATATGTACAATACATGTACAATACATGTACATATGGGGCACTCTTATTTCTATCTTTAGTCTTGTTACAATCTTCTATAGCCTCTGGCTTAACGGTCCTTTCTGCAGTCCTTGAAACTAATGTCCTTATTCACTATAATCAATTCTCAAAACATTGGCTTTCACTAATTTAATTAAAGCAATAAATGAAACAGTCCCCCATCAAAGCTAAGAATTTAATAACAGTCTACTAATTCAATAATAAACTAATCAAATAGGATGTAGATTGGACAAAGGATAAACAAAATAATTGTCAGGCTGGTGAAGCCTATTATAAAATGTAGTGAACAGGCCACTTGGTTCAGTATTTCTCCTCAAATGCAATTGTGAATCAACTGGGAGAGGCAGAAGAATGAAAGAATATGCTCTAAACAAGCATTGCAAGCGAAAAATAATACTGGCGACCTCCCTTCTCAACTCTGCAAGCTGATCAAATTAATTTTGGGGAGGAATAGTGTGAATCTTCCGGATGTATTTTTTTTAAAGCAATAATTGATTTAAAGATGCAGTGTGGAAACAGGCCCTTCGGCCCACTGAGTAGACGTTGAATATCAATCACCCGTTCACACTAGCTCAATGTTATCCTACTTTTGCAACCGCTCCGAATTTACAGTGGGCAATTAAGCTTTAATTAACAATTAACCAATTAAAGTAACTCAGCGGGACAGGCAGCATCTCTGGAGAGAAGGAGTGGGCGATGTTTCGGGACGAGATCCTTCTTCAGACAAAGATGTCACCTGTCCCACTGAGTTACTCCAGCATTCTGTGCCTAGCTTGGGTGTAAACCAGCATCTGCAGTTCCTTCCTACACATTTAACCTACAAACCTGCCGTCTTTGGGATGTGGGAGAAAACTCTGCGTGGTCACACAGAGAATGTGCAAACACCACACGGACAGCACCCTAGGACAGGATCGAAGCCAGGTCTCTGGCTCTGTGAGGCAACGGCTCAACCAGCTGCACCTCTATTCCCTGTGTAATTCCAAATTACACAAGTGACTACCAGGAATTATTTTATGAAAAATGCTCTCCATGTCCATTCTTAAACAAAGACTTTCTTTATTCTGCATCTTGTTAACATGATTCTTTACGTTTAACTTGCATTCTGTGGTAGGAGGACATTTTGTGACAAGTGTAATGCTAGCTTTCAAAAATAGGTTTTGGAATGACTTGGAAGCTCTAAACATCTGCTGAGAGAAAGTGTCAGGCCTAAGGTGACAATAAAACACGAGTACTATGGCAAGTATGGAAATATCAAATGTTAGAGGGCATAGCGTTAAGCGAGAAGGGCAAAGTTTAAAGGTGATGTGCAGGGCAAGTTTTTTTTTTACAGCGCGTGTGAGCACAGTGCTAGGAATGGTTAAGGCAGATATGATAGAAGCATTACAGAGACTTTTGGATAGGAACTGGGACATGCAGGGAATGGAGGGATATGGATTATGTGTAGGCAAATCAGCGTTGGTCCTGGTATCATGTTCGGCACAGACGTTGTGGGCTGAAGGGCCTTTTCCTGTGCTGTACTTTTCTATGTTCAAGTGGGGAGGGAGATTTTACCTAATGAATCTATACGGGTTTTTGAAGCGATTTCAGGCCTTATTGATGATGCAGAATTTGCTGCATGTTTTATATGTATGCTTCCCATTAAGAATGAATTGGGCGGCACGGTAGCGCAGCGGTAGAGTTGCTGCTTTACAGCGAATGCAGCGCCGGAGACTCAGGTTCGATCCTGACTACGGGTGCTGCACTGTAAGGAGTTTGTACGTTCTCCCCGTGACCTGCGTGGGTTTTCTCCGAGATCTTCGGTTTCCTCCCACACTCCAAAGACGTACAGGTATGTAGGTTAATTGGCAGGGTAAATGTAAAAATTGTCCCTAGTGGGTGTAGGATAGTGTTAATGTGCGGGGATCGCTGGGCGGCACGGACTTGGAGGGCCGAAAAGGCCTGTTTCCGGCTGTATATATATGATATGATATGATAATTTACAGCACCATATTGAGCCATAGCAGTCGAAGCAGAATGTTAATTGGAAATGATCAGAGTTTTGAGGTGGTGAGATATAAACAAATGAACAGCAGCACAGACTAGCAAGGGGTTGTAGACAAGATTACGTGATATGTATAGGAATACGCGGAGCTTTCAAAACTACATTGCAGGGATGGAAATGTTGTTAATCCACAGAAATAAGACAGAAAAGAATGCCAGACTTGTGGATGAAAACTAGCTAAACAATAAAATAGGAAAGATAAGTAATTGAAATTGTGACTGAAGCTAAATTAACATAGCAAAGGTTCATGAATGGAGAACCACAAGGATCACAGTTAATCATAAAGAATTTAGCTTGGCTTTTTGCAAGAAAATATCGGCAGTTACCTTCCTAACCGGTTATAATAATGCTGTAAAAAGCAATTATAAGTTTTCTCACCATCAACATCTATACTTCCCCCTCAAGCTCATATTTATATCCCCGTGCTGGACATAAGGGCCAAACCTATTTGCCCCCTGCACTCTCAAGTTAGGCACCAAATTCCTAACATAGACATTGCATTAGCTAGCATGAAGCAAGCAAGCCCAGAATTTTCTGACTAACTGTGTAGGGAGGAACTGCGGATGCTGGTTTAAACCAAAGGCAGGCACAAAAAGATGAAGTACTCAGCAGGTCAGGCAGCATCTCCGGAGAAAAGGAATAGGTGACGTTTTGGGTCAAGGCCATTTTTCAGACTGAGAGTCAGAGAAAATGGGAGCCAGAGATATAGATAGATCAAATGAATAGAAGATATGCAAAAAGCAATGGTATTTAAGTAAAGGTGGAGCTCACAATGGTCCATTGGTGGGTGTGGGATGGGTGATAATGAGTTATACAGATGAGTTATATGGATGAGTTAACCATGAGGTTGCGGAAGAAATGGTCTCTGCAGAAAGCAGATGGGAAGATGTGGCTAGTGGTGGGATCCCATTAGAGGTGGCGAAAATGTTGGCGGATTATGTGCTGTATGCGACGGCTGATGGGGTGAGGACAAAGGCTACTCTGTCCTGTTGTGACTAGGGGTAGGAGGAGCAACAGCGGAGCTGCGAGGTAATGAGAAGCCACCTGTGAGGGCCTCATCTACGATAGAAGAGGGGAACCACCGTTTCCTAAACGATGAGGACATCTCTGATGTCCTGGTGCAGAACAGCACATCTTGGGAGAAATATGCAGTGTAGATGGAGGAATTGGGAGTAGGAGATAGAGTCTTCACATGAGGAAGGGTGGGAAGATAGTTGTGGGAGTCAGTGGGTTTATAATAGTCATCAGTCGAAAGTCTATCTCTAGTGATGTAGACAGTGAGATCAAGAAAGGGGAGGGAGGTGTCAGAGGTGATCTAAGTGAATTTGAGTGCAGGATGGAAATTAGTAGTAAAGTTAATGAAGTCCATGAGTTCTGGATGGGTGCAGTAGGTAGCCTTGATGCAGTTGTCAATGTAGTGGAGATAGAGTGCAAGAGGTAGCCCCAATGCAGTCATCAATGCTCTGAATAACTGTGGGAGAAGGCAAGGTTGAGCACGGTTTAATATTATGTAACATTGTTAAGGATTGTAACATATTTTTATATGTTCTGATATCAGAGACATTTAAAAAATATTAAAGTTGTTGTAAATAATTAAAAGAGACTATTAAAAAGATTACAGAGTATTTTGATGAGCTTTGATTAACTTTGGTCAAAATACATTCAAATATTCAGTAATTAAATTAATGAAATACTTTAAACTAAACTAAAACAGACTTCCCCCATCTCCTAATCCACAGGCTGAAAGTTCCCAAAGGGTTTCATGTACAAATAAGTCAATAAAAATGAATGGTGATTTTTCTAGTGTCTGGAAATTGTAGCATTCTTCAATACAGCATCTCCAAGGACACAATAGGATATTACCTATTATTCAGTGAATTTCTGGCCTCTGCATTTAACAATACGTGCCAACCACAGACTTACGAAGTGGAGTTCTGATTGGAATTGCCAACTGCAAGATTTGCCTCATTGAATTAATGTCACAAAAATAAAAGCACTGGTTTATCCAGATTACCTCAACCTCTACTAGATTAGGTTCCATTTTTCTATGTACCTAACCAACCCATTGATATTTTCTAGGTGGAAGGAATGGGTGACATTTCGGGTCGAGACCCAATTCTTTTTAACAGAGATGCTGCCTGCACTGCTGAGCTACTCCAGCATGTTGTGTCTACAGTGTAAACCAGCATCTGCACTTCCATCCCATCAACCACACGACAAATTTTGGTATAAATGGCAAACTTCTGAATTGTCCAAATTATTTACTATACTTGCTTCAGCAACATATACACTTTGTGGATAGACACAAAGTGCTGGAGTAACTTAGTGGGTCAGGCAGCATCTTTGGAGTCAAATATGGGTGATGATACGGGTTGGGACTCATCTTTGAACATAAAATGTCACCAATCCTTTTTCTCCAGAGATGCTGCCTGACCCGCTGAGTTATTGCATCACTTTGTGCTTAACTTCGGTGTAAACCAACATCTGCAGTTCCTTTCTAACATACACATACACCGTAGATAGACACAAATTGCTGGAGTAACTCAGCAGGAATGGGAATGGACGACATTATGAATGAAGGACCCAATCCTTCTATCCAGAGATGCTGCCTGTCCTGCTGAGTCACTCCAGCACTTTGTGTCTATCTTCGTTTCAACCAGCATCTGCAGTTCCTCTCTAAAATATTTTTACACCGTGTTCATTCTGTTTGCTGTATTCAAGAAACTGTGAGAATGAAGATAAAATTACAAACTGAGCTGATTTAAGGCATTTAAGCTATAAACGGAGGTTAAAGAGATTATTTACTGCAGTAACGAGATTATAAAAGACTTCAGCATTCTTAAGGGATGAATTGGCCCTGGCTAATATGTTTGAGATTGACATAATCTCTAGATTCAAGACAGCTCATTTGGGAAAAGAAACTGATCTAACTGTCTTAAACCAAGGATGATGAGTATTGAAAATGAATGAACAAATAGGCAGATCAAAAAGTAACATTTAAAGAAGAATTGGATATACACATAAGAGTGAAATGTCTGATAGAAATTTGGCTTTATGATCTGCTAGATTAGCTGCAGCAGTTTTCAGTCTTGGATTTTCCCATCATTTTAGCTTCTGAAATAAAAGATGGTTTACGCATCCATCTGCATAACTTCTAATGAGGCACATTGGGAGAAACTTTAATCTAACATGCCTGGCAGGAAGACGAACAGACTAAATAGAAAATCAAAATTTATGCAGCATTCATTTTTTGAAATTTGATTGAATACATCAAAGGCTAAACTCAGTAAGTTGGTGTTCCAACCAATCTTGTTGGTAGATAAGACACAAGATGCTAGAGTAACTCAATGGGTCAGGCACCATCTCGTGAGAAAATGGATAGGCGATGTTTTGTGTCGAGCCATTCAGATTTCTTTCGATAGAATCTGGTTGCAATCCTTGCTGGAGTAAAGGTTAGAATGGTCCCAGTGAGATACATTGGGACAATTGCTGCAACGTGCTTATAAAATTGAGAAACGTGTAAATATCATTAAAACATTTTGTAATGTTTTACCACATTAAATGTGCAATATGAGTGAATGATTTTTCAGGGATAATTTAGCAACAATTAAAAGATTAATCTCTGCTCTACCCCTTAAACTGGAATCTGGGCAACAGCAAGGCCTCCATTACTACAAAGAGGAGTCCTGTCCCTAAAATTGCCTTGACAGTTGTTGCCTTGGAAATTTTAATTGAATCACTGAATGCCAATTCATAATGGTCTATGCCCTTCATGAGATATAATTTCACGTTTCTGCATGGATACATAGTGTCATAATCAGAATCAAGAGTAAGATTCTTGATGCAATCATATTGCTCATTATGTCAGGAAGGACCTGCAGGCGCTGGTTTACACCGAAGATAGACACAAAATGTTGGAGTAACTCAGCAGGACAGGAAATTCCCGTTCCTTCTATCCAGAGACACTGCCTGTCCCGCTGAGTTGCTCCAGTATTTTGTGTCTATGCTCACTATGTCAGTCAGGAGAAGGAAGCATCTTAATACATCGAGCGTTTGTGTGTAGTTTGGATATTCACTGAATGTAATATGGCATCATACATTGCATCTTCCTGAAAAGTTCAATTCATGGAGCATCAAACAAAAATATTGCTAAAGAACCCAGCCTTTTTAATTGCATGTTGATTTATTTACAGGGCGACATGTTTCAGTTTTTAGTTGAATGCTGCCCTTTTTTTGCTCGTTTGTAGATTTCTGAATTATTTCAATAATGGACCATTGTCAAACAAACGATGAACCATGATGCTGCTGCACTTTAGTACCATTATCATATATTTAGCCTAATGCTTGTTTTGTTGAAAAAGGATCAATATCCTGCTGTTAAATTATATTCAAAATATATGAGTATTCCCGGAATTTATTTAAATTTAGACTTTATCTTTCTGGCAGTAGTGGATTCCTGATGGTAATTGTGCTTGCTACCCTGGGAGTACTATTACGGAAGGATGTGCCATTATGGACACCAGGAGCGAAATGAATGCATGTCTGATGAGAAAAAAAAAGGAGAAAATACTAGATGTACTCAGCAGGGCAGGTGGCCTCTGTGGTGAGAAACAAGGTCAATGTTTCAGTTAGTGGCCTCTCATTAGAAATAAGGGAAGTTAGAAGTCATCTTTTTAAGGGGAGGGGTGGAGAGAATGTAAACCATGTCTGTGATCGGAATGGCGAGCAAGTGAGACAAGTGGTGATGAAGCTGGCTGAGAGAGGGTGGTGAAGGCTTGTATGTTATAACCGATCTGCCTGAATGAAGTACAACCAGAGGGAGGTGGATGAGAACGAATAAGGGAGGGATAAAAAACATGCCAGATCAGTTGCAATTAATGTCAACACCTCTCCCTCCCAGCCTACCATCACTGGTGTCATAAGGTCATGTCATAACTGATCGGAGCACAATTAGGCCATTCGGCCCATCAAGTCTACTCCGCCATTCAATCATGGCTGATCTATCTCTCCCTCCTAACCCCATTCTCCAGCCTTCTCCCCATAACCCCTGACATCTGTACTAATCAAGAATCTATCTGGCTCTGTTCAGTATCTCATACCCTGCACTCTTTCACAGTCACTCCCCTTTGTTCTCTCTACCTTCCCTCTTTCATTGCAACTTAAAAAACTTGCTATTTCTCACTTCTTTTTGTTCTCATAAAAGAAACCAGAAACGGTTGTTCTCACCAACCAGAAACGTGACCTCCATTTTTTAATCTCTGCTAAATATTTTCAGCATTTTTTCTTATTATTTCAGATTTCCAGCATGCACAGTTAATTGTTTTTCAGTTACTCATGTCTTGTGAGATATTGTCTGCTGTGAGATCACAAAGTTGAACAATTTGCTACATGCCAACATACACCGACATATTGATTCACTGGTCAAGCTGCCTGTTACTAGTATAGGATTTAATAAATGCTAAATAAATGCAAACCAATACGATATCTTGACAAAGCTCAGAATTGTTTGTGGAGTTTGGAATCGACGTATAACTGCAAAAACATACCAAGCAGGTGTAACAGTAGTTGGCTGGTGAGTCCAATGGAAAAGTGATGGAGTAAATAGGATGTAACAAAAAGGAACTGCAGATGCGGATTGATACCAAAAATAGACACAAAATGCTGGGTAACTCAGTGACCCAGGCAGCATCTCTGGAGAAAATCGAATAGGTGACATTTCGTGTTGGGACTCTTCCTCAGACTCCAAACGTCAACTATGCATTGTTGGACTTACTCCAACATGCTGTGTCTATTTATGGTGTAAATAGGCTTGACCAAAGGAAAAAAATAACTCGGTAATCTCTTGATAAATCACCTGAAGAAGAAACCACAACACAATTGTCTATCTGGGCCAGGTCTTGCTTACCCAGTCCTCCTATTCTGTAATATAAGGTCCTACCAATTAGTGTAGTTACCTGACCTGCGGCAGAGGCAGTTTACATGAGTCAAAAACATTCTAGATCACAGCACGTTGGTTTGTATATTGACAAGTGTACAATCATTACAATGACATTTCCTACCCCTGAACTAGTCTTGATAACTTTGACAACTGACAAAGATTCACACTTTGACCTGCTGGTTGTAACATCCATGAGGGAGTTGAGTCTTCATAGGCTCTCGCAGAACGGTGGAGCCGCGGTGGAGGACACCACGGCTATGCCTGGCCAGGCCGACCCTGCAACCACTGCTATGCCTGGCCAGGCCGACCCTGCAACCACGGTTATGCCTGGCCAGGCCGACCCTGCAACCACGGCTATGCCTGGCATGGCCGACCCTGCAACCACGGCTATGCCTGGCCAGGCCGACCCTGCAACCACGGCTATGCCTGGCTTGGCCGACCCTGCAACCACGGCTATGCCTGGCTTGGCCGACCCTGCAGCCACGGCTATGCCTGGCCAGGCCGACCCTGCAACCACGGCTATGCCTGGCCAGACCGACCCTGCAACCACGGCTATGCCTGGCCTGGCCGACCCTGCAACCACGGCTATGCCTGGCTTGGCCAACCCTGCAACCACGGCTATGCCTGGCCAGACCGACCCTGCAACCACGGCTATGACTGGCCAGGCCAACCCTGCAACCACGGCTATGCCTGGCTTGGCCGACCCTGCAACCACGGCTATGCCTGGCCAGGCCGACCCTGCAACCACGGCTATGCCTGGCTTGGCCGACCCTGCAACCACGGCTATGCCTGGCTTGGCCGACCCTGCAGCCACGGCTATGCCTGGCCAGGCCGACCCTGCAACCACGGCTATGCCTGGCTTGGCCAACCCTGCAACCACGGCTATGCCTGGCCAGACCGACCCTGCAACCACGGCTATGACTGGCCAGGCCAACCCTGCAACCACGGCTATGCCTGGCTTGGCCGACCCTGCAACCACGGTTATGCCTGGTTTGGCCGACCCTGCAACCACGGCTATGCCTGGCCAGGCCGACCCTGCAACGCCGCCAGGACAGCGGGCCTCATGGTCAGGTCAACAACCTTGCACATACAACAACTGGGACTTGAAAATGGTACTCATCTGACGACTCTGTATACTGTCTCAGTGTACTACTACTATACACGTACTGTATCTGAGATATTTATCTAAGATGTGTCTACGCGCTTATGCAGAATGATACTTGTACAATAATGAATTTCACTGTACCTTGGAACAAGTGCCAAATAAAGTACCTTTGAACCATTGAACCGCCACACATTTCCCTGCAAAAACTGTTCTCTCTCACATAACCATCAACATCCCCCAGAATCTCCTGCCAATTTCCCTTTAAACTTTGCCCCTCTCACCATAAAGCTATGCCCTTTAGTGTTTGATATTTCCATCCTGGGTAGGTCAGGATTGAACCCAAAGTAATGGAGCTGTGCACCACTGTACACGTCCGGGTGCTCCGGATTCCCGCCACATCCCAAAGATGTGCAGGTTTGTAGGTTAATTGCCCTTGTGTAGGGAGAGGGTGTGAATGTGGGATAACATAGAACTATGTTAGTATATGGGTACTATAGGGACAGCACGGTGGCGCATCGATAGAGTTGCTGCCTTACAGCGCCAGAGCCCGGGATTTCATCGTGACTCTGGGTTCTGTCTGTATGGAGTTTGTATGTTCTTCCCATGGCCGTGTGGGTTTTCTCTGGGAGTTCCGGCTTCCTCGCACATTCCAAAGATGTACGGGTTTGTAGGTTAATTGGATTCAGTAAAACAAAAATGTTAATTGCCCCTAGTATGTAGGATAGTGCTAGTGTATGGGGATTGGTGCAAACTCAGTGGGCCAAAGGGCTTGTTTCTGTGCTGTACGTCTAAACTGAACTAAACTAAACTAAACTAAACTAGTGTGAAAGTGTGATCGATGATCAGCATGAGCTCTATGGACTGAAGGGCCTGTTTCCATATTGTATCTTTCAATAAATCAATCAAACAAGATCCAATGTCAGCATTAATTTTTTGTGCCTGAATTCCAAAAACACTTGGGTCCACACCTGGTCTCATTGTGTAATTTGGCAATGGAGAGACCAATGCAGAGCTGCTGAGAGTGGCGTCAATATATATATAAATATAATAATAATAATAATAATGCATTTTATTTATATAGCGCTTTTCATATACTCAAAGACGCTTTACAGAGATTTAGAAAACATAGGGAAATGAATAAATAGATAAATAAGTAAATAAGTAAACGAACAGAGAAAGGAGACAGAAGGTGAGGTGACCTTCAGTGGTTGAAGGCAGTACTGAACAGGTGAGACTTCAGGGATGTTTTGAATGTGGTGAGTGTGGAGGAGTCTCTGACGGTTTGGGGTAGTGAGTTCCATAAGGTGGGAGCAGCGATGGAGAAAGCCCTGTCCCCCCAGGATCTGAGTTTGGTCCGGATGTGGGGGGATAGGAGATTGGCAGCAGCAGAGCGGAGGGTGCAGGTGGGAGTGTGCCTGTGGAAGAGGTCAGTCAGGTAGGATGGGGCCAGAAAGGGTGAATGTTGACATTGGATGCTGGTTAAGATGGTGCTATCTCTTATACAATGACTTCAATGGGAGATAGAACTAGGAGAAATGTATTTGAATGAATGTTACCCATTGTACAGAAGCACCTGGGTTTAAAATCACCTCAATCTTTATCCGGTAGGGAAAGGATTTGCTCCAATACTTCCTTGGAGAAATAGACACATATTTTACTTTGGATGAAATTGGCCTGTTGAGAAAATACTTCCAATCTTATTTTACCATCATTACAAGGTTGCGCCTTGTTTAACAAATGGCTTAGAAACACCATAGGTGCGGCAGTGTTATTTTGAAGCAGGCTTACACTCACACACCAACTGAGTTGATAGATGTCTTCATGTTTTTCGGATATTTGCAGGAGTTGGTGCTGAGATGGATGAGTGAATTTTGAATAAAAATGAAACTGCTGGAAATGTTCAGAAATCACTCAGTGTTCATGAGGAAAACACATAAATTTGTGTTTTGAATGAATACTCTGTTAAAATGAGACCCATTCATGATTTCATTAATCTATGAGCAAAGTTAATTTTGAAGGCATTAGGTCGGAATTGTAATGGTTGCTTGGTAGAGCTTGTTTGCAGGTAAATTAGGAGGCTTTTAATAGTGAGAAAGGGGGAGTTCAGGGTCAGGTTCCTCTTAGAGTGAAGGACTAGGTTGACAGGAACAGAAAGCCCTGCAGATGAGGAATATTAAGGCTCTAGTCAGGAAAAAGAAGGGGGCATACATCAGTTAGAGGCAGCTGTAGTCAGTTGAATCCCTCAAAGAGTACAAGAGATGTAGAGGTAGATTTAAGAGATAAATCTGAAGGGTAAATAAAGGATATGAGATACAGTAGCTCTGGCAAATAAAGTAAAGGAGAATCGTTAGTGATTCCACAAATATATTAAGAGCAAAGGGTACCTTGAGAGAGAAAATAGGTCCCCATAAGAATCAATATGGTTAGCAATGTGTGGAGCAACAGGAGATGGGGGAGATCTGAAATGAATGTTTTTTCGTCTGTGTTTACAATGGAGAAGATCACGGAAGCCAATTATTTAAGAGAAATGTATTGTGATACCTTGTAACCTATCCACATCACAAAAGATAGTTTCTGCTGCGCAAAATTGATCTAGCTCAGGTGGATATCATGGTCGGCATTGGAAACTTGAGGTGGAGGGCCTGTTTCAATGCTGCATAATTTGACGAATCAATGAAACCAGTTAACTGTTGAAACTCATTACATAATAATGGCTATCACGGTTACTTATCCACATGACATTGTGAATCCAACCAACATTGCCAATGGAATATATAACAGCACAGCATGGGAAGAAGCTCTTCAGCCCACAATGTTTGTGCTGAACATGATAGCAAGATACCAAGAAAAACTCTTCACATAATCCATATTCTTTCATTCCCTGCATTTCCACTATTAATTGACTTCACAACATAGAAACATAGAAAAATAGGTGCAGGAGTAGGCCATTCGGCCCTTCGAGTCTGCACTGCCATTCAATATGATCATGGCTGATCATCCAGCTCAGTAACCTGTACCTGCCTTCCCTCCTTACCCCCTGATCCATTTAGCCACAAGGGCCACATCTAACTCCCTCTTAAATATAGCCAATGAACTGGCCTCAACTACCTTCTGTGGCAGAGAATTCCACAGACTCACCATTGTCTGTGTGAAGAAATGTTTTCTCATCTCGGTCCTAAAAGACTTCCCCCTTATCCTTAAGCTGTGACCCCTGGTTCTGGACTTCCCCAACATCGGGAACAATCTTCCTGCATCTAGCCTCTCCAACCCCTTAAGAATTTTATATGTTTCAATAAGATCCCCCCTCAGTCTTCTAAATTCCAGCGACATCTTAAAGGGTTGGTGATTTTCAAAACATAGAAACAGAACTAGTTTTAGGGGTAAGTAGGAGTAATGGATTCAGTCTTTCAATACGATGTGAAAACACAAATTCTGGTTCAAATTAGCTTAGTGGACATGTCCTTGTTTTTGCCCAACAAACAGCTAACAATGGCCTGTTTCCTTTATCATCGTTACTTTTTTTGCATATCTTTCATTCACTGTTCTTTATCTCTCTACATCAACGTCTATATCTCTAATTTTCCTTATCCTTAACCAGTCAGAAGAAGGGTCTCGACCCGAAAAGTCCCCCATTCCTTCTCTCCAGAGATGCTGCCTGTCCTGCTGAGTTACTCCAGCATTTTGTGTCTGTCTTCGGTTTAAACCAGCATCTCCAGTTCCTTCCTACACATTCCTTGTAATAAATGTTGTTGCAAGGAATTGAAATTATGCAACTGTTCATAGACCATGGATTAGCCTTAAGCCCCTGTCCCACGTAGGCGATTTTTTAGGCGACTAGACTGTCGCCACACAGTGGTCGGGGTGCCGCCTGTATGGTCGTGAGTAGTCTCCAAAGAGTCATAGTGTTTTTCTGGTCGCCGTTGGATTTTGAAATGTTTAAAAATATTCGGTGACTCTTGGTTTGATGCCAATGATCGTAGCTTGACGTCTCCTGACGTAGGTGCTGTCATAGGTTGTCACCAGGTTGTCGCCAGGTGACGTAGGTTGTCGCCAGTGCTGACTTCGGTGAATTCCATTGGCGACTACCTACGTCAACCTACAGCAACCGGTGACAGGTACCGGCGTCAAAACCGAAGGCGAAAATTATGTGAATGGTCTTTAGTTGTCGCCGACAGGGTTGTAGCTTGTCATAGCTTGTCACGGGTAGACATAGGTTGACTTCAGTTGTTGTAGGTTGTCACCTGCGTGGTCTCAGGTTGTCATAGGCGCGGTCGTAGTTGGACGTCCTAAGTCGCGACGATTGGGTCGCCAATTGTCGGTAGTTTGCCGTAGCTTGACTTCGACTAGGTGGTAGGTTGTTGTAGATTGTCGTAGACGTTGTGGTAGGAGGGGTCCAGTCGCTGGCTTTTCGGCAACCTGCTACGACTATGACAGTCGCCGGCAGTCGCCTAAAAAATTGCCTAAGTGGGACAGGCCCTTTAGACATGTGATAATGGCTGGCACCACTGAGGTGCAGCTGGTCGATCTGTTGCTCAGAGCTACAACAACTCAGGTGCACCCCAACTTCCAGTACTGCCCATGCAGAATCTATGTGTTTGTTCTTCCTGGACTTTCCCCAGATGCTATTGGCAATGCATGACCGAAATACAGTGAAAACCCTTGTTTTGTGTGCCGTCCAGGCAAATCACACTATGCATAACTACATGAGGTAGTTCAATGGAGAAAATCAACACAGTGCAGAATATAATGTACAGTTATCGAGAAAGTGCAAATGAAATGGAGTGCAAGGGCCACAACTAGTTAGATTGGAAGATCAGGAATTATAGCGTCATAGAGCCATACAGCATGGAAACAGGCCCTTCGGCCCAACTTGCCCATGCTGACCAAGATGCCCCATCTACACGAGTCCCACCGGCCCGAGGTCGACCCATATTCCCCGAAACCGTTTGTTATTCATGTACTTATCCAAATAGACAATAGACAATAGACAATAGGTGCAGGAGGAGGCCATTCGGCCCTTCGAGCCAGCACCGCCACTCAATGTGATCATGGCTGACCACTCTCAATCAGTACCCCGTTCCTGCCTTCTCCCCATACCCCCCGGATCCGCTATCCTTAAGAGCTCTATCTAGCTCTCTCTTGAATGCATTCAGAGAATTGGCCTCCACTGCCTTCTGAGGCAGAGAATTCCACAGATTCACAACTCTCTGTCTGAAAAGGTTTTTCCTCATCTCTGTTCTAAATGGCCTACCCCTTATTCTTAAACTGTGGCCCCTTGTTCTGAACTCCCCCAACATTGGGAACATGTCTTTTAAATGTTGTTACAATACTAATTCATACCAAGCATATGAATGGTCTGTTCAAGACTCTGATCGCAGCAGGGAAGAAGCAGTTCGTGAATCAGGTGGTACGTGCTTTCAAGCTTTTGTATCTTCTGCCTAACAGGAGAGGGGAGAAGAAAGAATGATGGGCTGTGAGTATTCCTTGATTATGTTGGCTGCTTTTCCAAGGAACTATTAAGTATAGATAGAGTTGTGGTGGGAGGAGGCTAGTTTGTGCGATGGACTAGGCTGCATTCACAACTCTCTGCAATTTCTTGCAGTCCTGGGCAGAGCAGTTGCCATGCCCAGCAGTGTTGTATTCAGATAGGATGCTGCTCTAGTTCCCTCTCACGTCTCAAAGACCCGTGGGTTGAGAGGTTATTTGGCCATTGCAAATTGTTCCTAATGTGTGGTTGAATGGTAGAATGTGTTGTGGAGTTGACAGGTAGAATGATTAGTGTAGACTTAAGTGGTTGCTTGATGTCCAACACAGATTCCGTGAACCTGTTTACATGCTGTGTGAGCCTATATCTTGAAACTAAAGCAATTTTTACTCAGTCCTAAGAGCAGTTCTAAGACTGTAAACCATGATTGTGCTACACAACCTTGCTTATTCCGCAGTTAATAACTTGATGGTTCCATCAGGCACACTGTTAAATCCCTAAAGACCTGTGAATTGTAAACTGCTCGTTGTGTTCCATGCTTTTCTATATTTTTTTCACCCACACAGAAATTACAGTGTTTAGACTTCAAATGAATCTTACACCTGAGTATTGAAATCTGCAAAATATGAATTGGACTGTAAGACAGAGGGTAAAAGGTTACATATCTTTTTATCATGATGTAACCTTATGGAGTGCTGGGCACAAATGCCTCTCCATTCCACAAGAAGGCAAATGATGCTGCATGCAGCCTAGAGTTAGTAGATTTGTTTGTAAGTAAGGTAACTTTAAAGCAAAACACCTTTAGATTTAGGCTTAGGTGTATTGTTGTTGCATGCACCGAGGTACCGTGAAAAGCCTTTGTTTGTGTGCTAACACATCAAATCAGATAATACTGTACATAAATACTCAGATAATACTGTACAAATACTAGGTTAATTCCCGGAATGGCGGGACTGTCGTATATGTTGAAAGGCTGGAGCAATTAGGCTTGTATACACTGGAATTTAGAAGGATGAGGGGGGATCTTATTGAAACATATAAGATAATTAGGGGATTGGACACATTAGAGGCAGGAAACATGTTCCCAATGTTGGGGGAATCCAGAACAAGGGGCCACAGTTTAAGAATAAGGGGTAGGCCATTTAGAACGGAGATGAGGAAGAACTTTTTCAGTCAGAGAGTGGTGAAGGTGTGGAATTCTCTGCCTCAGAAGGCAGTGGAGGCCAGTTCGTTGGATGCTTTCAAGAGAGAGCTGGATAGAGCTCTTAAGGATAGCGGAGTGAGGGGGTATGGGGAGAAGGCAGGAACGGGGTACTGATTGAGAGTGATCAGCCATGATCGCATTGAATGGCGGTGCTGGCTCGAAGGGCTGAATGGCCTACTCCTGCACCTATTGTCTATTGTCTATTGTCTATTGTCTATAAATAGCCAAAGCCAAGCCATTCTCAAGCCAAACTCTAGTTCAACAGGTAGAGCTGAGAGAAAAACACCAGTGTGCAGAATATAGTTTCTCAGCATTAAAGAGTAACTGATCCAGCGGAAACGTTCAATGTTTGCAATAAGGTAGGTTAGAAAGTCGAGAACATACCCTAGTTTATGGGAGGACCGATAAATTCATGAGTTATAGGAGCAGAACTAGGCCATTCGGCCCATCAAGTCTACTCCGCCATTCAATCGTGGCTGATCTATCTTTCCATCTCAACTGCATTCTCCTGCCGTCTCTCCATAGCCCCTGACACCCGCACTAATCAAGTTCTGCTAAGGTTTTCTCATTTTTAAATAAATAGTTTAAATAAGACTAAAAGATTTATTTAAAAGATTTTTTTTTAAAGTCCTTCAGTAGCGCTCAACGCCCGATTGGTCCGCATCCCACGTGGGATGGGCACCGCCCCCGCTCTTCACACTGAAATAAAGGCCGCCGCCGCAGTTCGACGTTCGCCGACGTTCCCCGCCGCTCGCCGCCGATCAGCGCTGCACGCATGGGGTACAGGTAAGTGGCTTTCACCGCCAACGGGTCCACAGATCGGTAGGGTTTCAGGGCCCAGCACGGCCCTGGGGGACACTCCCCACTCCCCACCCGCCACCACATCCCACCCACGACCCCTGGGGGACACTCCCCACCAGCCAACGGGTGCATGAATCGGTCGTGTTGCTGGGCCCGAAACGGCCCCAGGGGCCACTCCCATTGATCTGATATGTAAGATGGGTGACGGATCCCCAACGGGTCCGTGCCTCCGCAGTTGGGGCCCGTTGATATTGAGAGGGGATGGGGTGGGTGTGTGGGGGGGGGGGGAGGGGGGCAGTGGAGTGGGAGGGGGGCAGTGCAGTGGGAAGGGGGGAGTGCAGGGGGAGTGGAGTGGAGGGGTGAAAGGGGAGGGGTTAATTGGGGGGGTGAGTGGCGGTAGGGGGGAGGGAGGGGAGAGGGGGAGTGTGGATGAGGGGGAGGGGAGGGAGGGGAGGGGGGAGGGGGGAGTGCAGGGGGAGTGGAGGGGAGGGGTGAAAAGGGAGGGGTTAATTGGGGGGGTTGAGTGGCGGTAGGGGGGAGGGAGGGGAGAGGGGGAGTGGGGATGGGGGGAGGGGAGGGGGGGAGGGTGAGAGTAGGGATGGGGGAAGGGGGAGTGGGGAAGGGGGAGTGGGGGTGGGGGCGTGGGGGTGGGGGTTGAGTATGGGGAGGGAAGAGGAGGAGTGGGGAGGGGGTGAGTAGGGGTGGGATGGGGGGAAGGGGAGGGGGGAGTGGGGTGGGGGGAGTAGGGGTGGGGGTTGAGTGTGGGGGAGGGGAGAGGAGGAGTGGGGTGAGTAGGGGTGGGATGGGGAAGGGGAGGGGGAGTGGGGTGGGGGAGTAGGGGTGGGGGGAAGGGAGTGGAGGTGGGGGTGAGGGGTGGGTGTGTGGGGGAAGGGAATGGGGTGGAGTAGGGGTGGGGGGGAGTGGGGGCGGGAGGGTGTTACAACGATGCAGGAGAGGCTTTGGGTCCACGGCTCGCTCTGGCTGCAGCGCTGGTGGCATGGGGCCGAGATGAGTGGCACCCACTACCCTTCCCAGTCCCCCCTCGCCCGCCCACGGCCCCGAGAGACACTCCCCGCCCAACAACGGGCTTCGTCAGTTGGAGAGGGTTGCTGGGCCCGCTGGATCGTCAGTTGGGGGGAGAGGGGGGGTTGCCCCACGAGAGGCCCGCTGGAGAGATTTGGACCCAACGGGTCCACTTGGTCTAGTAGTCAATTAAATATTATATTTGCCTTTGGAATAGTAATATTTTGTGGTAAGCTCAGAATGATAAGGAGAAGAAAATACATTCTTAAGATCTATAACCAGAAACATGAGGGGAAATGCACAAAGCCAACACCAGATGTGATTAGGTTTGTTCATTCGATAATGGCATCCTTTTCCCAGCTCAAATCCTTCCCTCCTCTCTCCTAAGGACCCTATAGTACACCTGCCCATTGTTTAATGTCCTTAACTGAGGGTTATTTAAAACATTGATGCCACAAAAACCTCATCAGATCACACCTTCTTTTCCCAATGCATTTCCCTTCCTTTGTCTCATCATATAAAACATTTGTTCTTTTGGTGGGAGAGGCAGTCACACGATGAATCCCCAATGTAATCTTCACCAACAAATTCCACTGTGTGTCGTTTGCACGTTCGCCCTCTGACTGTGTGGGTTTCCTCCCGGTGCTCTGGATTCCTACCACATGCATATTTTGTAGTTTAATTGGCCTCTGTAAATTGCCCCCTAGTGTGTAAGGAGTGGTTGAGAAAGTTGGGGAACATAGAAATAGAGTGTAGGAAGGAACTGCAGATGCTGGTTTAAACCAAAGATAGACACAAAAAGCTGGAGTAACTCATCGGGACAGGCAGCATCTCTGGAGAAAAGAAATGGGTGATGTTTCTGGCCGAGATCCTTCTTCAAACTAAACATAGCACAAAAAGTAAGGAAATTTGTGTTTGGTAGATTATTTCTTTGTTGTAACAATGCTTCTTGGCAATAAATCTTATACCGTTGGAAAGCTTGTTTATTTCCCTTTTAAATGGTGCCACATTTGTAAGGAACATGCATTTGTGGGATGAGCAGCAGAGCTGAGTATATGGGTTGCTCCCATGAAAAATTTGCCAAATCTTCTCTGCCAATGCCAAACAGCTTATTCTGCCATTGACTCTTGTTCGGTGTTGTTTGGTGGATTGGATGATTGAAGTCTGAAGAAACAAGACATATTGGCAATTTAACAATTTATTCATTTAATAAACAGGAGCCACAGTAGTGTGTGGAAGAACCATACACAGCCATAACAGCCTGGCACCTCCTCCTCATGCTGGTCACCAGCCTGGTCACACACTGTTGTGGGATGGCATCCCATTCTTGTCAGCACCTGGGGGTACCAGAAGCTCAAAACAAGAGTCAATAGCAACAGCAGAATAAGCTGTTTGGCATTGGCAGAGAAGATTTGGCAAATTTTTCATGGGCGCAACCCATATACTCAGCTCTGCTGCTCATCCCACAAATGCATGTTCCTTACAAATGTGGCACCATTTAAAAGGGAAATAAACAGGCTTTCCAACGGTATAAGATTTATTGCCAAGAAGCATTGTTACAACAAAGAAATAATCTACTAAACACAAATTTCCTTACTTTTTGTGCTATGTTTAGTTAAGGTTAAGGGAAACGAGAGATATAGAAATAGTGTGAACGGGTGATTGGCGGTGGACTTAGTGGGCTGAAAGGCCTGTTTCCATGCTGTGTCTCTAAACTAAACTAAAATTCCTTTTGACAAACAGAGTGAGTTAAGGAAGGCGTTTTGTGTACAAATACTTCTAACTGGCATTTATATTGATAAAACCTGCCTGCATAAACGGCCAGCGTTAGTATATGTGAAGCTGAAAAGAACATTCTCGGAGACCTATTCCTTTAATGCTTACTGGATCTCAACTAAAGTTAATTTCCTTGACAGGCTGCTGTGCTCAATCCTTTTACCATCAAAACACTCCCCCGTCTTGAGGTATTTGCTATTCAATAAATGTTTGGCTTTTACAGTGAAGGACTGGAAAAGTGACATATACTATCAGAACTATTTTCAGTGATTTTAAAGGGTTATTTGAGTGCTAGAAATTGCTTGAAGTATAATTGCTCCAGCCGATACTTTAAATATCCCATCAATATCGGACACATTTTCAGACTGCGCGGTAACAGGAGGTGAGGTACATTTTTAGCTGTCTCCAAATAACCAATGAAAAAGCAAAACGATGACTTGCACTTGTGTTGTTTCCTTAAAGTAGTTCATAAGTTCATAAGATGTAGGAACAGAATTAGGCCATTCGGCCCATCTATTCCGCCGTTCAATTATGGCTGATCTATCTTTCCCTCTCAACCTCATTCTCCTGCCTTCTTGCTTAAAGTGCAAAGATGTTCCAAGAAATTTTACAGGAAAGATAACCAACAAAATTCGATACTTGGCCACTAAGGGTGAGTGATAAATACATCTCTTGATGCTCCTGAACACATCATCAGTAATGTAACCTGGGGTCATTGGGCGTTTCAGATCTTTCAACAACAGACACCCTCGCCCGGGCGACCCAGCCGTGGTCGATCGGACTTGTGTTCAGGTGGCATTCGCTCCTCCCCACGGTCCTCCTCTGCTGATACAGAGCCATCTCGAGGCTTTCTCCGCTGTCTCCGCTGTCTCCGTGATGTTCTTGATGGCTCTTCTCCTCTCCATTCCGGTGATGCCCAGAGCACTCAAGGTCTTGGAGAGCGATTGCCCTGCGAAACCTCTGCAGCCAACCTCGATGTGCATACACCTTGCCTTCCAGCCCTGCAGTCTATGACCAGTTTTTCGTACTTGGTCTTCTTTCTCTCGTGGGCCTCCTTCAGACGGCACTGTCAGTTCCAACAAGTTTGATAGAGCTCTAGGGGCTAGCGGAATCAAGGGATATGGGGAGAAGGCAGGCAAGGGTTACTGATTGTGGATGATCAGCCATGATCACAATGAATGGCGGTGCTGGCTCGAAGGGCCAAATGGCCTCCTCCTGGACCTATTTTCTATGGTTCTATGGTTCTAAGATGATGTTTTTGGTCGCCTCTGAGACCAGGAAGTCTGGCCTCAGGGTGATCATGGCGATGTGCTGTGGGAACTTCAGCTGTTTCACCAGGTCTACAGAAAGTCTCCAGTCCCGCGCAGTCGCCAGGATTCCCGACGGATTCTTGGCTGCTGTTGTTTCTTGGCAGCTGCACTCCAGCCTTCACGAAGGTGATCATCTGGGTGGTGGGGCGTGCTCATCTGCAGCTGCTGATTCCCATGCTGATGGCTTCTGCAATGGGTTTCAGAACCTGGTCACGACGCCAGGTGTACCGGCCCTGCCCAGGAGCCTTTGGGCAGCAGCTCAGGATGTGTTCCAACGTCCCCTTGCCTGAGCATTGCGGGCAACCGGGATATTCCGCTTTGCTCCATGGCCCGCTCCCACCTTGTCCAGGCCCCCTGCTGCCTCAAGCCAACTGCTCTGCTAGACCTCTCCTCCTCCACCGCTGCCCCACTACCTCCTGGACCAGCCTGCACCTCTCCTTCCCCTTGGCCTTGTCAAACTGGGGAGTTGGGAAGGTTCCCAGACCAGCTCTTCCCCGAGTCACGGCTCCCACCAGGACTCTGTGGCGTGTCCGAGACTCCGCTTGCAGCACAGTTTCGCCGGCTCTGCACTTACTCCCAGTTTTCACCTCCACCCCTGCCTGAGCCACCTTGAGGTCGTTAGAGTCCCTGTACAGCATCACCTCTCTGGCCCGAGTCACCTTGCACTCCTCCTCTAGGAACCTCAGGGGCAGCTGGAGCTTGGTGTTATTATTGTAAAGGGCGATGCTGCTAAGGCTCTTGGGCAGTCCCAGCCACCTCCTGAGGAAGCTGCTGACTTTCCTCTCCAAGTCTGCGATGGAGATTGGGACCTCGTAGACAGGCAATGGCCCGAGTATCCTTGGCAGGATACCACGCTGGTACATCCACGCCTTGAACTTGCCGGGAAGCCCTGACCGGTCCGTCGCTCTCAACCATCTCTCCAGCTCCTGACAGGTTGCCTGGACTGATGCTGTATCCTTCAGGCTACTGTTAAACACCTTGCCAAGACTCTTCACTGGCCTTTAGGAGACAGTTGGGATTAGTGTCCCTTCGATGCTGAAGCGGAACCTGTCCATGGCTTTGCCCTTCCTCAGCACCAGTGACCCTGATTTTCTTGGCTTAAACCTTATCCTTGCCCATCCAATCAGTTTCTCCAACCCTTGCAAGACCTACCTGCCTCCTGGCACCGACTCAGGGGTGACAGTCAGGTCGTCCATGAAGGCCCTGATTGGTGGTTGGCGCATTCCTGACTTGGTCCGAGGGCCCTGGCACTCTGGTTCAGCAGACTTGACGATCATGTTCATCGCCAAGGCAAAAAGGATCACAGAGCTTGTCCAGCCTGTGATGATCCCCACCTCCAGCCTGTGCCACTCTGATGATACTGCCCCTGCTGTGACTCTCATGCTGAACTGGTTGTAATAGTCCAGGATGGTCTGCCACTTGGCCCGGCACATGATGCTTGGCCGTGACTATCTGGATCAGCTTGTGGGGGATGGAGCCGTAGGCGTTGACCAGGTCAAGCTGGAGCACCGTCTGGTCTCCCTTGTTCTCCCTGGCTTCTCTGATGAGCTGGGTCACCACTCCCATGTGCTCTAGACACCCTGGCGCTCCAGATACGCCCCCCTTTTGCACTGAGGTGTCGATGTAGCCATTGTTGGAGAGGAAGTCTGTACAATGCTGAAGAAAATCTTGCCCTCAACCCTTAGCAAGGAGATGATCCCAAACTGGTCGATTCTCTTGGAGTACTAATTGAGCAGGGATTTGATAAATGTGCCCAAGATCAAGATTACGTCTGCTATAGATAAGATAAAGAGAAGCTGTATCTATTAACAGCAGATTCAAGGATAAGAGCAAACAGGTATAAAATATTAGGCAAAGAGTACAGGTGGATGAGAGAAATTGTTTTTTTTCTGAGGAAAGTAGTTAGGTCTGGATCTCACTGCCTGTGGTGGAAATGGGATCAGTCAGTGCCTTTGTAAAGGAATTGGATAGATACTGAGAGAATGATTTGTGGATCTTTGGGGAAAGAGCTGGGCAAAGGGATTGATTAGTTCGTAAATGTCTATGAAATTCATTTAAAACCTGTTCAAAGGCCCATGATAGCAGTGAAGGTGGCAAAGGGATTTGTGTGGTAGGGCCTGAGGAAATATTGCTTCAGGATTAGGATGTTAATTCTAATCCAGTTAAAGTAAGTGCTGGCAGGCACCTTGCGTAGAGAGCACAGGAAGTATGACAGGTCCTGCACAGCCTGGTCCATTCATGCTGTTTCTCTCTCTCCATAGAAGCTGTCAGAATTGTCGAGTAGTTCCACATTTTCTATTTCTAATTCTGATTTCCAGAATCTTAAGTTTTTGGGGGGTTTTTGCCACAAGAAGAATTTGCCCATAAACAATTGATTGGCTTTACATGAATTAGAATTTAATTTAAATTAAAGTGATCTGATCAAAATAATGACAGCAGAAATTCATTTGTGCAATTAATTATTGAAGTAGGGGTTCCTTTGCACAGAGAGTGTGTAAACTGAAACAATCATGTCTTTCAGTGCACATTGAATATATTTTAGTACCAGAAGAAGATACTAAAATATGACGGCATTGTTTTTGTACATTGCAGGCGAGGTTTCAACACAGACCGCAGAAGCTGGTTTATACCCAAGGCAGACAAAGAATGCTGGAGTAACTCAACGGGTCAGGCACCATCTCTGGAGAAAAAAGAGTTGGTGACATTTTGGATCCGATCCCTTCTTCAGATTGGAGAAGGCTTCAGACCCGAAACGTCACCTATTCTCTTTCTCCAGAGATGCTGCCTGACCCACTGAGTCGCTCCAGCATGTTGTGTCTATATGCACCCTCCTCTGTCTCTCCCCCATCTCCCCACAACCAACCCATCATTGCTGCCCCTCCCTCTAATCATGTCTAGGCAGATGCTGGTTTAAATCGAAGATAGACACAAAATGCTGGAGTAACTCAGCGGGACAGGCAGCATCTCTGGAGAGAAGGAATGGCTGATGTTTCGGGTCGAGACCCTTCTTCAGACTGAAGAAGGGTCTCGACCCGAAACGCCACCCATTCCTTTTCTCCAGAGATGCTGTATATCAGTCACTATATTCCTGATCCATGTTGGGTATTCGTTTAGACTGTTCCTGGAGCATCTTATCTAGCACATTCATGCTATTGAGGTTTAGTCAGACTGGGGAGTATTCGGATGGAATGTACAGGCTATGCCTTTGGTCAACAGGCTCGTGGTCAATAAAGCACATTATGAAGTTAAACTACGTTGTTTTTCACACAACTTCATATATGGTGTCAGAAGTATTGATCCGGAACTTAATCGGCTTGACATTTGTGAGTTTTTTACTCTCTTCTTCTCTGCAAGAGGGATCGAAAAGTTTGTTTGCCGAACGAACATGCCAGATGCATTCCGGAGGCCAGACCCGCTCATCTTCGACAGCAACATCGGCGAGAGATGGCGCTTCTTCGAGGAAGAAAATGACATTTTCGTTGCAGCCGCACACTCCGACAAGCCACCCCGCACTTAAGCGTATATTCTTCTCAACCTTGCGGGACAGGAGGCTATCGGACGTGGAAGATCGTTTGTGTATGCAGAGGAGGTGAGACAGCCTGCCGTGGGAGATAGAGAAGAGGTTGTCACCCCCGCTGAATCGAAAGAGGATCCTCAGTGTCTCAAGAGGAAATTTTGAGTGTTGTGCAGCCCTCAAACTAATCTCACCATGGAACGGCACAAGTACAACACCCGGAATCAGAAGGCTGGTGAGACTATTGAGTCATATGTTAAAGCTTTAAAGTTACAAGCAAGGAGCTGCAGGTTTGGAGGGCACTGTGATGAGCTTATCAGAGATAGACTGGTATGTGGTATTTGTAATGATAAACTAAGGAAGGTACTTCTGCGCGACTGTGACTTGACGTTGGTTAAGGCTATTTCTACCTGTCAGGTTCACGAGATGACTGAAGCGCATAGCGAAACGCTAACTATTGTGCAGCGATCTGGCACAAGTATTGCTGCTGTTCAGGCTGGGTTCCGGAGAGAACGTAAGCCTGAGGTAACGAGGAGAAACCAGTCGGAAAAGGCTGGGACATGATTTATTGCTGTCTGCACCAATTGTGGAGGCAACCATGTAGTTCAAAAGGATAAGTGTCCAGCTTTCGGTCGGCAGTGTTATGCCAGTAGAAAACACAATCACTTCTGGAGATGCTGCAAATCCACACAACAGACTTATCGCAGGGAGAACCCCAAACAGCTTGTTCACCAGTTGCAATCAGATCAAACGGCCAATGAGACAGTCGGTGTTGATGGGATCACACTGCAAATGGATTCGTTTGAGGCACAAAGAGTAAGAAATGATGAAGCTACGGTGACCATGCAAGTTAATGGTGGTCTACGAAGGTAGACACTGGTGCGAGCTAGGTGCAATGTGATGTCGAGAAAGTCATTCATGTGTCTGTGGGATGGTGAACAGAGGGAGGAAACATGTTCCCAATGTTGGGGGAGTCCGGAACCAGGGGCCACAGAATAAGGGGTAGGCCATTTAGGACGGAGATGAGGAAAAAAAATTTCACTTAGAGAGCTGTAAATCTGTGGAATTCTCTGCCTCAGAAAGCAGTGGAGGCCAATTCTCTGGATACTTTCAAAAGAGAGTTAGATAGAGCTAAGTATCTATCTAAGATAGATATATCTATAGATATATAGATATATCTATAGATTATATAGATATATTTCCGTTATCTATGGATAGCGGAGCCAGGGGGTGTGGGGAGAGGGCAGGAATGGGGTACTGATTGAGAATGATCAGCCATGACCACATTGAATGGCGGTGCTGGCTCGCAGGGCCGAATGGCCTACTCCTGCACCTATTGTCTATTGTCTAATTAAAATCGTGCGGTAAAGCCACCACCCTAATTGCATATGGTGGCACCGAAATCAAACCGGTTGGGATGGTGCAGCTGTAGTGCCACCTAGAGGGAGGGTTATACACATGTCCATTTTATGTTGTCCAGGAAGGAAGGCCTGTTGCGTGTGCTTCACGGACTGCGATGGACAATGAGACTAGGTGTGCTCAGACTGAGAAAGAGTTGTTAGCGGTGGTTTTTGCGTGTGCCAAGTTCAACGACTACATCTATGGCAAGCCAGTGACCATTGAAACGGACCACCAGCCACTGGTCACCATTCTGAACAAGCCCATACATGCAGCTCCAGCAAGACTTCAGCGGATGATGCTACGTCTTCAGAAATACAGCATCACCCTTGTCTACAAATGCGGAAAATTTATGGACTTGGCAGACACTCTGTCTCGGGCTCCCAGGAGATCTACAGCCCAATGTGCAGCCAAGAAGGACAGCTTCAATGTTATGGTGATCAATCACATTTCTTCGTCTCGCCTGGAGGAATTGAGGTTGCACACAGCAGAGGACGCGACTTCACAGATACTCGCCACCATCATCAAACATGGATGGCCCAGCAAACAAAGCATGCTCCCACACGCTAGTCAGTCGTATTTCCCTTTCAGGGATGAATTAACCATTGAAGATGGAGTCGTCATGAAGGGCCATAAAGTGGTTATCCCGGTCTCACTACAAAAGGAGTATGTCGGCATCATGCACAGGGGGCATCCTGGGGCAGAAGCCACTGTAAGAAGAGCAAGGAACATGTTCTTCTGGCCTGCAATGACAGATTATGTCAATCAGGAGGTATAATCATGTGCTGTGTGCAACAGTACCGAACCACACCAACAGAGGGAACCGCTTCTGCAGAATCCTTTTTTAAAATATATATCAAAAAATACTTTATTCCAGTAATAAATATTTACAAAACATTTTTCTTTTCATAAACTCCATCCGACATTCCCGGAGGTTATACATTCAATACAGATATTCATTGTCAGATTTACACAGCTTGGCACTACTAATTCAACAGAGTCTGAAGAAGGGTCTCGACCCGAAACGTCACCCATTCCTTCTCTCCTGAGATGCTGCGTGACCTGCTGAGTTACTCCAGCATTTTGTGAAATAAATACCGTTGATTTATACCAGCATCTGCAGTTATTTTCTTACACTACTTCAACAGTGGTTAGTACAAAGCTAAAGAGACACTTTTTGGTCCACGGAGCACCACATACTCTCTTGTCAGACAATGCTGGGCAGTTTACAAGCCAGCGATTTAAAGACTTCGCTCAACAGTGGGACTTTACTCACGTCACCAGCAGCCCGGAGTATCCCCAGTCGAATGGGTTGGCTGAACGGGCAGTCCGCAGTGCGAAACATGTCCTGGGAAAATCTTACAGTCGGACGTTTTCCTTGATCTCCTTAATCTCAGAAATGTGCCACGTGATGTGATGCTTGGATCTCCAGCGCAAAGACTGATGTCAAGACAAATGCGCACTACCCTTCCGGTCTCAAAGGAACTGCTGGAACCACACATGTGTAGGCCTCAAGAGGTCCAGGCTCAACTTCTCAATAAAAGGCTGGCACAGTAAAGGGCTTTGATCAATCAAGTCAACCACTCCAGCCTTTGGTGAAAGGGCAGGTTTTCTGGTTACAGACCGCACATGGCTACAATCATGTGGGTGTAGTACAGGAGACATGCCAAGTGCCCAGATCTTACATTGTACAATCGGCAGGTGGGTTCTACAGGAAGAATCGAAGACACCTTTTGCCCGTAGTCCATTTGATGTTTCTACTGATTACCAGGATACTGGAATGCAGTCAGAAGATGAGAATGTTCTCATGGGTGATGGACAAGTAACAATGGGCTCTGAGCAGCCTCAGGTTCAGGTGCCTGTGTCTGTGCCTGTGGTCAAGTCACCTGCAAAGGATACCGCAGAAGGGTTTTACAGGACCTGTCTGCAAACTTAATCCTAAATACAAAGACTGATTATTTTCTTCATGCCAGTTATTGATTGGTGTTGCTTTGCTTTGCTTTGCTGTAGTTATTGTATAGTATGCCATTTTATTTGTTTTGTATAAGCTTTGCCATAGTTTAGTGTATGCGTGTTTGCTTTTATTTCATGGGGCATTAGCTAAAGAAGAAGGATGTAAATCAGTCACTATATTCCTGATCCATGTCGGGTATTCGTTTAGACTGTTCCTGGAGCATCTTATCTAGCGCATGCGTGCTATTGAGGTTCAGTCTGACAGGGGAGTATTCGGATGGAATGTACAGGTTTTGTCGTTGGTCAACAGCCTCGTGGTTAATAAAGCACATTATGAAGTTAATCTATTTGTTGTTTCTCACACAGCTTCATACAGATGCTGCCTGTCTCGTTGAGATACTCCAGCATTTTGTGTCTATCCTCCTTCTAATAATCTGATTTCACCTAAAACCAACTGACCATTGTCTCACCTTCCCTCTCTTTTCTATATGCTGGCTACCTTGTTTCAACACTCATTCCTGATGCAGAGTTTGAACCTGAAACGTCGCCACTCCTTTTGCCCCACAGACGCTGCTCAGACCACTGGGTTCTTCCAGCAGTTTATTTTTGTTCCACATTCCAGCATCTGCCGTCTCTGTGCCTGCAATTCACCAGCATTCTTCTATCATACAATATTCATTAGACTATAAACATAATGCAGAATCAATTAAATGTTGTCATCGTGTTATCCAAGTATTCTGAATTCTGCAACTTATTTGTAGTTATTTCATTACGTGTTTGTCGACTTAGGTTTAAGTTTAGGTTTATTATTGTCACCTGTACTGAGGTACTGTGAAAAGCTTTGTTTTGGATTCAATCCAATTAACTCAGATATTACTATACATAAATGCAATCAAACCAATCTCAAGTGCAAAAACTGGAGCAAAGGCAAAGATACAGAGTGCAGAATATGGTTCTCAGAATTCTAGCGTAGCAGTTCCACAGACAAAGGCCAGTGTCTGCAACGAGACAGAGGTGAATCAAACAGTACCCTTTCATGAAACATATGGAATAAAGGGGAAGAAGTTGTTCCTAGGTCTGATGGTGAACGCTTTCAAACATCTGTATCTTCTGTCTGATGGGAGCGGGAAGAAGAAGTAATGACCGAGGTGGGATCATATCTTTCAATACCCTAGCTTATGGAAAGAGCAATCAGAAGCCTGATAACAGAAGGGACGAAGCTGTTCCTGCAACAAACACTGATATTTCTCAGGAAACGCTAATCTTTTTGACAGCTACTTCAATCTTACACAGCGTTCGTTGAAAACCTTGAACCATAAACTACTGAATACACATTTCGGAGCTAACTATCCATAGTTTATTACATTTTATAAACTCCTTCTGAAATTATTTCTTAATAGTCTCTTGTTGACAATTAATCAGTCACACATTGCAATGCTGTCTACAAACGACATTAACTATCTGCCCCTTTGTATCATCAGTATAATTGTTTCTTTCACACCATGACATAATATTGGCCCAGAGCTACATCCAGTTACTGTAAAATCCATTTTAAATGATTGGAATTTAAATGGAACTAAATTAGATTTAAATGCACAAAAAAATGCAGTTGCAAATTTACCATTGAAGAAGTGCTTTAATTAAGCTATACATATCTCAATATTAGGGCTGGATTATGTGATATTTGAAGATCTGAAACATAACACAGCATATTGGAATTAAAAGAAATATCAAAGCAAGATCAACGATTCTATTATGGGCCACAAGTGTCAAATAAACATTTGATAGCTGGATAGAGGAAGCCAGGTTGAGATTGACAGTTCACGAGGATCAACTAGTTGAGTGTTTAATTGACAATTATACAAAGATGTTGAAAATCTACAACAGACTAATGAATAAAAGAGGGCTGTTATCAGGGTCAATTTCCTCACAAGGACTGTAAAAATATCCTTATTAGAATGTTTCGTGACCTTATTAAGATTCCACAGCAATAGGCAAATTTTGTGCTGTGCAATCCCACAGCTCAAAAGCAATGAAAATATTTAGGCCATATTAGAAGATTTAGTATTGTTAAAAAAAGCAAGTTCAAAGTTTAATGATGTGACTTGCCAAGAATAGCATGAAGGGCCTCGTCAGCAGCGGGGATGGGAGCCTGATGTTTGAGAGTGTGAATAACAGTGAGAGGGTGATGGAGGGATATATCGCGGTGCATTAGGGCTCATTGTAAGAGTAGTCACCTGGCCGTATGCATTAAACAAGTATCCCAACACTGTCCAAGAAGAGAATATGCACCAGCCTAAATATCTTGGGCTCTGGTCTGAATACTGTAATAGCCTTGGGCCCATTGCTTATCAAAGGCTTTTCAACTGCTTAAATACATCTAAAACCAATATAAATAGATTCAAATCCCTTCAAAAAGATAGAAATTAAAAGTGCCTTAGAATAAAGTAAAGGATTGAAAGTGCCTATTTTTCTCAAAAGTGCAAGGGTCCTTCACAACTGAGGGGCAGATGTGAAATGGAGGCACAAGAGACTTCCACCTGCTCTCGTGCACCCCCTCCCCCCCCCCCCACATCTTCCCCACCCCAACTCACCCCCCCCCTGACTCACTTTGCATGTCCCGTTCTTTCCACTCCTCCTACCCCCATCACTCAATTCCTTTCCCCTCCGTGATCCATTTATTTTCCACCCACTATTCTCTGGGTCCCCTGTCTTTCTTTCTTGCTTCCCGCCTCTCCCCCACTTACCCCAGCTCCTCTGGCACTGTGAGGCACTCCTTCATTGGCACTGTGAGGCAGCTTTCACTGATCCTGTAGTAGATATTCATTCCTGCAATACATTCATTTTTCAAGAGAGAAACAACTCCTCAGGTCCACAAATGTGTTAGAGCAGGCACCAATAATCCATTGTTCTTCAGTCTTTTCAAATATTTGAAAGGTGGGTGATTTACAGGCAATGTTATTTAGGTGCCATTTTGATAAATCTTTAACGTCAGTTCTTGGAGTATTTTTTTCAAAGATCTGTTTCAATTCCGATCAAACATTTCCAGGGATGTTGATAAGTGTTATGTTTTTTCATTTGATTCTCTCGAACAAAATTTACTGCCCATCCTTAATTCACCTTGGATTGGATAACTTGTTGAAGAATCTCAGAGAGATTTTTAAAGTCAGTAACATTGCTGTGGGCTTGGAATCACGTGTGGCTCAGAATAGGTAGGCGAGGCAGGTTTCCCATGCCTATGTAAGAAGAGTCTCAGAGAAAAAATGGCCGAAAGTTACAATAAATGTACAAAACATGGTGCAGCAGTAGAGTTGCTGCCATACAGCGCCAGAGACCCGGTTCGATCCTGACAACGGATGCTTCTGTACGGAGTTTGCACTTTCTCCCTGCATGGGTTTTATCTGGGAGCTCCGGTTTCCTCCCACACTCCAAAGACGTACAGGTTTGAACGTTAAGTGGCTTGGTAAAACTGTAAAATTGTCCCTAGTGTGTGCAGGATAAAGTTAGTGTTGCGAGGATTGCCGGTCCCTGCGGACTCGGTGGGCCGAAGGGCCTGTTTCCGCGCTGTATCTCTAAACTAAACTAAGCTAAACATGTGTATCATCCCAACAGGAACATCTACTCAGTTTTGGGTGATAGCTTCAGGAACAATAAGGAGAAAGTGGAAGAGATTTACCATAACAGTTCCGAGGAAAAGTGATTCCAATTTCAGGGGTAGGCCAGAGAATTTTCGAGGAATAGAGATGTCAAAAGAGAGATTAAATGGAGTTGTTTAAAAAAATGAAGAGGCTTGATAGAATAAATAAATAGAAACCCTTTCCAATATTTGAAGGATTTCCCATCAACGGGCAAAATTTAAGTTGACTGGTTAATGGGGCAGAGTTGACACGAGAAATATTATTTAATGGCGGCTGTAAGGACAATTGCGGGCTCCAACTTTCGTGAGTCATCGGCGCCGAATCTAATTTGTTCTGTACATTTTCATTCCTCTAGATTCCCTCTCCCCTGACTCTCAGTCTGAAGAACGGTCTTCACCTGAAACCTCACCTATTCCTTTTCTCCAGAGATGCTGCCAGACCCGCTGAGTTATTCCAACATTCTATCTGGGTTGTGGGACTAATTGGATTGCTATGAAGTCGATGTGCCAAATGGCCTCTCTATTTTGCTATACTCTTGAGTGATTCCATTGTTCAACAGTTTCAGGATGGAGTCTTGATGTTTCTGATCCTGACAGAATGCCCATTTCCATCAAACACCCACCCCCAGAGACAGGCCCCAGAACAATGGGGAAGTCGTCTTTTCCACTATAGACACAAAATGTTGGAGTAACTCAGCGACACAGGCAGCATCTCTGGAAAGAAGGAATGGGTGACCTTTTTGGGTCGAGACCCTTCTTCAGACTGATGTCAGGGAAGTGGGTGGTACATAGATAAGGAAGTACAGGATGTAACTAGTAGAGTGGATAAGGGAGAACCAGTCGATGTGTTATATCTGGATTTTCAGAAGGCCTTCGACAAGGTCCCACATAGGAGATTGGTGTACAAACTTAAAGCACACGGTATTGAGGGTTCAGTGTTGAGGTGGATAGAAAATTGGTTGGCGGACAGGAAGCAAGGAGTAGGAATAAACGGGTCCTTTTCGGAATGGCAGGCAGTGACTAGTGGGGTACCGCTAGGCTCAGTGCTGGGACCCCAGTTATTTACAGTGTATATTAATGATTTGGACGAGGGAATTGAATGCAACATCTCTAAGTTTGCGGATGACACGAAGCTGGGTGGCAGTGTTTGCTGCGAGGAGGATGCTAGGAGGCTGCAGAGTGACTTGGATAGATAGGCGAGTGGGCAAATGCATGGCAGATGCAATATAATGTGGATAAATGTGAGGTTATCCACTTTGGCGGCAAGAACAGGAAAGCAGAGTATTACCTGAATGGTGAACGATTAGGAGAAGGGGAGATGCAACGTGATCTGGGTGTCATGGTGCACCAATCATTGAAAGCAAGCGTGCAGGTGCAGCAAGCAGTGAAGAAAGCGAATGGTATGTTGGCATTCATAGCAAGAGGATTTGAGTTTAGGAGCAGGGAGGTTCTACTGCAGTTGTACAGGGCCTTGGTGAGACCGCACCTGGAGTATTGTGTGCAGTTTTGGTCTCCTAATCTGAGGAAAGACGTTCTTGCCTTAGAGGGAGTACAGAGAAGGTTCACTAGATTGATCCCTGGGATGGTGGGACTTTCATATGAAGAAAGACTGGATAGACTAGGCTTGTACTCGCTGGAATTTAGAAGACTGAGGGGGGATCTTCTAGAAACATATAAAAATTTTAAGGGGTTGGAGAGGCTAGATGCGGGAAGATTGTTCCCGATGTTGGGGGAGTCCAGAACCAGGGGTCACAGCTTAAGGATAAGGGGAAATTCTTTTAGGACCGAGATGAGAAAACATTTCTTCACACAGAGAGTGGTGAGTCTATGGAATTCTCTGCCGCAGAAGGTAGTTGAGGCCAGTTCATTGGCTATATTTAAGAGGGAGTTAGATGTGGCCCTTTTTGCTAAAGGGATCAGGGGGTATGGAGAGAAGGCAGGTACAGGCTACTGAGCTGGATGATCAGCCATGATCATATTGAATGGCGGTGCAGGCTCGAAGGGCCGAATGGTCTACTCCTGCACCTATTTTCTATGTTTCTTTGTTTCTACATAGATAAGGAAGTGTAAGATGCAAAAACAGGACAAAGGGAATGGAGATCAAGGAAAATGTAGAATGGTTCATTGTTAGTTGGGAGAAGGTAACTGCAAAGCAAACAGAGATAAAATGTAGTCAGAGAACCTTCATCTTTTCCAGTGCTTGGTTCAATCATATTGCAGAATTGGAAAGCTGTGATTTTAACCTCTATTATGCATATAAGTACATAATCTATTCTGATAATGAAGCACCAACCGGAGAGTATGTTGCATCGTTGGATGTATTTTTTGGCGCTAATGTGTTCAGCTAATCAATTCAGGTTGTTGTAAAACGTTCTAAGGCGTGAATTGGTGTAGTGCGGTTTCTTGACATTCTAATTAACCGTCTTCCCAAAACAAATCTTGAGGAAAAGTAAATTTTCTGATTAATTTTGATGAAAGGCTATTGTGTGAAACAATGGGTCTGAAGAAGGGACTTGACCCGAAACATCACCTATTCCTTTTCTCCAGAGATGCTGCCTGACCGTTGGGTTATTACAGCTTTTTGCATCTATCTTCGTGTGAAACGTTGACTTGGTTTCACTCTCTTCACAGATGCTGCCCAACATGCTTATATTTTCAATTATTGTAGATTTTCGGTATTGATTCATACAGCATGAAAGCAGGCCCTTCGGCCCAACTTGCCCACACCGACCAACATGTCCCATCTACACTCATCCCACTTGCCTGCGTTTGGTTCATATCCCTCAAAACATGTCCTGTTCATGTACCTGGCTAAATGCGTCTTAAACATTGCAATAGTTCCTGCCTCAACTATCTCCTCCGGCAGCTTGTTCCATACACCCTTTGTGTGAATAAGTTAACCCACAGAATTGTCTTTAAAAAAAAACTTTTTACAATAAATTCAGTTTGTTTTTGGGCTGTTTATGACATTTTTCTTTCTGAATGAATTGCCGATCATGTTCATCAACATGACTGGAATTCATAATCAATCCTTTGGTTGAAAACGCTCTGGGCAAAATAGAATGTGAGACAAGCAAGCACATTCCTCAACTTTGATAAGTCATTGAGAGGCAAAATCCTGCAAATATTTTTTGTCCTACATCAATCGATGAATTTTAGTATGTCTTCCTCACAGCTAGAGAAAATATCAAACAAAATTCACCAGTGCAGAATTCTGAATGAGCAAAGAATTATCAACACCGCAACCTACAGGAGAGACATCTTGGACTAATCACCAAAGTATAAATAAGAAGGATCCAGGATCTCATATATCCCTTTGTTAAGCGATACAGGATGGAATCAGGCCCTTTGGCCCACCGAGTCCACGCCGACCAGCAATCACCCATACACTAGTTCTATCCTAGACACTAAGGGACAATTTGCAGAAGCCATGAACCTACAAGCCTGTACGTCTTTGGAATGTGGGTGGAAACCGGAGCACCCGGAATAATGTTCAGGAGCTCATATATAGATCTAAAATAAGGAAACGTTATGAGGATAAACTCCTTAATAATTTATTTTAAACAATAAAATGAATAAAATTGGGTGGCAGAATGTCATAGGATAGGAATGTATCACTATCAAGCAAAAACATGATATAGTAATGTTGCAGAAAATGTAAGTGGAAATATTGCTCTATTTACTTTACCTAGGTGGGCCTTTATGGCCAGCTGCAGCTTGAAAATGGCGCCAAAACCTGGCGAATCTTGTACTCTCTTGGCTATTTCTATACACATTGTACTTAATCTGGGATTGTATTTCTGTATGGTAAGAATTTACTGAACTGTATGCATAAAACCAAACTTTTAGAGACTTTCTGTATTATTCTTTGGAGATGAAGTTTAATATGAACCAAAGGGTAAGATTTTAAAGTCAGGCTTTCAAATGATTAAACTGCTTTACCGTATGGGAAGCATGCGAGGCCTTTTTGACTGGACAGTCTTACCACAGAGGCTTAAACTAACATACTTTTTTTTAACATAAGGTTTAACATAAGGTCTGAAGATGGGTCTCGACCGGAAACATCACCCATTCCTTCTCTCCAGAGATGCTGCCTGTCCCGCTGAGTTACTCCAGCATTTTGTGTCTATCTTTGGTGTAAACCAGCATCTGCTGTTTTTTTCTCAAAGTCAAGCATAGATGTTGTTTACAGCTGGTGGTATGGGAGCAGGTACTTGTGTCGTGTGTCTGCTAAATGTGGTAACAATGACCTCTCGTCGATGCCTCCATTGCACTCGTTGCCCTGCTGCCACCATGAATTCTCTCCACTTTGGATTCCTGTTACAACTGGATGTGGACGGATGTATTCCCTGCCTTAGGGAATCAGCTTTGTTCGATAACAGTGTGACAGATTTTCAGGCGCTGGAATTCATAAATATCGTGTATATCTGCTGGCTGCCAAGAGCTGCCTTAGAACTCGTGGTTTTTACTACCTTAAGAGTCTGATACATTGCTTGTACTATCACTTGCTGTTCAGCACTAAAGACTGACTGCCATGTATATAGGTCCTTATGTAATGTTCTCAGTTGCGGTGAGGTTATGTAAACATGTGAAGCAAAATAGTGTTCACATGTCGACGAGTTGTGTTTCACATTCAGCCACTAATTACCGAATCTGTGCAGGTTGCGATGGGTCAGGTACTTCTGGACATTTGCACAGCTCCAAGATGAATCAAAGCACAAGAAATGGCAACCGGAGGGATCAATATAGGGTGGATCTAATTGAAATGTTGATGTTGATGAGAACTTTCTGGAAGGTTGCTAATAAGCAGGAACAGTCATGACAGTTGCAACAAAATCATGAAAAGGGGCTGCAGAAAATAAACAGTGGGGATGAGGTGGGTTACATTTGAGCGGTCCAGGGAAGAGGTGATCTGGATTACATGGTTTGAAGAAATCCACACTATTTTACTTCACATTTAAATTAATACACAATTTTTCATCCTTGTTGATGCATTTTGATATTTATTCTCGGTGCAAACTGTTATCATGATCCAAAATGGCCATCTATTCTCATCTCCCATTAATTTCCCTGTGCTACGAAAGACTATTTAACATCTATTCAATGATGTCCATCACAATCCTTGTTTGATTATGCACTTTGTAACCTTGCAAACCCCAATCATATCATATCATCATATCATATATATACAGCCGGAAACAGGCCTTTTCGGCCCTCCAAGTCCGTGCCGCCCAGCAATCCCCGTACATTAACACTATCCTACACCCACTAGGGACAATTTTTACATTTTTACATTTTTACATTTACCCAGCCAATTAACCTACATACCTGTACGTCTTTGGAGAAACTTTCTCTTCCTTTCTGTCTTAGGTCTTCATTCTTTTGTCTGTAATTCTTTTCACTAGGCTTCTAAAGAATGGAAAGTTAAGACGCTTAGTCCTAATTTGTGGTAATCTATCAAATCTGTGGCAGTCCAGACTTTGGAGAACCTTTGGCATCCCTGAATTGTGGATGTGAATTTAATGGAAATTGTTGGGGACAAGAAAGGGAAGGGGGGGGGGGAGCAGATGTCTGATTGATTATTGGAGAGTTAGAATCAAAGTGGGACCATTCAGGAACCTCTTTCTCATAGCAATCCGTGATCTCTTCCTTTAACATAGAGAAAGTAGGTGCGTGAGGGCAGAACATCTAAACCATCGCTTGTCTGTATCCGTGCTTATTTGACTGATTTACAGAAGGCAGCTGAATAAGCAAACCTAAAAGTATTGGAAGAGAAAAAATGATGTAACCCAAAATGGCTGGGAAGAAAATTGGGCTCTAAGTTGAAAAAATTGTTCGCAATCAGTGTAAAATGAGCAAATGCAAAGATTGCAAAGGCAAAATATCACCAATGTTGGAACAAAGAAATGAGAACGTTTAGATCAGGCGGTGTCTGCTGGGAGAGAAACAAAATTAGTATTTTCCAAACAATGCCCTTTCATTAGAAATTCAGTGATTGCTTCTATAATATGCCTGATTCACTAGAGTATAAAACTTATAATAGTAATGCACTCAATTTACATGTGTCACTGTATTGCCTGTATAGAAATCAGTCTGAATGGCCATAAAGGATACAGGAATAGGTTAAAAAAAGGTTGATAAAATATTTTGCATTCATATTAAGATAAAATAATCTCAATAACCCTTTGAGGTATTCCTCGGAAAGATCTTGGATGGTTTTCTGTCACCTGGTTCCTCATTCAGATCATCATAATGTTTCCATCATGCTGCCAGGAAGCTCTTTCATCGGCAAAAACTCATTTCTATGGCAATAAATATTTAAAAGGAAATATGAGTGAAAATGAATGACAATGCAACAACGCAGTTTTGATTCTATTTAAATATGTTTTAAACCACTAGATAGTAAAACTCGGAGCACAAAGACTTTTCGAAGAATAGACTGTCCGCATCAACGATGATTTAGTTGAACTACTTTAAGCGACTACCAAAGGAATCACGAAAAGAAAAATATAGGGTGATATAAACTGAACACATTAGAAGCAAAATGGCTTATAAGTTCACAACAATCCTTCATATTGCAGGTTTTGAAAGAATTGTTTTGCTTCCCAATGGAAATGTAAGTGGGATGTTAGTAACTGGATTTATAATGAAACCTGGTCAATTATGTGATGCTTTTTACTTTCTAATAGGTTAAAATTTGAATGTTATTTCCAATACTAAAACTAGCCCAGCCTAGTCGTTGTATATTTACTTTAGAGCTTAGAGACACAGCACAGAAACAGGCTCTTCAGCCCAGCAGCGATTACCCTGTACACTACACACTGGGGACAATTTACATATTTTACCGAATCCAATTAACCTACAAACCTGTACATGTTTGGAGTGTGAGAGGTAACGGGAGCACCCAAGGAGAACCCAAGCAGGTCACAGGGAGAACGTACAAACTCCGTACAGACAGCATCCGTAGTCAGGATCGAATCTGGGTCTCGGGCGCTGTAAGGCAGCAACTGTGCCACTGCGCCACCGTGCCAACCCCTTCTAATTAATGTTCTCACCTGGGCAGTGGTTTGCCCCATTTAATTGAGCATGATTTTTACTTTATTACTTTGTTTTTCAAATCTGGACGGTGCTGACAAGACCAGGATTTATCATCCATCCCAAATTTCCCCTGAGAAGGTGTGGTCAGATGCCACCATTGTGATCATACTGATGAAGACACTCCTCTGGTGTTGCTGAGGAAGGAGTTTGCAGACAGACAAAATGATGGAAGAAATGGCAATAATGCTAATTTCCAAGTAAGAGTATTTTGGGAAATTGTAAGGAAACATGCATGTAGTGGTGTTCGCAAATATTTGGTGCCCTTGTTTATTTTCATCGTGATAGGGTTGATATGGGTTTGGGAATAAAGGTAAAAATAGCCCAGGTGATTAACTACAACTGCAATGTGCAAGAGGTGGACGGATTAAATGTTTAGGTTGATGGAATGCCGATCATGTGGGCTATTTTGCCCCAGGTAATATTGAACTAGAGAGTATTTCATCAAAGCCCTGGCATGCATTACATAGAACATAGGACATAAAACAGATCAGCTCAGGAATAAGTCCTTTGGTCCACAATGTCTATGCCGAACATAATGCCGAGACCAACTCTTATCTGCCTGCACATAATTGATATCCCTCTATTCCCTGCATATCCATGCCTCTAATCACCCCTGGCGGCACGTTCCAGCACCCACAAAAAATACTTGCCTCGCACAACTCTTTTAAACTTTGCCCCTCTGATCTGAAAGCTACGCCTTTTCTTTGACATTTCTACCCTGGGAGAAAGGTTCTGACAGTCTACCCTGTTGTAATGTTATTTACTTCTATCAGGTGTCTACTCAACCTCTGGCATTACGGAGAAAACAGTTCAAGTCTGCCCAACCTTTCCATGTAGCTCATACCCCCTAATCCAGGCATCATCCTCCACTGCACCCTCTCTAAAGTCTCCACATTTGTGAGCAACATGAACTGCACCCAAAACTCCAAATGCGGCCAAACCATAGTCCTCTAAAGATGCCTCATGACTTCCTGACTCTTTTACTTATTGCCCTGATCAATGAAGGCAAACTATATGCCATTTATACCACACTATGTCAGTGGAAACACATTGGTGGGGTTTGCTTGCTGCAAGATGCCTACACCCTGTCCTGTTACGATATGATACGATCGAACTTTATTTATCCCAGGAGGGAAATTGATATGCCGACAGTCATAAAGATTGAGGAGGGGAGGAGGGGAGGGGAGGAGGGGAGGGGGGGAGGGGAGGGGCGGAGGGGAGTCACTCTCAGTCTACCCCATGACAGAAGGTGGAGGTGTTGTACAGTTTGATAGCCACAGGGAAGAAGGATCTCTCTGTCCTGCATCTTGGTGGAACCAGTCAGTCGGTGTTCTTACAGCAAGGTCTTGAGGGTGGGAGAATTGACCTGAAGCAATCTTCATCCTCTTCCTCTGTGTGAGGTGTCATTCTACCTGATGGACTGTTCACCCTTGACGCCTATTGACGTCAATTTTACAGTCACCTTAGATCCCACACTTGATCAAAAGTTGAACTTAAAAAAAGTCATTCTAAACATCTCCATTATTCATAAAGGGATAAGGTGCTGGTGCAAATGTTAAGTTATTGAAGTGGAAAAGCAGGGGACCAGGCTACCAATATTGAGACACAAGTTCAAATCCCAATTTGGCCCCTGTAATATTTAAGTTCAGTTAATAATATGAAATTTAATAAAAGAACAAATCTTGTCAAAGCAATCATGACCAGAAAATTGCTGGATGATAATTTACATTCTTGATGCGACCAAATTTTCTGTCCTTACCTGTTCTAGTTTAGTTTAGTTTAAAGATTAACTAAAGTCTTAAATATTATGAGAGTGTTGTGCATAGAGTAAGAAGAACGTCAGTTAACTTGGCAAAACGTTTAGAGCTCTCCGAGTTTCCTGTGTAATACCTTGCACTGCACTGTAGCTGAGAACAGAAACACCGCAGGGATACTCACTCTTGAACTTCTATAGGTGTACAGTAGAGAGCATTGACTGGTTGCATCATGGCCTGGTTCGGCAACTTGATCACCCAGGCGTGGAAAAGGCTGCAAATAGTTGTGAACACTGCCCAGTCCATCACCGGCTCTGACCTCCCCACCATCGAAGGGATTTATCAGAGTCGCTGCCTCAAAAAGGCAGCCAGCATCATCAGAGACCCACACCATCCTGGCCACACACTCATTTCACCCCTGTAAACGGGAAGAAGGTGCAATAGACAATAGACAATAGACAATAGGTGCAGGAGTAGCCATTCGGCCCTTCGAGCCAGCACCACCATTCAATGTGATCATGGCTGATCATTCTCAATCAGTACCCCGTTCCTGCCTTCTCCCCATATCCCCTGACTCTGCTATCCTTAAGAGCTCTATATAGCTCTCTCATGAATGCATTCAGAGAATTGGCCTCCACTGCCTTCTAAGGCAGAGAATTCCACAGAATTACAACTCTAACTGAAAAGGTTTTTCCTCATCTCTGTTCTAAATGGCCTACCCCTTATTCTTAAACTGTGGCCCCTGATTCTGGACTCCCCCAATATTGGGAATATGTTTCCTGCCTCTAACATGTCCAACCCCTTAATAATCTTATATGTTTCGATCCCTCTCATCCTAAATTCCAGTGCAAACAAGCCTAGTCGCTCCAGTCTTTCAACATATGACAGTCCTGCCATTCCGGGAATTAACCTAGTAAACCTACGCTGCACGCCCGCAATTGCAAGAATATCCTTCCTCAAATTTGGAGACCAAAACTGCAGACAGTACTCCAGGTGCGGTCTCACTAGGGCCCTTACAACTGATCCTATACTCAACTCCTCTTGTTATGAAGGCCAACATTCCATTGGCTTTCTTCACTGCCTGCTGTACCTACATGCTTCCTTTCAGTGACTGATGCACTAGGACACCCAGATCTCGTTGTACGTCCCCTTTTCCTAACTTGACACCATTCAGATAATACTCTGCCTTCCTATTCTTACCACCAAAGTGGATAACCTCACGCTTATCCACATTAAACCGCATCTGCCATGCATCCGCCCACTCACACAACCTGTCCAAGTCACCTTGCAACCTCATAGCATCTTCCTCACAGTTCACACTGCCACCCAGCTTTGTGTCATCTGCAAATTTGCTAATGGCACTTTTAATCCCTTCATCCAAGTCATTAATGTAAATTGTAAATAGTTGCGGTCCCAGCACCGAGCCTTGCGGTACCCCACTAGTCACTGCCTGCCATTCTAAAAGGGACCCATTTATCCCCACTCTTTGCTTTCTGTCTGCCAACCAATTTTCTATCCATGTCAGTATCCTGCCAATACCATGTGCTCTAATTTTGCCCACTAATCTCCTATGTGGGACCTTGTCAAAGGCTTTCTGAAAGTCGAGGTACACCACATCCACCAGCTCTCCCCTGTCAATTTTCCTAGTTACATTCTCAAAAAATTCCAGAAGATTAGTCAAGCATGATTTCCCCTTCGTAAATCCATGCTGACTCGGAACGATCCTGCTACTGCTATCCAAATGTTCCGCAATTTTGTCTTTTATAATTGACTCCAGCATCTTCCGCACCACTGATGTCAGACTAACTGGTCTATAATTACCCGTTTTCTCTCTCCCTCCTTTCTTAAAAAGTGGGATAACATTAGCTACCCTCCAATCCACAGGAACTGATCCTGAATCTATAGAACATTGGAAAATGATCACCAGTGCGTCCACAATTTCTAGAGCCACTTCCTTAAGTACCCTGGGATGCAGACCATCAGGCCCTGGGGATTTATCAGCCTTCAGTCCCATCAGTCTACCCAATACCATTTCCAGCCTAATGTGAATTTCATTCAGTTCCTCCATCACCCTAGGATCTCTGGCCACTAGAACATCTGGGAGATTGTTTGTATCTTCCTTAGTGAAGACAGATCCAAAGTACCGGTTCAACTCGTCTGCCATTTCCTTGTTCCCCATAATAAATTCCCCTGCTTCTGTCTTCAAGGGACCGACATTTGCCTTGACTATTTTTTTCCTCTTCACATACCTAAAAAAGCTTTTATTATCCTCCTTTATATTATTGCCTAGCTTACCCTTGTACCTCATCTTTTCTTCCCGTATTGCCTTTTTAGTTATCTTCTGTTGCTCTTTAAAAGAGTCCCAATCCTCTGGCTTCCCACTCTTCTTTGCTATGTTATACTTATTCTCTTTTATTTTTATGCTGTCCTTGACTTCCCTTATCAGCCACGGGTGCCTCTTACTCCCCTTGGAATCTTTTCTCCTCTTTGGGATAAATTGATCCTGCAACTTCCGCATTATTCCCAGGAATACCTGCCATTGCTGTTCCACCTTCTTCCCTGCTAGGACCTCCTTCCAGTCAAATCTGGCCAGCTCCTGCCTCATACCTCTGTAATCCCCTTTGCTATACTGTAATACTGACACTTCCGATTTTCCCTTCTCCCTCTCAATTTGTAGAGTAAAACTGATTATATTATGCAGGAGCCTGAAAACTGTAACGTCCAGGTTCTGGAACAGCTTCATCCCCACAGCCATCAGCTATTAAACACTACAACCTGTAAGGGGTTTTCTGCGCCGAGCTTTCGCCCGACCTAAGGTCCCCGTGCCTTGCTCTGATCCCTTGACCAGGCCGCGCACACTGGTTCCCCGTGAGTGGTTCGACCCACTCACCCCCTACGGTTCTAGACACTGGACTTAGATGCAGGAGCGTTTATAGTGCAGAAAAATTCAACCAGACCAGATTTGAAGACCAGGGTTTAAATGGAAAAGGCTTTTATTGACCGCTTGGGACTATTGTCCATGAATACTTATACAGTTCTATATATCTATATGACGATGACTATATGACTATGAATCATAAAACACACAGTTCTACGAGACATATACATGAATACCTTTTACTCTGAATTCTAAAACGCACAGTTCTACAAGACATATACACGACTGTAAGATGGGGAACGTACGACACATCGCAAAATTGACCAACACATATTCCTTTACACACCCACGTTTATTCAAACCACCCTCCCCTCTACACTAAACTATGTCCAGGATATGCAGGATCGGAGTACATGCTCACCATGGGGCTATTACTGGGAGGCATAAGGTAAATAGGGTAGACATGAAGCCTTTTTTCCCCAGGGTAGAAATGTCCAACACTAGAGGACAAAGCTATAAGGTGAGAAGGGGAAAGTTTAATGGAGATGTGTGGGGCAAGTTTTTTACACAGAGCATTGATGGAGGCCTGGAAGGCAGATACGATTGTGGTGTTTAAGAGGTTTTTGGATAGTCACATGGGCATGCAAGGTATAGAGGGATATGGATCATGTAGAGTCAAATGAGATTAGTTTAACTTTGCATCATATTGGGTGCAAACATTGTGGGCTGAAGGGCCCATTCCTGTGCTGTACAGTTCTATCTAAGATTTAACATTTGACAATGCATTTAAAATTTTCATTCTAATGGAAATTGCTATTAAAAATTCCTAAATGATTTGGCTGACACATAATGTCAGGGTTAATACAGTTTACAGCACACTACATTGGCAAAGGCACATTCTCCACTATGAAGACATAGTCACCTGAGCACATCTGCTGTGAAAGACAAGACGGACAGGAAAAAATGCTACTGAGGTGGTGGAGGTCACCAATTATGTTTATTAATTTCGAGCAACAAAATGCTTCAGCTGCAAACTGAGGCTACGTCCAAGATTGCAGGCTAGAATAATGTCACTAAGTAGGTTCTTTATTTAATGACAATGCTGCTTACACAAAGCCACAGAGGACAGGTTTTTGTTCATTATTGAAGCTGTTGTGCAGTGTGAGAAGCAGAGTTTAAACAGCATATGTGCCAAGCTTTACAACAATGCATAATTTTCAAATTAATGCAAAAGTCAATGATCGATACGTTGATATGAATTTAAATGTGAACAATGGTTGAATGGTTGATTGTTAGTAGATTTAAATATGTTAACAGGTGCGCCAATATACCATTTACCAAGAATACACTGAAGCTGAATGACTCCAGCAAGACTCTGAAAACCTCCGCTTGGATGGGATTGTATAGTTTCTCGCAATGGTCAAACAATGACGCACCAATTATATTCTGCAGTCGCAGAATACATGGACAGTGGAACACTACAGGACCTCCCCAGCTTACGAATGTCCAACATCTATACAGTCTGAATATGTGAATGATGCTTGAGGAACCAGTGAGATGGATTAACCAGTTGCTGGAAGGCTGCAGGCATCTTCTGCCATGTGAGAACCTGCTTCGTGGCTGCATTTTAGGCATGTGAACAATTCCAGGAATGGAATCCTGCCAGAATACAGGGAGGACTTGGAACTTTCCAACTTAGAAAAGACAGTTGAAAAAATTAAAAACCTTTTGGAAGAACATATTTAGTGAAAGTACTTCAGAACCACATCTTTATAAGCTTCGATAACAAGCTGTAAATATATTGGTATTCTGTATTACAGGAGACAAGAAGCCATTTACTGAAACCTAGTCTGGTACCTTACACACAGTAGGCCTATACAGAAGGAGAGAGTCAGACTGAAGAAAGATAAGAAAGATAAGAAGTGAGTCTAGAGAAGTATGCTACATCAACAACATAGTTGAATCTCTAAGAAGAATACTAGCACATCAGTGTGGTTACAAAGATGAAAGAAAATTCCAAATCCAGTGAATTTATCAAATTTCCTTTTTACAAATTTATTTGGGCATTGATGGCAAGGCCAGGATTTATTGTCCACCTGTAAATGCCGTTGGGGTGTCACAGCGGTACAGCGGTAGAGTTGTTATCTTGCAGCACCAGAGACCCGGGTTCGATCCTGACTATGGGTGCTATCTGTACAGAGTTTGTACATTGCGTGGGTTTTCTCTGGCTTTTCCTGGTTCCCCCCACACTCCAAAGAAGTGCAGGTTTGTAGGTTGATTGGCTTCGGTAAATTGTAAATTGTCCCTAGTGTGTAGGATAGTGCTAGTGTACGGGGTGATTGCAGGTCGGTGCTGACTCAGTGGGAATGGGAGCTAAAATGGTTAGCAACCAGGCGTTCCAACAGGACTTGGTGGACCAAGTGCAAGTGTTCGGTGAAACGTTTGCCATATGTTCGATGTTTGGTCTTGCCGATGTACCACAGGAACTCTTTTTCAACAGGTGCTACACAACGGTCAAAGGAAAGACAGAAACTGAGGTTGAAGATGACCAGAACGATTAAAAAAGGGAAGATTTCACCTGTCAACCAAAGATGAAGATAATGACAAGTCAATAGGAGCAGAATTAGGCCGTTTGGCCCTTCAAGTCTACTCCGCCATTTTTATCATGGCTGATCTATCTCTCCGTCCCAACCCCATTCTCCTGCCTTCTCCCCATAACCCCTGACACCCACACTAATCAAGAATGGTGTCCTTTCAATGAGCCCATAGAGAGTCTCTGCTTCCTCCAGCACATCATTACTTCCACACAAAATATTGACTCCACAAGTCTGCTCAAACATTGATGCAGAGGTGGAGCAATGAGGATATTTCAAGGCATGAAGATTCATTGTCCTCACGGAAATCACATTCCCTTGACAGAAAAACACTGCAGTCTGGGAGTTCAGGGGACAAAAATAAATGAGCATTCGTGTTTCCCCCTCAATACATGGCAGATAGCAAGGATATTGATCAGCCTGCTAGCTTCACACACAGCAATGTCAGGGAAGATTTCTCATGCCATAGATAAGTTGCATTTTAATTTCAAATCTGTAACTTTTCCTCCCCTACCTTTTAGCAGTATCCTTCATGGTTTGCAGGAACTTATGGGACCCATTAGTGCTCCTTCTGTATGTCAGTGGTTGCAAAGAAACGGAGGTAAGTATAAACGATTCCGCCTGGATTGATAATGTCAGTGCTCAGGATAATACCAATGACATTGAGCTGCTGCTTCCACCAACTGTAGCTCAGTTTGAACAAGGGTCCTGACCCAAAATGTTGCGTGTCCATCCCCCCAGATGCTGCCTGACCTACTGAGTTCCTCCTTCATGGTGTGCTTTGCCCTATACCTATTTACTGAGGTTCTAAAGGCTACAGATTTCTAAGGGGAATGTCATAAGGTCATTAGGTCAGAAGTGATAGGAGCAGAATTAGGTCATTTGGCCCATCAATTCTACACCATTCAATCATGGCTGATCTATCTCTCTCTCCTGACCCCATTCTCCTGCCTTCTCCCCATAACCACTGACACCTGTACTAATCAAGTCTATCTATCTCTACCTTAAAAATATCCATTGACTTGGCCTCCACAACCTTCTGTGGCAAATAATTCCACAGATTTTCACACCCTTTGACTAAAGAAATACCTCCTCATCTCCTTCCTAAAGGAACATCCTTTAACTCTGAGGCTATGACCTCTTATCCTAAACTCTCCCACTAGTGGAAACATCCTCTCCACATCCACTCTATCCAAACTTTTCACTGTTCGATTTTCTCATGTGTTTCCCTTGGATACACAGAATCTTCATCCATCAGTAATTTGTCCACTTACCATGCCAATGTGGATGCACATTGTGTGTCTCCATTAATATTATTAACATACAATGATATCAATGTACAGAGATAATTGTGATGTTATAGATTTTGGAAAATAGGTTACACATAACTACAATTGAAAATTCAGTGAGTGATCAAGATTTTTAAAAGCATAATCAGACCTTGTTCAAAACAAAGACATGTCGGCAATTTTGTTTCTCACATTACAAATAAAACAAGATTAACTTGTAACATTCTTTTGAATTTTATTGCAATTTATTTAAATCAAATTATGGGGCATATCTACAGAGAACAGCTTTATCATTTGCATTTCTCTCAAGATTCATCAAAGGTACAAGCAAAATAGACCCAAATGATACATTATTGTGTAACACAATAATTTGGAAGGGTTTCAGAGCCTTTAACTTGGGTACCGGTAAATTGTGTTTGGCTATTTTGCTGCTTGTCTGATCTTATAGTATGCACTAATTTTTTTTGACATGTAGAGAAAGATTCAGAAATTATATCTCAAATTTTCTCCAAAGCTGTTAGTCTAATTGACAAACTGAGCAAATGATGTATTTCTTTCCTTGTTTTATAGTCTGAAAAAGATTAAACGTTAAGTTGCTGAAGCTACTAGTCCAGTTGGTTAACAATCAGTGTGAAATAAACAATTTAGAGGCTTCTAATAAAACAGAAGTTTCTGATATTATTCCTGTGTTCAATGCAGTCTGAGCTGAACATCCAAAAATTCCATGGATTTCAATGGCATAGGAAATGCCATTTAGGGTGGCATGATAGGTGGGTTTCCCCGTAATAGCAAAGGGTTATGGGGAGAAGGCAGGAGAATGGGGTTGAGAGGGAATGGTATATCAGCCACGGTCGAATGGCGGAGTAGGTTCGATGGGCCAAATGGCCTAATTCTGCTCCTAGAACTTATGAACTTATGAAGGAAATGTCTACTTTAATGGCCTCAATAAACATTACACTTGAACAATGTTGTATTGCTGCTTCGAGATAATAGTAAAAGGTATGATAAATCTCAATATTTCACTAGCAGCCAGAATGTGAATGTCTCATGGGGCTGTAAAAGTGTGAGTATTTTGTGTGTCCTTTCATTTTGAATAACCAACATTATGCTTCCTGGCATGCATGTTGAAGACTCTGAATTACTTTTTTTTTTCTTCATTTCCTTTCCTGCTGAAAGCTTCAACCTTGAAAACGTATTCCATTATATCTGCTATTGCAATACAAGTGCTAAATGCGATTTTCTGAATTTCCTTTGCCTATTACTTTAATGAGAGGTGAGAGCCCACTTTGTTGAACATATTCAACAAAGAACTTGAAAGGGAATGCATTTGCATAATAAAATCCTAGATTGCAATTTCAAAGCATTAGCCTTTTACACTCAAGGGTCAAACATAACTCAAAACATTTTCATAATACCCTATAAATGATATGCAAGATTAAGTATGAATTTTAACCTGGCCATTTTACTGTGGGCATTAGATCAGTTGGAATGTGCCACTATTATGAGCTTGTTGGACATCCTTAGTCAAGTCAAGTCAAATTTATTTGTCACATACACATACACGATGTGCAGTGAAATGAAAGTGGCAATGCCTGCGGGTTGTGCACAAAAAGAATTACAGTTACAGCATATAAATAAAGTTAATAAGTTACTATTAGTGTCGACAAAAATTTAGTCTCTGGGGTTATAAAAGTTGACAGTCCTGATGGCCTGTGGGAAAAAGCTCCGTCTCATCCTCTCCGTTTTCACAGCACTAGATTTCAACACAAAGGGTTCTTGTGATAAGTAGCTGATGGTGGAAAAGCAGCTACTTGGTTTCTCCTATGAGCAGATTAACAAGAAAAACAACTAGGCATGCTTCAATCTATCAAAAAAAAATTTTTTAACTCCATTTATTGCCACAGAGCAACAGATGTGTGCACTCAAGGTGAAGAAAATGATCCGGTAACGTCTATGAAATAATAGGACCCTCAGGAAACGGATCTTAGTATTTCAAAATCATCTTTTAAAATTTACAGTTGAGTTAAAATATGCTGAGAACAAAAACTGTGCAAAAATGTAACTTTCATCTGCTGCTCAGTCTCTCATTGTCTTTAATGAGGGTAGACACAAAATGCTGGAGTAACTCAGCGGGACAGGCAGCATCTATGGAGAGAAGGAATGGGTGACGGTTCGGGTCGAGACCCTTCTTCAGACGGTCTTTGATCATCTTCTAAGGGGAAAGTTGTTCTACAGCTAGATTGTAAAAAAATACCCCTCTGAATTCAAACCCCACAACTTTGCATGTCATGATGTGACATTCTTCGGTCTAAAATGTATAAAGAAAGGAGGACCTGTTCTGGTATGTCCTGCCATTCAATGAGATTATGGCCGATCTGTTTCTCCTTAATAGCAGTGAGAATTTAGTTACATGAACTCAAGAGACCGAGAATGTGATAATCAGTACAGTGTAGGCAGGGGCTGCATTCAAACTCAATCTATGTATTGTCTGTTTAATATCTCCTGTGTTTAACTGAAAAGGATTTATGTCTGAGAATTACATTTGCTAAGTATTTGATCAAGAGTTTCATTTTCCAGCAGGTCATTGGAGAGAACGAAAAAGAGAACGTGCTCATTTCAGCGGACCGAGATATGAATTATTGCTCCACTTCGACAGCCATTCATTATTTTATTGACGTTGCATTATCAGAGTTCAAGTGTGGGCACTGAGGAACATTTCATTGGTAGTTTCTTGTCAATAAGAACTGACCTTTCAAATTTATCTTTCTCATTTTTGTGGCTTTATTAAGACAGCTGGTGTTAATTAATCTTGAAGTATGATGTCTCCTGCAAAGCCTGTGTCTTATGTGCTAAACCGGCCTGTGTTTGCATGGCTCATCTCACAATGTATCAATGTAGCATGTGAGTGTCAGGTGGCTTAGAAAACCCACACCAACCGCAGCTCAATTCAACTTTGCAAATGTTGCAGCGTGGCACCTTCTGTAAAGTGATGTCTTTATTGTGCATATGTGTAATATTTAGTTTAGTTTAATTGAGATACAGTGTGGTAGCAGGCCCATCGGCCCACCGAGTCCGCACCGACCAGCGATTAATCTTGAAGTATGATGTCTCCTGCAAAGCCTGTGTCTTATGTGCTAAACCGGCCTGTGTTTACATGGCTCATCTCACAATGTATCAATGTAGCATGTGAGTGTCAGGTGGCTTAGAAAACCCACACCAACCGCAGCTCAATTCAACAGAGATACAGTGTGGTATCAGGCCCATCGGCCCACCGAGTCCGCACCGACCAGCGATCCCCGCACATTGATACTATCCTAGACTAGGAACAATTTTTGGATTTATACCAAGCCAATTAACCTACAAACCTGTACGTCTTTGAAGTGTTGTAGGAAACCAACGTTTTTGGAGAAAACACATGCAGGTCAAGGGGAGATCGTACAAACTCCATACAGACAAGCACCCGTAGCTAGGATCGAACCCGGGTTTCTGGCTCTGTAAGCGCTGTAAGGCAGCAATTTTACTGCTGCCCAACCGTGCCGCCCTTATTCATAAGTAGTCAAAACATAAGGCCTGTGAATAATATTTGAAACTGGCATATTGCACTGGATGCTTCAACATACCTGTATCAGACACTCTTGTCAATGACTGCTGCAGTTTTTAAACAACTTAAGACCCTAATACTCAGGGAATCTTACTCTCATCGATCCACCCTTAGACTCATAAGGGATAGTTTGTATCTTTGGTTGCATTAAGCATCTTACATGAATTACTTTTGCAGAGCAATACACATATTTCAATTCCCTTCTCTCCTTACACTGCAAGGACAAGCAATTGTAAGATATTACCTCAGAATTTTTCATGAAAAAATCAACGCGATAATGGCAAAGGAAGAGACCATTATGCCAACCAGGTCTGTTCCTTTTCAAGATTTTCATTTTTACTTTGTGGATTAAACAAGTGTTCAATGGAATCACCTATGACAAAGAAATACATCTCTGCTTAAACTTACATTTACACCAGGTTTATGGTTCTGCAGATCATGCATCTTTAAGCTTAAAAATTCCTCAGCCAAGGAAACATTTTTGCATTTCTCAGCCTGTGGAATAACTTGGCTCTTCCCTGTTGTGGCCCTTATCCTGCAGCTCCTGGGTCTCAAAGGAATAATTGGCTTGCTTGTTCTAGAGTTAGGCCACTGCCAAACCTTGTCAACCTGTTCCTGCACTGGTCGAATCGATTTGTACCAGCATCTGCAGTTATTTTCTTATACTACCTATTGTTCCTGCACTGGCCACACTTGACAGGGTCCAGAGACTGATGTAATGGAGAGCTATTGGCTACCTCTTTGGTGACCTTCAGACTACCCTTGATCGGATTTTGCTGGCTTGACCTTGCACAAAACGATATTCCCTAATCATATCATATCATATCATATCATATATATACAGCCGGAAACAGGCCTTTTCGGCCCACCAAGTCCATGCCGCCCAGTGATCCCCGCACATTAACACTATCCTACACCCACTAGGGACAATTTTTACATTTACCCAGCCAATTAACCTACATACCTGTACGTCTTTGGAGTGTGTATCATGTATTTATACACTGTAAATGGCTCGATTGTAATCATGTATTGTCTTTCTGCTGACTGGTTAGTACACAACACAAGCTTTTCACTGTACCTCAGTACACGTGACAATAAACAAATGGGCGGCACGGTAGCATAGCGGTAGAGTTGCTGCCTTACAACACTTGCAGCGCCGGAGACCCGGGTTCGATCCTGACTGTGGGTGCTGTCTCTAAGGAGTTTGTACGTTCTCCCCGTGACCTGCGTGGGATTTCTCCAAGATCTTCAGTTTCCTCCCACACTCCAAAGACGTACAGGTTTGTAGGTTCATTGGCTTGGTAGAAGTGTAGATTGTCCCTAGTGTGTGTAGGATAGTGTTAATTTGTGGTCGGTGCGGACTCGGTGGGCAGAGGGGCCTGTTTCCGTGCAGTATCTCTAAACTAAATTAAACCGTAACTCTAGCCATTGGAGTGGTTTCTTCCTGATGGCCACCAACTTTGTTTTATAATGGTTTCTTCATGCCACTTCAGGTGCTTGATGTCAACAGGAAGTCACCCTCACCTCACTTCTAGAATTCAGTTCTTTGGTCTTCGTTTGAACTAAGTTGTGTCGAGGTTCCGAGCTGAGCATTCCCAATGAAACCTATACTGACCACACCTCCAGATTCAGGGACAATTTCTTCCCAACGGTTATCAGCAACGGAATAATCCTATCACCAACTAGAGAGCGGTCCTGACCTACCATCTACCTCATTGGAGACCCTCGGACTATCTTAATCAGACTTTACTGGACTTTGCCTTGCACTAAACGTAATCCCCTTTATCCTGTATCTGTACACAGTGGCTGACTTGATAGTAATCATGCTGCTGCTGGATAGCAAACAACATAAAAGCTTTTCGCTCTTCCTCGATACATATGACAATAAACTAAACTAAACTAAACTAACTAAACATTTGTGAGCATGTCATTCATGGTAAATGCCACTTGGGAGCATTGTTGAAATTATCTTCAATCAGTAGTACTTTCATAACTCTGTCAGGCAGGTAGGAGAAAATGGTTGATAAGAATTTGATAATACCATATGTTGACTGAAAAACTACAAAGTCTTGAGAATAGGCATATATCTATGTTAATATTCTGAAACTTGTCAAAGAGGAACAGCCTCAAATTACCAGTGCAAGTGCTAACTATTTAAAGGTGCAGTTGTCATCTCCACTGCACAATACCTTCAGAAGAAATGCGGGCAGCAGTATCAAACGTGGCATATTCCCTGACAAAAGGGCTTGGCCCTGACAAGTTAACTGTTTCTCTCTCCACAGTTGCTGCCAACCTGATCGCCATTAACAGCACCTTCTGTTCATATGCACAACCTTTCTTGACCTTACAAAAGCCATCAAATGAGAGAAACTGCAAAGTATCCTTCTCAAGTTGGGCTGCATACAGGAATTCATCTCCATTCCACATCTACTAGGTGATGCATGCAAGCCGTGATGTGAAACCAAAGTGTTCACATCAGAATATGATCAGAATTAGCATATGATAAGTGTTTGACAGCACTGGGCCTGTACTCGCTGGAGTTTAGAAGGTTGAGGGGGGACCTCATTGAAACTCGCAGAATAATGAAAGGCATAGATAGAGTGGATGTGGAAAGGATGTTTCCACTGGTGGGAGAGTCGAGGACCAGAGGTCATAGGCAGTCTTTTAGAAAGGAGGTAAGGGGGAACTTCTTTAGTCAGAGGATAGTTAATCTGTGGAACTCATGGCCGCCGAGGGCTGTGGAGGCCAAGTCGGTGGATATTTTTAAGGCAAAGATAGACAAATTCTTGATTAGAACAGGGGTCAAGGGTTATGGGGAGAAGGCAGGAAAATGGGATTAGGAGGCAGAGATCAGCCATGATTGAATGGCAGAGTGGACTCGATGGGCCGAATGGTCTAATTCCACTCCTATAACGTGAACTGGTGAACCAATCTTGGTTTAGGTTGTTAGTAAGTGGAGCATCACCCCCTGAAATGTTTCTCAGTCTTTCTCACCACAATACCATATTCCTTCCGCAATGAGGTTTCCAGTGTAGTAGACTTAATCTATAGAACTAATGCAGTACTGTGCAATCCAAACCTCATTCATTCCAGAACCAAGGCCACTGTCACCTTGACCAGCATGTTGCAGTACACAGCAGACAAGTGAGTACGTGTATGTTCAGAAGACAAGTTCCAAGTCACAGAAGCACAGCCTAAACAACAGAATAAGACACTAATTTCCAAAGTACACATCTGCCCACCCTGTTGAGCACCTTCTGATCCAACTGTGACAAATCTGCAGACCCCACGATGGTCTCATCAGACTTAACAGAACCCACAGAAGCAGAGAGGAAGCAAATCGTCCTTGACGTTGAGAGACTGCCTAAAAAATGGAACATTTCTTAGAACAAGACACAAAGTGCTGGAGTAACTCAGCGAGCCAGGCAGCATCTCTGGAGAGAATGAATGGGTGACATTTCGGGTCGAGACCCTTCTTCAGACTGAACAATGGTCGAGACCCTTCTTCAGACTGAAGAATGGTCTTGACCCGAAACATCACCTCTGTTTTCACACAGAGAGTGGTGAATCTGTGGAATTCTCTGCCACAGAAGGTAGTTGAGGCCAGTTCATTGGCTATATTTAAGAGGGAGTTAGATGTGTCCCTTGTGGCTAAAGGGATCAGGGGATATGGAGAGAAGGCAGGTAAAGGATGCTGAGTTGGATGATCAGCCATGATCATATTGAATGGCGGTGCAGGCTCGAAGGGCCGAATGGCCTACTCCTGCACCTATTTTCTGTGTTTCTATGTTTCCTTCTCTCCAAAGATGTTGCCTGTCCCGCTCAGTTACTCCAGCATTTTGTATCTACCTTCGATTTAAAGCAGCATCTGCAGTTCTTTCCAACACATTTCTTAGAACCAATCTGTTATCTGGCATTTGAACAAAATGACCAGATAGAACTGCATTATCCCATGAGTGAAGCAGTTACAGCTGAAACCTTCACTCGTCTGGAGCTTAAGTGCATGTGCCTCATGAACAATATTCTCAAATGTGCATGTACATTCTTGCTGTAAGAGGCTACATAGAAATCTCCAACCAACAGGCCAAGAACAGTTTATGGAGGCAGAAAAAATAATCAGTTTATGAGAGAGTCTACAGTTGTTCTTTCTAGAAAGAATTCAAGGCACTAACTATAGTCTTCAGTTCCATTGAAATGTTAGCTTGCTGACGATGAGGTTCACAGAAGAAAAATAACGGCAGAGCCTTAAACTTACTTTGTGTTAAGTGTGAGGTGTCAGGGCTTAAATCAGTGGGCTTTTTTTAAAGTTCTCTTTATCGTCAGTAATAATTAATCTGAGTATGTTTAATCCCTTCCTCAAAGGCTTTAAAGAATATGATTAACTTGCACAAAACTGCCCAAGATTGAGTAAATGTCCTAATACTAACATTTGGGTGGCACAGTGGGGGAGTTGCAAACTTACAGCGCCGGAGACCTGGGTTTGATCCTGACAAGGGGTGCTGTCTGCACGTTTGTACATTCTTCCTGTGATTGTGAGGGTTTTCTCTGGGTGCTCCGGTTTCCTCCCACACTCCAAAGACGTGCAGGTTTGTAGTTTACTGGACCTCTGTAAATTGGCCCCAGTGTGTAGTATAGAACTAGTGTGCAGGTGATCGCTAGTCAGCGTGGACTCGGTGGGTCAAAGGGCCTGTTTCCATGCTGTATCTCTAAACTAAAACAAAGCTAAAATTATCATGCAATATAAAGACACAGACAAAAGCCATTCAGTCCATCATCCTTGTGCCAGCTCCATAAAGACCCATTCAGCTGCAATTTCCTCACAGTCTAGACAATTTTTGCCTGCCAATTTATTTCAAATACTTCTTTGAAAGTATGTAAGTATGCTTTCAGCAAGTTTTCAGATCTTTTATCTTCAGGGGAGAAAAAGTGTGTCCCATACTGTTTTAAATCCATGGCTATTTGATAGGATCATCCACATCAAAGGCTGGCAAATGTTTTGAGAAATTCCAAGGTTGAGACTGATGTGATACAAGCAATAATTACCTGAACTGTCAAAAATAGCCAATAGATGCAGGAATAGGCCATTTGGCCCTTCGAGCCAGCACCACCATTCACTGTGATCATGGCTGATCATCCACAATCGGTATCCCATTCCCGCCTTCTCCCCATATCCCTTGACGCCGCCATCTTTAAGAGCTCTATCTAACTCTCTCTTGAAAACATCCAGAGAATCGGCCTCCACTGCCTCCGAGGCAGAGAATTCCACAGATTCACAACTCTCTGGGTGAAAAAGTTTTTCCTCATCTCCGTTCTAAATGGCCTACCCCTTATTCTTAAACTGTGGCCCCTGGCCCCTTTTTACCGAAGCCAATTAACCTACAAACCTGTACGTCTTTGCAATGTGGGAGGAAACCAGAGCACCCGGAGAAAACCTACGCAGGTCATGGGGACAACATACAAACTCCATCCAGACAGTGCCCATAGTCAGGATCAAACCCGGGGCTCTGGCAGCAACTTTACCCCTGTGCCATAAGTAAGTACATTTAATTAGCTGATTAATTCTGGTTGATTCTGCTTTACCGCAAGTTAATTCCTCCATCTGTTAAGTAAGATAAAGTGGAAACTCTCTCAATTCCAAGAAGCAATTTGCTGCGATCAAGCATAATTTTCAGGTCCATATAATTTTGATCGTATGAGATACGGATCACTTATGCCGACTGTTGGTCAGTCATCTGATTGAGAAAGCAAGCCAAGAAACTGGTTGCACTGAAGTATGTTCAGCCTAAATGCTCAATTAGATTGCTATTAAAGAAATTGACCAAAATCATGTCTGAAACACCACAAGAGTGGATAACTTAAAAATAAGCATTTCAGCAAGATCTGTATGATTCCCAATGGGGCTTTACCCAACGACCAAATTTCATACATCTTCCGATATTTTGAAGTGTAACTTTCAGAGAAAGTATTCAGCCCTTAAAGGCATACTTTTCTGTCAGCCATTCAACAGGAAGGCCTGACGGACGAGGGAAAGAGCTCCTGCCGTCACTTAAAGGGATGTGCAAGTCTCAGTCAATAATCTACTTGCCAGGAGGAAGGGTCAGAGGACCATCAGATTCACCAGGCCGATGAAATGTAAGGCCTGTCATGAGAGTAGTTTTTCATTTTAGTTTTAGAGATAAAGCATGGAAACAGGCCCTTCGGCCTACCGAGTCCGCAAATGACCGACCATAGAAACATAGATATAGAAACATAGAAAATATGTGCAGGAGTAGGCCTTCGAGCCAATTCAATATAATCATGGCTGATCGTCTAAAATCAGTACCCCGGTCCTGATTTCTCCCCATATCCCCTGATTCCTTTAGCCCCAAGAGCTAAATCTAACTCTCCCTTGCAATAATCAACTGTAGACTAGTTCTACACTGCACACTAGGGACAAATTACAGAAGCCAATTAACCTATAACTCTGCATGTTTTTGGGATGTGGGAGGAAACTGGAGCACCTGGAGAAAACCCACGTGGTCACTATGAGAACGTACAAACTCATGCATTCAGCACCCGAGGTCAGAATTAAACCCGGGTCTGTGGTGCTGTGAGGCAGCAGCCCTACCTCTGCACCACTGTGCCGCCCTTCAGTGTCTTCCAGTAGTGGCGATCCCTGCACAGTAAAGCATTGCTGAAAGTATTGCAACTGCTCTGCCCTTGACCACCTGAGCCTGCAGACGTTGGTGAACACAGCCCAGGCCTCCTTGGCCTATGCAAGCTCCTGGTTGCTAAACACTTTAGCACCCCTTCCCATTTCTACAACGAGATTTATGTCCGGGGCCTCCTTCACGGTCAGAGTGAGGCCACATGCAAATTGGAGGAACAGCAAATCATATGTCACTTGGGCAGCTTACAACCCAGCGGTGTGAATAATGGTTTCTCTAATTTCAAGTAATCCCTGCTTCACTCTCTCTCCGTCTCTCCCCCAATTTCGGGTCGAGTCAGAAGAAGGGACTCGAACCGAAACGTCACCCATTCCTTCTCCAGAGAGATGCTGCAAGTCCCACTGAGTTACTCCCATCATTTTGTGTCGATCGTCGGTGCAAACCAGCATCTGAAGTTCCTTCCTGCAGTCTTAACAATCCCTGGAAAGAGCATTAAAACCTTATCCTAGGGCTCCATCTGGAAGGACAATAATTGCTAAATTGTTTCCTGCAATATTTGTAGCAACCTCTCAGCTTATTCTCCATTATTATCAGTCAGTCCAACAACTCTGAGAGTCTGTCACTTGTTTCCTCCGTTACAGTTCATTATTTTCTTTTTTAACAAACGTCTTATCTGTGTCAGTTTTCAGAATTCTAAACTAAGATGCAATGTCCAGGGCTGCCAATTTAATGACATTCACTTTATCTATCAGCACAGCAAGCATTTCACCTGTCATTCACTCCCCCAACTTGTCTTCCTAATCAGTATAACATGTTGCACTTTCCCAAAACCTTATAAAGCATCCAGACCCTCTTGCATTTCAATTATTGGAACAACAATCTGAGATTTTTGGTAAATAGTTACCTTTGAGTAGGCAGTTTGCCCACAACGTCACCACTTTTTTGCTTGTATTTTGGATCTACAACAGGTCAGCTCAAGGAGAGACAGGAACTGAGAAAGAGAGTACTTCAGATTTTGGTACTCTTTAGCAATTTTTAAAAAATCGTAACAATTTGCCTTACCACTGAGAATTGGCTGACACCATAATGTTTTAAAGTGGCTCTAAATTACCGTGCAAAGTAAAAGCCGAGAGACATACAAAAGTTTAAAGAGCGATGAGCATCAAACAAATTCAGTTAGTTTAGAGATACAACATGGAAACAAGCCCTTCAGCCCACCGAGTCCACGCTGAGCAGTGATCACTGTACATTACCACTATCCTACACACTAGGGACAATTTACAATCTTTACTGAAGCCAATTAACCAACAAACTTGTACGTCTTTGGAGTGTGAGAGGAAACCGGAGCAGCCAGGAAAAATCCACGCTATCACGTAGAAGGAACAGCAAATCATATGTCACTTGGGCAGCTTACAACCCAGCGGTGTGAATATTGGTTTCTCTAATTTCAAGTAACCCCTGCTTCCCTCTGTAGGGATAAGTAGAACATCCCTACTCATTACAGTCAGGGCCCATAGTCAGGGACAACCCTCCTCCCTCGACTCCTTCCAAGGACCCTGACAGTCCTTTTAGGTGAGGCAGAGGTTCACTTGCACCTCCTCCAACCTCATCTACTATATTCCCTGTTCCAGGTGTGGACTCCTCTATATTTGCGAGACCCAGTGCAGGCTCGGCGATTGTTTCGGTGAACACCTCTGCTAAGTCGGCCTAGACCTATGCGATCTCCTGGTTGCTAAACACTTGAATTCCCCCTCCCATTCCAAACTGACCTTTCTGTCCTGGGCCTCCTCCACTGTCAGTGTCAGCCCCAGCGCAAATTGGAGGAACAGCACCTCATATTTTGCCTGGGCAGCTTACAGCCCAGGGGTATGAATATTGATTTCTCTATCTTCAGGTAACACTTGCTTTTCCTCTCTCTCAGTCCATCCCCCACTTTAGTTCTTCGACGAGTTTCACAGTCCTTTTGATTAATTTTACTGATTGTACGCCTCCTAGTCACCTTCCCCTCAGCTAACAATGAATCATTCTACATGTCCTTATCAGCATCTGCTTTGATCTTTGACCTAGAAGCTGAGGCCTATCATCGGCCAAACACCTGGAGCTGGCGGCCTCCAGCTGGGACCACCTGGGCTCTGGTTCACAGAGCCCACAGATGGGACTTACCATCTGTGGAGCTGGCTGCCTTCGGCGGCTGTGGTGGCGCTGCGGGAGCGGCTGCGACTCGCCTTCAGAGGCTTCTTCGGCCGCGGGCCGCGTGGATATCGGAAGCTCGCAGGCCCCTGGGTGGGGGCCGACATCGGAACCTCCAGCAGCGGCAGCGTCTTCGCCCGCCCCGAATCGTGGGGCTTGGGTCGGCCCGCCACGGACCTTTCACCGTCCGGCGCGGCCTGAAATAGGCCGTGGAATTATCTTTGCCCGGCGGAGGCTTCAATGTCAGGAGCCCTGGCCGCCCCGACGTGCAGCGGCAGTGTCTTTGCCCGCCCCGGATCATGGGGCTTGGGTCGGCATGCTGGAATGTGGCAACTTCAACAGCTTGACCGCGGGATTTGATGGCAGGGGAAGAGAAAATACATTCTGGCCTTCCATCACAGTGAGGAAGTGACTGGAGGAGACTCACTGTGATGGATGTTTCTTTTTGTTTGGTGTTGGTTTGTGATTGTGTGTGTTATTGCTTATTTTTATTGCTCTTATTGTTGGACTGTGGGTAATCTTTCATTTCACCGCACATTTATGTGTATGTGACAAATAAAATTGACTTTTGACTATTGACTATTGACTATTCACACCTTACCCCTCCATATCTCTAGACTCCCTCTCCCCTGACTCACAGTCTGAAGAAGGGTCTCGACCGAAATGTCACACATAACCTATCCATGTTCTCCAGAGATGCTGCTGGACCCAGCACTTGGTGTCCTTTTTCGTTACTAATGCCGATTTCATCTGAGGAGTTGAGGGGAGACCTGATAGAAGTAGATAACATTATGAAAGGCACAGATAAGTTAAACAGTCAGAAGCTTTATCACAGTGGAAATATCAAAGGCCTCAGGGCACAGCTTTAAAATGAGAGAGGGAACTTTTAAAGGAGATGTGTAGGGCAAGTTTTTTCCACAGAGGGCAGTGGGTGCCTGGAATGTGATTCCAGGGGTCGTGGTAGAGGCAGATACAATAATGGCATTCAGGAAGCTTTTAGATAGGCACATGGATATGCAGGGAATGGAGGGATATACCATCAGGGGGCGCCACACGATGGCTGCCTCGCCTACAGTCTGTCTGCCCTTTTCAAACTTTTTGTTATTTTTGGTAAGTTTTAAAAAGTTTGTGTAAATGTTCTCTGGTTTGTTTTATGTGGGGGGTGGGAGAGGGGGTCGGGGGAAACTTTTTTTCAATCTCTTTTACTTTCCAGATCGTATCTCTGGTCGCTCTGGGGCCTAACATCACGGAGCTGGAGGTCTTGCCTGGGACTGACCTTGAGTCCCCGTGGGGGCGTGGACTTATAATCTGAGCCTGCGATCCCTTGCCTGGGATCGACGCTCCAATGCAGCCTGTGGACTTTAACATCAGGAGCTCGCATTCTCGCGTTGAGACCGGTCGGGAGCTCCAAAAAATGCACGAGGTTCGACTGGTCCCGACCTGGGGTAGATCGCCGGCACGGGGGAAGCTGAGATCCCCCCCCCCCCCCCCAATGAAGGAGCTTGATCGCCCCGACGAGGAAGGCTCGCCGCCGGCAACGGGAGTCAAGATCATCCCGTCAACAGAAGGTTAGAGCCCCCGACCGCTGGAGGACAATGAAGGGTGAGATTTAACTTTTTTTTCACCTTCTATCACAGTGAGGAATGTGGAGGAGTCGCTGTGGTGGATGTTCATGTTAAAATGTATTTTGTGTGTCCTGTTGCTTTTTACTGTTATGACTGTATGGCAAATGGAGTTCCTCATATGTTGCAAAACATACTTGGCTAATAAGTTTTATTGTGATTGTGATTGACATGGATTATGTGCAGGCAGATGAGATTAGTTTAGCTTGGCATCATGTGCAGCACAGCCAACTTCTGTCGAGAATCCCTGGCCATCCCTGGTCTGTGGCTCAGCTCAACATCTTACACAACAGTAATCAATGCACAGATCTGAAGCAAGCTGGAGATCAGGTGACCTTCGCATCCTGCCCTTCCCTCTTACACCTGGAAAGGCTGACATACGAGCCATGAAGAGCATTTGTTTGTATACCGTGTTTCCCAACTCTGTGATAAGTGTAGGAAGGAACTGCAGATGCTGGTTTTCATTGATGATAGACCCAAAATACTGGAGTAACCCAGCGGGCCAGGCAGCATCTCTGGATAGAAGGAGTGGGTGATGTTTCGGGACAGGAACCTTCTTTAGATTACTTATTTCACTATACTTTAAAGCTTTTAGTTGCAGATCGACACTTACTGCTACAACAAATATTTTCATAACACAAATTAGATATAACGCGATGAAAACATTGGAGAACACTTTCAGTATTGCACGGGCTGAATTGGTTGTAACACAATTTCTATCAGGAACTAGAGAAACACTTAAAAGTTATATTGGAAATTGATAAGCAGAAAATAAAACACTCTTGGAAAAAAACCTTCTAGGGAAAATAAGTTTACTTTAGTTTATTGATTGTCACGTGTACCGAGGTTCAGTTTTGTTGCATGCTAATCAGTCAGCAGAAAGACAGTCCATGGTTACAATCGAGCCATTCACTGTCTACAGATATATGGTAAAGGGAATAACAATACAATACAATACAATACAATACAATACAATATATCTTTATTGTCATTGTACAGAGGTACAATGAGATTAGGAATGCGCCTCACATACGATGCAATAATTTAATTCGCTAGTCAGCATTAATTTAAACAACCCATTGAAACAAATTGTAGCAGTTTTAAAACAGAATGGCATTTAGTGCAAGATAAAGCCAGTAAAGTCTGATCAAAGGTAGTCTGAGGGTCTCCATTGAGGTAGAGTAGTTTCGGACTGCTCTCTAGTTGTGGTAGAATGGTCGGACGTGTTTCCATCCAATTTCCCCACAGTAACTGGACACCATTGTCTCTATGAACACATCTGTCAGTTTTACTGTGGGTGGCCATTGAAATTGACCGTAATAACTTCTATTGAAGATAGACACAAACTGCTGGAGTAACTCCACGGGTCAGGCATATCCATGGAGGAAAAGGACAGGTGTCGTTTCGGGTCTGACCCTTCTTCATACTCTTTTTTGAGGTCCACAGTAAAGATGAGGGAACAGGGGGCCTGGAAACCAAAAGTCAATAAAGATTCGAAGGGCGTGTGAAGTGTCTCGGACATAGGTGGGAGCGGATTGAACCAGGGGGGACAGGATGGAATTTAAGGAATGTGGAAATGACTTCAATGGGGCAGGAGCAGGCAGAAACACTGGGTCTGCCAGGGCAGTTCTTCTTATGGGTTTTGAGGAGAAGGTGAAACAGGGCAGTGCGGGGCTGGGGAACGATAAAGTTGGAGGCTGCGGTGGAAGACAGCCAGAGGTTTTTTGAACGTCCATACATGAAAAATTCATGATGTTGATAAGATTGTTAAAAAGCAGCGACGGTTTCCACGTGTTTCTAATAAATGGCCAGATCATTGCCATGGACAGATGCTGTATGGGACTACCCAGAATTTGTCAATGACCTGATACAGCTCGGTGCCATTAATGGCTTCAGATTAAATCTTAACTATCTTTGATAGTCAAAGATGTATACCTCCCCCCATTGACACATGGAAAGGCTGACATACGAGCCATGAAGAGCATTTGTTTGTACATTGTGTTTCCCAACTCTGTGATAAGTGTAGGAAGGAATTGCAGATGCTGGTTTTCACTGATGATAGACCCAAAATACTGGAGTAACCCAGCGGGCCAGGCAGCATCTTGGAATAGAAGGAGTGGGTGATGTTTCGGGACAGGAACCTTCTTTAGATTACTTATTTCACTATTCTTTAAAGCTTTTAGTTGCAGATCGACACTTACTGCTACAACAAATGTTTTCATAACACAAATTAGATATAACGCGATGAAAACATTGGAGAACACTTTCAGTATTGCACGGGCTGAATTGGTTGTAACACAATTTCTATCAGGAACTAGAGAAACACTTAAAAGTTATATTGGAAATTGATAAGCAGAAAATAAAACACTCTTGGAAAAACAATTTAACAATGTGTTTTTCTAAAATGTGAGGTTTCTTAGGAATACAACTGCCAGTTTGTGGCAGAATTACCTGCATTTGTTATCATTTTCGAGTATTTTTAATTGATTTAATTTCAGTTTATCTGAAGAAATGTTCTGGCCCGAAACATCACCCATCCTTTTTCTCCAGAGATGCTGCCTGATCCGCTGAGTTACTCCAGCACTTTGTGTCTATCTTCGGTATAAAGCAGCATCGGCAGTTCCTTTCTACATCACTTCTATTGACACCTGTGCCACCATACTCTATGGAACCATATAACATATAGCCTTTGGCATTTTTAGCGATGACAAAATAAACTTGTCACCATTAAAAGTACTTTAATTTTTGAAAATCCTGCAGGAAAACTATTTATTTATTATGAGTCTCAATCTCTAGCCCCTAATTCCCTTCCCTTATTGACACAGTTGCTTATGTAATGTGTTTTTCTATAACATGAGGTTTCTTCGGAACACAACTATCACTTGGTATAAGAAGATAACTGCAGATGCTGGTACAAATCGAGGTATTTATTCACAAAATGCTGGAGTAACTCAGCAGGTCAGGCAGCATCTCGGGAGAGAAGGAATGGGTGACGTTTCGGGTCGAGACCCCACTTCATGGCAGAATTACTTGCATTTGTTATCACTTTCCAGTATTTTTAATTAATTTAATTTCAGTTTGTTTTGCCCCTTAAAAAGTGATTTACATGTTTTTGAACAGATTTTAAACATCGTTGACTATCAAAGATAGTTAAGATTTAATGTAAAGGCCATTAATGGCACCGAGCTGTCTAAATCCATTGGCAAATTCATGCAGCATCTGTCAACGGCCATGATCTGGCCATTAATTAGAAGCACAGAGAAACCGTGGTTGCTTTTAACAATCTTATCAACATAACGGATTTTTAGTGGGTACTTTGGAACAAGCCAGCAATGATCCTGTTTGGGGAAATCTCATATTAGACTTGGCAGTGAAAATCCAGAAAACCATCTATCAGCTTTAGCACAATTTTCTCCTTATTGCCTGCCATCACAGGACACTTCAGTCCAAATATTTTGTGTTGACACATGAAATATCTAGCATTGTAATAAGAATCTTATGCTTTTAATACATTCATACTGAATAATTAATGTATTTTGTTTAACACTTCTCACACCATCTTATTATATTTTCTTTAAAAAAAAATCATATTATCAAATTTACAATTTTATCATTGTTTACAATCTCATTTGGGTGCTGACCAAAAAGTTGTTTTATTAATTTTAATGAAACATAATCACCCCATTGAACTCGTATTCTTTAGGCAGTTATTTACTCCAGAATAAACAACTATTCGGCCGAGTAATGTTGACTACAGTTGATCTCAAATTCTTCCACCCATTCACCATTTGACTTCTTATCTCTCTTTCTGGGCTTGTATTCACTGGAATTTAGAACGATGAGAGGGGATCTTATAGAAACGTATAAAATTATAAAAGGACTGGACAAGCTAGATGGAGGAAAAATGTTCCCAATGTTGGGGGAGTCCAGAACCAGGGGCCACAGTCTAAGAATAGAGGGGAGGTCATTTAAAACTGAGGTGAGAAAAACTTTTTCACCCAAAGTGGTGAATTTGTGGAATTCTCTGCCACAGAAGGCAGTGGAGGCAAATTCACTGGATGAATTACAAAGAGAGTTAGGTAGAGCTCTAGGGTCTAGCGGAATCAAGGGATATGGGGAGAAGGCAGGCATGGGTTACTGATTGTGGATGATCAGCCATGATCACAATGAATGGTGGTGCTGGCTCAAAGGGCCAAATGGCCTCCTCCTGCACCTATTTTCTGTTTCTAATTATGGATATTTTGGAAATGTTATGTTAATACTTTGCATGGGCTAATCTTCAGAACATTATCATACATTTTTGAATCTCAAATAAAATCATGAAAGTTAAAACTTGCCATCCTGATAGGCTCTTTCAGTCTGCTTTGCATATCACTGAAATATATACTTATTCAAAGCAACAGTTCCACAAGATCTTCTAAGACTTACATTTAACTCACTAGGTTTAAAGATAAGGCTGACATTATCTTTTTGTTTCCTGAATCACAATAACTTCACTGAAATCCCCAAGCAACAAAGTGTTCAGGAGTTGACTGATGGAGATATCTTTGATGTTTAAGAGGCTTTCTTGTCGATTAGTCAGCTATGTTCAGTTTTGTAATAGTGATACCATGAATAATTTGAAGACATTTCTATTCCTTGCCTCTTTGAATTGGTCGTAGCCTGTGGACGATGAATAAGCAGTATGAGATTGTAAAAAAACCCATCTCCTTGCGAACACCATAATCATTTAGCTGTTTGTTCGTAATGATCCCTTGGAATTGGTGGCCAGGAAGTTTAAGGTTATGGGGATACTCCCGCACTTTGTATAGTTTATGGTTAGATGGTAGTTGATTGTACATCGGTGCAAGTGATTTCAACTGCACATGTGGATGAACAATTTGATTTATTTTGACTTCTGCTTCATAATCAGGATAGGAACTGGCGATCCATATCACCATCTCAATGGTGATGAAGAAACCCGATAATTAAAAGCAGAAATGGGCACATAACAACTTCATCTCCTGGGAGTAACTGCTACCCATTAGATTGTCAGGCAATCTGTCAGAACTATTTATTCTCAGCAGAATGAAAATTGGCAGAATCACAACAGCCATCCAGCTCCACTTGCTAAACTGCTAGAGACAGGACGGTCCTATTCCGAGATCAGAATTATCTTTTCTCTTCCTTTGGGTATTTTGTAACTTGCAAACGGAGCCAATGTTAGTTAAAAAATAGTTGTGAGACACTGTAACCATGGAAACAAGAAGATTGTCAACCACTTGAATGCTGTTTCATGCAGACATGTGGTGAAGTGAAAAGCTTTTGAAAACACAGTTAGTTCTGTTTTGAAAACATTCTTCCATTAACGTTGTCTGTAAAAAAGAGAAATATTCAAAACAATGTTTTAAATAAGTATAATTTTGTTTCATATTTGTGCGATAGGCAATGGGATTGAACGGAAAATCAGGCAAGGTGTGAAATGAGCTTCCAGCTTGCTGTATAAGAAAATAACTGCAGATGCTAGTACAAATCGAAGGTATTTATTCACAAAATGCTGGAGTAACTCAGCAGGTCAGGCAGCATCTCAGGAGAGAAGTTACAGCTTGCTGTAACTCATTGTTTGTTAATCCCAAAGTTTGATTTTATCCCTACTGACTGGTAATATGCTTCATCCTCACTACTAAATCCTCAGTCCAGTGCTTGCTACATTGGCATGGGACCAACAGGCTCAAGTTGTGCTGTTAATTTTGCCCTCTGTTCTGGTCACAAAATACGTGCCAGTACTTTCACGGCATTTAGGGCAAAAGGGTTGCTTGCTTTTGGCAAAATGAGGCTCCCCATTTAAGAGAGCTGAAGCGCTGTACTTTTCCATGATCTAATTACGAGACAGTACAGGAAGAAGATAAAGAACTTAGTGACATGGTGTCAGGAAAATAACCTCTGGCTCAATGTCAGCAATCAATCAAGATTTTCCCAGGAGTTTCCTGGGAATTTTCCTGAATTTGAGATCAACTGTATAAATACATTACTCGGCCGAATAGTTGTTTATTCTGGAGTAAATAACTGCCTAAAGAATACGAGTTCAATGGGGTAATTATGTTTCATTAAAATAAATAGAACATGACTTTTTGGTCAGCACACAAATGAGATTGTAAACAATGATAAAATTGTAAATTTGATAATATGATTTTTTTTGGTGAAAATAGAAACATAGAAACATAGAAACATAGAAAATAGGTGCAGGAGTAGGCCATTCGGCCCTTCGAGCCTGCACCGCCATTCAATATGATCATGGCTGATCATCCAGCTCAGTAGCCTGTACCTGCCTTCTCTCCATACCCCTTGATCCCTTTAGCAAAAAGGGCCACATCTAACTCCCTCTTAAATATAGCCAATGAACTGGCCTCAACTACTTTCTGTGGCAGAGAATTCCACAGACTCACCACTCTCTGTGTAAAGAAATGTTTTCTCATCTCGGTCCTAAAAGACTTCCCCCTTATCCTTAGGCTGTGATCCCTGGTTCAGGACTCCCCCAACATCGGGAACAATCTTCCCGCATCTAGCCTCTCCAACCCCTTAAAATTTTTATATGTTTCTATAAGATCCCTCCTCAGTCTTCTAAATTCCAGCGAGTACAAGCCCAGTCTATCCAGTCTTTCCTCATATGAAAGTCCCGCCATCCCAGGGATCAATCTGGTGAACCTTCCCTGTAATCCCTCTAAGGCAAGAACGTCTTTCCTCAGGTTAGGAGACCAAAACTGCACACAATACTCCAGGTGCGGTCTCACCAAGGCCCTGTACAACTGCAGCAGAACCTCCCTGCTCCTAAACTCAAATCCTCTTGCTATGAATGCCAACATACCATTCGCTTTCTTCACTGCCTGCTGCACCTGCATGCTTGCTTTCAATGACTGGTGCACCATGACACCCAGGTCACGTTGCATCTCCCCTTCTCCCAATCAGTCACCATTCAGGTAATACTCTGCTTTCCTGTTCTTGCCGCCAAAGTGGATAACCTCACATTTATCCACATTATATTGCATCTGCCATGCATTTGTCCACTCGCCTAATCTATTCAAGTCACTCTGCAGCCTCCTAGCATCCTCCTCGCAGTTAACACTGCCACCCAGCTTCGTGTCATCCGCAAACTTAGAGATGTTGCATTCAATTCCCTCGTCCAAATCATTAATAGACACTGTAAATAACTGGGGTCCCAGCACTGAGCCTTGCGGTACCCCACTAGTCACTGCCTGCCATTCCGAAAAGGACCCGTTTATTCCTACTCTTTGCTTCCTGTCCGCCAACCAATTTTCTATCCACCTCAACACTGAACCCTCAATACCGTGTGCTTTAAGTTTGTACACCAATCTCCTATGTGGGACCTTGTCCAAGGCCTTCTGAAAGTCCAGATATAACATATCGACTGGTTCTCCCTTATCCACTCTACTAGTTACATCCTCGAAAAATTCTATAAGATTCGTCAGACATGATTTGCCTTTGGTAAATCCATGCTGACTTTGTCCGATGATTTCACCACTTTCCAAATGTGATGCTATCACATCTTTAATAATTGACTCTAGCATTTTCCGCACTACTGATGTTAGCCTAACTGGTCTATAATTCCCCATTTTCTCTCTCCCTCCCTTTTTAAAAAGTGGGGTTACATTAGCTACCCTCCAGTCCTCAGGAACTACTCCAGAATCTAAAGAGTTTTGAAAAATTATCACTAATGCATCCACTATTTCTGAGGCTACTTCCTTAAGCACTCTGGGATGCAGCCTATCTGGCCCTGGGGATTTATGTGCCTTTAATCCATTTAATTTACCTAACACCACTTCCCGACTAACCTGGATTTCCCTCAGTTCCTCCATCTCATTAGACCCCCGGTCCCCCGCTATTTCCGGCAGACGGTTTATGTCTTCCTTAGTGAAGACAGAACCAAAGTATTTGTTCAATTGGTCTGCCATCTCCTTGTTCCCTATGATCAATTCACCTGTTTCCGACTGCAAGGGACCTACATTTGTCTTAACTAATCTTTTTCTCTTGACATATCTATAAAAGCTTTTGCAGTCAGTTTTTATGTTCCTTGCCAGTTTTCCCTCATAATCTATTTTCCCCTTTCCTAATTAAGCCCTTTGTCCTCCTCTGCTGGACTCTGAATTTCTCCCAGTCCTCTGGTATGCTACTTTTTCTGGCTAATCTGTATGCTTCATCTTTTGTTTTAATACCATCCTTGGTTTCCCTTGTTAGCCACGGATGCACTACCTTTCCTGGTTTGTTCTTTTGCCAAACTGGGATGAACACTTGTTGTAGTTCATCTATGCGACCTTTAAATGCCTTCCATTGCATGTCCACCGTCAACCCTTTCAGCATCAATCGCCAGTCTATCTTGGACAATTCACGCCTCATACCCTCAAAGTTACCTTTCTTTAAGTTCAGAACACTTGTTTCTGTATTGACTTTGTCACTCTCCATCCTAATGAAGAACTCTACCATATTATGATCACTCTTGCCCAAGGGGCCTCGCACAACAAGACTGCTAACTAACCCTTCCTCATTACTCAATACCCAGTCTAGAATGGCCTGTTCTCTCGCTGGTTCCTCGACATGTTGGTTTAGAAAACCATCTCTCAAACATTCCAAGAAATCCTCTTCCTCAGCACCCCTGCCAGTTTGGTTCACCCAATCTATATGTAGATTGAAGTCACCCATTATAACTGCTGCACCTTTAGTGCACGCATTTCTAATTTCCTGCTTGATGCCATCCCCAACCTCACTACTGCTGTTAGGTGGCCTGTACACAACTCCCACTAACGTTTTCTGCCCCTTAGTGTTTCGTAGCTCTACCCATATCGATTCCACTTCCTCCAAGCTAATGTCCTTCCTTTCCACTGCTTTAATCTCCTCTCTAACCAGTAACGCTACCCCACCTCCTTTTCCTTTCTGTCTATCCCGCCTGAATATAGAATATCCCTGGATGTTGAGCTCCCAGCCTTGGTCACCCTGGAGCCATGTCTCCGTAATCCCAACTATATCATAATCATTAATAACTATCTCCACATTTAATTCATCCACCTTATTACGTATACTCCTTGCATTGAGACACAAAGCCTTCAGGCTTGTTTTTACAACTCTCTTACCCCTTATACAATTATGTTGAAATGTGGCCCTTTTTGATTTTTGCCCTGGATTTGTCTGCCTGTCACTTTTACTTTTCACCTTGCTACCTGTTGCTTCTACCCTCATTTTACACCCCTCTGTCTCTCTGCTCCTGCTCCCATCCCCCTGCCACATTAGTTTAAATCCTCCCCGACAGCACTAGCAAACACTCCCCCTAGGACATTGGTTCCATTCCAGCTCAGGTGCAGACCGTCCTGTTTATACTGGTCCCACCTCTCCCAGAACTGGTTCCAATGTCCTAAAAATTTGAATCCCTCCCCCTTGCACCATTTTTCAAGCCACGTATTCATCTGAAATATTCTCCTATTCCTACTCTGACTAGCACATGGCACTGGTAGTAATCCAGAGATTATTACCTTTGAGGTCCTACTTTTAAGTTTATCTCCTAGCTCTCTAAATTCACCTTGTAGGACCTCATCCCGTTTTTTACATAAATCGTTGGTGCCAATGTGCACCACGACAACTGGCTGCTCACCCTCCCCCTCCAGAATGTCCTGCAGCCGCTCAGAGATATCCCTGACCCTTGCACCAGGGAGGCAACATACCATCCTGGAGTCTCGTTTGCGGCCGCAGAAACGCCTATCTATTCCCCTTACAATTGAATCCCCTATCACTATAGCCCTTCCACTCTTTTTCCTCCCCTCTTTTGCCGCAGAGCCACCCACGGTGCCATGAACTTGGCTGCTGCTGCCTTCCCCTGATGAGCCATCTCCCCCAACAGTATCCAAAATGGCATATCTGTTTAGGAGGGAGATGACCGCAGGGGACTCCTGCACTACCTGCCTACTGCTACGCTGGCTAGTGGCCACCCGTTTCCTTTCTATCCGCTTATCTTTTACCTGTGGTGTGGCCAACTCACTATACGTGCTATCCATGACCTTCTCAGCATCGTAGATGCTCCAGAATGAGTCCAACCGCAGCTCCAACTGTTCAATGCGGTTTGCCAGGAGCTGCAGCTGGACACACTTCCTGCACACGTAGTCATCAGGGACACCGACAATATCCCTGATCTCCCACATGTTGCAGGATGAGCACTCCACGGGGCCGATCTCACCTGACATGTCTTACCCCCAAATTAAATCAAATCCCTCTTAATCCTTTAAACTGTACCTTTACTAAAAAGCACTGTACCCTTAACTCAATATAATAAGATGGTGTGAGAAGTGTTAAACAAAATACATTAATTATTCAGTATGAATGTATTAAAAGCATAAGATTCTTATTACAATGCTAGATGTTTCATGTGTCAACACAAAATATTTGGACTGAAGTGTCCTGAAGAAACCTCATGTCATAGAAAAACACATTACAAAAGCAATTGTGTCAATAAGGGAAGGGAATTAGGGGCTAGAGATTGAGACTCATAATAAATAAATATTTTTCCTGCAGGATTTTCAAAAATTAAGGTACTTTTAATGGTGAGAAGTTTATTTTGTCATTGCTAATAATGCCAAGGGCTATATGTTATATGGTTCCATAGGGTATGGTGGCACAGGTGTCAATAGAAGTGATGTAGAAAGGAACTGCCGATGCTGCTTTATTGACTTCTGGAAGCACAGTGGACCACATACCTCAAACCAGCATCAATGGCGTGGATGTTGAGAGCTTCCTTCGCGTTAATATGGCCAATGATCTGTCGTGGACCAACCACATTGATACGACAGCCAAGAGGGCGCGCCAACGCCTCTGCTTACAGAGGTGACTGAGGAAATTCAGCATGTCTCCAGTGACCCTTCCAAACTTCTACAGATCCACTATACTGTTGGATTGCATCACAACTTGGTTTGGGAACAGCCTTACCCAAGACTGCAAGAAATTGCAGAGAGTTGTAGATGTAATCCAGTCCATCACATATACTATAATTCCCACCATGCTGTCTCGGAAAATCTGTCATAATCTAAGACGTCCCACCTTGGACATTCCATCCTCTCCCCGCTCTCGTCCACTTGAAGGTACAGGAGCTTGATTCAGGAATAGCTGCTTTTCCTTTATTATCAGGCTTCCCATAAGCTGGGTTACTGCCTAATTCATCTCCACGCCATTGAAGACATTGGACTGATGACTATGGAACTGATGCACCACAATGTGCTACAATGCACTACATAAGAGCTTTTCGCCATGCTTGCCTTCATTGGAAAGGATATTGAATACAAAAGTTGGGACATCATGATGCAACTGTACAAGTTGTTGGTGAGACAACACTCAAAGTACTGTGGGCAATTTTTGTCGCCCAGCAATGGAAAGGATGTTATTTACTTGAAAAGAGTCCAGAAGAGATTCACCAGGATGAGACATGGGCTTGCAGGCTTGAGTTACAGGGAGAGGTTAGAGCGGCTGGGACTTTTTTCTTTGGAGTGTTAAATACTAAAGGGTGACTTTATTGAGCTATACAGATCATGAGGGACATAGATGAAGTCAACGCATACAGTTTTCCCCCCCCACTGCAGAGCATTCTAAAACTGGAGGGTGGAGGCTTAAGGTGAGAAGGGAGAAATTTAAGAGGGACCTCAGGGGCAACTTTTTGACTCAGATGGTAGTCCATATCTGGAATGAACTGCCAAAGCAAGCTACAGAATCGGATACAATTATGACTTTTAAAAGACATTTGGACAGATATATGGATAGTAAGGGTTTATAGATCTATTGGCCAAATGCAGGCAAATGGAATTAACCCAGCATGCCAACTTGGTCGGCATGGACATGGTGGGCCTGTTTCTGTGCAGTGTAGCTCAATAACCTAATGGGCTCTCTGAAATTTGTCTCTTTGGGGTGCCTTTAGGTAGCAAGTCTTTATACAGATATAGAGGGCAGTCCGAAACATATTTAATAGTATTAAATTGTTTTGCAATAGATCTATTTCATAGATGAATCACTGCATAAATGCTGTTCCTATTTAACCTTTATGTTATATTGCTTTTAACATCATAATCAATTTCCTTGTCGAACTAAAACAAACTATTGAACCTTTATAATTAATGAAAGGTTATCTGGAATCTTTCCTTTACCACGGGATATTTTGGCTGCTGATATCAAGGTCACAGAACTGAGACATATCATTTATCTAACGTCACTAATGTAACCGCAAAAGCTTTATAAAAACTCATTACTACAATTGCCATCGTTAAAACTCTCCCTCAAAACTTCATCCCTGTTTCCAAGTTTAAATGCATTATATGCAGCAAAGATCATGGTACCTCCTCTCTGATCTGGGGAATTGTTTATGAACGATGAACTAAAAGCCTGGCCTTCTAAATAAATTAGCAAAGGCAGAGCAAAAAGCTGAAATGAACGTTTCACATCAAATCTGACGAGTCATTAAAAAGAGTATATATTCAGAATATTAATCTGTTCTGTCTGTGTATGGGTGCTCACATACTTGCTCCTTATTTTTCATCATTTATCTATAATTAATTTTAACAGGCTCTATGAACACATAATAATAACACGCAAATTATATTCTTCTGGCTTAATTTCTATGATGCATTAATGTGAACCTGTACTGAAAGGATACATTTCATTCTCCATTGATCCGTGTAAATTAACATACTTTGCTCTGAAAAACAGAAACTGCAAGAAGTGTTCATGGTGTCAGGCAACACCTGTGGCAAAAGAAACAAAATAAGTGGTTCAGGCCATTGATCTTTTATCGAGGCCTTCTTTTGTCCACAGATGCTGCCTGACATGCCCATCTCTTTTCCAGGATTTTCCATTTTTATCTCAGATTTCCACAATCTGCAATATTGATCTGTTCTATAATCACTATTTTATAGTTTACTTTATTGTCACGTGTGTTACTTGTTATGTGTTACTGTTATCTAGTCAGCGGAAAGACTATACATGATTAAAAACAAGCCGCCCACAATGTACATATACAGGATGAAGGGAATAACGTATCATTGAAGATAAGGTCCAGTGAAGTCCAATTAAAGATAGTCCAAGGGTTTTCAATGAGGTAGATAGTAGCTCAGGACTGCCCTACAGTTGTTGATAGGATGGAACAGTTGTCTGATGACAGCTGGGAAGGAACTGTCTCTGAATCTGGAGGTGTGCATTTTCACTCTTCTGTGCCTCTTGCCTGATGAGACAGGGGAGAAGAGGGAGCGACCAAAGTAAGACCTGGCCTTGATTATGTTGGTGGCTTTGCTGAGGCAGCGTGAAGTGTAGATTGAGTTAATGGAAAGGAGGTTGGTTTGTGTGATGGTCTGGGCTGTGTCCACAACTCTCTGCAATTGCTTGTGGTCTTGGATGGGTTTCTTGCTGTCTTGGATTGATATGACAAAAAATCCGTAGTGCAATCAGTCTCTGATACACAGTGGTGGTTCAGTCACCAGCATTAGCCCATCCTTGGAATATCTGGTTCAGCGATTCCCCGCGTTCCACCAATATTATCACTTGTGCATCTGCAACCCTTTTCACTCTGTTTGGCAGTCATGCACTCAACTTCCCTTCCCTTTAATCCCCTCCACTGAACAAGCTCCTTAAAACCTATCACGCAGCAGAATAATGGTGCAGCTGATAGATGTTCCAGTTTGTGTTTTGCTCAAGATTGCAGCATCTGCAATCTCTTGTGTCTTGATTATTCGATATGACTGGCTATCTTCCCTGACTTTCACTTTCTTAAAAGCCTACACAGGAAGACTGAACAGTTCAGATATTATAAGAGTCAGTGACCAAGAATTCAAACTTCCTTACGCCTGCCTCCTGTTTGAATGTTGAAAGAATTGAACTAACCCAAACAGGAGGCAGGCGTAAGGAAGTTTAAATTCTTGGTCACTGACTCTTATAATTACTATCATTTCTCTTTTCTAAGTGGTAATTTCCAACGTCATTGCCTAGACAGTGCCGTTATCAGCTGTGCGTCAAAGAGCCACTTAATTTTCGTCTAAAGCTCTCTGAATATCTCTGTCGCATGTAGTTGGTTTTCTCACTTGCTTTTGCCTTGCTTTAATGAGAATCTACCGATAGCTAACCATTATCACTTCCCATTCCCATATCAATTTTTCTATACTAGGCCTCCTCTACTGCCAGAGCAAGGCCACATAGAAACTGGAGGAACAGCACCTCATATTCCGCTTGGGTAGCCTACAACCCAATGGTATGAACGTTGAATTCTCCTTGTTTAGGTAACTTCTAACAAACCTCCCCCCTTTTCTCCCCCGCAGCTCCCCTTCCTTCTCTTCTCCCCCCTTCCTGCCCACCTCCCCTCCTCCACGCTCCTTGCTAGATTCCTGCCCCTGGCTTCACATTCCACACCGCTTCAAACCTGTCTCACATCCATTGTTCTCATCTCTGGCCTTTGTTCCAACCATCTGCTTGTCAAAAATGCCCACTCGTCTATGTCGACCTATTGACTGCCACTTTTTGCCTGCCTCTCCACTTTCCCAACTTTCTTCTCCATCCCAACAATCAGTCTGAAGAAGGGTCTCGACCCAAAACATCACCTGTCCATGTTCCCTTAATAAGATTATTAAGGGGTTGGACACATTAGAGGCAGGAAACATGTTCCCAATGTTGGGGGAGTCCAGAACCTGGGGCCACAGTTTAAGAATAAAGGGTAGGCCATTTAGAACGGAGATGTGGAAAAGAGTCAGAGAGTTGTAGATCTGTGGAATTCTCTGCCTCAGAAGGCAGTGGAGGCCAATTGTCTGAATGCATTCAAGAGAGAGCTAGATAGAGCTCTTAAGGATAGCGGAGTCAGGAGGTATGGGGAGAAGGCAGGAACGGGGTACTGATTGAGAATGATCAGCCATGATCACATTGAATGGTGGTGCTGGCTCGAAGGGCCGAATGGCCTACTCCTGCACCTATTGTCTATTGTCTATTGTCCAGAGATGCTGCTTGACCTGCTGAGTTCCTGCAGCACTGTGTCCTTCTGTGCATTAACTAGAACCTAGCAACATGCTCTCTCGCTGCTCCCCCTCTGTGATTTCTCCTGCCCTCCTACTCTACGCACCTCATATTTTGCCTGGGCAGCTTGCAGCCCAGTGGTATGAACATCGACTTCTCCAACTTTAGATAGTTTCTCTGTCCCTCCCTTCCCCTCCTCCTTCCCAGATCTCCCTCTATCTTCCTGTCTCCACCTATGTCCTTCCTTTGTCCCGCCCCCCTGACATCAGTCTGAAGAAGGGTCTCGACCGGAAACGTCACCCATTCCTTCTCTCCTGAGATGCTGCCTGACCTGCTGAGTTACTCCAGCATTTTGTAAATAAATACCTTCGATTTGTACCAGCATCTGCAGTTATTTTCTTAAACCAGAATCTGCAGAATCAGCAAGGGACTTTGGATCCAGCATTGATGCTGTCCCTGCTCACAGATCAGCTAATCGTGGAGAAAAGAAATAGGTGACGTTTCGGGGCAATACCTTTCCACCAGGTATTCCTTTTCTCCAGAGATGCTGTCTGACCCGTTGAGTTACTCCAGCTTATTCAAGTCAAGTCAAGTCAAGTCAAATTTATTTGTCACATACACATACACGATGTGCAGTGAAATGAAAGTGGCAATGCCTGCGGGTTGTGCACAAAAAGAATTACAGTTACAGCATATAAATAAAGTTAATAAGTTACTATTAGTGTCGACAAAAATTTAGTCTCAGGGGTTATAAAAGTTGACAGTCCTGATGGCCTGTGGGAAGAAGCTCCGTCTCATCCTCTCCGTTTTCACAGCTTGACAGCGGAGGCGTTTGCCTGATCGTAGCATCTGGAACAGTTACTGGGGTGGCAGGGGTCCCTCATGATCTTGCTTGCTCTGGATCTGCACCTCCTGATGTATAGGTCCTGCAGGGGGACGAGTGTAGTTCCCATGGTGCGTTCTGCCGAACGCACTACTCTCCGCAGGGCCATCCTGCCCTGGGCAGAGCTGTTCCCAAACCAGACTGTAATGTTGCCGGACAGGATGCTCTCTACAGCCCCAGAGTAGAAGCAATGAAGGATCCTCAGAGACACTCTGAATTTCCTCAGTTGTCTAAGGTGGTAAAGGCGCTGCTTAGCCTTACCCACCAGTGCGGCAATGTGCGTTGCCCACGTCAGATCCTCTGCGATGCGGACTCCCAAGTATTTAAAACTGCTCACCCTATCCACAATAGACCCATTTATCTCCAGTGGCGTGTACGTCCTTGGATGTTTAGCCCTTCTGAAGTCCACAATCAGCTCCTTTGTTTTAGTGACATTCAAGAGGAGGCTATTGTCCTGGCACCAGAGTGCCAGATCAGCCACCCCCTCCCGTTAGGCCTTCTCATCGTTGTTGGAGATCCGGCCCACCACCACAGTGTCATCAGCAAACTTGATGATGGAGTTTGAGCTGAACCTGGCCCCACAGTCATGTGTGTACAGGGAGTACAGTAGGGGGCTAAGGACGCAGCCCTGGGGGGATCCTATGTTCAGGGTGAGGGAGCTAGATGTGTGTTCCCCCATCCTGACCACTTGGGGCCTGGCAGTGAGAAAGTCCAGGACCCAGGCACACAGAGGGGTGCTAAGCCCCAGTTCCAGCAGCTTCTCAACCAGTCTGCTGGGGACTATTGTGTTGAATGCTGAACTAAAGTCAATGAACAGCATCCTCACATAGCCCCCCTAGCTGTCCAGATGAGAGAGAGCGATGTGTAGAACCTGGGAGACCGCATCATCCGTGGACCTGTTCGGACGGTATGCGAACTGTAGTGGGTCCATGTTGCGAGGAAGGAGGGCGCAGATGTGCTTCTTGACTAGCCTCTCAAAGCATTTCATGACAACCGAGGTGAGGGCCACCGGTCGGTAGTCATTTAAACACGCTGGAGAGGCATTCTTTGGCACCGGTACAATGATGGATCTTTTGAAGCATGCAGGGACCACGGACTTTGCCAAGGAGAGGTTGAATATTGTGGTGAGCACTGGAGCAAGCTGAGTAGCACAAGACTTTAGTACTCGCCCAGATATACCATCTGGGACTCCAGCTTTCCTCGTGTTCACACGCGTCAGAGCCCACCTCACCTCATGCTCAGACACCGAGAATGTGTGCACATCCCTGGTGGTGGATCCCCCTCCAGCCTCGCTAGCCAGCGCCCCTTCGGTGCTGTTTTTAGACGGCAAGCTGGTGGTGTTACCCGTCTCAAACCGTGCATAAAAAGAGTTCAGGTCATCAGCTAAGGAGGAGCCGGCACTTCCGGTTGAAGGGGTGCTGGACCTGTAGCTAGTTATAGTCCGTAGCCCTTGCCAAAGGCGCCTGGTGTCCTGCTGCTCCATCTGTGACTCCATCTTGTCCCGGTACCTCCTTTTTGCACCCTTCACTGCCCTTCGCAGTCGGTAGGACTCTCCCTTGTAGTCGTCCATGTTGCCGGATGCCAGACCGGAGTTGTAAGCAGCGGTGCGAGCATTCAAGGCCACGCGAATAGACCTGTCCACCCAGGGTTTTTGGTTAGGGAAGATACTGACCCTTACCGTGGGGATGATGGTATCGGCTATTGTGGCAATGAAGTCCGTAACCGCTTCCGCAAACTCATTTACGTCTCTGGAACTTGCTTGGAACATGTTCCAGTCGACTTCGCTCAGTGCATCCTGCAGCATGGCCTCTGAATGGCCAGCCCACCGCTTTACGTCCCTCGTCACTGTCGCTTTCCGTACTATCCGTTGTTTGTACTCCGGCAGCAGGAAAATGGCAGCGTGGTCAGATTTCCCAAAAGGAGGGAGAGAAACGGCCTTGTAGCCTTTCCTGAACGGCGTGTAGCAGTGGTCCAAAGTTCTTTCCCCCCTGGTGACACACGTGATGTGTTGGTAGAAGTTGGGCATGACCTTTTTGAGATTTCCCCTATTGAAGTCTCCAGCCACCAGCACAGGCGCATCAGGGTTCTTGTTTTGGTGTTGACACAACACATCGTGTAGGGTGGACAGTGCCACGTCGGTGTCCGCATGCGGTGGGATATAGACGGCTGTGATGATCACCGAGCTGAACTCCCGGGGTAGGTAGAATGGTCGGCATGAGATAGTTAGATGTTCCAGGTCCGGCGAGCAGGAACGAGAAAGCGTCTTAATATTTCCAGGATTACACCAGTTATTATTGGTCAAGAAGCAGACTCCTCCGCCCTTGGATTTCCCGGATTCTTCCGTTCTGTCCGCCCGGAAAACAGTGAAGGACTCGGATGGGCAGATCACCTGGTCAGGCACCAGCGGGGTCAGCCATGTTTCAGTCAGACAAAGGATGTTACAGTTCTTTATGTCCCTCTGGAATCTGATCCTTGCCCTCAGGTCATCCAGCTTGTTCTCCAGGGACTGGACGTTGGCCAGAAGTATGCTGGGCAGAGGTGGACGTAAGGCTTGGGTTCTCAGCCTGTTCCGAATCCCCCCTTGCTTCCCTCGGTGTTTTTTCCAACTTTCCCACTGACCTGCGCTCCCACTGCTGCTGCCGCGGTGCGCTCCTTTGATGATCTCTATCGGTATATCGGTGAGTAGTTTTCTGTTTAATAGTGCTCCGGTGGCGCTCGAGTTTAATTTTACGAGCGTTTCCCGGTCGTACATTGGTCAATGCTAAGTGCTAGCACACGCTAGAGCACTTAGGGATAATTTTAAAGTAAACATACCAGTTTAAAACGCACAGTTCCCGCAGAGCTACCACGACGGCGACTGGACTGGACCGCGCCATCATTTAGATTGTGTCTATCTTCGGTTCAAACCAGCATCTGCAGTTCCTTCCTACTCAACTAATCTTGCTTTGCGTCTTTCCTGAAGCCAAACTCAGGACAGACGTTGGGTGCCAGTGTTGAAGTGCTGGCTGCCCGTTTTATGCAGGCTGGTCTTGTCGCGCGCTCCAAGAAACTTGGAGTGGGATTTGAACGAGTAATTTCATGATACAGCAGCATGAAAAAAAATCTGTAACAAAATACAATTATATGATAAAATATGAAACATATCAGAATAATGGACTCTTCAATACATTGCGGATGTCAAAACAACCTCACTAAACAATTTCATTTCATAGCACTGTCTTTATTTCCTATTATTTGCAAGCTTCCCTGAGGTGATTTACTGCAAGCCAGATGATACACTGTTTTATAATGACAGGAGTATTGCACCATATAACACATAATGTATTAATCCGCTGCTAATAGACAATAGACAATAGACAATAGGTGCAGGAGGAGGCTATTCGGCCCTTCGAGCCAGCAACGCCATTCAATGTGATCATGGCGGATCATTCTCAATCAGTACCCCGTTCCTGCCTTCTCCCCATACCCCCTGACTCCGCTATCCTTAAGAGCTCTATCCAGCTCTCTCTTGAATGCATTCAGAGAATTGGCCTTCTCTGCCTCAGAAGGCAGAGAATTCCACAGATTCACAACTCTCTGACTGAAAAAGTTTTTCCTCATCTCAGTTCTAAATGGCCTACTCCTTATTCTCAAACTGTGGCCCCTTGTTCTGGACTCCCCCAACATTGGGAACATGTTTCCTGCCTCTAACGTGTCCAACCCCTTAATAATCTTATACGTTTCGATAAGATCCCCCTCAACCCCCCCTTATCCTCCCTCCTCCCCCTTCCTCCCTCCCTCTAAATTCCAGTGTATTCCAGCTAAGCTGCACCGATCCTTGCAGTGTCACTGCCGGTAAGTAAATATAACTAGAGGTCAATGAGATATTTTGATAGAGCAATTGAGACAAATGAAACAAATGAGCATGATAAATAGTCGATGATCACCAATCAGCTTTGGCTACAAGAAAGGAGAAAAATAATCTAAATCTCAGTGAGTAAACCAATAAGTTCAAAGAAATTCACACCAGGTACAAAATGAAAACAAATGTACCAGTCACCATTGCCTGACTGAATTGCTCATACAATGCCAAAGATAATGAACTTACTTGAAAGGTTTCAGCTTTCTAATTTTCCAGAGCGTTCACATCATTTCACAAATGTAGGTGTTTTAAATTACCCCAGAGCAGAAACAGTTATTGTCCAATTACACATTTATTTCTTGAATAAAACTATTTTTAACAATTAAAACTCTCTTCAATCTGCAGCTCAATTTGACTTGATGTTTTAAAAGCCAACAAGCAAATAAATGCTCATTTGCTATTCATAAAGAAAACTGCAGGTTTTGTGATTAATGATAGATTTCTCCCTTCGGGCTAACAAACCTCTCCATGATAAACCTAGGATGTGAAGTTAGACATTAAACCATCCCTCACTGAACATAACGTGAATTTGCAACGAGCTCCTGTGTTCCTCATCAAATAAAAGAGCAAAGAAAAATAATGCCTCGTGATTGTTGTAAATAAAACTAATAGCTGTCATGCTATATTTTTCATAGTTGTGAGCCAGGCCATTGTAACCCAAAGATAGACATGAAATGCTGGAGTAACTCAGCATCTCGGGAGAGAAGGAATGGGTAACGTTTCGGGTCAAGCCCCTTCTTCCCACACATTTTAACCCAGAGCTGGTTCTACCTGTACAATGATCTTAGTGCTAAATTGCTGTGGTTAAATATTCTTTCACACCTTCTGAATTTTAAAAATGTTTCTTTCAAGGAGTTGCAAATCTCATCATTTTTCGCAGCACTTGGGCAAGATATTCTGTTCGTCTACCTGATCTATTCCTCTCATGATTTCTCCTTTCTGTCTATGCATAGTTTATACATAGCTTATACATACGAGATAAAATATTTGACCACAAGATGTCCATGGGGATTTAACACTGCATGATAGGTTTGGATTGTCTTGTTTGAGTTATTAGTAGGCATTTATATATACAGTATCTCAGGGATATTTATCCCTCAAACATTCAAACTCAATTAAAATTTACAGCAAAGATTAGTAATAGTGAAAATCAACAATAGTACCTGCCTCAACTACCTCCCCTGATAGCTCGTTCCATACACCTACCACCATCTGTGTGAAAAAGCTCCCCCTCAGGTTCCCATTAAATCTTTTCCCCCTCACCTTAAATCAATGTCCTCTGGTACCCAATTCCCCTACTCTGGGCAAGAGACTGTGGGTCTAACTGATCTATTCTCTGATGATTTCTTCTTTCTACAATGCATAGTTTATAAATACGAGATGAAAGATTTGATCACAAGGTGTCCATGGAAATCTAACAATGCATGAGAGGTTTGGATAGTCTTGTTTGGATAGTCTTATAGGTCCCTATAAGTCAAATTTGATCATTATTCCCAGCCATCACAGGGATTGGGGTACATTGGTCTCGACATCTATATACTAAAACTCTCGTTTGTTTGTTTGTTTGTTCCTGAACTATAGCCAAAACGGTACACGATAGCGTGACAATTTTAGGCCCACCTTACTCACCGTCATCCCTTTGGTGCTAATGGTTCATTGAAATCGGTGTTATATTTTTCAAGTTATTCACATTTTAAAGTTTAAATCTATCAGGAAGTGGGGAGGGAGGGAGGGAGGGAGGGAGGAAGGGGGAGGAGGGAGGATAAGGGGGGTTGAGGGGGATGGAGTGGGGGGGAGGGGAAGGGGAGGAGGGGAAGGAGAGGGGGAGGTGGGTGGAGGGGGTGAGGGGGAGGGGAGGAGGGAGGGGAAAGGTGGGAGGGGGGTAGGAGAGGGTGCTGCACCAATGCAGGAGAGGTTTGGGCCCAACTGGTCCACTTGGTCTAGTTCCTTTCTACAATTCTGTAAAGTTGAAAATGAGCTTTACATGGAGTAGAGCCATTTTGCCCCGATTCTAGGGATCTTAACATAATCATTGACTCCTGATTCCTTTTTGTCTGCGATTAAACTCTTGCAAATTATATCAGCCGTGGCGTAATAACTAAAAGGTGTCTCCTCGGTTGTTTTTAACCTCATTGGTCTGAAAAATTACTCTTGTTTCTCAGTCACAGAACAACCATTTCTTTACTAAAATGTTTTTTTAGCCAAACCATTTACTAAAATCGTGAGAGATGGTGCCTGTTTGGACGATGAACTCGCAAACTACATTCTTTGGCCTTACGGAGATATCTGACCAGCAGCAACGTCAAATATTGCCTAAGTCATGTGTTTATCCGATGAGACTGAGGTTGAAGTCACAGGCACGTTCACCTTCATCCCATTGGGCTGATGTTGTTGATCTTTGTGACGTCTCACAGTTTACTGCGTCATGCTGCATTATGGATTTTGCCCCAACTCTCTAGTTCAGGAGTGGTTTCATCTACTTTCCCAGTCCAGACAGGTGGCGGAGGTTATCAGTGTTGCAGTGTTAATTTTTTAGGTGCCGGAGCTGTTGTTGGTGCCGAGCGGCTGCTGTTAAACTCCCACTAGTTTAAATTCCCCGCTGTTTATTTGGGCTTTTTTTTACAGAGGTGCCGTAGCGGCACTCCGGTGAGCTCCTGCAGCACTCCACCCCTGGAGGTTATTGGGAGAAAGCAGGAGAATGGGGTTAGGAGGGAGAGATAGATCAGCCATGATTGAATGGTGAAATAGACTTGATGGGCGGAATGGCTTAATTTAGCTCCTATTACTTATGATCCACAGGAGCAGTGAGTCTGGACACAGCAGTGTTCCCACTGCAAACTTCCCCCAAGTGCAGGCAATTGTAGCCGACTCTCACAACCTCCTGTCAGAGGCACCTGGATGGAGCAATAAGACATCTATAGTCCCCTTGCGTGAGGGCACGCCCTCCCTCTGAAACATTCTTCACTGGGGAGTCCAAATTCCTCTGACCACTAACAAACGCCCTCCTACCCCACTTTCTATCACTGTAGCATCAGCTCACTATCTATCTACAATCCCCCACTGGCAGGAAGGTTGCTTTTACAGTTACACTGTAGTGAGTCCAAACGAGTGGTATTATCCAAATACTTTATTGGTATAAAACCCGTGACAAACGCAACGCACTTCTTCTTGGACTAACACTAACTTCGTTCACTAATCTAATTTCTATCAACAGTTTGGCGCCAGGCATTTAAATACCTCGCGCTCCCTCACCCCGTGACCGTAAACCAATCCGAGGGTTCTACTACCTGGCCAATCCCTATGTCCCTACATGACCCCCCCCCCCCCCAGAACCCTCGAAACCATACCTCACGGGCGCCCGAACCTCCCGCCCAGAACGTGTACGGAGGGGGGAAACCGATATCTCCAGCGTGACAGGAGGCGGGGTGGACGCCGCCGCTGGAGGCGATGGGGGGTCCACTGGAGCGGAGGGTGTAGGTGACGGGGGGCACTTGATCAACAACGGCAGCCCGGGCCCAACCATAGGCGGCGGAGGCCCAAAGGGTGGTAAACTGGGCGCCGCTGGCGGGACCAGTCGAGCAGCCACAGGCCGGCCCCGGCGCGGCGGCTGAGCCACCGACACGGGGAGGTCCTGGTCCAAATGGGCCGGCTTGAGACGGGACACTGAAACCAACTCCTGATGATTTTCTACCTGCAAGGTGAAGGTTACAGTCCCTCTTTTGAGCACCTGGAACGGGCCCTGGTAAACCGGCTGGAGAGGGGGGCGGTGGCAATCTTTCCGAAGAAACACGAAATCACAGCTCCGCAATTCCGACGGAACGTGAACTGCTGTGCTTCCGTGACTGGAGGTCGGGACTGGAGCCAGAGAACCCACCCGTTCCCGGAGGGAGCCCAAGACTGACGTGACGGATGGCGGCAAGGCGGGAGTGGAAGGGAGAATGTCGCCCGGCACCCGCAGGGGCGAACCGTAGACGAGCTCAGCCGAAGATGTGCCCAGCTCAGCCCGCGGGGCCGTACGAATGCCGAGGAGGACCCAAGGCAGCTGGTCAGCCCAATCGTAGCCAGTCAGGCGAGCACAGAGGGACGCCTTCAGCTGCCGATGGAAACGCTCAACCATCCCGTTGGCTTGGGAATGATAGGCGGTGGTCTGCTGTAAGCGCGAACCATACAGCTGTCACAGCGCGGCCCAGAGGGACAAGGTGAACTGGGCCCCCCGATCCGTAGTGATAATAGCCGGGACCCCGAAACGAGCCACCCAATGCAACGCCAGGGCCCGTGCACAGGAGGCCGCCGAGGTGTCCGACAATGGGAGCGCCTCCGGCCAACGAGTGAACCGATCAACCACCGTCAGTAGGTGAGTGTAACCCCTAGAATAGGGCAATGGACCCACCAAATCCACATGGATGTGGAAAAAACGGACGGGGGGAACCTCAAATCTCTGGTATGGGGGCTGGACATGACGATGGACTTTGGAGGTCTGGCACGGAATGCAGGCGCGTGCCCAGGCTGCCACCTGCTTTCGCAGGCCATGCCAGATAAACCGGTCAGCCACCATGGCTGAAGTCGCCCTGATGGACGGATGTGCCAGGCCATGAATGGCCTCAAAAACCTTACGCCGCAGAGCGGCCGGCACCACCGGGCGAGGGCGTGGGAGGGAAACGTCGCACCACAACTTGATACCTGTGGGGCCACACGCCACCTGCTCCAAACGCAGTCCCGAGGTTGTGGAGGCGTACACGGCGGCAGTCCCTTCCAGGCGCTGAGCCTCCGCTAGCTCCTGGAAATCCACCTGTTTACCCACCACGGCTACGGAGGGAATGGCCGGCCGGGACAGGGCATCAGCAACGGCATTCAAACTACCCGCAATATGACGGACATCGGTCGTAAACTCCGAAATCAGGGTTAGGTGCCGCTGCTGGCGAGCCGACCACGGATCAGAAACCTTAGCAAAAGCGAATGTCAGAGGTTTGTGATCCGTGTAGGCCACGAAAGAACGGCCTTCTAAAAAATAACGGAAGTGGCGGACTGCTAAATAAAGGGCCAGGAGCTCTCTATCGAACGCACTGTACTTGAGCTCCGCTCGAGAGAGCTGCCTGCTGAAAAACGCCAGAGGCCCGCCAATTACCGTCGACCTGCTGCTCCAAAACCCCACCCACCGCCATGTCTGAGGCATCCACCGTCAGAGCTGTGGGGGCGGAGGAGCGCGGGTGCACCAGCATGGTGGCGTTGGCGAGGGCCTGTTTGACCGCAACAAAAGCCGTCTCCGCAGCTACGGACCATACCAACTCAGCGGGGTTACCCGCGAGACATTGAAAAAGGGGGCGCATAACCCGAGCTGCTGCAGGCACGAACCGATGATAGAAATTCACCATGCCCACGAATTCCTGCAAGCCCTTGATGGTAGTCGGGCGGGGGAAAGAGCGGACCGCGTCCACCTTAGCTGGTAAAGGAGTGGCACCGGCCGGAGTAACCCGGTGACCCAAAAAATCCACCGCGGACAGGCCGAATTGGCATTTGTCCGGATGGAGAATCAGGCCATGGTCTTACAGCCTCTGGAACACCGTGCGGAGGTGGACCAAGTGCTCCTGGACCGAACGGCTGGCAATCAAAATATCGTCTAGATAAATAAAGACAAACGGCAACCCTCGACCCACCCGGTCCATCAGACGCTGGAATGCCTGAGCTGCATTTTTAAGGCCGAAAGGCATACGCAACCACTCAAACAGTCCGAACGGAGTGATGGTCGCTGTTTTTGGAATGTCCGGCGGGTGGACCGGGATCTGATGGTATCCCCGCACCAAATCAATTTTTGAAAATATTGTAGCCCCCTCCAGGCTAGCTGAAAAGTCCTGAATGTGTGGAATCGGATAGCGGTCCGGCCGTGTTGCCGCATTGAGTCGACGGAAGTCACCACATGGTCTCCACCCCCCAGACGCTTTGGAAACCATGTGCAAGGTGGAGGCCCACGGACTACTCGAAGGCCGAATAATTCCCAACCTCTCCAAGTTTAGGAACTCCTCTCGCGCCCTGGCCAGCTTGTCGGGTGGAAGGCGCCGTGCCCGGGCAAAAACCGGCGGCCCCTCGGTTGGGATGAAATGGACGACCCCGTGCTTCTCAGAAGGTGAATCAAAACGCTGGACGAGGAGCTGCGGGAAGTCGGCTAGGACCGCATCGAACTGACCGGGAGCCGTGGTAATGGACTGGATTACTAGGCTGGGTGGGGTGGCGCTTGTAGAAGCCTCTGGTCCAGTACCCCGAGGCCGTACATCAGCCGAGGGTTGCAGGCCCCTCTCTCGGACGTCTGCGACCAAAGAAAACGCCCATAGGAAATCTGCACCCAATATGGCCTGGCCCACATCTGCAACGATGAATTCCCAACGGTAAGTCCTGGACTCGAAGGACAGGGACATAGTCCTTTTACCGTATGTACGGATGGTGCTACCATTCACTGCAATTAGGGGCGGGCCCTTTTCCCCCACTCGAACTTCACAGTCATAGGGGGGCACAATACTTACGACCGCTCCCGTATCCACTAGGAAAACGATCCCGGTACTCTGATCCGTAGCGTAGAGGCGGTGGTTACGGCCAACCGAGACTGCCTCTACAGTCGATCGGCCCAGACGTTTCCCGGAAATGAACACGGGGATCTACAGCTTCGTGCCTCGCTGCCCCACCGCCGACGGAAAGAGCACCAGCCACGCCTATCCGGCTCTGTTGGTCGAGCCCGCTGCCAATGAACAGGCGCCGCCGCCCTCTCTTGGCGGGCCGACTGCGAAGTAGCGGCCGATGCGTCGCTCTCCCGGCCGCACCCCCAACTGCCGCTGGGCCTCGAGACCCGGTTAACGGAGCCGTCTCGGGTGTTGCGCTCCCTAACGAGCGTGTCGGCCTTCTCGGCGAACGCTACCGGATCTTCAAAAGAGACGTCCGCCAACACCAACCTGACGTCCCCAGGTAGCTTCTCCCGAAAGGCCGCTTCAAATATCATGCATGGCTGATGGTCGCCCGCCAAAGTCAGCATCTCGGACATCAACTCCGATGGCAGCCGCTGCCCCAGGTCTGGCAAATGGAGGAGCTTCAGAGCCCGCTGGTTCTGGGCCCAGCCGAAGGTCCGCAGCAGGAGCTTCTTGAGCCCCACGTACTGGTTCGTTTGGGGTGGACTGGTCAGGTATCGGCTGACCCGCGCAGCCACCTCTGCCTGCAGACAGCTCACCAGGTGGTGGTACTTCTCCTGGTCTTCCTCCACCTTTTTAAGATGGAACTGTGATTCTGCCTGCACAAACCACAGGTGCGGCTGATGGGCCCAGAACGGCGGTAGATGAATTTCGCCCGCGCTCGCTCCCGCCTGCGACATGCTGCTGCTTGCTTCTTACGTTCGAGGTCACCAATGTAGTGAGTCCAAACGAGTGGTATTATCCAAATACTTTATTGGTATAAAACCCGTGACAAACGCAACGCACTTCTTCTTGGACTAACACTAACTTCGTTCACTAATCTAATCTCTATCAACAGTTTGGCGCCAGGCATTTAAATACCTCGCGCTCCCTCACCCCGTGACCGTAAACCAATCCGAGGGTTCTACTACCTGGCCAATCTCTATGTCCCTACAACACCAGTGAAAACTTGAAATAGGCCAATGGATTACATGAGGCTGATACAAACACTGTGGTTCTACACAGGGAAACCTGCCCACGCTATTCTGCAAACCTCGTAATTGAAGATCCTGATCTGTAATGAAAGGGGTGGAGGGGTCACGAGCATCATTGGGATGACATATAATGTTGCTTTAAAACCATTTAAGAATAAGAAAGCAATTTCTGGTTATATTAGGCGGTACAGAGGAAGTTTCTACTGTGATGTCTTGAGAGGTCGGGAGCTTTTCTCTTGAAGGTTGGGAGGTGTGGGTGCCGGAAATGAAGACAGAAAAGTTCTTGTTTTCAAACTTAAATTCCATATATTTAGTCTTTTCCAAAAACAGGTAAACTTAATTGTTTGCAGACAGGTACACAAAACCAAAACAGGTAGTTAAATCAAAACTGTAGCTTGCTGCCTTCTTACAAAATATAACTCAAACACTGCTTCTCTCGCTGTCTGCTCCAGTCGTTGTCTCTCTCTTTAAATACACTGGTTCCCTTCCCTTTTAGCTCTCTCACTGAGGCAATCAGCTCATCTGGTTTAGCTGGGCAGCAATCAGTGTCAGCAGCAATCAGTGTCAGCAGCAATCAGTGTCAGCAACAATCAGTGACAGCAGGGCAGGCAGCCCTGCTGACTATGGGTTTTGTAGTCTTTTTCTGGCAGCCATGATGGTTTGTAGTCCTTGTTGCATCCACCGGGAGGAAATGTATCTCCCCTCTATGACTCTACCTCTCATGATATCACACTACACTCTATCTGGTTGTGTTATACTTGATGTGGGTGCTGATTAGCTGAAAAGATTCTATCCCATGGGCTTAGAACATGGAACAGTACAGCACAGGAACAGGCCCTTCGGTACAAAATGTCTGTGCCCTATATGATGCCATGGTGAACAAATCTCCTCAGCCTGCATGTGATCCATATCCCTTCACTCCCTGCATATCATGTGCTTATCTAATAGCCTCTTTAATACCACCAACGTATCTTCCCCCGCCCCGCCCCCCGCCCCCCCAACACCATAACTGGCAGCGCATTCCAGGCACCCTCCGTGTAAAAAACATGTCCCACGCATCTCCATTAAAATTTGCCCCTGCCACCTTCAAGTTATGGCCCCCCAGTCCATGACATTCCCACCCAACGAGAAAGGTCACAGTCACATTCACCATAGTGCCATCGGGCTGATGTGGCTGCCAACTGTAATGACTCACAGTTTACTGCTTCCTGCTGCAGTACCTTGTTGAAACTTGCCGAATAGTGAAAGGCTTGAATGCAGTGGATGTGGAGAGGATGTTTCCACTAGTGGGAGAGTCTAGGACTAGAGGTCATAGCCTCGGAATTAAAGGACGTTCCTTTGGGGAGGTGATGAGGAGGAATTTATTTAGTCAAAGGGTGGTGAATCTGTGGAATTCTTTGCCATGGAAGGCTGTGGAGACCAAGTCAATGGATATTTTTAAGGCAGAGAAAGATAGATTCTTGATTAGTACGGATGTCAGGGTTTATGGGGAGAAGGGATAAGAATGGAGTTAGGAGGGAGAGATAGATCAGCCATGATTGAATGGCGGAGTAGACTTGATGGGTTGACTGGCCTAATTCTGCTCCGATCACGTATCAGGAACTCTCATCGATGACTCTCATAATTCTATATTTTTCTATCAGGATTCCCTCAACCTCTGACGTTCCAGAAAAAAAAGGCTTGATAAGCATTCCATGAAAAATAATCAAAAATAATAAAAGACAGAACAAAGCAAGTGTTTTAAATATGTCCAAGGTCTTCCACACAGTAAGGTAGGCAGCAACCCAAACCTTGTAATGAGATATGAGCAAATATGTTAAATGTGAATTAAGGGATTCAGATAATGGTTTTTGCGATAATAAGATAAAGACAAATGAGAAAAGCTCATTCGGGTTCATTTGTTGCCGGCCCTGATTTGTTCTGGCCTTTTCCAACATCCATTTCCCCTCCCCCCTCTGCTTTCAGTCTGAAGTAAGGTTCTGACCCAAAACATCACCAGTTCCTTTTCTCCAGTGAAGCTGCCTGACCCGCTGAGTTGCTCCAGCACTTTGTGTCTATTTCTGGTATAAAGCAGCAGCTGCAGTTCCTTCCTACAAATTTTGCCTGCCATCCCATCAGTCCAACATGTACATTTAACATAAATGATTCCATGGTCTTCATTTCCACACCAATTCATTGATGACCTTCAATTCATTGATGACATTGTCAATGAGAACTTCAGAATGTCTGGACAAAAATTTTCCTGTTGCACTGAATGGAGAAGGAAAAGTTGGAGCATAATGTTTACTGAATAGGAGATTCTGGTACTTCTATGCTATACATCTCTGTGTAGGTCTGGGAAATGCGTACTGGGCATCTCACTACTATTTATTCTTCTACTTTCTTTCAGTTTTGACAGAGGCAGATCAGCAGGTGAACATGGAAGCTCTCCTGTTTCAGGTACATCCGAAAAGCACATAGATAAAGAGCTGAACAGGCAGCATCTCTGGAGAGAAGGAATGGGCGACGTTTCGTGTCGAGACCCTTCTTCAATCTGAAGAAAGGTCGAGACCCGAAACATCACCCATTGCTTCTATCCAGAGATGCTGTCTGTCCCATTGAGTTACTCCAGCATTTTGTGTCTATCTGCAGTTTTGAACCAGCATCTGCAGTTCCTTCCTACACAAAGATAAAGAGCTGAATTGCATTTACTTTGAATGAATCTGATGTAGAATAACTGTATCACTGACCCATGGTAAAGTGGCAGTGTATCCACTCTCAGTTCATTCATGGAGAGAGCAGCTTGCAAAGCAGTAATGTTTCCTTCTTTGTTGGCAGGGCAATGCAGTGAACCGACTCATTGCACTTAGTGGCACATCGCGAGAGGCCATTGCCTGTTAGTACCTCGTTCTTTTGTCACCCTGCTTCATTTGGTAGCATTCTCATCTCTGTCCACACACACTCTGTTACTCCAATGCCATAACATGAGGCGCTTGCTGCCACACCATTGGTCCTCGAACTGGTACCATTAAGTCAAGGTCATGTTACCTATTCAGTCTGCTGGATCAGTCTTTAAAAATACAATGGTACTAATGGAGGCCAGCATATAAGATCATGTTCTAGGAGCAGAATTAGGCCATTTGGCCCATCAAGTCTACTCCGCCATTCAATCTCTCTCTCCTAACCCCATTCTCCTACCTTCTCCTCATACCACTGACAACCGCACTAATCAAGAATCTATCTACCTCTGCCTTCAAAATATCCATTGACGGCCTCCATAGCCTTCTGTGCCAATGAATTCCACAGATTCGCCACTGACTAAAGAAATATCTCACTTAAATTTGCAGATGACACTATCTCAGACAGTGAAAAAAGATTATCAAGAATTACAGCACGTAAGTGGGCCAAGGAATGGCAGATGGAGTTTAATTCAGATAAGTGCGATGTGTTCTACTTAAGGAAGTCAAACCAGGGTAGGGCCGTGGAGAGTGTTGTAGCACAAAGGGATGTAGGATTACGGGTACATAAAAAAGGGAGACAAAGTGCTGGAGTAACTCCACGGGTCAGGCAGCATCTCTGGAGATCATGGAAAGGCCTTGAAACTAGCATCACAGGTAGACTGCACGGCACTGGCAGCTTTTGCTGTGCTGACATTTATCACTGAGGACATTGAGTATAAAAGTCAGGATGTGACAATTGTACAAGATGTTAACGAGGCCACATTTGGAGTACTACAAGAACAAGTGGACCCGTTGGGCCCACAACTCATTGGGTTGCCATTGTGATGTGGGGAATAAATCACACTTTTTTCTTTAAAATAAATGGCTTTAAAAAATAAATAAATAAATCTCAATGAAAATCGCGAATTTTCTTTAAAATTGTGTTTTTTTCTGCATTGGTCTAGCACCCTCCCCTCCCTCACTCCATCCCCTCAGCCCCTCTTCTTCCCCACCCACTCCTCCCCTTCCCTCCCACCACTCCAGTCACCCACTCCATCCCCCCTTATCTCCACCCCCTCCATTCTTAGGGGCTCTCTGGCGGCGCCGCCATTCCCGCCCGTCGGGTTTCCATTGTGACGTGGAACATGGAGGTATTACTGCGCATGGGCGGCTGACGGGCACAGCAAGTGGAAAAGGGATTTATTAAAGTTTAAAATGTGAATAACAAAATATAACAATTTGAACAAGATTTCTTAATGCAGGAATTTTCAACATCAGCATCATTTCCCCTTTTCACAACAGGAAGGAGTTGTCAAAAATCGCCACAACAATTGGGGGGTTGGACACGTTAGAGGCAGGAAACATGTTCCCAATGTTGGGGGAGTCCAGAACAAGGGGCCACAGTTTAAGAATAAGGGGTAGGCTATTTAGAACTGAGATGAGGAAAAAAAATTACAGTCAGAGAGCTGTGAATCTGTGGAATTCTCTGCCTCAGAAGGCAGTGGAGGCCAATTCTCTGAATGCATTCAAGAGAGAGCTGGATAGAGCTCTTAAGGATAGCGGAGTCAGGGGGTATGGGGAGAAGGCAGGAATGGGGTACTGATTGAGAATGATTAGCCATGATCATATTGAATGGCGGTGCTGGCTCGAAGGGCCAAATGGCCTCCTCCTGCACCTATTGTCTATTGTCTATTGTCTATTAACAAAAGGTAAGAATGCTGCCAAAAGGCTCATCGTTCTATTTGCATAGATCTCGAAGAGTTCTGTCCACCGCTTCAAAGCTCTCCCTGCTAATCATCGGGCACTCATCCCAAACAATCAGTCTCACAATCCTGATCAAATGAACCATGTTGGTTCACCAGGCATCAATGTAGCTGCTATACCAGAGGATGCTACAGCAAAAGCAACATCAACTTGAGAATTGTTTTGCCCATTCCTGCTAGTGTATCAATGAAAAACATTGAAGGAACATTCCTTTCCAAGCAGCTGCACACATGGTCATACACTGCTCTTTGCTTAGCATTCAGCAGAGGCTCCTTCTCTTCAACAAATCACTGTTGTTCAGGTCTATTGTACTGCAGTTCACTCAGCAATTCTGGATTGTCACCATCAAGGTTCACCCTTCCATGTCTTGGTAGTGGCACATGAAGGTATCTCAGTGTCTTGTTGTAATTCACAAGCTTGTCTTGAATATATAACAGAGCCTGATCATGATGCCTCTCATCAATCATGATATTTGGATTATCGATTGTTCTCCGTTCTCTTTGAAGGTAATCTCCAGACATTGAATTCTTGAAGCGATCCCATAATTGTCGAGAAGAGTTGATCTCAGCAATCGTCAGCAAAACAAACAAATCTCTCATTGCTTCGGGGAGTCTTGTCCGCTCAGCATCTTCCATCGTCTGTTGCCAATGGTCGTCAGTTTGCAACAAACCTCTTTCTATGCAGACATCTTTGAACGAAGGAAGAATATGTCCGTCATGTGTCCTCGATGAATCAAAGGATACTGGCCCTTTTACGTGATGGAGAAGCAGTCTCAAGTAGTAGAGGTCACATCTTGGGGAAACGGTATACACTCTTCCCAGAACGTTGGCTTCAAAAATACCTGGAAGATCTTCCACTATCTTCCCAAACTTCCTTCTTTGCCATTTCTTATTGTTCCATGTGTAAAATCGTGGTACATCAGCATAGTACAGTGTTCTTGCAAATTGATCTCGAGAACACAATTCCACGAATTCAGTTAAAGTTGTTCTTGTGATATCCTCATTTCTCACCAGCCGACCAGCATCGACTCTGATGACGACTTGTTGTTCTTGTGGTAGATGTACCTGGAGTCAAATGACAGCGGGGCGTCTCTCATTAGTAGGAAATCCAAGAATTTTAATCCCACTGCTTCCGACGGACCAATGTATCTGCCAGTAAAGTACTGTGCAATTTCGTCATCACTGTTAACTCCAAAAACTGCTTGCTCACTCCCCTTCAAGGTGCGCTTGAACATGTATTTGACCGACTTTACAGAGGAGCATATCTCAACGTTGATGTGACATTTGAACAACTTCAAGAGTTGAGCATTACAGGGCACCACCCATTCAGAAGTAATAGGTTGATCCTGGCATCCTTTTTGATGTCCCTGAAATCCTCCCATATCCGGAGATCGTCTCCTGTACAGAGGATGTGACTCATTGCCACACCTTGTGCTTTCGATAAACGGCTACGGGAATCTCTGCATCTTCCATTCTTCCAACATGGAGAGGTGTGGTCACAGTAAGGCTCATGAACAGACCTCCGAACATTTGGTTTTACAAATCCATCATTTTGATGACCAAAATTCAAATTTTTACATCAAATTCATAATATGGCACGTAATGCAACTTTTCAGCAAAAAAAAGTATGCACGCCAAATGCGTTGTGCTACATTCATGTGTGAAAAACGACTATTATTTCCAACAGTCTGTAGTTCTTGGACTGAACTGTCAGATGAAATGGAATGAACTGTCAGATGAAATGGTTGAGGCAGGTACAATAACAACATTTATAAGACATTTGGACAGGTACATGGATAGCAAAGGTTTGGAGGGATATAGGTCATATGTGAGCACATCACATAATAGGTTAGATGGGCATCTTGGGTGGCATGGACACGTTGCCTTGTTTCTGTGTTTAGTTTAGTTTAGAGATGCAACACAGAAACAAGCCATTCGGCCCACCGAGTCCGCACCGACCAGCGATCCCCGCACATTAACACTTTCCTACACTAGGGACAATTTTTACATTTATACCAAGCCAATTAACCTACAAACCTGTAAATCTTTGGCATGTGTGAGGAAACTGAAGTTCTCGGAAAAACCCCACACAGGTCACGGGGAGAACGTACAAACTCCGTACAGACAAGCACCCGTAGCCAGGATCGAATCTAGGTCTCTGGCACTGTAAGCACTGTAAGCACAAAAGCACTGTAAGGCAGCAACAGTGTTGCCCGTGCTGAATGACTATGACTCAACCAATACTGTGGGAAACCTAAAATAACCCATTAATGCTTTTGATTATGCCACTGTTTATCTATATAACGACAGAACAATAATACTAAAATAATGTATTCAATGTTGCACTTTTTCTAAAGAGTTAAGTTAAATGCTGTATCACTGAGAAAGAGTCATTTGTATCTTATCTTCACATAGGGAGACCTGGTGCGGCTGAAACAGGTATGTTGGCGATATCATTTTTCAAATAAATGAGATGGTAAAACTAGACAAGAAATAAATCGAGTGAAGTGGAGGTTGAAACCTAGCTGGAGGGTACGATGCGGTGGCAATAAATGAGACAACATAACTTGACTACGACTTAAATATTCCACATTATAAGATCTTTAGCAAAGGATAAAGGAAATAGAAAAGAGGCAGGGGTGGTATTATTAATTAAGTCAGAGCATTATAAAAAGAAGATTCAGTAAAAGGAAAAAACAATTATCTGATATGACCAGACTTAGGAGTGAGGGAGGTCATTGTGAATTATCTGTGGGTCATCTGGTAGTAGCAAAATGCCTGAATCTATTAATTCAAAGATAAGAGACTTTTGGAGAAAACAACACAGATCCTTTAATGGACAAGTTTTCTTTTAATGTGGATGGAAAGAAGAGACCAGACAAATCACAATAACGTTCTAAAGCAATCTGCTCTAGAACTAATAGGTTAATGAGCCAAACATTACAATCAAAGAGCAGAGGGAAAAAATCATTTTACAGTGATGATAATCAGATCCAAGTACGTGGAAAGTTTAAGATGAAGAACATGAGCATATTCATTTAATAATTTTTGGAAGACCAATTTTAAATGTAAAGAAACCAAATTAGCAATAACTAAGTAGGTAAAAATACTACTGGTTAAAACAGTGGAGAACAGTCGCAGATGTTTTTAAATGGTTTAATTCAGGATTAATATGTGCCCCTAAAGGGAAAGGATACATTTTATGAATTAAGTAGCAGTGTTTCAAGATAATACTTAACCAAAGGAAAAGTACTATAAAATTGCAGAATAGTTACAGGAATTTGGAAGAAATATAAAGAGCCTGTCCCACTTCGGCGATTTTTAAGGCGACTACAGGCGACTAGGCTGTCGCCGCACAGTTGCCCGTGTGTCGCGGGGTGTCGCGGGCATGGTCGTGAGTAGTCTCCAAAAAGTCATAGCTTTTTACTGGTTATAGCTTGTCGAGGGTGGAGGTAGGTTGACTTCGGTTGTCGTAGGCGCTGTCGTAGGTGGACGTCCTAGGTCGTGACGACTGGGTCGTCAGTTCAAGTCAAGTCAAGTCAATTTTATTTGTATAGCACATTTAAAAACAACCCACATTGACCAAAGTTCTGTACATCAGTTCAGGTACTAAGAACGAACATAACAGCACACAAGCATAACAGCACATACATAAACAATTCACAGCGCCCCCTCAGAGGGCCTCAAACACTAGGAAGTAGAAATTGGTTTTGAGCCTGGACTTAAAGGAGTCGATGGAGGGGGCAGTTCTGATGGGGAGAGGGATGCTGTTCCACCGTCTACTAGGTTGTCGTAGCTTGTCGTAGACATTGTCGTAGACATTGTCGTAGGGGGGGTCCAGTTGCCTGTTTTTCGGCGACCTGCTACGACTTTGACAGTCGCTGGCGGTCGCCTTAAAAATCGCCGAACTGGGACAGGCCCTTAAAGAACAAGGTGACAAAAGGGACTACGGGAAGAAACTTACAGGGATATTAAGATTATAAGTATTTATAATTATATCAGATGAAGAAGGTCAGTGAAGGATGACATAAAACAGAGGCAGGTCATATTGCAAGTGAAAAGATTGAAATGGCAAACTTGTTGAATAAATTACCTTATGTCAGTCTTTACCAGAGAAAGGAAATAATACAGCTGACAATTCAAGGAAACGAATAAACAATTAGAGGGCTGAAACTCAATGAGAAAGATGAACACAAATGCAAAATATACTAGGTCCTAGAAATCAAAAGAACATTTGAAGTACCTGTGGATGGAGAAAGTTACAATACTTTTTCTGACAACAGGTTAACATTATTCTCTCCACAAATGCTGCCTGACATGCTGAGTATCTTCATTATATTCTGGCTCTATTTTAGAAGGAAAATACCTGTACTAAAGATAACAAATTCCCGAGTAATGTTGGTTCCCATGTTTAGATTTAAAAGGAAGTAGGTGAAGAAATTCCCTATGGTCCAACATTAATTATCAAGAATGGACACAAAGTGCTGGAGTAACTCAGCGGGTCAGGCAGCATTTCTGGAGAAAAAGGATGGGTGACGTTTCGGGTCGGGACCCATCTTCAGTCTGGGTTGTTTGATTGAATAATTATCCCTTTAGATTGGCGAGTATTTCATTATGTAGGAAAGGCATGAGAGAGAAAAATAAAGAAATCATTGTCAACTATCATGGGGAAATTTTGAGGATTTGTAATTAAGAGTGGGTCAATTTAGCACCCGGAGAACATAGAGAGAAGAAAGAAGGACCCTGGAGAAGTAAACAGGAGGTCCTGCCAAATGAACTCAAATGATCTGATCAGTAAGTAACTAAAGTTTTCTTTAGAATTTGGTTTATAAATGTAAGTTATATAGTCCTGCAGAAGACATTCAATAATGTTCAACACAGAGGTCATTAGTTAAAATTAAATTGAATTAAAGGTTTAATTGTTGGTGTAGCTGGAAATTGTGTTTGTGATTAACATTGGACAATAAGGGTGATTGATGCAGAGCCAAACTGGAATTAAGTGACAAGTGTTGTCGTGCAAGTATATGTGCTGGGATTTCAAGCTTTGCTGAAATCAGTTTAGTTTAGTTTAGTTTAGTTTAGAGAAGCATGGAAACGGGCCCCTCAGCCCATCGAGTCCGCATGATCACCGTTCACCCGTTCACACTATTACTATGTTATCCCACTTTCTCATCTGCTCCACATTTGGGACTATATAAGGGTATGTCTAAGAGCAATTATACACAAGCCAATCAACCTACTAATCTGCATGTCTTTGGGATGGTGAAAGAAACTGGAGCACCTCGAGGAAACCCACGGGGTCACAGGTAGAACGAACAAACTCTACACAGACAGCACCCGAGGTCAGGATCGAACCCGGGCCTATGGCGCAGTGAGACAGCAGCTCTACCAGTTGTGCCTCTGTGCTGCCCTTAAATGTATTCAAAACATAAGCAATATAAATTTAGGTTTGTTGATGATTTGATGTTTGCGTGTGCAGTGAATCGTGAAATTAGGTGCATAAAATTGCAAAAAGAGACTGATAGATTGATTAAATGATCAACATTGCAGCAGATGGTGTTCATTGTAGCTAACCGAGATAAACCGATTTCAGCCGGATTAATAAATCTGTGTGTATTTGGTGTATTCTGCTGAAAAACTAAGAGCAGTGAGGTCCCAGAGATATTTCATGTACGTGTTCATTAGAATTAGTACAAAGGCAAAATACCACAACTGAAAAAGAAAAGCAACTTTAAATTTATATTGCTTACGATTTAGTCATTTAACCATTTAAGGGCAGCAGAGCGGAGGAACTCAACTGATCAAGCAGATCTGTGGAGGGAAATGAACAGTAGATGTTTTAGGTTCCAGCATCTGCCATCTCTTGTCCCTCCGAAATAACACAGCTGCTGGGAATTCAAATAAGAAGAGAACGAGAAAATATTCAATGAGTAAATCAGGATTTGTGGAGAGAGAAATAAAGCTAAAATGAATAGATTGTTTTAAAGAAGTGCAAGTAACTTATTATTCCATTTGGAAAGGGAATTTGCAGCCCTGAACCTTGAGATGGGAGAAGAAGAAATTACAAATGTGTAGTAAGGAGCTGCAGATGCTGGTTTACGCCCAAGATAGACACAAAATGCTGAAGTAACTCAGCGGGACAGGCAGCATGGTTATGGTCATAGTCCAGACCACTATGCAAACCAACCTGCCTTCCATTGACTCCGTCTACACTTTACGCTGCCTCGGGAAGCCACCAGCATAATCAAGGACCAGTCTCACCCAGGTCACTCCCTCTTCTCCCCTCTCCCATGGCGAAAGAAATACAGAAGTTTGAAAATGCATACCTCCAGATTTAGGGGCAATTTCTTCCCAGCCATTATCAGGCAACTGAACCGTCCTCTCAACAGCTAGAGTGCGGTCCTGACCTCCCAGCTTCCTCATTGAAGACCTTCAAACTATCTTTAATCAGACTTTACCTTGCACTAAAGCTTATACACTTCATCCTGTATCTGTACACTGCGGACCGCCTGATTGTAATCATGCATAGTCTTTTCGCTGACTGGACAGCACACACGAAAATAACTTCTTGGTACAGTATACCTTGGTACATGTGATGATAATAAACTGAACTAAATTTATATTGTAGTTGGAGACCACAACAGTATCATGAGCCAAGGAAACTGTGGGTAGTCCTTGCCCTGCACGACTCCTGCTCGGGGTAATGATGCTCAGTGAAATGTCCTAGCTCATGAGTCCCCATAGATAAAAATGTCGTGTGTCTTTCTTGGACACATTCATTGACCTTGATGAAATACTTCCCATTACCCACAACAAATGTTGTATTAAGGGAACAGAAACATTTCCTGTGCATGAGAACATTAGATTCCTAACAGGACCCTGTACTGAAAATGAAAGGGACAGCATGGAAATTAACCCTTCGGCCCACTGGGCCCATGCCGATCATCGATCACCCATTCGCATGCTTTCTTTGTTGACCCACTTCCATTTCCACTCCCTGCACACAAGGGATAATTTACAGAGGCCAGCTAACCCTCAAACCCGCACGCCTTTGGGAGGTGGAAGGAAACCAGAGCACCTGCAGGAAACCCACGCAGTCACGGGAAGAACGTGCAAACACCACACAGATAGCATCCGAGGTCTGTATCGTTCACAAGTTATAGTAGATTTAGGCCATTCGGCCCATCGAGTCTGCTCCACCATTCAAGCTTGGCTGATCTATGCCTCCTAATCACGTTTTCCTGCCTTCTCCCCATAACTCTTGACCCCCTTTCTAATCAAGAATTTGTCCATCCCTGCCTCAAAAATATCCACTGACTTGGCCCCCACAGCCCTCTGTGGCAATGAGATCCACAGATCAACTATCCTCTGACTAAAGAAGTCCGTCATCACCTCCTTTCTAAACAAGCGCCCTTTAATTCTGAGGCTATGACCTCTGGTCCTCGACTCTCCCACCAGTGGAAACTTCCGTTCCACATCCACTCTATCATACCGGGATCTTTGGTGCTGTGAGGCCAAAGCACTGCCAGGTGCTCATTAAGCCACCTCATTTGTTCAGAGATTCAGCATGGAAACAGACACTTTGGCCCACTTTGTCCACGCCGACCATCAATCACTCATTTGAAAGCAGTCTACACCTCTCTGCTTTTGTATAAATTCCACAAAGCTGACAAACTCCAAAACCCGAGACATCACTATTTCCTCTCTGAAATTGAAGTAGGCAAAACGATTTCCTTGTGAATACCTTGCCTCGGTGATGGCACTGATGCTGTGATGAGACACAGCGGGTGAACATTGAAGGGAAATCTTTGCACCATGTCTGATTCATAAACATTTTTAGGTGAACACAGGTGTCAAATTTTGCTCAAAATGATCATAACATAACTGTTTTCAACTGAAGTGATGGGAATATTTTATTAACAGCCAGTATCTGCTATGAAGCTAACTAATGTTAGCAAAGATCTTAAAAATAACATCCAATGTGTCATGATTTTATCACTTAAGCATATTCTTACATTATGCTGGTTGGTTTATTTTCATTGCATTAACATTTTCAGCAATGGACTGTATGTAGCATTGTAGTATTACGTTCATGAATATTCTCCCCTGGAATATGTATGATGAAATAAATAAGCTTTTTGAGGAGTTAGATCTTCATTCATCATTCAGAGAAGAAGAAAGCAATATAACTATTAGAAGTCAAAGGATGTAGACTTTTAGTTTGGTTTAGTTTAGAGATACTGCGCGGAAACAGGGCCTTTGGCCCACCGAGACCCCCCTGACCAGTGAACCCTATACAATAACACTATCCTACACTCTAGGGACAATTTACAATCTTTACTGCAGCCAATGAACCTACGAACCTGGTAGACACAAAATGCTGGAGTAACTCAGCAGGACAGGCAGCATCTCTGGAAAGAGATCTGAGTCTGAAGAAGGGTCTCGACCCGAAACATCACCCATTCCTTCTTTCCAGAGATGCTGCCTGTCCCGCTGAGTTACACCAGCATTTTGTGTCTATCTTCGATTTAAACCAGCGTCTGCAGTTCTTTCCTACACAACCTACAAACCTGTATGTCTTTGGACTTGAAATATGTAACTCTGTTTTCTCTTTAATGATCACCTGATTATTGTTGGCACCTTTCTCTTTATATTTGAGGAGGAAGCTTGCTCTGAAACATAATGTGGAACCTTTGGAGCAAATCCATATTTTACTGCTCCTTTTGTGCACTAATTTTCATTTGACTCATCTAATTCGAGCCACATTTGTGCCTCGAACAATGCTGTTAATAAAACAGGCATTGATTGATCAGACAGGTGAGAAACGTTCTATCTTTGCCACCTGGGGCACACTTGTCTGCCTGAGATCTGATACGCACTGACCTTGCATCACAAAAGACTTTTAACAAGATATTTCTGCTCACCGGTCAAAGGGCATTAAGAGACAAATGGATCATAGCTGCAGAGGTAACATTCAATGTGCCACATATTATGTGTAATAAACTAAGGTTTAAACAAATCTAAATAATCTTTTTTTAGATTTATTTAATGACATGGCAACTTTATTCTATAACACCCCCCAGAAAATCATTCATACAACTTTAACCCTATCAGTTTAAATGAAGAAACAAAGAGTTGCAGATGCTGGTTTATACCAAAGATAGACACAAAGTGCTGGTGTAACTCAATGGGTCATGCAGAATCTCCAAAGGAAAAGGAGTTTTGCAGGGGTCGGTGCTGGGGCCGCTACTCATCACGTTGTATATTAATGATTTGGATGAGGGGATTGAAGGCTTTGTGGCCAAGTTTGCGGATGATATGAAAATAGGTGGAAGGGCAGGGAGAAAGCAGGGACTCTGCAAAAGTACTTGGACAGGTTAGGAGGGTGGGCGGAGAAGTGGCAGATGGAATATAGTGCAGCAAAGTGTGGAGTCATGCATTTTGGTCATAAGTAAAAAGGCATAGAATATTTTCTAAATGGGGAGAGAATCCAGAAATCGGAGGTGCAAAGGGACTTGGGAGTGCTGGTACAGGATTCCCAAAAAGTTAATCTGCAGTTGAATTGGTAGTAAAGAAAGCAAACTCAATGCTAGCATTCATTTCAAGAGGGCTTGTATACAAAAACAGGGATGTAAAGCTGAGGCTCGATAAGGTTCTGGCAAGGCCACATTTGGAATATTGTGAGCAATTATGAGCACCATATCTGAGGAAGGATGTGCTGGCTTTGGAGAGGGTCCAGAGGAGAACGAATGAGTAGGTTAACCTATGATGAGTGTTTGTCGGCACTCGCTGGAGTTTAGAAGAATGAGGGAGGACATCATTGAAACATACAGAAGAGTGAAAGGCTCGGATAGACTGGATGTGAGAAGTATTTTTCTACTAATGGATGAGTCTAGGACGAGAGGTCATAGCCTCAGAATTAAAGGATGCTCTTTTAGGAAGGAGATAAGGAGAAATGTCTTTAGTCAGAGGATAGTTAATCTGTGGAACTCATTGCCCCAGAAGGCTGTAGAGGCCGTCAGTGGATATTTTTTAAGGCAAAGATAGATAGATAGATTTTTGATTAGTACAGGTGTCAGAGGTTGTGGGGAGAAGGCAGGAGAATGCGGTTAGGAGGGAGAGATAGATCAGCCATAATTAAATGGCGGAGTAGACTTGATGGGCCAAATGGCCTAATTCTACACCTTTCACTTATGACCTTATGACCTTATGGATCGGTGACATTTCGGGTGGGATCCCTACTTCAGTCTGAAGAAGCTTCCTGACCCGAAACGTCACTCATCTTTTTTTCTACAGAGAGGCTGCCTAATCTGCTGAGTTAATCCAACACTTTCCGTCTATCTTCAGTTTCAAGGTTTCTGCTTTGAAGAAGTTTTCCTCCTCTCTCCAACGAGAGTTCTGCAACACCCTCTCTCGCTGCTTCCCCTCTGTGATTCCCCCTGCTCTCCGATTCTACCTTTCATTAATTTGTTCTATGTTCCTTCTCATTTCTCTCGTTTCGCTCTTCCCGACTCTCAGTCTGAAGAAGGGTCTTGGCCCAAAACGTCACCAATGCCTTTTCTCCAGAGATACTGTCTGACTCACTGAGTTACTCCAGCACTTTGTTTCTATCTTCAGTTTAAATGAACTGGTTTAAATATTCTAATGACTATGACAAACTTCAGAATAAGAAAAGGGAAAAGAATTTCATACTTCAGCCTTAACATATACAACATAATTATATTGTAGCATGGGTGACATTTCCATTAAGTGTGTAAACATTGCTACCATTTTATATGTTTGAGTTCCTTTTGATTTATAACTACTAAACAACATGTTCTTTATGACATTTGTTCTGCGGCTCATTTCTTTGAGACCATCAATTCAGCAGTATTGCCAGATTCATTACAGATCTTTCACTGGCACAACAACCGTAGGCTAAATCACATTGATATTTCAGTTGTTACTTCCATACAAAGGCAGTTTATTATTTTTTTTTTTAGGGGGATGCAATGTCGTTGCACATCAGAGATTACTAATCAGGGACAGCAAAGCAGTGGGAGTTACCTAAGTACACACGGAAAGAGAAGCGGAAAGTCGTGTCTGCCAAAATTCTTGGAGCATAAATCATCTGCAGGGCTCGAAGGATCAGCCATCAAAATGCAGGGGTCAAGTGAAAGACGTGACATTTTTTAGGTAAAATTGGCTTAATATTATACTGTCACTTACCTGAAATGCCAAATAATTGGATTGTGCCATGATACAAAAAGGAACTTAGAATGAAATACCAATCTTTATGGTAATTAGTTCAGATAGAGTATAAGCCTTTTTCTGATGAGGACTGCCATAACAATCTTCTATCTATTTGCCTGCAATGGAATTAATCATCTTGGATGAAACTAGCTAGGATGGATATGGCTGAGTGATCACATGCGATTGGAGTTGTACATATACCTCACCTTCCAAATTCATTCTTTTTCATTTGCTCTATACTGACCATGGATGAAGTTACTAATGTCAGAATACAATTTACAGTTGAACACAAACAAAACAACCAGCATAGAGTCTTGGAGCTATAAAGCACGGAAAGAATCATTTAATCATAGATCATTTAAAAGACATTTGGGCAGGTACATGAATAGAAAATTTGGGGTGGCACGGTGGCACAGCGGTAGAATTGCTACCTTACAGAGACCCAGGTTTGACCCTGACAACAGGTGCTCTCTGTAGGGATCTTGTACGTTCTCCCCATGACCTGCCAGGGGTTTCTCCGAGATCATCAGTTTCCTCCCACACTCCAAAGACGTACAGGTTTGTAGGTTAATTGGCTTGATGTAAATGTAAAAGAATTGTCCCTAGTGTATGTAGGGTGGTGTTAATGTGCGGTGATCGCTGGTCAGTGTGGACTCGATGGGCCGAAGGGCCTGTTTCCGCGCAGCATCTCTAAACTAAACTAAACTAAGAAAATCTAAAGGTATCTGGCCAGGTGCAGGTAAGTGAGACGAGCTTGGTTTGGCAACTTGGTCGACATGGATGAGTTATGTCAAAGGGTCTGTTTCCATGCTGTTTAGGACACTTTATTTAACAAACACTTACAGATTTTTCAGAATTAAATATTCTTAATTACTTTATCGGAACAATGTTTTTTCCTTTACATCTTCCTCGACTAAACAGTAATGTGCTTACAATAGGATTTTCCTAATTTCCTAGTATTAAATAAAATATCTTTGAATGGTTATTATATCATGGACATTTTTGGGAAGGGAAATGTTCACAATGTGTAAAATTCATGAATATTGTTAAGTATGTTACTTTTTTTTGGAAAGAATTATAATAATTTTCAGCTGGAAAAGTGGTCATTAATATCCCTTGTAAATCTTACCAATATTAATGTTATCATGATAACAAAAGGTCCTGGAGAAAAACCATATCATGTATTTATAAGTTGAGTAATAGTTTTATATTATAATTATCTTGTAAAAACTGCTTTCCTATTACCCATGTGTTTTTTCCTCTTTCTCTTTTTTTTTTTTTTTTTTTTTTTTGAGATAAATTTTTTATTGGAGATAGGTACATAACTTACAGTCATACATTTTTAAATTGATAATATTGTCAATTATTATTATATTGTCTCCAATACCTTTTGCCCCTTTTTTTTTTAAAACTAGATAGAACTAAAGAAATAGATGAAGTAAGGAAAGAAAAGAGAGAGAAGGAAAATAAAAACAAAAACAAAAACAAATTATAAAGATAAGGAAAAAGTTAGTTAAAGAAGAATGGAGAAATTTATTAAAATAACAAAAACTTCCTTCGAGATATATTCGTACATTTCAAAGTATAGCATTTCATCCATTCTTTAGTCCGAGTGCTAGTCAGGTTCCTGTGCTGAACCATTCTGACCCTTTAAGTAATCAATAAAAGGAGACCATGTTCCAATGAATAATTCCTGTTTGTCCAACAGGGAAAATCTGATTCTTTCCACGTTTAAGGTCTCCGTCATTTCTATAATCCACATTTTGATTGTGGGGACCGTAGGGCCTTTCCAAAATTTTAGAATTAATTTTTTTCCTGTTATTAAACTATAATCCATAAAGTTTCTTTGTGTTGTTCTAAATGTTTGATTTAATTCTAATATTCCGAGTATAATTAATTTTGGATCTGGGTCCAATTGTGTGCTGGTTACTTTAGATATTATGCTAAAAATATTTACCCAGAATTTTTTAATTTTTATACAGTTTGCAAACATATGAAATAATGTAGCTTCTAAATGTTGACATTTATCACATTTAGGTGAGATATGTTGGAAAATTTTATGTAGTTTTGTTTTTGAATAGTGTAACCTACGTATTACTTTAAATTGTATTAGAGAATGTCTGGCGTTTAGTGAACACTGATGTATATGTTGCAAACTTTCTTCCCAAGTATCTTTCGTAATTACTTGGTTTAATTCTTTTTCCCATTTTTGTCTGTATAAGTCCGTGGAGGGAATGTCACTGTCTAATAAGATATTATATATATAAGATATTAATTTTTCTGTATTAGGATGTTTGTTCCAACATTCATCAAGAATTTCTGAATTTCTAATTCGAAAATTTTGGGAGTTCGATTTTACATAATCTCTAAGTTGAAGATATCTGAAATAATCATTTCCCCGAAGACCATAAGTCTGTTGCAACTCCTGAAATGTCAGAAAGGTGCCTTCCTTATAAAGGTGTCCCATATTTTTAATTCCATAATCCTTCCATTGTGTAAAACCCCCGTCTACCCATGAAGGCTTAAACAAAGGATTATTCACAATTGGAAGAAAAAGTGATAAATTATCTAATTTTAATGTCTTTTTTAATTGTTTCCAAATTCGTATAGCACTAAATATTATAGGGTTTTCCCTATAAATTTTTTTGTTTAATTTAGACGTAGCAAATAATATCGAACCAATATCAAAAGGTAAACAATCTTCCTTTTCCATTTTTAACCAGTCTGGTTGATGATCTATTTCTTCCAACCAGAAATTCATATTTTTAATATTAACTGCCCAGAAATAAAACAAAAAATTGGGTAAAGCCAGGCCTCCATTTATTTTTGATTTACACAAGTGTCTTTTGTTTATCCTATGATTCTTATAATCCCAGATAAAATCATTAACAATAGAGTCCAATTTAAAAAAAAAGTTTTTTGTCAGATATATCGGAATTGTCTGAAAAAGGTATAATATTTGCGGTAAAAAAATCATTTTTATGGCATTAATTTTGCCAACCATTGAGATAGGGAGTGTTTTCCAATATTGAATATTCTTATGTAGTTTGTTCAGTAATGGGGGGAAATTTGCTTTAAATAATGATGTATATATCTTAGTTACATAGATACCTAGATATTTAAATTTTTCCTTTACTATTTTAAATGGAAATTGTTGTATTATCTGTTTATTATGTTCCCTTATTGGCATAATTTCGCTTTTATTCCAATTTATTCTGTATCCTGAAAATGAACCAAATTGGGTTATTAGCTTTAATAAGTTTGGAATACTAATTTCTGGTTTTGTAATGTAAATTAATACGTCATCTGCGTATAGAGAAATTTTATTCACTGTGTCCTTTGTGTTATATCCATGTATTTCCGGATGCCCCCTAACTCTTTCTGCCAGTGGCTCAATAGCAAGCGCAAATAATAATGGGGATAACGGGCATCCTTGTCTACAACCTCTAGATAGGCTAAATTTCGATGACAACCTTTGGTTTGTAAATATTCTGGCCGTGGGATTTGTATATAACAGTTTTATCCATGTACAGAATTTCTCCCCAAGCTGCATATTTTCCATCACCGAAAATAAATAAGACCATTCAACCTGATCAAATGCTTTTTCAGCATCAAGTGAGATTATTGCTAGATCTTCATTAATAATTCTCTTGGAATATATAATATTAAATAATCTTCTTAGATTATAGTATGAGTATCGTTTCTGAATGAAGCCTGTTTGGTCAGGGTGTATTAATTTATTCATCACTGTACTTAATCTATACGCTAGTATTTTAGTTAAAATTTTTTGATCTGTATTTAAAAGTGCAATTGCTCTGTATGATCCCGGATCTTCCGGATCTTTATCAGCTTTAGGAATGAGTGTTATTATAGATTCATTTAGAGTGTCTGGAAGTTTCTGTTGAGTATATATATACTCATACAGTCTATGTAAACGTGGGCTAAGCAAATCATAAATTTTTTTATAAAATTCGGAGCCTAAACCATCTGGTCCATCTGGTCCTTCCTCTTTCTCAATGATGTGTAGTCATGTGCTAGGCGTTTTTCATTGTTTCAGGAGTATCTTAATAACTTCCATATTTATTGTTCCACGTGACTGGTCAACTATTTATCATCCTTTGTTTTCTGGTAATAATAATAATAATAATATTCATTTATTGTCATTGCAACGAGTACAACGAAATTAAAAAATAGCCAATCCTGACGGTGCGTACAAACATATATGCAATAAATGCAAAAACAAATAAATACATAAATACAATTAAATACAATTATGTTAAGTACAAAGATTTTTTAGTGTTGCCTAGTGCAAAGGTAGTGTTCAGTTCTCGTATGGCCCTGGGGTAAAAACTGTTCTTAAGTCTGTTTGTTCGGGATTTTATCGACCTGAAACGTCGACCAGAAGGCAGATGAACAAACAGACGGTGGCCGGGGTGGGATGGATCTTTTATTATTTTGCCTGCTCTACTGAGGCAGCGTAGGCTGAACAGGTGCTGCTCCATCTTTTGTTGAATTAATCTATTTTGAATTCAATTTCTTCAGCTGATTCAATATTTACCACATTCTGGCCTATAAATAACAATTCTACACTTGAAGAGATGTCCCCCAAGCTAAAGGCCTTAGAAGCAGTTTGTGATCTTGTTTGCAACTGCCCTTCAATGCAAGTTTTTCACTTTAGACCATTCGACCCTTCGAGCCAGCACCACCATTCAATGTGATCATGGCTGATCATTCTCAATCAGTATCCCGTTCCTGCCTTCTCCCCATACCCCTTGACTCCGCTATCCTTAAGAGCTCTATCTAGCTCTTTAACTTTGACTTCAACTATCATCTGAAACATATTTCAAAGACATGAAGTTGAAAATTCATACCATCCATCACTCTATTCTTATCCATTATTACAAGCAAAGAGCCTAGAAATTATAATAGTTTCTCATTATCACCTTGATAAATGCTTATAACAGCACAGTGGCGCAGCAGTAGAGTTACTGCCTTACAGCATCAGAGACCCGGGTTTGATCCTGACTACGAGGGCTGTCTGTATAGAGTTTGTACGTTCTCCCCATGACCTGCATGGGTTTTCTCCAATTTCCACCCGCACTCCAAAGATGTACAAGTTTGTAGGTTAACTGGCTTGGTAAAATTGTAATTTTTTCCCCCGAGTGTGTAGGTTAGTATTCGGGGATCTTTGGTCGGCGCGGACCCGGTGGGCTAACCTAAACTAAAAATTCTGTTGTTTAGTACAACATTACAGTCATCCAAGGAGTGTTGCCACCATGTGCTCAATGAATTAGTCAGATTTCTCATTAATAGCTTCCTGCCTTTCAATACCCTGCTGCTCATATATCACGGGAAGAATTTTATGACAGTGAATGTCATGTTTCCTGACAGCTTCCTTGACTCCTCTATCGGGAGGTAGTCTGCAAGGCCTGACAGTTTCAATGGATGGATCCTGGGGAAGAAAGGTCCACTTTCTATTTCAGAGGCTTTTCACATCTGTTTGAATTCCAATCACTAGCGGCTGAGTAGATTTAAAGCAAAGAGCCAAATACCTAGAGAGTAATGGAAAGCACCTTTGGCTTCTGAAGATGAGGTTACATGCATTGCTTCATTCTAGTCGCAAGACCCAACAGGTATGGAGATTTCTTCAGCAGGAGATCTGAAACCTGACAATCAAGGAAAATAAAATAAATCCAACAAATGCAAGATGGGTGGGACAATGAATGCAGTGGGACATATCCCCACTCAACATCAGGGAGCTGTATTTCCGGGCTATGTGGAGGAGGAAAACCTTCTCTATATAGGATACAAGTGATTCTTTTATGGGGCGATGATACTCTATCTTTAGATTTTACTTTAGACTTCAGAAACAGTCCCTTCAGCCCACCGAGTCCGTGCTGACCAGCAATTACCCCATACCCCCACTACACACCACTGGCAATCTACAATTCACAGAAACCAATTGACCCACAAACCTCTACACCTTTGGAGTGGGGGAGGAAACCAGAACACCTGGCGAAAACCCACGTGGTTACAGGGAGAACGTACAAACTCCATACAAACTCCATACCTTAGTCAGGAAACTCCATACAAACTCAAAGCCGGATCAAACCCGGGTTTCTGGTGCTGCAAGGCAGCAGCTATACAGCTGTAGATAATCTTCATATCCAACCATTTACAGATTCTATCCTTTGTACTTTACATCTCATGTGTTCAGTTTTTGTTTCATTCTTGTAATTACATATCATTATTCATGACTTCCAAGTTCCCCAGACCTAGGCTTTGTTATTCATTAATTCATTAATAAGGTAACCCTTGGTGTCACCTTGTTTCATCATCCTTTTGCCATTTAATTTCTCTCACTATCCAGCTCATCATAAATATCCCTTTGCATTCTCGCATTCTCCCCATGCTATGCATGTTAAATTCTGTTTTAAATCTAACTTTACACAATTCCGATGATAGGTTCTGAGTGTTTCTGACATTTTCTGTTTGACTTGATATTTCTCTATTGGTTTAGATCAATAAAGTGTATAGTAGACACATTGGAATCTGCATAGTTTTTGGAAACTACCTTTCAGACATTGAGCAAGGATATACCGAAGATAGACACAAATTGCTGGCGTAACTCGGTGGGACATGCTGCCTGCCCCACTCAGTTACTCCAGCATTTTGTGTCTATCTTCGGTGTAAACCAGCATCTGCAGTTCCTTCCTACATAGAGCAAGGAGAAACCCAACTTTCAAAGATTTTTGGATCTCTGGAGAGACAGATGTAGGATGAAGTAAATGGTGCCAACCGGAGTCAATCTGCACGGTGCCTCCATTTCTCAAGACACAGGTACATGCTCAGCATCCATCTTATTTCTCAGACCTATTCCCAGTTGGCACAGGAGGTAAGTTCAGACTGCCCAGGCAGCAGCAGATTGCAATCAGCAGGCTTGGTCCAGTTCAGAACCAAGCTGCAATAAGAAGAGGATTATTTTACTCCTTAGAATCACCCTGTCCCACAAAAATAGCCATTCAGGTGCTGGATGTCAGGTTAAATCGGAAAAACGCACTAATATGAAGGAAAGAACGATTCTGTCAGCTCGCTACTTTAAGCTTTAAGTATGGCATCATAATGTTATGCTGAGAGTGTGGAGTTGTGGCTAAAGATCATTGTGATCCAGCCACTGACACTAATTACATATTCCCTTCCTGACACTGTGAGCAGATTTTCTATATTACAGCCTTCTGACACCGAGAGGGCTAGTTTCATCCTCCTGTGGCTCTAATTGTTTTCAATTGTGTCAGAGCCGCAGGGACAGAGCAGGGTTCCTCTGGTACCTTTTAACCAACACTCAACCTTGTATCAAAACTCTTCACATCAGATCTTCCACACTTTCTCCGTACAGCTCGAACCCAACTACAGAGAGCACCATTTTTAATTGACAGAAAATAGGTGAGCATGTATGGTTAGTCTTTTAGAAGTTCAGATAACACAGTTTATTCAAACCAGGGTTAAGTTAAGTTAAGTTAAGTTAAGTTAAGTTAAGTTAAGTTAAGTTAAGTTAAGTTAAGTTAAGTTAAGTTAAGTTGAGTTGAGTTGAGTTGAGTTGAGTTGAGTTGAGTTGAGTTGAGTTGAGTTGAGTTGAGTTAGGCTAAGTTACGTTAAGTTACGTTAAGATTTAAGTTAGTTTAGTTTAGTTTTGGTTAAGTTAATTAAGTTAAGTTAGTTTAGTTTAGTTTTGGGTTAAGATAAGTTGGTTACGTTAGTTAAGTTAGTTACATTAGTTAAGTTAGTTTACTTTAGTTTAGTTTCATTTAGTTTAATTTAATTTAGAGAAACAGGTTCTTCGGCCGACCAAGTCCACACCAACCAGCGATCCCCGTACACTATGTTGTCTTGCAATTTTCAATGATTCACTCATTGGTAAAGATTTGGTTCCTAATTTTAAACATAAAGCAACATTGACCTTGACCTGGGGTGCACTGCTTTTTGCGTGCAAATATTTAAATTTTAATGCTCAACAGGGAAGAAGTCCTAACTATACAATGCGACCACAGAAACCAATTTTTTAATATATAAAAAATACACTTTTATTAAGTATTCAGTTAGGATAGTAAAGGAGAATGGTGCTTAACACATTTCCTTAAATCTCGCCAATAACCATAGTTTGCCAAAGATATGCTTATGACTTATTACAAGGTGAATTGGTGAACTAATTTAGTAGCATCACAAGACATCGCAAGTGCAAAGTGCCATTTCTGGTTGAATTGGAGGCTACTGCTCCCATTTTGTACTGAATATCAGAAAATGCTACATTTATGAATCATAAGATAAGTGTCCTGAATTGAATGATGTGCTCTAAACCAAATTGGCACAGGGTAGCAATTTAAAGAAAAACAACTCCTTAATCACTGAGGTTTCTGGGTCTTTTACCAGAAACATAAAATCAATTTGGTGGTCTGCAAACAGTCGGGTCGGTATTTGCTCCGTTAATCAAAAGCTTGATGATTTCCACTCAGATCTATCCACTGGAGTGTGACACCGAAAGCCTGTTTTTCGTGAAAATGGGTTGGACCTGACATTGTACAGAGAGATATGACGACCTTCAACCAATCCTCAAAGCCTGCCCAAGAGTTTGAAGACGTCAAACTCATTGCTCTGGAGAGCTGGCGGCATGATTATCTTTGCCTTTAGCAACTATTACAGAAAGACCTTCCTGTTTCCTTAGTTGCCCGAGCCTTTTCAACTGTCAAAAACTGCTATTTTACTCTCTAAAAATTACATTACCTCGTTTATTGATCTAGGGCAGCAAGCTTTGCACTAATGCAGACTTGATTAGACGCGAGATGACATTCTGCAACCTAAGATACAATTTCCTTTCCCCTTATGAAATTTGGATTAGGTATTGGTGGAGGCAGAGATGACAGGACTAGAACAGGATTTGGTTCCTTTAAAAGCTTCAATGAAATGCCGGTGGACAGCAAATCAAAAAAATTGGCAGACATTTTGAACAAGTGCTTTGTCCAGTCTTGCCAAGTAACAAGGGTGGCAGGGAGAAAAAAGGTTTAGAAATAACTACATATTTTGTACACAACCTGGTACACCATCAATGCAAAATAGAACACAGGGCACACCTCAAAACCTCTTTAACCAACTGTTTGATCCTCTGACCTAACAGAATTGTTACAGCACAGAAGGTGCGTACTTGTAATTCAAAACAGTGAGTATCATTCCTCCGTTCTTTCCCGCTAGCTGTGAAAATTATTTCCTCCCCCCACGTGCCAATCTAATTTCTTTGTTTGAGTTCTACAACGTCCAGGTATTCCATGGTCCTACTGACACCTGAAACAGGGAGGAACTTGGATATGCACACTAATGCACAACAGCATGCCTTCTCCATAATGGTGGAGTAACTGTCCACAGACCTCTTATCTACAGGCAGGTTTCATAGCAGTTGCAAGACCAGCAGATGTTTAGCTTTAGGTTTATTATTATTTTCAAGCCCTAGCAGCTGCGGCTTACCTGCGGTCCGTTTGTCTTTTGTGGTTTTTTTGTTTTTTGTCTTGATTGTAGTGTTTAGATGTGATGCAGTGTTTTCTGTAGTTGTGTACTATGTGTTGGGGGGAGGAGGGGGACTGTAAAATTGTCTCTTCCGAACGGAGACCCGACCTTTTTTCTGGGTGGTGTCTCCGTTCCCGCTGCGGCCTACCATCGGCCAAACACCTGGAGCTGGCGGCCTCCACCTGGGACCACCTGGGCTCTGGTTCGCAGAGCCTGCGGACTGGACTTACCATCTGCGGAGCTGGCTGCCTTCGGAGGCTGTGGTGGCGTTGCGGGAGCGGCTGCGACTCGCCTTCGGAGGCTCCGGAGGCTTCGGCCGCGGGCCGCGTGGATATCAGAAGCTCGCAGCACCCTGGGTGGGGGCCGACATCGGGAGCTCTGGCAGCGGCAGCGTTTTCGCCAGCCCCGAATCGCGGGGCTTGGGTCGGCCCGCCGCAGACATTTCACCATCCGGTGCGGCCTGAAATAGGCCGCGGGATTTTTCTCTGCCCGGCGGGGGCTTAAATGTCGGGAGCCACGACCGCCCCGACGTGCAGCGGCAGCGTCTTCGCCCGCCCCTGATCGCGGGGCTTGGGTCGGCCCGCTGCGGACCTTTCACCGTCCGGCGTGGCCTGGAACGCGGCAACTTCAACAGCCTGACCGCGGGAGAAGACGGCAGGGGAAGAGAAAAAACATTCTGGCCTTCCATCACAGTGAGGAGGTGAATGGAGGAGACTCACTGTGATTGATGTTTCTTTTTTGTTTTGTTTTGTGTTGGTTGTGATTGTGTGTGAAATTGTTTATTTTTATTGCTCTATTGCTGGACTGGGGGTGACCTTTCATTTCACTGCACATCTTGTATGTGTATGTGACAAATAAACTTGACTTGACTTGTGTAGCAAAGAGCTTTGTTCTGCATGCTATCTAATCAGATCAGATAAAACTATACATGCACGGTGTACTGGACAGTACGGTGGTGCAGCGGTTGAGTTGCTGCCTTACAGCGCCAGAGACCCGGGTTCAAACCTGACCACGGGTGTTGTCTGTACAGAGGTTATATGTTCTCCCCGTGACCCGCGTGGGTTTTCTCTGGGTGCTCCGGTTTCCTCCCACACTCCAAAGACGTTCAGATTTGTAGGTTAATGGCTTCGGTAAAATTGTAAGTTGTCCCTAGTGTGTGTAGTGTGCAGGCATCACTGGTCGGCGCGGACTCGGTGCGCTGAAGGGCCTGTATCTGCTCTGTATCTCGAAACTAAACTAAAGTAAACAACATATAACCAAATCAAATCCAAGTATAACAGATAGAGCATGCTGGCTTTGTACTTCATTGTGCACCCTGAAAACACCAACACCACAGTTATTTTGTAAAATGATACAGAGTCTGAAAAAATGATTTTTCCTTACATTGGTTTTGCAAAATGAATAATGTCTTCTCTAGTTTAGTTACCATTAATGATTTATCAGGGTGTAATTGGGATGGAAGTTGCGAGGTAAATGACCCAGGTGGTTATATGACCTATTGCCAGGATTTAAATGGATGGCAGAACAGAATAAAGTGGCGGATAGAACAGACTAAAGTGGCTGAATGGTCCATTGCTGTTACGTTTCTATCTCATCAATGTCATGGGAAATCTGCTGACTGTTTAAGTAGGAATAATCTCAAAAATATGAGTTTTGTAACGTTGAGCAAGGAAGTACAGTGTCAGGAGTCAGAATTGTATCAACTATAATAGATAACAACCAAGTACTTGAAGTGCTTAACAGTTTAGGCAGTGTATGTGAAAGAGAAATATAATTGCCTTTTAACTGTGATGTGATCTCAATGTCATTCCAGCAGAATCCAACAGCCACTAAAATTAAAGTCAGCTTTTGTTTACAATGTTTGAACAAGCCTGAGTTGAAATGTCAGTTGTTGCTCCTTGCTCCCCCCAACAGCTGGTATTTCTTTCAGTAAAGAGTGTCTTGTCACATTCAATAAGTTTTGAAGAGCCATGTTTGTTACAAGATTACTTCTGTGCTGCTCATAGTCTGTAACATGGCCATCTTCCATCTTGTCAACACCCTCTGACCTACGTGTGAACGATGCTTCCACTTGTATCAGGAGGAAGTGCCAGTGGATGGCGGTGCATTGCTTTTATATTTAGGAGTGTTCTCAAATCAGCATTCAATTCCACAGAGAGTCCATACTGCACAATTTCACAGAGAGTCCAGCGTGCATGCATTCCAAACTACTTTTTTAATACAAAATTCCGATTTCTTAATATAATGTTTCAACACAAATTTGTGATCCTGTGACATATCTGTTAAGCATAAAATCTGGCAGGTATTTTGCAGCCTGTTCGCCTACATCACTGGCTGTTGAACATTGCATTGTGCGTCAGAAGCAGTTCATGTCCTGCAGCAGTGTTTAGACTTTAGACTTGAGAGGTGCAGCGCCAAGCGGGCCCTTCGGCCCACCGAGCCTACGCCGACCAGCGATCACCCTGTACGTAGCACCATCCTACACACTAGGGACACTTTCACTGACGACAATTAACCTACAAACCTGTACGTCTTTGGAGTGTGGGAGGAAACCGGAGCACCCGGAATAATCCCACACGGTCACGGGGAGAACGTACAAACTCCGCACAGACAGCCCCAGTAGTCAGTATTGGACCCGGCTCTCTGGTGCTGTTAGGCAGCAACTCTGCCACTGCACCACTGTGGAGCACTCCCTGTTAGACTCTCACCATCTTCACTCTTTCGTACATCTTCCAGAGTCTAGTTTTGATGATGCCCATTGCCTTGTGTACATGAGATGTTTCTTGCTGTTCATCCCATAGGAGCTAGATTTTAATATGTCTGTAACCTTCTACCATCTTTCTCGCAGGTTTCCTGGTTGAACTATTGCCACTTGATTTACGGAGTGACTTCTTAGAGTAATATTTATAGAACCACGCGGCATTCATGTCGACCAAGATACCCCACATAAGCTTGTCCCATTTGCCTGCATTTGGCCCATATCCCTCTAAACCTTTCCTATCATTATTAACGGTTCTGTTAGAACAGATCGTTTGTGCTCTTTTTTCCCTCCAGCAGCTATTCTAGGTGAATACTGAGGCCTCAAGAATCTTGCAGCTGTTGTCAGCATTACTCTGTTTCAATAATTCATCGGTCTATGGCTGAACAAGAAGTGAATCCAGGAGTCGATGTATCACCCTATCTCAAGACCATATTCCCAGTCTCTCCCCTTGCCTGCGAAGGCCCTATGTCAAAACATTTAATTAATGCTTTCCTAAATACAATCACAGACTTGGCTTCTACCACCTTTGTGCTAGAGAATTTCAGTAGTTCAGTCTAAAGAAGGGTCCTGACCTGATATGTCAACTTTCCATCCCCTCCCAAGATGCTACCAGACCCATTGAGTTACTCCAGGTCTTTGTGTCCATTTGTGTAAACCACCATCTGGAATTCCTTGTTTTTATTTCTCCAGCAGCTCACTATTCTCCGAGCGGAGAAATTTCTCCTCAGCTCAGTCTGAAATATCTTACCCCACCACTAAATTCTAAGCCAAGCAAAATACCCCTCCTCTGTCCAGCCTGTCAAGACCTGGCAGAAGTTTGTATCGTTCAACAGGTCTCCTCCTATTCTCTAAACTCCAATGAATGGAGGTATAACTGAACCAATCCCTCATCGTACAAGAGTCCCACTGTCTCAGAAACCACTTTGGTAAACCCACAGTTCATTCCATCAATGGAAAGTGTATTCTTTTTCTGGTAAAAATATGAGAACTGCACATAATACTCAAGGAGTGGTCTCACTAAGGGTCTTTATAAATGTAGCAAGACGTTGTTGTTCCTGTGCTCAACAACTCTTTCAGTGGAGGCCGACATTCGATTTGCTGCACGTACTTATTTGCCTTCAGTAACAAGTGTACACTGACACACAATTTCTTTGTACATCAACAGTTCACTACCTAGTAACATTCTATAAATAACTCGGGGCCAAATGCAGGCAGGTGGGAGCAGTGTAGATGGGCCATGTTGATAGGTTTGGTCAAGTTGGGCCAAAGGGCCTGTTTCCACACTGTATGACACTATGATACTGCCTGTCTGCTTTTCCTATTGATGTTGATAACTTCACATTTATCCAATATAATGTTGCATCCGCCGTGCAATGCTCACACAATAAACTTGTCTACATTGCCTTGAAACCTTTGCATCACATTTTACAATCCCACCTGGTTTTCTGTCAAAGAGAATGAGGTGTGCATTTGTGCGTGCTTGCTTTATGATACGATACGATACGAAATAACTTTATCCCAGTCATAAAACTCAACAAGATACTTGAAACATGATATTAAAGTGACGAGTGGAAAGTCCAGGATTGGGGATGTGCAAAGATTGACGTGGAAGGGAAGGGGGGGTGGGGGGAAGGGAAGTCAGTCTACCCCACGACAGAAGGTGGAGGAGTCGTACAGTTTGATAGCCAGAGGTAAAAAGGATCTCCTGTGGCATTCTGTGCTTTTACCTACTCAGTAACAGCTTGACTGACAACTTTCACTGCCTTTCCTTCCACTGGATTGTGTAGATTGTGGTGATGTGGTATGAAGAAGTTCCCCCAAGCTTTGCAAACGTATCCCAAGGAAACTATGGCCGTTGGCTGTTACAAGCTCATCTGGAACACCATGTCTGCCAATTTGAGCCGTCAGCTGGTGAGTTATGGCAGAATCGAGTAAGCCCATTACCATGAAGTGAGAAAAATAATCATCTATGATGAGGTGGTTCTTGCCTGAACCCTGAGATAGACAATAGACAATAGACAATATTCGAGCCAGCACCACCATTCAATGTGATCATGGCTGATCATTCTCAATCAGTACCCCGTTCCTGCCTTCTCCCCATACCCCCTGACTCCGCTATCCTTAAGAGCTCTATCTAGCTCTCTCTTGAATGCATTCAGAGAACTGGCCTCCACTGCCTTCTGAGGCAGAGAGTTCCACGAGATAAACTACTGTTACCTATGCCCAATGTCCTCGGGCACCTCTTATTCAAGCATTGGTGCGTTTGTTGATGTCCTCATGGACAACACACATCCAATTTTCCTGTGAGATCCTTGGGAGCAAATCAACAGAAGGTGCCTCTGCTTGAATTCCTGCATTAAATCCCAGCCAGTAGTGATTCACCAGCTCTCCACGGACAGCTGTTCCCTTCCAGGTGTGATGAGTTTATCAGCTCTAGTATTTCTCTCTTCATAAATTCTCTGGCACCAAACTTTTACCCGTGGAAAGCTCTCCCACTCAGGTACTGAACTCATCTTGAATATGGAAATACTGGGCAAGAGTGTCTGGCAGCTGTTGCTGCTTCTCCAACCTCCTCTCATAACAGCTGCGAGCGATGCGCGTGGCTTTGCATCAGGTCATTCGCCCTGCTGCAGTTTCTTTAGCAAGAGCTTTGCTGCAGGCAGATACTGCAGCAAATTCACTGGCTAAAATTCTGCATGTCTGCATTTGGTCAGACCTGCAGCAAGACAGTCACAAGTCAATGTGTCGGCACTGTGCACCCTACTGGCTGGATGGTGGACTATTAGTATTAAGAGTTTAATCAGTCATGATAGTTCAGTGGAACTGGGCAGAGAGTATAAACGAAGGGATTTTACACATAGATGTGATTCCAGAGTGCAACAGAGATGTTGAACAGTCCATCACACAGACCAGACCCCCACCATTGACTCCATCTACACTTCCCACTGCCTCGAAAAAACACCCAGCAAAATCAAAGACTTGTCCCATCTCGGTCATTCCTCTTCTCCCTGCTCCCATCGGGCAGAAGACACAGAAGTTTGAAAGGGCGCACCGCCAGACTCAGGAACAGCTTCTTCCCCTCTGTTATCAGGCCTCTGAAAGGCCCTTCCATAAGGTAGGGTACTGCTCCATTCACCTCTACCCCATCGCAGACAGACATTGGACTTTGTCTCTGGAAATGGTACGTTACAATGCTGAGAGCTACATATTCCACTCTGTACCTTTCCCTTTGCTCTACCTGTTGTACTTGAATTTGGCTTGATTGTATTTATATATAGTGTTATCTGATTTGATTGGATAGCATGCAAAACAAACTTTTTCACTATGCCTCAGTACACGTGACATTATTAAACCTAAACCTAAACATTGCCATTCTGATGCTGGGTCAAGGATATCACGGAGGCCTTGCAAAGTATTTTGGAAGACACTGAGTTCATGATTTACATCAGTATTAACAAGTAGAAAAAGGGGATAAACGACATCGATGAAAAGTGAGGTAGAGTTGATGTTTCAGAATGAAATATTGATGTATAGGTGTTCGATTTAAAACATTAACCATTTCTCCTTCTGCAAATACGGCCTGACTTGTTGAGTCTTTCAAGCATTTTGTCATCAGCATTTTTTTAACTGTTATTTCCATTGCTACATCCCATAACGCACTTGGACAGATATTTGCTGAAAGTTCGACATTGATTTTGGCCATTTCTGCAGACCCACAGGATTTGACTGAGTCTGCCAAATTATTTTTTCTCGATGGATGCTGCCTAATTTCTGCATTTTGCAATCAGAATGCAATCAACATTTTTCACTCAGAAAGAATCAAGTGTACTTCAGATCACCAAAGCCACAATTTGCAACCAGCTACCACAGTTGACAGACTAAATGTTCCCCCCTAGACTCCCCATTTGTCTGACATCCACTGAAAATCTTGAATCTGTCCACCGTCACATTGTAATTGCCACAAGTTCTGAGAACCTCTTCCAGATTCTCATTAAAAGCCCTAATCATAGAGATTTTTGTCTGGCTGTCCAATCAGTTATAATAGCAGTGGTGTTTCTATTTATGTACGAAGGAACTGCAGATGCACGTTTACACTGAAGAGAAACACATAATGCTGGAGTAACTCAGTGCGACAGGCAGCATCTCTGGAGAGAAGGAATGGGTGACGTTTCAGGTCGAGACCCTTCTTAAGACTGTGGGGAGAAGAGTCTCGACCCGAAACATCACCCATTCATTCTCTCTAGAGATGCTGCCTGTCCCGCTGAGTTACTCCAGCATTTTGTGTTTCTATTTATTCTTTGTTTTCCACTGACAATTTGGTAACAAAAGGCCATTTCTATTTCCATACAGAAAGGAGATGAGGAGGAATTTCTGCAGTCAGAGGGTGGGGAATCTGTGGAATTCATTGCCACAGATGCCTGTGGAGGCCAAGTCCATGGATGTTTTTAAGGCGGAGATTGACAGATTCTTGATTAGCAAGGGTGTCAGGGGTTATGGGGAGAAGGCAGGAGAATGGTGTTCAGAGGGAAAGAATGAATCACAAAGTAGATTTGATGGGCCAAATAGCCTTATCCTGCTCCTAGAACCTATGAACTTACTGCGGCACCAATCCGATACGTTACTTGGTTCAACATCCAGATACTCTACCCTCCAACATAAGTCAATGCGTGGCACAGTGAAGTAGTGGTAGAGTTGCTGCCTTATAGCGCCAGGTTCAATCCTGACTTTGGGTGCTGTCTGTATGGAGTTTGTACATTCTCGCTGTGACTGTGTGGGTTTCTTCCGGGTGCTCTGGTTTCCTCCCACACTCCAGAAGATGTTCAGGTTTGCAGGTTGGTTGGCTTCAGTAAGTTACAATATATATATATTGGTGTGTAGTAAAGTGTCAGTGTAAGGGGTGATCACTGATTGGTGCTAACCCAGTAGGCCGAAGGGGCTGTATCTCTTGAGTCTGGTTTAAAGTGTGCTTTTTAACAGAAACTACTCAATTGTCCAGTCAGTCAGCTGTGTGCAGCTTCAGAGGGGTTATATCCATGTAGTATCAGGTCACATAGCCGCTGGGAACTGTTCAAGATGTGAATTCAAACTCTCTCCCTTTCATGCTTCACCATACATCAGCTTTCTCCTACAGTGAACCTATATAGCTTTTTTTTTAAAGCAAATGATTCTAAGCAAAACCACGCTTAAAGTTGGTACAACACCCTCAAGCTATTCACTTTGTTACATTGTTTTTACCAGAAACCGGTTTTTCATTAAATTATTTATTCCTATTCACGTGATTTTGTTTCTTAGTGAGTTGTACTATAAAGTCATTGCTTTTCTACTGATAAGCTTGCACTGTTTCATTCTACATCTTGGCTGCACCCTCAGTCTTGCTTGGTGCCTACGCCAAGATTGATTTATGTTTTGAGCGGCACAGTGGTGCAGCGGTAGAGTTGCTGCCTTACAGCGCTAGGGACCTGGTTTCGATCCTGACTACGGGTGCTGTCTGGATGAGGTTTGTATGTTCACCCTGTGATCGCGTGGGCTTTTTCTGGTCCTCCACTTTCCTCCCACACTCCAAAGACACACAGGTTTGTAGGTTAATTGGCTTTGGTAAAAATTGTAAATCGTCTCTCATGTTGTGGCTCGTGCTAGTGTACAGGGTGGTCGCTGGTCGGCATGGACTCTCTGGGGCCTGTTTCCGCTCTGTTGCTCTAAAGTCTAAAGTAATGCACATAAATTGACTTTAAGCACTGACATTAATATAATGCATTTAAATTTTATGGCAAACTTGTTGCAAATTGTCTTCTCTGCTCTTTAAACAGACTATTTACTGAGTATATATTGGAGATGTTTAGTACACAATAGAACTATAACAGAATTTAAATACACTTGAACAGATGGATTCATAAGTAAGGTTTAGAGGGATATGGACCAAACGCTGGCAAATGGAATCAGCTTGGATGGGGCATCGTGATCAGCATGGAAGTGTTGGGCCGAAGGGCCTGCTTCCATGCTGTACGACTTTAATAGGTTGGTTGTTGAGTCATATGGTCCAGCCAACTTCCAATTGATTAGCTGACATAATGCTGCAGCTAACATTCTGAAAATTAAACACATTATGTGAAAAATTAGGGATAAGAATAGTTTGATCGAATCAAATAAAAAGCTTTCTTTACATCATATCTGTATTCTAATTGCAAACATTCTGAATTAGTAATGCTCACAATCTGAAGCTCTATGAGAACAATCTGGATTGATCCGGTCAAACGGCTATGATTAGATTTATAGAGTCACAGAGTCATGCAGCATGGCAACACACCCTTTGGCTCAAACTGCCCATGCCAACCAAAATGCCCCATCTACACTAATCCCAGCTGCCCTCATTTGGTTCATATCCATCTAAACCTTTGCTATCCATGTACCTGTCCACGTGTTTTTTAAATGTTATTACAGTACCTGCCCCAACAACCTCCTCCAGCAGTTTGCTCCATATACCCACCACCCTCTGACTGAAAACATGTCCCTCAAGTCCCTATTTAATCTTTCCCCTCTCACCTTAAATCTATGTCCTCTGGTTCTTGATCCCCCTACACAGAGTATAGGCGGGAGATCGATCAGCTGACTAAATGGTGCCAGAACAACAACCTTGCTCACAACATCAGTAAGACCAAGGAATTGATCCGAAAAGTCACCCATTCCTTCTTTCCAGAGAAGCTGCCTGTCCCACTGAGTTACTCCAGCTTTTTGTGTCTATCTGAAGTGATTTTGGACTTTGGAAGTGGAAGGACGAGGATCCACAAACCTGCCTTCATCGATGGGATAGTGGTGGAGAAAAGTTAAAAGCTTCTAATTCCTGGGCATGCATATCTCTGAAGATCTGTCCGAAGACCCAGCACATTGATGCAATCATAAAGAAAGCCCATCAACGCTTCTACTTGGAAGATTGAGGGGATTCGGTATGTCAACTAATAATCGTCTTCCCACAGTGCATCCTGGTGCCATCACTTCCCCAGGTAAACTGCACACACGTACCCGGCCATCCACGTGATCAAAAAGAAAACGGGACTCATCGGACCAGGCAACCTTCTTGCACTGCTCCAAGGTCCGGTTCCGATGCTCGCGTGTCCAATGTAGGCACTTTCGACGGTGGACAGGGGTCATCATGGGCACTCTGACCGGTCTGCGGCTACGCAGCCCCATATGCAACAGGGTGCGATGCACTGTGTATTGTGACACATTCCTCCCATGACCACCATTAAAATATTCTGTGACTGGGAGCATCCCACAAGCCTTGCCGTTTCAGAGATGCTCTGACTCAGTCGTCTGGCCATAACAATTTGGCCCTTGTCAAAGTCGCTCAGGTCTTTACTCCTGCCCATTTCTCCTGCAATCCAACACATCAATTTCAAGAACTGACTGTTCACTTGCTGCCTAATATATCCCACCCCTTGACAGGTGCCATTGCAACAAGATAATGTTATTCCCTTCTCCTGTCAGTGGTCATAATATTTTGGCTCATCGGTGTGTGTATATATATACATATATATATATATATATATATATATATATATATATATATATATATATATAAGTATAGAGAGAGACAGACAGAGACAGAGAGAGAGAGACTTTTTTGTTATTAATTATAGGTTTTACAGAATAATATGTTTACATATCTGTTGTGCTGCTGCAAGAAAGAGTTTCATTGTTCTGTTTCGGGACATTTGACAATTAAACACCTTTCACTCTTGACCCTTGAGAGTGAAGTGCAAGATAAGTGTCTCTAAAGCCTAATGTCTAAAGTGCTACTTTTAATACCAACCAGGCACAGTGTTTATAATAATTGGCTTAAAATGTAATTAGTTATTAATGCAATAAAACAAAGTGCTGCAAATAATTTCCATTCAACCCTGCTTCTTGACCGTTGGTCGCCCATTAAGAACTGGATGAAAATTGCCAGCTCTGAAAATCATCATCACAGTCAAATAATGAGCATTGAAGGCCACACTTTCAAGTGCGAACATTCCAGCCTCAGATCTGAGGTTAACCTCTGGCAGTTTCAAACCTTTTTAAGGTCAATGTGTCCTTTGATGCTGCTTATTGACCAAAGATGAATGCCTATCTTTGTCATGGATACAGGACAAATTACAATTTATAGTTGTTATCACATTCTGTACATCCATTTTAGCACCATGGGTGATGACCTTATCAAAGAACTTCAATTCTTCAGAGATTTTTTTTGCTTTTAATTACGCAATCCATCTCATCCTAATTCATCCCTAAACCACCGCAGTGTACGACAAATGCGACAAACCCAAATTAAAAGCATTCAGTCCGAGATTGTAGGACTATTTATCCAAAACAGTATCCGTTTCGCATCAACATATATTAAGGTGGTTAGATGCACCTCGAGCATATTTTGTGCTAATGTAATATTTCATGCACGTATGAATCATTCAGAAATTAATACGTTCCTTTGCACAACTAACTAAGCATCACCATCAATTTCTGGAGATATTTGACAAAGGTACTCGTATAGTTCTAATTTGATCAACCATTCATTCACATTTACGTCTGAAACGAACAAGGGATGATTGTTCCTTTATTGCCGAGTTACATTCTACAGCTTGTTTCTCTTTTCTTTAGAGTGACATAAGACATCTCTGTGCCTTAATTGCACAGAGATGCAGAAATTTTAAAGGACACCGACAATGTACTTAGATGAACATGAACATCCGTTCACCTGTAAAAAAGCACCATTTAAATGGTGAGGGATTGCAGAGCTCAGAGATATCGAGGGATCTGGGAGTCCGAGGGAGACCGGTGCAGCAAGCGCGGCAACAGAATGCTCCTGGGATGCACCGCAGAGCTGGATGAAGGAAGACCCGAGCAGGCCACAGCCAAGCACAACAGCAGGCCTGGCTCGCCGCCACAGAGAAAGACACGGCGGACTGGAGCGACTAGGCTTGTATACACTGGAATTTAGAAGGATGAGAGGGGATCTTATCGAAACGTATAACATTATTAAGGGGTTGGACACGTTAGAGGCAGGAAACATGTTCCCAATGTTGGGGGAGTCCAGAACAAGGGGCCACAGTTTAAGAATAAGGGGTAGGCCATTTAGAACGGAGATGAGGAAGAACTTTTTCAGTCAGAGAGTGGTGAAGGTGTGGAATTCTCTGCCTCAGAAGGCAGTGGAGGCCAGTTCGTTGGATGCTTTCAAGAGAGAGCTGGATAGAGCTCTTAAGGATAGCGGAGTGAGGGGGTATGGGGAGAAGGCAGGAACGGGGTACTGATTGAGAGTGATCAGCCATGATCGCATTGAATGGCGGTGCTGGCTCGAAGGGCTGAATGGCCTACTCCTGCACCTATTGCCTATTGTCTATTGTAATTGATGTAAGACACAGTTTAGGCATCTTATTGAGGCCAGTGAGTCTTTGGGAGTCTCTACTAAAACCGTGGTAGAAGCTGAATCAATTAATATTTTTAAGGCAGGAGTAGATAGATTCATAATAAACAGGGGATGAAAGGCAACAGAGATGGGTAGGAAAGAAGGGTTGCAGTCACATCTGCCACAAACATTTTGAATGATCGAACAAGCTCAGGAACAATCCGATTCAAGAACAATTGGTTTTGTTCTTGACCCAATAGAAAAATAGACTCGATGGTGGCCTATCTGTGCTTTTAAATTAAATGTTAATGTATTCATAGCCTGAAGCTGAGATAGCTACTATAGTTTGATCGATGAAAGCTTGCACTCCAGGCTTGCTGGATCTCCCGGTTGCAAAACCATTTTAACCCTCCTTCCCATTCACAGAATTAAGTCACACGCAAACTAGAGGAACAGCACCTCAAATTCCGCTTGGGTAGCTGACAACTCAATGGTATGTATTGCATCCAAGTTTAGGTAACCTCTCACTACTCTTCCCCCTCCTCCCCTTTCTTCCCTCCCACCTCCACTTTCCCCTGTGCCCCACATGGACTCGCACCTATTTCTCTACCCTACCCCCCACCCCCCCCCCCCACTCACATTCCTTTCTCTGGCTTTCGAATTCTCAACTTCAATTCTTTTGTCTCACACCTTATGCTTTAACCTCAGGCCTTTGTTCCAACCATCTGCCTGTCAAAACCGCCCGCTCATCTGTGTTCTTGTATTACGTACAACACTTTGTCCTGCCTCTCCTCTCTCCCAGCTTTTAGTCTCCCCTCTACCGCCACCCGCCCTTACGATCGGCCTGAAGAAGACTCCCAACCTAAAGCATCACCTATCCTTATTCTCAAGAGATGCTGTCTGGCCCGCTAGGTTACTCCAGCACTTTGTGTCCTTTTTTAATAGATGAAATTGATAGATTGAATAGCTTTATGCTGCGATCTAAATGGCTCCAAATCTCTTGTGACATAGTACGCCAGATCTGATGTTATTACCTATGCTCCACTCCAGCCCACACCTCACTGGATGGGTGTGCGGAACGAGCCTCACTGAGTCAGTACACCTTTCAGCTGTCCAGCAAGGCCTCAGAGTGAATCAATCTTAGTCGGTTTACCAGTGAGGCATTGACCTAGAACTGTTCTGACAGACTTGGACTGGAGCAAATAAAAACCATTATCAGAACATAAGCGGTCAAAAAAGCATCTAAAAAGAGTCATTAGAAACATATGAAAATGTTGAGCAATTTTTCAAGATAATTAAAATAAATTAAATGTGGACGTGGAAAGGATGTACAAACCAAGAGTCAGAGAACCAGAGGGCACAGCCTCAGAGTAAAGGGACTTACCTTTTGAATGGGGATGAGAAGGAATTTATTTAGTCAGAGGGTGGTGAATCTGTGGAATTCATTGCCACAGACAGCTGTTAACCCACTCATTCCTGGGATCATTCTGCTAAACCTCCTCTGGACCCTCTCCAGAGCCAGCACATCCTTCCTCAGATATGGTGCCCAAAATTGCTCGCATTACTCTAAATGTGGCCTAACCAGTGGCTTATAGAGCCTCAGGGGGTCAAAGGTTAAGGGGAGACGGCATGAAAATGGGGTTGCGAGAGAAAAATAGATTAGCCATAATTGAATGGAGGAGTGGACTCAATGGGCTGAATAGGCTAATTCTGCTCCGAAGTTGTATGGTCTAATGAAAGTATGGGAATATTAATGGCACCATGGTCCAGGTTCTCTGTAATGCTCCAAAAGGAATACACAATGGATGATAGGTACGATTCACCACCGGAAATGTCTGGCTTAGTTTAGTTTAAAACAATACTGGAATTTCCTGTGGTGAATCAGAGGTATCATTCGTTGTGTAATTCTCCTTTTCGAGCATTGCTCCTAAATGCTTCATTTTGCTCCATAATGCCCCATTCTCCAAAATGCTGCAGGAAATGTCCAACTAAATTTTCTGAATGGCGCAAAATATCTTGGATGTGGTTACTACCAAGCCTTCATGCGTAGAAAATTTGATTGTCAACACTTACTTTTTAAATAATTGGCTTCGACTGACATGCCCAGTGTTCCTCAGCTGTTGATGCAGTTCCAGCGATCATAAGATCATAAGTGATGGGAGCAGAATTAGGCCATTTGGCCCATCAAGTCTACTCCACGATTCTATCACAACTGATCTATCTCTCCGTCCTAACCCCATTCTCCTGCCTTCTCCCCATAACCCCACAACACCCGATAGTTTCTGCGCCAAGTCAACTCTTGATTAGATCATGCCTGAAGTGCATACCATAGGCAGTTTCAGGCACCCCAGGTGGAGTCTAATCAAGAGATGACTTGGTGCAGAAACTATCCCGGGTCTGCTGTAGCAGCTGTGATACACCAGGCATGTCAGTTAAAGAACGGTTCACCTCCCAACAAGTGGTTCCCCATGACACCACAAAGACCAGCATGTGTTGAAAGGAAGAATCAGACAAGCTGGGTCTCAGATGATTGTGCTTGTGATCTCTCAATCTGCTGCCAGACTTAGCTCAGATTAGTTTAATGTCATACACACCAGGGTGTACTGAAATTCATTGTTTGCATGATGCGCAGAGTACACTGAATACAGGATAAACACAGCGGCAAATGCAACACAGCAGAGCGATGCATAGAGTGCAGTGCAAAGTGAAATGGTGCTTACCACTTGTAAGGGAACAATGGGTCAAAGCAGACAGTGGGATAAAGCGAACCGCGGCTAAAGCAGATGTACAATCATCCACAAACCTAGGTGAGGGGCTCTCTGAAACCTGGATGAAACTGGATTATATTAGTCTCAGTGACCAATTACAAATAAAGTAACATTAAGTGAGCCCCAGCAACCGCTACACAGGGGAGAGGGTGTAAATTAGCAGTGTACATATACAGTGCCCTCCATAATGTTTGGGACAAAGACCCATCATTTATTTATTTGCCTCTGCGTTCCACAATTTGAGATTTGTAATAGAAAAAAATCACATGTGGTTAAAGTGCTCATAGTCATAATTTATTAAAGGGTATTTTTATACATTTTGGGTTCACCATGTAGAAATTACAGCTGTGTTATACATAGTCCCCCCCCCCCATTTCAGGGCACCATAATGTTTGGGACACATGGCTTAATTGGCGTAGGTAATTGCTAAGGTGTGTTTAAATGCCTCCTTAATGCAGGTATAAGAGAGCTCTCAGCACCTAGTCTTTCTTCCAGTCTTTCCATCACCTTTGGAAACTTTTATTGCTGTTTATCAACATGAGGACCAAAGTTGTGCCAATGAAATTCAAAGAAGCCATTATGAGACTGAGAAACAAGAATAAAACTGTTAGAGACATCAGCCAAACTTTTAGGCAAAATCAATTGTTTGGAACATCATTAAGAAGAAAGAGAGCACTGGTGAGCTTACTAATCGCAAAGGGACTGGCAGGCCGGCCAAGTAAGACCTCCACAGCTGATGACACAAGAATTCTCTCTATAATAAAGAAAAATCCCCAAACACCCTGTCCGACAGATCAGAAACACTCTTCCGGAGTCAGGTGTGGATTTGTCAATTACCACTTTCCACAGAAGACTTCATGAACAGAAATACAGAGGCTAAACTGCAAGATGCAAACCACTAATTAGCCGCAAAAATAGAATGGCCAGGTTACGGTTTGCCAAGAAGTACTTAAAAGAGCAACCACAGTTCTGGAAAAAGGTCTTGTGGACAGATGAGATGAAGATTAACTTATATCAGAATGATGGCAAGAGCAAAGTATGGAGGAGAGAAGGAACTGCCCAAGATCCAAAGCATACCACCTCATCTGTGAAACACGGTGGTGGGGGTGTTAAGGCCTGGGCATGTATGGCTGCTGAAGGTACTGGCTCACTTATCTTCATTGATGATACAACTGCTGCTGGCACTAGCATAATGAATTCTGAAGTGTATAGACACATCCTATATGTTCAAGTTCAAACAAAAGCCTCAAAATTCATTGACCGGCGGTTCATTCTACAGCAAGACAATGATCCCAAACATACTGCTAAAGCAACAAAGAAGTTTTTCAAACCAAAAGAATGGTTAATTCCTGAGTGGCCAAGTCAATCACCTGATCTGAACCCAATTGAGAATGCCTTTTATATGCTTTGAAGAGAAAACTGAAGGGTACTAGTCCCCAAACCAAGCATAAGCTAAAGATGGCTGCAATACAGGCCTGGCAGAGCATCACCAGAGAAGACACCCAGCAACTGGTGATGTCCATGAATCGCAGACTTCAAGCAGTCATTGCATGCAAAGGATATGCAACAAAATACTAAACATGACTACTTTCATTTACATGGCATTGCTGTGTCCCAAACATTATGGTGCCTTGAAATGGGTGGACTATGTATAAACACTGCTGTAATTTCTACATGGTGAAACCAAAATGTATAAAAATGACAACAAGTCAGGCACATTTTCTTGATTACAGTTTAATAACTGCGAAAAAATTAATACTTAAATTTTGGAAAAAACCAATAACCTCCACAATTAAAATGTGGACTACGGAAATGACAGAGACCCTGCATTTGGAAAAAATAAGATTTGCCTTAATTGACAAACCTGATTTATTTTTTAAAATATCGTCTCCATTTATTGAATTTTTAGAAAAGTAAATGGGTTTGACACAGGACTAAAATAAAAATTTAAAATTAAAAGTTGAAACTTGAGTTTAGGGTTGGATGTACAACTGTGGTTATTGTCTCCCGGATCTACCCCCTTTAATTTTTACAGTCATACAGTTATTCTCTCTTCCCAATATTTTATAGGTTTTTTTTTCTTTCTTCTTTATTTTTTATTCTCTCTCTTTAAAAATTTAAAAATTGAAGCTATGTAAGAACTTTGTAACAAATTTGTCTTTTATTTCTATCTGTACATATGCTTTTCAAAAATAAAATATTTTTTAAAAAAATTTAAAAATTACCTTTTTAAAAAATCTGACAATGTGCACTTTAACCACATGTGATTGTTTCTATTACAAATCTCAAATTGTGGAGTACAGAGGCAAATAAATAAATGATGGGTCTTTGTCCCAAACATTATGGAGGGCACTGTATGGCAAAATGGAACTATTCACAGCATTTATATAACACACGAATACAGATCGATAGCCATGAATACCTTTATCGTTTGTATTCTCTGAGCATGCGAATAGAGATGAGGGGGTTGACGTATGTTTTATATCTGAGAGCATCTGCCCTAGGACTGGAGAGTATCTGCTCTAGAATACATGTTGTAATAAAAGAGTTTGTTCTGAAGGCAAACCATGTATTCCACGTTAATTTTTCCCATCAACACCACTGTATCCATGATAGACTTGAATTCTTCTATGGAGTTAAGGCGATCTGCAGCCTAAAAATACAAAGTCTCAACTTTTACATGAAGCACAGGGAATGGATTCACTTTGCATCTGATATCTCAGTTCTATACCAGTCATCGGTAGTGTTGGTAGTGTGCTAGCACTCATTTGATTTAGAAACAGACGTTGTGAAGTCCCTGACATTCCCTGGCATGATCTTGTCTGCCCAGACTCATCAATTCACCACGTTTTACCGCACTGGATAGGATTTTGTCTGCTCCAGATGCTGGGTTGTACATCAACTGTTAGATGGCCTTTTCAATCTCTTGCCTGCTTGGAGTAGCATTGAGGTTGTGATTTTTAGTGTGCAGTGGGATCGAGCCAATTAAAAAAAACCTCATGTCAGTCTTGGTTGAGGAAACCTTCAATGTTCTGCTAATGGTCCAGAGGAGATTTACAAGGAATGATTGGATTAACAAATTATGAGCATTTGATGGCACTGGGCTTGTACGCGCTGATATTTGGAAGGATGAGGCGGGACCTCGTTGAAACTTACCGAATAGTGAAAGGCCTGGATAGTGTGGATATGGAGAGGATGTTTCCACTAATGGGAGAGTATAGAACCAGAGGCCATAACCACAGAATAAAAGGACGTACCTTTAGAAAGATGAGGAGAAATTTCTTTAGTCATGTGAATCTGTGGAATTAATTGCCACAGAAGGCGATGGAGGCTGTCATTGGATATTTTTAAGGCGATGATTGATAGATTCTTGATTAGTACGAGTGTCAAGGGTTATGGGGAAAAGGCAGAAGAATGGGGTTGAGAGGGAAAGATAGATCAGCCATGATTGAATGGCGGAGTAGACTTGTTTAGGAAAGAACTGCAGATGCTGGTTTAAACCGAAGATAGACACAAAATGCTGGAGTAACTCGGGAATGAATGATGGGTGATTTTTCGGGTCGAGATCTAGACTTGATGAGCTAATTCTGCTCCTATAACTTATGAACTTATGAATGGGTATAAAACTACCTCTCTTTCGCATCTGCTCTTAGTTCTCAGCAAGTTGAGACTTTGGATTTTTTGGCTGCAGATCACCTTTGAAGAATTCAAGTCTCTCATGCTTATCATCTAGTTAATGGGTCTGTTGTGCACTTTCCACACACCATCGTTTTTTTCAGGTCATGCTTTAATTCAGTGCCTCATCTTTCAAATGCCTCTGGAGATACACATTAAAAGAAAAATAATCTTGAAAAGAACAGCGATATGCATTCTCAGTTAAGTTCTGTAAAATGATCGGAAAATCATTGCAGAATATGGCAGTCAAAAATTGTAATATAAATAAACACCTTGTTTCCTCGTTATGGTAAGAGTGAGAGCAATTAACTACTTGAAGGAGTTGTTAAACAGGAATCCTTCGGGGATACTATTTGAACTTTTACAATGTGCATCAATATTTAATCAAATAGAATATATTCATATACAATTCAGAGTGTGTACCAAAGTTTAATTCAGAGTGTGTACCAAAGTCAAAATGGTTCCAGATGCAGTCCTAAATCTCAAATTAGATCAGACAGGTCTTGACAGCATTTACCCAAAGATACTCAACATGAACTGCTTCATAAAACCTTATAAATGTAATAGATTTTTGGAATCAAGAATCATCCCCAGGGTCTCCAAAGACATACAGGTATGCAGGTAAATTGGCTTGGTTAATGTAAAAATTGTCCCTAGTGTGTGTAGGATAGTGTTAATATGCGGGGATCGCTGGACGGCACGGACCCGGTGGGCTGAAGGGCCTGTTTGTGCGCTGCATCTCCAAACTAAACGAGACTGGATAGCGTTTAGAACATAGAACATAGAAAAGTACAGCACAGGAACAGACCTGTTGGCTAACAATGTCTGTGCCAAACATAATGCCAAGATGAACTAATCTCATCTGCCTACACTTGATCCATACCCGTCCACCCCCAGCATTTCTATGTGCCTATCTAAAGCCTCTTAAACCCGACTATCTCCACAACTGCCTGCCTCCACAACTACCCCTCTCAGCACATTGCAGGCACTCACCACCCTCTGTGTAAAATACCTATCCCTCACGTCCTCTTTGAACTTTGTCCCTCTCACCATAAATTCGCCCTCTCTGCTTAACGTTTTGTCTTTGTGGTTGTGGGGCCAGTTGCATATTGTTACGTTTCTGCGTCAAGAATTCAAAGACATGGATTTAAAAGGATCAGAGAATGAGATCAAGAAAATAACAATTCTTCATTAATACTGCGAATTTGAAATCTGCTAAAATTAAAACATCTGGAAAATGCCCCGTATTTGTAAAATCACAATGGAACTTCATATTGTAGTTGCAAACCCGATTGATTTGTAAATATAAACCTGGTGTGCCCTGTACCTGTAGAGATGGGGAAAGTTGTTTTTGCACAGAGGGTGGTTTAAGTCTGGAATGCATTGCTCGGGTTGATAATGGAGGCAAATATGATAGTGGCATTTAGAAAGCTTTTAGATAAACATATGGACATGCAGGCAAAGGATGGATATGGATTATGTGCAGGCAGATAAGAGTTGGTCTTGGCATCATGTTCCACACAGACATTGTGGGCTGAAGGGCCTGTTTCCGCATTGTACTTTTCTATGTTCTGTAGGAATAAAATAGGTCATCTGACATCGATAAGCTGAGATAAAATTTCAAATGAGTTCATTCAAATCGATAAGGAAATACAGAACCATGACTAAGAACAGTGTGGGGCGGCACAGTGGTGCAGCGGTAGAGTTGCGGCCTTGCAGCACCAGAGACCCATGTTCAATCCTGACCACAGGTGCTGTCTATACGGAGTTTGTACGTTCTCCCCGTGACTGGGTGGGTTTTCTCTGGGTGCTCCATGGTCCTCTCAAATTCCAAAGATGTGTGGGGTTGTAGGTTAATTGGCTTCAAAAGCTGTCCCTAATGCATAGGATAGAACTAGTGTATGGGTGATTGTTGGTCGGTGCGGACTCTGTGGGCCGAAGGGGCTGTTTCCACACTGTAGCGCTAAACTAAACTAAACCTGCATATTATCACAAAATATTTAAATTTTTGCTTTTACTGCAATTACCACTTTTTAGGCTTGCAGTAAGCTCGTCCTATTTGGTCAGTCGAGACTGTGATGTCTATAATATTGTTACATATGACCTATCAATGAAACAATAGATTCACCATATATACAGTACATAAGAACATACTTGCTTATAATAAGACAAGATTAATACCTAGATCTATTTTTATGATAAATTAGATTTCATTTTGCTGGTAAGTTCTTTTTTCATGAACAGCACATTTTCAATTAACTTAAGACAACCTGCCATCTGCTTCAACAAATAGTCTGATTGAAGGACACTGATAGAAACCTGTGCAATGTGCCAATGGTAATACAGAGAGCAGCCTTCTGTGAAAGAAGTGTGACAATTGTTTTGCAACTTCATATTAATGATTCACTTTGCTGCACATTTGTCGCCAATTCATCATTGTCTAATAACATAGACTGTTTTGCTCTGGAAAATAACTCCTTGTAGATAAAAGGTTTGAATTTAAAAAGCCAATATCCGCATTATGAGTAATTTTAAGGGACTCGGAAATGCCTCTGCAACTTTATGAGAGGTTGTCAGATGACTCTTGGAAGAAATGTGCTTAGAATTTGCAACAAACTGCAGTAGCTATCCAGTACTATTAAGAAAGATGTAAGCAAACAAAACCAATTCTTTGTGAGAGCAATAAAACCAATTCAATGAATGAAATTAGACTAAAGTCTTATGTATTTATACTTGATAACATTATGGGTCAGGTTCCGATTTAAATAAATCACAGCGGGTCAGGCAGCATCTGGGGAGGGAATAAACAGGCCACATTTTGCTTCAAGAATTCCACAGATGCTGCCTGATCTGTGGTGATCTTCCAGCACTTTCTCAAGTTTCCAGCACCTGCAGTTCTTTGTGTCTCTCTTAAATAAATCTCTTCTCATCTAAACGTGTTAGTGTCTGCATTCCTATCAACACTAATTGTTTTGATGCTTCTTCTTCATGCATTTAAAATTATCCATGGCATTTTCAAATTTATTCCATGACATCTGTCAATGTGATTGTTGGGATCCTGCTTGTTGTCAGTGACAAAAGACTCTTTGGACTTAAACGCTCCCAAGGCTTCTTGCTGAAGGATATTGAAAGGTGACCTATTCTTATTGAGTTGGTGAGTTGAGTTCAATTAATTTAATAAATGTAATGTTAATGGCATGTATTAGATATTCACGGATTCTTTCAGTCAAAAGTCAGAAGACTGCGCAGTCAACTAACAGAAACACAAGCAAAATAGAATTTGTAACAACTTAGGGTGCCACAGTGCCACAACTTAGAGCCACTGCCTCACAGCACCAGAGACCCGGCTTCGATCTTAACCTCCGGTGCTGTATGCGTGGAGTTTGCATGTTGTCCCTTTGACTGTGCGGGTTTCATCCGGATGTTCCGGTTTCCTCCCAGATCCCAAAGGCCTGCGGATTTGTAGGTTAATTAGCCGCTGTAAATTACTCCTAGTGTGTAGGTGGTGGATGAGAAAGTGGGATGAGGAGCTAGTGTGAATGGGTGATCGATGGTTGATGTGCACACCTTTGTGCATACCAACCATCTGTGTGTCTCTGTCTCCACACAGACAGTGCCGATGTCAGCATCGAACTGGGTCTCTGGTGCTGTGAGGCAGCAGCTCCACCAGCCTCATCACTACATGGGCATTGACAACTGAAGAATCTGCATTTCCAGGTACACCAACTGTCAAATTTGTAACGTAAAACTAATTCTCAAATATACAAGTGTAAATTGTCCATAGTGTGTGTATGATAGTGTTAATGTGCGGGGATCGCTGGTCGGTGCGGACTCGGTGGGCCAATAGGGCGGCACGGTGGTGCAGCGGTAGAGTTGCTGCCTTACAGCGAATGCAGCGCTGGAGACTCAAGTTCGATCCTGACTACGGGCGCCGTCTGTACGGAGTTTGTACGTTCTCCCCGTGACCTGCATGGGTTTTCTCCGAGATCTTTGGTTTCCTCCCACACTCCAAAGATGTACAGGTTTGTAGGTTAATTGGCTGGGCAAATGTAAAAAAAAATTGTCCCTAGTGTGTGTAGGATAGTGTTAATGTGTGGGGATCGCTGGGCGGCGTGGACTCGGTGGGCCGAAGGGGCTGTTTCCGCGCTGTATCTCTAAATCTAAATCTAAAATCTAAAATCTAAAATCTAAAATCAAAAGGCTTGTTTCCATGCTGTATCTTTAAACTAAACTAAAAATATCACCCAGGCCACTGGCGCTGTGAGACAGTGGCACTGTGTGCTATGCCACTGCGCTGCCCTAAAGAGGATTTCTCAACTGAGAATGATGAGGCATTAAAGCAGATGTTGTCAAGCCTGATGTGTGCGACCTGCTTGAGCTTCAGCTGGGAAGAAGAATGACAGGCTTTGCCTCAGGGAACCAACCAGGAGAATGTTGGCCTGCCCCAGAGAGTGCCTGTCTACCCCAGGGAGGGGGTAGGCCTACTCCAGGAACACAGGCCTCGCCCCAGAGGTCCATCAGGAAGAGCGATGACCTGCTCCACAGGCCCACGAGGTTAGAGTGGAGCCTGCTTCAGGGTCCCCATGAGAGAGAAACTTGAAACATGCAATGTTTCTTAATGGGGACAGATGGTAAAGTCGATCGACAAACTAGATAATCCACTGCCAGGTGGTATTAATATTAAGTAATATTAAGACAGACACAAAATCCTGGAGTAACTCAGCGGGACAGGCAGCATCTCTGGAGAGAAGGAATGGGTGATGTTTCAGGTCGAGACCCTTCTTCTAGACCCAAAAATCACCCATTCCTTCTCTTCAGAGATGCTGCCTGTCCCGCTGAGTTACTCCAGCATTTTGTGTCTATCTTTGATTTAAACCAGCGTCTGCAGGTTTTTCCCACTGGTATTAATATTAGTTTATTTTCAATCTATTATTGGCTTCTTATTGCCACATTCACTGAGATACAATGATAAACTTTGTTTTGTATGCTTTTTTTTGTTTAGTTTAGAAATACGGCACGGAAACAGCCCATTGGTCCAATGAGTCCGCGCTGTCCAGCGATCCCCATACACTGGCACTATCCTACACAGACTAGGGGCAATTTTTACCAAAGCCAAATTAACCTACAAACTATACATGTTTGGAGTGTGGAAGGTTTCACCAGAGCACCCTGAGAAACCTACCCAGTCATGGGGAGAACGTATAAACTCCATACAGACGGGACCCATAGTCAGAATCAAATTCGGGTCTCTGGTGCCGTAAGGCAGCAACTCTACCGCTGTGCCACCATGCAATCCAGTCAAATGATACCATCCATGAATACAATCAACCCAAACACAAGTACAACAGGTAGTGCAAAAAGCAAAATAACCAGAGTGCAGAATATAGTCACAGCTACAGAGAAAGAGTAGATTAAAAAAATTGCAAAGATCACAATGAGGCAGGATTGGGAGATTGGAACCACACCTTTCGCATTTTTAGTGGTCCACTCAGCAATTTAATAACTGCTGGGGAGAAGCTGTTCCTGAAACTGGTGGGCTGTGTTCAAGCTTTTGTATCTTCTGCCTTCTTCTTTCGTGTCCATCATCCATGTTCCAAATGTTGACATCGCTGTCATCGTCCGTGCTGAAAAGTGAGCAAGCTTCCGGCGACAATCAGTGGGAGCCATCACTTGTACAGTAGATGATGGTGGTAGCAGAATTAGCTCAGGACACTTCCAGTTTCCAGCCCCGTGACGTGGATGCTTCTGCAAATGGACCATCTTCTGCCTGATGGGAGAGGGGAGAAGAGGGAATGCCTGGTGTGGCAATGATCCTTCATTATGTTGGCTATTTTCCCGAAGCAGTGTGAAGTGCAGATGGAGTCAACGGGAGGGTGGGGGGGGGAATGCTGGTTTGTGTGATGGACTGGGCAACATCTACAACTCTACATTTTCTTGCAGTTTTGGGCAGATCTGTTGGCAAACCAAGTTGTGATGCATCCCGATAGGATGCTTTCTGTGGTGCGATTGTAGGAAGTGGTAAGAGACATTGGGGACATGCCAAATTTTCTTCATCTTCTGATGAAGTAGAGGCTTAGATCCATGTTCTTGGCCATAGCGTAAATGTGGTTGGACAGGACAAATTGTTGGCAATATTTATGCCAAGAAACTTGAAGCGCTTGACTATCTCAATTTTAGCTCCATTGACGCTGAGTAAAGTGTACTCTCCATCCCACTTCCAGGTCAATGACTAGATTAACAGTTGAATATAATGCCAATTTGTTGCTTTGTTGACCTATGTGTTATCTGTGTGGTTCTATGATCCTTCCTGCATCATCAGTCTCCTTGTACCATCTGGGTGCTAGTTGAACAGAACTGGGGGAATAAGCTTCATGATTCACTGCCACTCTTTTGCCTGGTAATTTAAAGCGCAGGTTTGTACAGAATATGATTGTACAGCATAACTGGTTGTCTTAATCAAGTGAGATTATAAAAAAACACTGCCTGTTTGCAAGCTGTTTTAGATACAGAACTACAATATCAAATATACCTGGTTATCATTGATTCTTTTTGTATCATGTTTTTATGAACTCACCAACTTGGTGAGAAAGCTCTTGCATCCGAATCACATATTGCTGGGCTGAATTTCAGCGGATGAAACTTCTCAGCACCATTTCTATCCTTTTCACTGTCAACTGACTTTTAATTAAAGTGGCGATCAAACACTAAAATAGTTTGAATCTTTCATTCAAACACGAGTATATATATATATAGAAAAAGACATTGGTCAGAAGCAATGTAGGCCTATTAAAACTCCAGGATCTGTACAGTATACAGATGATGTTATCAATGGGAACAAGAAAATAAATCATAAAGGTGTCAATTTTTACAATATTGGGTGGGAATAGCAATTGATGTACTCTAAGAAAACGAATGTTGAACAACTCACCAAACTTAACATAAGTAGTATAATAACGATGAAGAAAGTAATGGCACCACATGATAAATTTCCATCTTTGTGTTTTAAAGGAAGTAGATGAGTTATCACAGATATAATTTTCAAAATTTCTGTTCAATTGACATCCTTCAAATAATACATTTTGTGCACTGAGAAAGGTATGAGAAAAAAGAGAGTGTAAATTTGTTTGTATGAGATTCATTATTGACTGTACACTGAAAGAACCAATATGGAGATAAAAGGGTCACACTTTATATGCAGTCGGCCATTGACCTCACGAACCATGGTGGATTACACATCTCAGTCTGTATCAATGGTGCTGAAGTGGAGATGGTTTCAAGTTCCTTGGTGTAAACATCAACAACAAGTTATCCTGGTCCAACCACATTGGCGCTACAGTCAAGATCGCATACCAATGCCTCTTCTTCCTCAGAAGGTTAAGGAAATTTGTCATGTCTCCAATGACACCAATTTCTACACGTGTAGAAATTTCCATAGAAATCATATCTGGATGCATCACAGCTCGGCATGGCAACAGCTTTGCCCAATACCATGAGAAATAGGAAAGTAGAAGCAAGGAACTGCAGATGCTGGTGTATCCCATGTGCTTGAATAACTCAATGGGTCAGGCAGCATCTCTGGAGATAAAGGGATGCGTGGTGTTTCGGGCCAGGGCCCTTCTTCAGGCAGAATTGCAAATTGTCTTGAACGGAGCCCAGTCTATCACACAAATCACCCACCCCTTCACTCTCCTGTACACATCAACTGCATCCATACATAATGCTGCTTAGGAAAAGTAGTCCACATAATCAAGGGCCACTCGCACCTCGGTCATTCACTCTTCTGTCCTCACAGCTGGGCAGAAAGTGCAAAGCATTGACAGCACGTACCACAGGATTCAAGACACCTTCTTCCCCGCTGTTATCAGACTCTTGAACAGACCTCTCATATGCTAAGGATGAATTACTTAACCCTTGCTTTCCCTCACTCTCTCCATCCCCTCCCACTTCCCAGTTCTCTGACCAGTCTTACTGTCTCCGACTACATTTTGTCGCTGTTTGCTTTGTTGTTACCTTCTCCCAACTACCAATGATCTACTCTACATTGTCCTTAATCTCCATTCCCGTTGTCCCTTTTTTCACACCTTATCTACATACTGTCCACTCCCCTGACAGCAGTCTGAAGAAGGGGCTCGTCCTGAAACGTCACCCATTCCTTCTCTCCAGAGATGCTGCCTGTCCCGCTGAATTACTCCAGCACTTTGTGACTATTTTCAATCTACCTCGCAGTTGCCTTTGCAAATTTCGATCTGCTCTTTCTCTGCAGCTACAACACTCGATTCTGCACCTTGTTGATTTTCTCTTTTTGCATTACCTGATGTTATGGTTTGCCTGGATAGCACGTATAACCACCTTTTAATGAATCTCTGCACACATAACAATAATAAAACAATACCAATGTCAACAAATAGCTAAACTTTTAACATTATTACAAAATTGATTGAAAAAGGGGTTCCCGTGGATATTATTTACTGATAGGAAATGCCACGCAAGGTCTGCCACCTTATGTCAAGGCTTGTGAAATTGAAGGTGATTTATTGACCATCTAGGAGATCGGCTCAATGGCAGAAAATTTCCACATTGGATGAAAAATATGAAGTTTTCAATTTTTATTTTTATTGCAATAATCATGCCTGATTACTTTGAAACCTTCACATCATGAAGTTTGTCATTTGGTATTTATTATGAAATTTTTCATCCAGTGGGGTGGCACAGTGGGCGTGGCTCAGTGGTGCAGCGGCAGAGTTGCTGCTTTACAGCACCAGAGACATGGATTCGATCCTGGCTATGCTGTCAGTATGGAGTTTGCATATTCTCCCTGCGACCGTGTGGGTTTTCTCCAGGTGCTCTGGTTACTTCCCACATTTCAACGATGTGCAGGTTTGTAGGTTAATTGGCTTCTGTAAAATTGTTCCTAGTGTGTAGGATAGAAAGATGGTGACCACTGGTCGGTGTGGACTAGGTGGGCCGAAGGGCCTGTCTCCTTGCTGTATCTCGAAACTAATCCATTTTCGTAGTTTATAAATGCTTGCTCATAGTTGCGTTTAACATCATCTGACATGTTATGCCATTTTCCTAATGAAATCCTTCAGGGTTAATCACTGTCTCTTTATTAGTTAAGTAATAATTATTGCAAATAAAAAAAGACAACAATTGTAGGCAGGTGGTCTTATCTAAAGGTATTATAACAGGAGAAAAGGAAGAAAGATTAATACCTTAGAAGTTGCTTCACCAGAACAATTAGGTTAAATATAACAGGAGTGAAAGGTAAAATGAATAGTTACACACTCTTCAAGAACCAGTGGGATTAATTTGTAGTACACAACAGTTACTAGTTTATTGGGTATTCAATCATCTCTGGTGGTATAATTCTCACCTCCTTCTCATAAAAGTTGCAGATGCAAGGCCCATTAAGTCCATAATTTTAATTGGCTTTTGTGCAATATGAAGTTGTAGTTAGGCATCTTCCCTTAGGGATAGGATCTTAAACACAAGCCCACTTTGCCTGCTCAGATGGATATGAAATATGCTATGAAAGGTGTATGGAATAAAAGGAGGAGATTTTGGTATAATATTATTCATGTAATCATTGCCACTAATAACAAATGAGATGCTTTACAGTTTATTCATTCCTTTACGGTTTAGAATTTTTTGGTGCACAAACCAGCTCTTTCACTGTAAACATCGTGGTTCATGAAAGGCTCAGGATACAGATGCAGCTTTTATTCCCTCTGTCCTGTTCCGGCATTTGATATGATCATTGGCAGAACTCAACCTCAATTCTACGTATCTTCCCTTGATACACTTGCTCAACAAAGATCCATCTGTCTTAGTCTTCTACATGAAATGAAAAATAAAACAAACAGTTGGAGAATCAATCTGAAGGTCCTGCCCTGAAACATCATCTGTCCATTCCTTCCACAGATGCTGTCTGACCCATTGAGTTCCTCCAGCACTTTGTTTTTTGGATCAAACCTCCAAGCATCTGCAAGTTTATGTTTCTCCACTTGAAAGTTGGATGAATTTGGCTTGTTGAGCAGCATTTGAGGGGGCAGTTTTCAGGTCAAGATCCACGATCAGGACAGAGAGTGGACAGGGAAGTTAGATCAGAGGAGATTTATCAGGATGTTGCCAGGATTAGATGACCTTAGTTAAGGGGAGAGATTGGATAGTCAGGGACACAAAGTGCTGGAGTAACTGAGTGGGTCAGGTAGTGTTCCTGGAGAACATGGATAGGTGTAAGAAAGAACTGCAGATGCTGGTTTAAATCGAAGGTAAACACAAAATGCTGGAGTAACTCAGCAGAACAGGCAGCATCTCTGGGCAGAAGGAATGGATGACGTTTCGGGTCTGAAGAAGGGTCTCGACTCGATACGTCACCCATTCCTTCTCACCAGAGATGATGCCTGTCCCGCTGATTCACTCCAGCATTTTGTGTCTATCTTCGAACATGGATGGGTGATGTTTTGGCTCGATAGTCTGGGCTTGTTTTTCCTCTAACATGGGAAGCAGAAGTGCGACGTGATTGACGTATATATAATTATGAGTAGTAGGTAGAGTAAATGACATGAGTATCAAAAACAAGATGATATTAGTGTAAGGTGAGAGGATGGAGTTTTAAAGGGGATTTAAGGGGAACGTTTATTTACACAGAAGTGTTTGATAGCCACTTGTGTATGTCTTGATTGTACTCAAGTCTTGCAAGTTCAGATTTAATTGAATAACATGCAAACAAAAGCTTTTTACTGTACCTCAGTACATTTGACAATAATAAATAAATACCAATACCAATCTGGAACCTGCTGCAAGAGGTGGGGGGTGGAGTCACTATGTCTAAGAGACATTTAAGCAGACACCTCGACAGGCAAGTCTTACTAAGGTGCAGACCTAATGCGGGCAAAATGGATTAGTATAAATGGCAAAAAGATCAGCTAGGTTGTGATGGACTAAACAGTGTTTTCTCTGCTGTCTGTTCTTAACAAAGGATATAATAATATAATAATAATAAGCATTTATTTTATATAGCGCCTTATCGGGTGCTCAAAGCGCTTTACAAAAACAATCAACATAAAAACAAACAGACAAACTATCCTAACGGAAAAGCGGCGAATAAACAACGCCAGCGTCCTCTCACGTCAGGGTCCGGCAGTAGACAACAAAAAGCATAGGACACACAGATACAATTTTTACACAAACAGCCATCACAGTGATTGCTCTAGGCATACCCTCACTGTGATGGAAGGCAAAGAAAAGTCTTATCTCCTCCTCATTCTTCTCCCGTGGTGCCACGAGGTGATCGAGGCTCCCAACTTTTTGAAGCCCCCACCGGGCGATGGAAAGTCCCAGGGCCGAGCCGAGCAGGCCGATGAAAGTCCTGAGCCCCCACCGGGCGATGGAAAGTGCTGCGGCCGAGCCACGCAGGGTGATGAAGGGCCTGCGAGCGGGTCGATCGTACCTCGCGCTTCGGGGTGGTCGAAGCTGCTACGGCTGGAGCTCCCAAAAGTCGGTCGCCAGCCAGGGACCTGCGAACTCCCGATGTTGCGGTCTGCAGGGCCCACGGCCGAAGCCTCCGAGATGGTAAGTCCAGGCCCTGCGACTGGAGTCTTCAAGGTCGATCCCAGCTGGAGGCCGCCGACTCCACGATGTTAGGCCGTAGCGCGAACGGAGATACGACACGGTAAAGGTCGCATCTCCGTTGAGGAAGAGATTAGAAAAAAGGTTTCCCCCAACCCCCCCACCACCCCCCACATATACAGAGTTAAAAATAGAACAAAACGTACATTAAATGATGACAATAGACAAAAAAACAAAAAAAAGACAGAGAGACTGCCGGTGAGCCGCAGCTGCAGAACACAGCCACGCCCCTTTTATACACAATATTGTTTATAGTATATGCAAATCCTTATCCTAAATGAAAGTCAGAACCAAAGTCCAAGGGATATATATATAGGGCATTTTTATTTTCTGATTTTCTTATCTGAATGGTGTGTGAATGCCTCTTACTTCCAAAAACATTGTCACAGTGCATATGCTGACGCAATGGGGCACAAGAGAACAGTATTCTTTACAACATTTTAGTCACTGTCATGAATATGAGGGGATATTGTGGATGATTGGTCATTACGCCACACTTATTGCCCATCTGAAGAAGCACTTGGCTTGTAAATATCCTATTAGTGGCATTTGCACTACTCCGTCTTTTCTGATGAAACTAATCTCCAACGGTAATGGGTCACTGCCCGTGAATAATTTAAAGCAGTTATGAAGGGGTGGATTCCATCAGTGCTGGAGAGTCTGCCATTTCCTGACATTTGAAATGTTTTACTTCACCAGTTCCCCTGTAGGTCCAATTGCAGCCAGGTTTTATTACTGCTGTGAAAGCAATTGAAGCAGCCCTCCATAAACCCTTCAGAAGAAAAGACTGAGCAGCTGTGATGCACTTTTCTCAGCAGAGGACTGCTTCCTCCGTGCTGCTGCCTGCGACCAATTCTGTTCCTTAAAACAGTTGAATGCCACCTCCTTATTGCTTTATTCAAATATCATTGCACTGTTTGTTCCCTGATGGTTCTTTCAGCTTTGATCGGGAGAAATGACATGTTGCTCCCAAAACCTACGGCAGCATAAGATCCACTGACCGATCTGTAAAGTTGACCAGTGGGAAATAAAGCTTCCTGGTTTAGTAGAGTTTACAATTGCATTCTCCTCGAGGCACTGACCTCCGAAAGTGACAACACAGGTAGACTAGTTGGTGAAGGTGGCTTTTGGCATGCTGCCCTTCATCAGCTGGGGAACTGAGTAAAGAAGTTGGGATGTAACGCTACGTTATACAAGAGCCAAGAGGAACAATATAAAACAGTATTAAAATGCGATTATTGCAGTTTTTGATAATGCAAAGATAGAGCAGATTTCTTTTACATAGGTAAGTTTCCGCACTGCTTGAGGTAATGGGAATGCAAAGTTTGAAACTGCACGATATTGACTTTTGTGTCTTCAAACATGACCAGATATAACTGTCGATGGTCACGTGCAGTTAAAATGAAACACGGTTTTTCCTGAGTTGTCCTTGGAAGTGGCTTGCATTGCCAACCTAGTTGGTCCAAGAGACGGGGGTTGTACACTTCTAGCCTTGAAGCATATTCCACACGAAAACCTGCATCAAAATATGGGGGGCGCCACACCAATTTCTCAGTAGTCCACAGGGGATTTATTTATTTCATACACAATTTGCAAGGCGGGAATCTTTATGATTTATGAATTTCGGATATAAGCGTTTTCATACGTAATCATAGCATGTTATTTCCAAATGTTCACCAGATGCTTGAAGATAAAAACACAATCTCCTGCCCAGATGTGATCTCAAAGAGACATCCTCATCAGGAATAATTGCTTCATGTAGTGCTGTAGACTTGGGGCAGAGTTTCCTTTGAGCGGTGAATCAGATTTGAGAATGTACAACACATAGCCTTAGACAGACATTCGAACACAAGAACAACAAATGCAAGAAACATTCAGTTAATATTTCAGATCTCTTTCCATCCATGCTGCCTGACGTGCCGAGTGTTTCCAGCATTCCCTATTTAATATTCACAATAAAGTTTTGATTTCCATATCATGAATAGGTTAACCTATGAAGAGCATCTGTCGGCACTAGACCTGCACTCATTTAGAAGAACGAGGGGGACCTCATCGAAGCATACAGAATAGTGAAAGGTTTGGATAGAGTGGATGTGGAGAGGATGTTTCCACTAGTGGGAGAGTCTATGATGGAGGTCATAGCCTCAGAATTAAAGGACGTTCTTTTAGGAAGGAGATGAGAAGAAATTTATTTGTCTGTGGAATTCTTTGCAACAGAAGGCTGTGGAGGCCAAGTCAGTGGATATTTGTAAAGCAGAGATTGATTTTTGATTAGTACAGGTGTCAGAGGTTATGGGGAGTAGGCAGAAGAATGGGGTTAGGAGAGATAGATCAGCCATGATTGAATGGCGGAGTAGACTTGATGGGCCGAATGGCCTAATTTTACTCCTATCACTTATGACCTTATGAGATACCCTTAAATTAGAAAGAGCGGGCATTGGGGCAATCAATAAAATACTTTTTCTCCCAACTCCCAAACATTGAATATTTTTAAAGCAGAGATAGATCGATTCTTAACTAGTCTGATGTCAGATGTTATGGGGAGAAGGCAGGAGAATGGGATTAGGAGGAAGGGATAGATCAGCCATGATTGAATGGTGGAGTCGACTTGATGGGCTGAATGGCCAAATTCTGCTCCTATTACCTATGACCTTATGAACTAACCTGCCATTTCGTTCAATTTAGTTTATCGTCACGTGTACCGAGGTACAGTGAAAAGCTTTGGTTGCGTGCTAACCAGTCAGTGGAAAGGCAATCCATGATTACAATCTATCCATTTACAGTGTATTGGCTTCATTTGGCCTGGCTGATCCTGCAACACTACCAGGACAATGGGCGTTATGGCCAGCTTAAGAATTCTGCACTTGTAAGAACCTGGACTTGAAAATGGTGGCACAACCTGGCGACTCTTGTGTACCGTTTCAATATACTTTTCCTATACACTTGTACTGATTCTAAGATGTGCTTATGTATGGTAATACCTTTACTGAACTGTCTTCAAAAAAGAATTTGACTGCACCTCGGTACATGTGACAATAAAGTAGCATTGAAGGTATTTATTCACAAAATGCTGGAGTAACTCAGCAGGTCAGGCAGCATCTCAGGAGAGAAGGAATGGGTGACGTTTCGGGTCGTTTAGTGGGTGACGTTTAGTGATACAGTGTGGAAACGTCACCCATTCCTTCTCTCCTGAGATGCTGCCTGACCTGCTGAGTTACTCCAGCATTTTTGTGAATAAATACCTTTGATTTGTACCAGCATCTGCAGTTATTTTCTTACACATAAAGTTGAATCATTGTAGAAATTTTGCAGTTGGCTACGAAAATAAACCCTGCAAAAGTAGTTCTGGAAGGAACAAATCCTTTGAAGTATTTAAACATCTGCTCAGGAACAACCTGCAGGTGAGTCACCTATGGTTTATAAAGCATTTATATGTGCTTGGCTATTGTATTAGTGATGTCTTGTGGGCTTTGTCTGACAATTGAAGACATTCAGTCGCCTTATTACATAAGCATATCACATGCATGGTGGCCCAAAGCATAAATTCTGCTCCAAGCTAATTGACACCACCAGCATTTAGTGACCACCTCATTAGCTTCAGGTTTATTCCATAGTGCATAAAAAATGATGAACTTTCTAGCCATTCGTGTTTTTTTCTTATGGCTTATCATAGGACTTTTCTTTTGCAAACTACCTGCTGCATTTTTGTATTTTACAATTCAAATAAATGGATGCATTTTAATTTCCCAATGATGTGAAAGGATCTATTTCAATGCAATTTAAGCTTTCTGTTTAGACGGGTCAAGGGACTTTTTTAATGATTTATTACACTATAGACAAAAGCCTAATGTTATCAGTGTGAGCCTTTGTTTATACCTTAATTAAATTACCACAACACTGTTCTCGAAAATGGCATTGTGCTAAAAAGTCTAGAAATAAGTGCTCTGAGTGAGTATTTTATAATTCCAAGCAACTTGTTTGGAAATGTAGTTTAAATAAGCATAAAATGTAAAATGCATCACTATTCCCCAGCACGATAAAGCCATTCAGAACAACACAAAACAGTTTTAAAGTGTGATTACTGTCATTTTTGATAATGCCACAAAATTTGAGCAAATTTCTTTTCAACAGATAAGTTTCCCACTGCTTGAGGTAATGGTAATGACAATTGCAGTGACCATTAACAGAGAATGTGGAAATGCAATTTCCCTCCGTCCTCTTTTCTGTTGGTTGACTAATAATTTTAATTCAAGATTGATAATCTCCATCTGAAAGGCATCATCAGTGGGAGTTTACTTTTGTTTAGTTCAGTTCTGTTTAGTGATACAGTGTGGAAACAGGCCCTTCAGCCCACCAAATCCGCAACAACCAGCAATCCCCGCACAATAATACTCTCCTACACAGGATAGTGTGATCCTACACAGGATTGTTTGGCACAGGAATCCCATGGTGGCATTTGAAGAGAAGAAAGTATTGAGGTTTTGAATGAAGACAGACACAACAGGTTGGAGTAACTCAACAGATGAGGTAGCATCTCTGGAGAAAAGGAATAGGTGATGCTTGAGGTCGAGACTCTCTTCTTCAGACTGAGAGTCAGGGGAAAGGGGAACGAGAGATGTAAATGGTATGTAGGAGAAATGAATGGAAGATATGCAAAAAACACTAATAATCAAGGGCATGTGGGGCACACAATAGAACATTGATGGGCGTGGGATAGGTGACAATGAGTAAACGGACAGACAAACTCAACAGGACGACAGAAAAACTGGTGAAACGACTAGGGTGGGGGAAGGACGGGGAGAGAGGGGATGCAAGGGCTACTTGAAGTTAGAGAAATCAATATCTAACAGGCTTTCCTGGTAAAAATGTACATGGCAGTGTGGAAATAATGGGCAGGAGGAGTATGGAGTCACAGTCTGGAGGAGAAGTGGGACTGCTTGGTGGCAGATTATACTGTGGAATCTGAAGAAGGTTTATAAAATTTATGAAGAAATAAGGAAATGCAGATGTTGTTTTATCAAGGAAAGACAGAAGAACGGTCCCGGCCCAAAATGTCACCTATCCATGTTCTCCAGGGAAGCTGCCTGATCCACAGAGTTACTCCGGCATTTTGTGACGTTCCTTCTCAAAAATGATATTAGTTTTACCTTGGCTTCTCTACCTTTTACTCTCCTTATAATGATCAGAACCTGCACGCCCCACCAATTTACCATTAACAAGTCTTGACATGGATCAAGATACCTAATGTGTTGTTAGCTACTGCCTTTAAGCCATTTCCACACATCTTATCACAAACGGTGGCGCAGCGGTAGAGTTGCTGCCTTACAGCGAAAGCAGCGCTGGAGACTCAGGTTCGATCCTGACTACGGGCGCCATCTGTACGGAGTTTGTACGTTCTCTCTGTGACCTGCGTGGGTTTTCTCCGAGATCTTCGGTTTCCTCCCACACTCCAAAGACGTAAAGGTATGTAGGTTAATTGACTGGGTAAATGTAAAAATTGTCCCTAATGTGTGTAGGATAGTGTTAATGTGTGGGGATTGCTGGGCGGCGTGGACTCGGTGGGCCTAAGGGCCTGTTTCCGCGCTGTAGCTCTAAATATATATATTTTTTTAAAATAAATAAACATTCCCTTTGTTCTGCATCTCCATCCCCCATCTTCTCTACTACTGAAAACAAAGTTGTGTATCTCTTTCTCCCAGGTCTGACAGAGGGTTGCTGACCTGAAATGTTGAGTGTTTTGCTTTCCGCTGATGCTGCCTGACGTGGAGCTTTTCCAGCATTTCCTGCTTTTCGTTCAGAGTCTGCATGGGATGCATTTCCAATTTAATATGGCAGCTGGGTCTTTGAGTTCCAATTTTCAATTGAAATGGAGTTACCACTTGAAAGAAGCAGGGATGGGTCATCCTGTTCACAACAATCCCACCAATCACCTCATTCACATGTAGACTATCAACCCTGAATTAAAATTGTTATTCAATTAACAGAAACGAGGAGGGAGGAAGGCTGCATTTACAAAATGGTGTCAGCTGCTTTATCACCCTTTCCAGCCCCATTAGCACCAACTGTTTCATATCAGGTTTACTCCATTAGATATTAACTTACACAGGTGGTCAGTTTCTATTATATTTCACATATAAACTCAAGGAATCTCAGAATACAAAGGAAAATAAGTCATTCTAGTACTTGAAAGTCGATTAACTCTGTGCTAGTTATAATTAAAAACTAACAAATGGTAATTAAGTCACAAACCTTGTTGTAAGATTATATGAAGGAACACAGTTTAAAATCTAGTGAAGGATTCTATCAAGATAACAGTAGAAAATAATCCAAGGACTCCGACAAGCAGTAAAAATAAAGGTGAAGTCAGCAGTTTGCAGAGAAAAGAGTGAGATTCTGAGGGTAGAATTTCATGCTTGTTCACACACGAGTGTTGCCTGCCAGTTATTCTTGCCTCCTGGTATGCAGTTCCATTGAGAACTGCATAAGGCTGCTGCAGATAGTGCTGCTGTTTCTCAGTCCCAGAGATCCAGGTTTGATCCTGCCTTTAAGAGCTGTTTGTGTGGAGGCTGCGTATTCTTCCTATGCATGTTGTGATTCCCAGGGGCTTTGGTTTGTTTCCACCTGCCAAAGTCATGCTGGCTGTCAGATTAAATACTTACCATCAGTTGCCCCTTGCGGTGATGGGTAGTGGAAAGAAGGTGGGGATGGGAGAGGAGAGGTGAGTTTAGTGAGGATAGATGCTCAATGAGCAAACAGCCCTGTTTTGGTGCTGTTTGCTTCCATAACTGAAGGTTGTGAAGGCAACACCCTAATCTGCACTTGTTTAACAATCAACCTCAATTTCTTTTGCAGGAAAAACTGAAGAGCAGCTGGTGAAACGATGCAACTCCCTGAAGGATGGGAATCAGTCATCAAAGCTCATAGAATCATACAGCAATGGAAACAGGCCTTTTGGCCCGACTCATCCATGCTGACCAATATGCCTGTCTATCCTAATCTTATTTTCTTGCTCTTGCCCAATAACTGTCCAAATGCTTTTACATGCTGTCATTGTACTGGCCTCTACCATCTCCTCTGGCAGCTCATTTAATAAACCCACCACCCTCTGTGAAAAAATGTCCCTCTGATCTCCAGAAACAAAACTAAGAGCCACTAGCAGTCTGTGTTTCTCTTCACAATACTCTTCTTTATCTTATCCTGTCATTTCACTGACAAGAATATTTCCCACAAAATGCACTATAGACAGCAAATAACATTAAGCAATCCTTTCGTGAAAGTATTACATTGCCTCAACTGATTATTAAGAATTAAAAGAGAAGGCTATAGTGATGAAGCAAGATAACAGAATGACAGTTAATGATGTTAATCAGAAAGAAAAAAATAGTAAGTGATGCTGAGCATGAATATGTTCCCATTTCAATGTTATCTTTTGCTGCTACATTTATTTTGTTCATGTGGAGCTCAAACAATGTAAACTACATCCGCTGCAAACCACCAAGGTAACATATTGGTTTTGTTATTATGTTTAATGGCGCGTACATTGTTTGAGAATTGGAGCAAGAGAGTCTGACTGCAATATGTCCTACCGGTGCCCCTGCAAGAAGAAAAACTAATGGGTGTAAAACCTCTTGAAGATAAAGTGGCGATGGAAACAAATGAAACATAGAAAATAAAATGTCCTGTTTTCTGCAGACTTGGCTGTGAGAATATTTCCCCGAAAATCATAAATGGCATCAATGATCCCTTTGCCTGTAATACACCACACTCTAAATGGCTCGATTGTAATCACGTATCGTCTTTTCTCGCTGACTGGTTAGTACACAACAAAAGCTTTTCACTGTACCTCAGTACACATGACAATAAACTAATTAAAGTCACATAGCAAATTAAAGTCACATAGCAGATTTCTGGTGCAGAGTTCCAAACGTAATCACCTTGGGCATTGTATGGTGTTGCCTAGAACTCGACCACAAACAAGTATAGGCTTCTCTCCATTACCGTATCATCCTAGCAGAGTAATAACCCATGCCTCCAGAGTGCCTTTGCAGTCTTTTGGAACCCTTACATGCTTTAAGTTATTTATTGTTTTTAATATCGGGGGAAAGTGATGGTTTCACATGCAACTCTGAATGCTGGGAATTATCTGTTAGGGGAGCAGAGCTCTTATCATGTGTCTGAGGGCAAATAAGTCGAGGTCCTTTATCTCTGACCTCTATGTGACCCACTGTCAGTCTCGTAACTGGAGTTCCCGGACTGCATACTGCATTCCAGAGATACTAGTCTGAAATATTGACTGTTTCTAACAGGAGATTTACTGCTATAATTGAATTACATTGGCTTCCTCGCATCTTCATTAATAGATTGCTCGGGAGCCAAAAGTCCCTTTGATACAGCAATACATGACCGTAATGCTAAAGAGGAACAATTGGAATATAATTAAACTTGGCAAAAGCGTGTAATTACATACAAATCCCAAGTTCTTCTGTGTTTTTGTTCATACTGGCTCACAAGGAACCAGGGAAGAATCTTTCTTGAAGTTAGCTTCAGAACACCAGGCTGCACAGTAGCACAGTGGCAGAGTTGCTGCCTTAGAGCGCTTGCAGCGCTGGAGACCCGGGTTCGATCCTGACTATGGGTGCTGTCTGTACGAAGTGTGTACATTTTCCCCGTGACCTGCGTGGGTTTTCTCCAAGATCTTCAGTTTCCTCCCACACTCCAAAGACGTACAGGTTTGTAGGTTAATTGGCTTGGTATAAGTGTAGATTGTCCCTCGTGTGTGCAAGATAGTGTTAATGTGCGGGGATTGCTGGTCAGTACGGACTCGATGGGCCAAAGGGGCTGTTTCCACCCTGTATCTCTAAACTAAAGTGAACTAAACTAAACAAATGGGAGGCTTCAAATTCCATCTTTCCCTTCTCCTTAAAGTGCTTTTGGCAACCTGAATGACCACTTGGATTGAAAATGGGCTAGTTATTAGGACAATTGGTTGAGTTTAGTTTAGAGACACAGCGTGGAACCAGGTTCTTTGATCCACTGAGAATTAATTGTTAGTCAAAAAATTGTATGTTCATGACACAGTCCGCCCGAGAAACGATAAAATCTGGCCTGACATGTACATCAAGTATTGAGGATGTTCTGTACCCTTGGAGCAAGTGCTTATGGGTAAGCTATTAAACTAAGGCTTTGTCTATCTCTCATCATAATATTTCAAACAACAGGATCTGCCCTGGTTTTGTGGCTACATTTATCCTTCAATTCAGTGTAGTTGGAAGCAAATCATCCATTAATTTTCACATTGGTATTAGTATAAGCTTTCCCACCATACAACAATGATTACACGTAAAACATTCATTATCTTTAAAATTCTTCGCTGGTGTCTTAAGGCAATGACGGAAGCTCTATAAATGGATCTGATGTGTGTACACACACGCATACGCACACACAGCATACACACACACACACACACACGCGCGCACACACACACACACAGATAAATATATATATATATATATATGTATGTACATATGTGTGCTGTGTGTGTGCACATACACACACACACTTTTGTTTACTATTTACTACACATATACCATTTTTTTTCATATGTCCTCCAGCAACTCTCTGAAGATCAGATTTTTGGACTTGGTATGCAAGTCTTCAGGAAGATCTATTATACTTTCCTTGGTTTTATTAGTTTCTGTTCGTCTAACTGAGCAAAACCACTATACCAGATCTTTAAATTACTTTGCTAATGATGTGAAGCCTTCTGTTGCTGATGTGAAGTTATAATTACCTCATGCAGATGAGTATGTTCCTGGAGGAAGTGCTATTTGTATCAGGGAGTTGCTACGAGGAAGGGAGACATGAAGTATTCTTTCAGACCCCAGCAAAGCGTGTTACAAAGCAAAAAAAGATTCTACACAAGGTTGCATGAAAATCTGCAAATGATCAATTTGAGACATGTTGAAATAGTGGCTGAGTAATTTTATACCAATGGAATTAACTGCTGAAAGTAAATGTTAGCCATCAATATTGCACAGCAATCTAATGGAAACTTATCTAACTTTTCCCCAGTGACTAGATTGCCTTTTTATGCTGATTCCAGGCCGCTGTTACAAACTTAGATCTGTGACTGAATTTTTTCAGATTTATGGGCATTTTTTAATCTCCTGTATACTAGGATCTTATGCACCCAATTTGATGAACAATCAGGCCGACTTAGCCATTTCTAGGTTAGTACAGTAACATTCCCTTAGTGAGACACAAAATGCTGGAGTAACTCAGCGCAACAGGCAGCATCTCTTGCTAGAAGGAATAGGTGACATTTCGGGTTGAGGCTGTCTGAAGAAGAGTATCGACCCGAAATGCTACCCATCCCTTCTTTCCAGAGATGCTGCTGGTCACACTGAGTTACTCCATCATTTAGTGTCTATCTTTGGTGTAAACCTGCATCTGCAGTTCCTTCCTAAACATTCTCTTAGTGATTACTATCTACTCATCAAAATGGCGGCACTGCCCTAGCAGCTGCCGCTCACCTGCGGTCCATTTGTCTTTGTGTTTTTGTTGTTTTTTTTGGGTCTTAATTGTAGTTGTGATGTGGTGTTTTTGTGTTTGTGTACTATGTGTGTATGTGGGGGGGAGGGGGAAACTAACACTGTAAATAGATGTCCCTTCAGAACGGAGACCCGACCTTTGTTTTCTGGGCCGTGTTTCCGTTCCTGCTGCGGCCTACCATCGGCCCAACTCCTGGAGCTGTCGGCCTCCGGGGCTCTGGTTCGCAGAGCCTGCGGATCGGACTTACCACCACCGGAGCCGGCCGTCTTCGGAGGCTGCGGGAGCGGCTGCGACTGCGACTGCGGCTGCGACTCGCCTTAGGCTCGGGCCGCGTGGATGCCGACATCGGGAGCTCCAGCAGCGGCAGCGTGTTCGCCCGCCCCGGATCGCGGGGCTTGGGGCGCGGACATTTCACCGTCCGGCGCGGCCTAAGATAGGCCGCGGGATATTTCTCTGCTGGGCGGGGGCTTCAATGTCGGGAGCCACGACCGCCCCGACGTGCAGCAACAGCGGCAGCAGCGTGTTCGCCCGCCCCGGATCGGACTTATCATCGGCGGAGCCGACCGTCTTCGGAGGCTGCGGGAGCGGCTGCGACGCGACGCGCCTTGGGCTTGGCCCGATGTGGACCGTCCGGTGCGGCCTGCAACCACAACAACCTGACTGCGGGCGAGGACAGCGGGAGAAGGGAAAGACATTGTGGCCTTCCATCACAGTGAGGAGAGAGAGGACTGGAGGAGACTCACTGTGATGGATGTTTCTTTGATGGATGTTTCTTTTTTGTGTGTTTTTTGGGGTTGGGTGGTTTGAGTGCCTATTTAATGCTTTTATTGTTGGACTGTGTTTTTGGGGGTTTTGGGGTGTGTGATTTGAATGCCTATTTAATGCTTTTATTGTTGGACTGTGTTTTGGGGGGTTTTTGGGGTTGGGTAATTTGGGTGCCTGTTTAGTGCTTTTATTGTTGGACTGTGGGTGATTGAATTAACATTTTGTTCAAGATGGCCGCGCCGTTGTGTTTGGCTGCCTGCCACTGTATGTTTCTTTTTTTTCCTAGTCAGATGTGCAGCACTTTGGTCAACGTGGGTTGTTTTTAAATGTGCTATACAAATAAATTGACTTGACTTGACTTGACTACTCATGACTGTGTTATCCAAGGATTGTAAACATAGTCTCCTTCACAAACCAATTAGCCCCCCTCAAAGGCTTGTCCTATTTTTTGACGGTTGCCATTTGCGAATGTTATGTATGGAATCTTTTGTTGATTAGTTTGGTTTAGTTTACAGATACAGTTCGGACACAGGCCCTTCGGCCCACCCTGTCTGCACCGACTAGCGATCCATGCACATTAAGACTACCTTACACACAATAGGTACAATTTACATTTATACCAAGCCAATTAACCTTTAAACCTGTAAGTCTTTGGAGTGTGGGAAGAAACCAAAGATCTTGGAGAAAGCCCACGCAGGTCACGGGGAGAATGTACATGCTCTTTACAGACAATTACCCATAGTCAGGATCGAACCCACGTCTCTGGCGCTGTAAGGCAGTGACTCTACCACTGCGCCACCGTGCCGCCCTACATTTCGTTGACGCTCAATGAAAAAGCAGGTTTATTTTGCAGAAGTTTCATCATTGCACGAATTATGTTTTTACAATTACAATTATTAGCTTTAAGAAATTCAGCCTATGCAATCTGTAATATTGGTGGTACTAGTTACCCTTGTAGTTTCCTGAATACGCTTCTGTCTGCCTTATTTTACTGTCAGCCTTCAATCAAACTGACTGAAGTTATGTATGAGACCTTGCACAATATCACACCAAGTTCATTATTATCATTTTGTTACAGTGAGTGTTGCATGAGTTTATGAAAGTCTGTTGTTCTAATTCAGTCATGTGTATTCAGTAAAATAAACAGGCTAACTCCTCCGTCCAAGAAAAGGATCAATCATTTAACTTGGCTTTGACCTCTGGTGAGATTGAAATGAATAGCCTTGCCACAGAAATGAATGTGAATGATCACTGGATTCCACAAATATCTATCATCTTCTGATGAGCATTGGCTAAGGCACCACCATCTGAAACTTACTCCACTGCTTTGATTTTGAAAATTGTAACCTTTGAGGTAATTAAACTCTTAACATAATTCTTTCCTCGTTCCAACAACGGAGCATCCTGTCCGGCAATATTACAGTCTGGTTTGGGAACAGCTCTGCCCAGGACAGGAAGGCCCTGCAGAGAGTAGTGCATTCGGCAGAACGCACCATGGGATCTACACTCGCCCCCATGCAGGACCTATACATCAGGAGGTGCAGATCAAGAGCAAGCAAGATTATGGGGGACCCCTACCACCCCAGCAATGGACTGTTCCAGCTGCCACGGTCAGTCAAACGCCTCCGCTGTCACGCTGTGAAAACGGAGAGGATGAGACGGAGTTTCTTCCCACAGGCCGTCAGGACTGTTAACTATTATAACTCCAGGGACTACATTTTTTTTTCCTGTATCAATTTTAATTTATATGCTGTAATTGTAATTTTTTTTGCACAATCCGCAGGCATTGCCACTTTCATTTCACTGCACATCGTGTGTGTGTGTAGGTGACAAATAAACTTGACTTGACTTGAACATAACAGCTGTGCCAGCATTAATGTAACACAAAAGGACACAAAGTTGCTGGAGTAACACATAGGACCAGGCTATATCTCTGGAGGACATGGATAGTTGGCGTTTGGGTTGGGACCCTTCTTAAGACTGATTGCCGGGGGGGGGGGGGGCAGGGGGGGGGGGGGAGTTTCGAGAGAAAGCTGGGAGAGAGAAGAGGTCGGACAAAGCATGGCAGGTATCGGCAGGCACAGGCCATACAAACCTTTATCGGTTGCTTCCCTTCCCTATTGTAAAGGAATGGATGCACCTTGGGTTCCGTGGAATTTATGTCATTCCAACTTCAACAATTCTCACACAAATGGTGCCTTTAACCTATAAAAAAAGGGCAATCTCCTTCACTGAGACTTGCACATATAACCCAGGCTATTACCTCAGTGTAGAAATAATGCTTGATTACTGGGAAAACTCTCTTGGGCATCTGATGTTTAACCAAAGCCTGATCCATCCACTCAAGGCCCTGAAGAACCTATGATCTCAGTCTTATTTCCATAATCCCACCACTTACTTGTCCCTCTTTATCTATGCAACTTTCTCCTGCTCAACCAACCTCCAAGATTTTGGTGACCCTCCCCTTCTGGCCTTCTGAGCAGCCACCATCTGTGGAAACATCTCCCGAAAGATCTCCAAAGCTCTTTCTTCCTTTAAAATTGATCTCTTTGACCAAGCTTTTGACCATTTGCCCTAATGCTTCCTTATGTAGCTGGGAGAACTTGCCTGGCTTTTTAAAAATGAAGTACTTTGACAGGGCCTTAGCTAAATGTCTCATACTGAAGATGGCAACTCTAACGAATTAACACTCACACAATAAATATTTAAATATTGGTCTAGTTTGTCAACAATCAGTTGACAGGCAGCATTACTACCTGTGAGCTAACTAATATGTAAAAGATTCCTTCTAAATTATCTTCTAAATCCCTTCTAAATTACAATGCCATCTTTCTCTCTCTCCCCATTCCCCCCCACCCCACCCCTGTTCCCCACCTGGACTCACACCTATTTCTCCCCTTCCACCGACATTCCTTCCTCGAGCTTCATAATTTGTAACTCTTCCATCCCTTTGTCTCGCCCCTTCTGTCTTTTCATCTCTGGTTTTTGTCCAGCCATCTGCCTAACAAAAAGCTCCCTCACCTCTATCCATCAGGGCTTGTGCTGCCCCTCTACCCTTCCAGCTTTCTGCCACAGCCCATCCCATACAATCAGTCTGAAGAAGGATCCCGACGCAAAAACATCACCTACCCATGTTCCCCAGAGATGCTGCCTGACCTACTGAGTTTAGTTTAGTTTAATTTATTTTGGAGATATGGCACGTAAACAGGCCCTTTGGCCCACCGAGTCTGCATTGACCAGCGATCCCAGCACATTAGCACTATCTACACACACAAGGGACAATTTTACATTTACACCAGCCAATTTACCTACAGACATGTACGTCTTTGGAGTGTGGGAGGAAACCGATGATTTCGGAGAAAATCTACGCAGGTCACGGGGAAACCGTACAAACTCCATATAGATAGGCACCCGTAGTCAGAATTGAACCTGGGACTCGGTGCTGTAAGGCAGCAAATCTACCGCTGCACCACAGTGCTTTCTCACAGATACTCCAGCACTTTGCATCTTCCTTATGAATTATTATTTCTTTACCAAAGTAGAATAGGTTCATAAAGTTATTGGTGAAAATGAAAAAAAATGAAGCTTTCTTTGAAAGCAATCCTACTCCTCTAACTTTTGATTAACTGCTTACCAATTCCAGTAACGGTTTCAGAGAGTAAAGAGACACCAGCACAAATGCCAGTAATTTAAGAAACCAGTCAATTGTTAATTTTATCGCAATCATTTTCCACTAAGTAGCCACTGATATGTGAGAAAATTAGATAGTTATGGTAGAGACAAATGTGCATTAGAGAAGCAGGAATAAAGTTGAAAATTATCTTATAATTACAGTTGTACTTTCAGTCATGAACAAATTTTAAAAGGGATAAATTACAAAAATAAAGGCATTAAAAAAGCGTTCTGGAGTCTGCTGATGTTCAATATGCATAATAATGAAATTTCAAGACAATTCCAAATTCTGAATATAAATCAGTTCACAGAAGCTCAGAGACTCTGGAGCAAAACATCTTCTCAACAAATTATAAAATATTGCTTGTGTAAGAAAGAACTGCAGATGCTGGTTTAAATAGAAGGTAGACACAAATTGCTGGAGTGTAGCTCATCCATTCTCTTACTGCTCTCTGGCCAGTTTCAGGACCAGGCTGATCACCATGGCTTTGCAGGGCAGATTACAACCACCTCTTGCCCATTCAAGTATCCTGACTTGTACTGATTTGAATGTAGTAGTTTTGTTCAGTTACTCCAGGCAGCGTCTCTGGCAGAGAAGGAATGGGCGACGTTTCGGGTCAAGACCCTTCTTACGTTAGGTTAAATGACTAGTCAAAAGGACATCTCAGACATTATGTCACCTTTGGGGCTTTTGCAGTTCTATCCATTCAGTGACATGCAACTATTTATTAAGCACAAACATAATGTAAATAAGAATAAAAGATCATAATGTGCTGCCAAACAAATTTCAATTGTGAACCTTGCAGTCGCCAAAATAATGTGTCACAAAGTATGAGATGAATAGCAAAGCACAGAAGCGATGTAATGGATAGTCATTGAGAATACTGGAGTATCACAAGGGCAGTACTCTTGCAATTGATCTTAGAGCATGTAGTGCCAGCAAGATATCTACCGACAGACAGGGCAGGCAGATAGAATCTATTGCTTTGGGTCACTATTGTTATCAAATGTGCTAAGATACAAGGAAAAATGTTCTTTTGCGTATTTGCCACATAAATCATACCATACATAAGTACATCAGGTATTGCAAAAAAAGAAATGCAGAATATAGTGTCAGACCTACAGAGAAAGTGCAGAGAAAAAATAAGTGCAAAGGCTGCAACAAGGAAGATTGGAAGATCAGGAATTCCTTCTTACCAAATGAGAGCTCTGTTGATAACAGCATTGACGAGTTTGGTCATGAATGTGGTGGTACATGCTTTCAAGATATTATATACCTCTGGTCTTCAGTAGAGGGGAGTAGAGAGGATAACTTAGAGGATTGAGTGGTTCCTGATAATATTGGCTGCTTTGCCTCATGACGTATTGATGCAGTTGATGAGTGGGAGGCTGGTTTGCTTGATGCAGAAGGCTGCATTCACAACATTCTGCAATTTCTTGAGATCTTGGGCAAAATCTTTGCCAGACCAAGCTGTGAAGCATCCCACTAGGATGCTTTATATGGTGCATCTTTAGAAAATGGTTAAGGTCTTTGGAAACATACCATATTTCTTTGTCCTTCTGAGGACGTAGAAGAGATGTGTGCTTTCTTGGCCATAGTGTCAATGTGGATGGACCAGGACAAAATTGTTGGTGATATTTACACCTAGGAACTAGAAGTATTCCACCATGTCCATTGCAGAACATTGACACAGACTGGGTTTTGTACTCCACCTTTGCTTCCTGAGGATGATGATAAGCACCTTCATTTCATTGACATTGAAGGAGAAGTAGGTGTTTTTGATACCATGGTACTAAACTCTCTGTCTCCTCCCTGAAATCTGTCTCCTCATTGTTTGAGATCCAGTCCACTACAGTGGTATAGAGATACAGTGCGGAAACAGGCCCTTCTGCCAACGTTCACCCATACACGAGTTCTATCCTAGGGACAATTTACAGAACCCAATTAATCTACAAACCTGCACGTCTTTGCAATGTAGGAAGAAAACGGAGCACCCAGAGAAAACCCATGCAATCACAGGAGAATGTACTAACTATGTACAGACAGCACCCGTAGTCAGGATCGAAGCCGGGTCGCTGCCGCTGTAAGGCAGCAACTCTACCTCTATGCCACTGTGCCGCCCAGCAGTGGTATTGTAAATGGGAATGAGCAGAATTTGAACATGGAGTCAGGGGAGTATAATAAGGGGCTAAGAACGTCGCCTTGCACAGCTTCAGTATTGAGAATTATTGTGGAGCGTATCTTGTTGTCTATCCCTTCTGATTGCAGCCTATGGGTCAGGAAGTCAAGGGTTCAGTCGCAGAGGTGAATGCTGAGTCGTACAGTAGGTTCAGGAATTTGATGACATGTTTGATTGGAATTGTGGTGTTGAAAGTGGAGTATAGTAAATACATTGGAGTAAAAAGCTATTGCATCAAATTCCTTTTGGTTTTATAACCAAGGGAGGTTAATTGCAAGATCTGTAAACTGATTATGATCCCCGGTCACAGTCAAGAGCCAAGAGGCAAGAGTGTTTTATGTCATATGTCTCAGATAGAACAATGAAATTCTTACTTGCAGCAGCACTACAGAATATGTAAACATAGTACACTGTAAACAATATAATAATATAAAATATAATAAATGAGGGGCAAAATGTTCAGTGTGTGTATGTATACATATACTCACAAATACACATATATATAGAATATATATGTATATAGATCATACACACACATATATATATGTATATATGCATGTGTATATATATGCATGTGTGTGTACGTACACGTACGTACACACAAAAACAAACAATAATAGTGCATGTAGTTATTAGAAATGTACAATGACACTAGACTCGAACATCACCAGACCATCTTCTTAAGAAGTGATAATAGCAGCGCCTGAGACATGGGTTCGATGCTAACTATGGACAGAGATTGTACGTTCTCCCTGTGATCACGTGGGCTTTCTCCAGATACTCTGGTTTCCTCCCATACTCCAAAGACATACAGGTTTGTAGGTTAATCGGCTGCGGTGAAATTATATATTGTCCCTAGTGTACAGAATAGTGCTAGTATATGGGGTGATTGCTGGTCGGCACTGAACCGATGGGCTGAAGGGCCTGTTTCTGTGCTGTACCTCGAAAGTAACTAACATAAAGTCAGGCAGCATCCATGGAGAGGAATATGGAGCTGGTGGGTTCAATTGGAACTAATGCCGGTGATAGAAAGAGAGTGTTGTCCATAAGTGAAGTGCTAATAACATCATGATGCAGTTCCATTCTCCTTTAGGCATGCACCTGTCTCAGTGCACAGCACTTTCTTGCTTCGCTTCTCCGCTCTAAATCCCACTGTGCAAAGAAAAGGAAATTAAAACATTGAACACTTCACCCGCGAACTTCATTCATGCATTTAAAGAAACTTGAAAGCAATGTAACAAGATTCCATTCAATGTGACAACTGAATGCCTCTTTTAACCTTATCCATTCAAACTGTGGTCCAACTATAAGGTCTGTAATTACTGATCTTAAAATTCAGTCCATGATCTTGATGTGATCTATAAATGTAGGAAGCAACATATCTAATGTTCCTGTCTCCTGACACTGTCTTTTAGAAGATGCAAGGATTTCCATTGGTGAGCACCACCTTGATATAACTCTTTTATAAGGAAAGAACTGACAATGTCCCATGTTGCATCCATCATTACACAGCATGACATTGAATGTACGGTGTTTTTGTTACTGCTCAGTGTGATATTATGTGCATTAAAGAAAATGCACACAACCAAACCAATTTAGTTTAGAGATATGGCGTGCTAACTGGCCCTTCGGCCCACCAAGTCCGTGTTGACCAGCGATCCTCATTACACTCGCGATGTCCAGCACACTAGGGACAACTTTACAATTTTACCGAAGCCAATTAACCTCCAAACCTGAACATCTTAGGAATGTGGGAGGAAACTGGAGCACCCAGAGAAAGCCCACATGGTCATGGGGAAAAGGTACAAACTAAATACAGACAGCACCTGTAGTCAGGATTGAACCCAGGTCTCTAGCGCTACAAGGCAACTATACCGCTGCGCCACTGTGTCGCCAATTAAATAATCCCGTCCAATAACTGGAGCACAGAATGTTACAGCACAGAAGGATTTCAGTTTGGGGTTGGTTTTGATTGATTAAATATTTTTAAATGTCTAGAAGTTATTCTTATGAAAAGGATATGATGTCAATGCAGCTAGTCACAAAAAGCTGGAGTAACTCAGCAGGACAGGCAGCATCTCCGGAGAGAAGAAATGGGTGACTTTTCTGGTCTACACCGTTCGTCAGTCTGAAGAAGGGTCTCGACCCAAAACGTCACCCATCCCTTCTCTCCAGAGATGCTGCCTGTCTTGCTGAGTTACTCCAGCTTTTTGTGTCTATCTTCGGTTTAAACCAGCATCTGCAGTTCCTTCTTACACATGTCAATGCAGCTATTGTTCAATTCCTTCTCTCTTGTAAGGACATTCCTTTGCTCCTTACACCGATGGCCATGTGTTATCTCATTGAACATCTAAGCTGTGGGATTCCTTCCCTTTTCCTCTCTTTACCTCTCTCTGCCTTAAGATATTTTTAAACTTGCCTCTTTGAACAATCGTTTAGGAACTCCTCTTCATGATGTCATTTTAGGTTTCATTGTGACATTTTTAGATTTTCTTTAGAGATACAGCGCGGAAACAGGCCCTTCGGCCCACCGAGTCCGCGCTGCCCAGCGATCCCTGCACATTAACACTATCCTACACACACTAGGGACTGACAATGTCCCAAGCTGCATCCAGCATTACGCAACATGACATTGAATGTACGGTGTGTGTGACATGGGCCATATAAGGATGCTATTTATTCACGAAATGCTGGAGTAACTCAGCAGGTCAGGCAGCATCTCAGGAGAGAAGGAATGGGTGATGTTTCGGGTCGAGACCCTTCTTCAGACTGATGTAAGGATGCTATATCAAGGGAAATTGTTGATCAATTTTCTACCACTATATACAAGGCATAATTTCAAATACGAATTTTACCCTCCAGTTCTTGATTCCTCATTAGCTAATTAGGCAATTAGCAAACATCATTTTAGAGTCAACATAGTTTTATTATCGTATGTCCTGAAACAGACCATGAAATTCATACTTGCAGCAGCAAAACAAATCTGTACAGATAATAAACGGCATAATAAACAACAGAAAGTTCAATATATATATCGATAAACAAACAAGCCATAACCCACAATGCCTCATACTGAAGATACTACAACAAATCTGGGTTGATAGGTGGAGACTTTTTTTAAATTTAGAACAATCTCAATAAGCCTCCTGATAGACAACGCATGTTTGAGGGATTGATTGCATGGGAGGGGTGTGATCGACGAATGTGTTTAAAGCACCATGGCAAATCATCATGGCAACACTGATTGGATATATTATTGCCCCCAAAAAACATCACACTTCAACCTTGGCCTGCAGTGTTAATTGTACAGCATTACAGACACGCTGCAGCCATAGATAAAACCACAGAGGAGCTGGTTTAAATGTACAGCAGGCCAGCCCACAGTGGTGGAAAAGTTAACATTCCTGGTTGGAGACTCTTTAGAAAATAAATAATGTCTGAATTATTTTCTTAAAAATTGAGACATTGAAAAAAAGCCCCCCCCAAAAAATGATGTCATTAAAGAATGTTTAAACAAATCAACTCAAATCTTAGAGGGAAAAAATGGGAAATACCGATGCGGGTTTACAAAAAATGATACAAAGTGCTAGAGTAACCGTGCTTGAGTAACCCAGCGGGGCAGACCGCATCTCTGGAGAACCATGGAGAGGTGGCGTTTTGGGTCGGGACACTTCTTCAGATTAGATAGGTGATGCATCGGGTTGGGTCTGAAAAAGGGTCTCGCCCGAAAAATCACCTATCCATGTTTCACCAGAGCTGCTGCCTGACCTGTTGAGTTACTACAGCACTTTGTTTCCTTTTAACTCAAATCTTACCTGCATTTAACCTTTTTTAAGTGAATGGAGTCACGCTTGGTGCATCAACCAACCCCAGATTAAGATGAGGAGCCACATGTTCCTCACCATATCAGTGCTTCATAGCTGGGCTCCTGGTGTGAAGGGCTGGCAGTCAGGTGAGAGGGCATGTGATTACAGTTTATACTGTTCTTTTACGATTGTAGAAGTCTGACGAAGGGTCTCTGACTCTATTTCTCTTCATGCAGATGCAGAGTATTTCCACCAATTTCTATTCTTGTTTTTGATTTCAGTGTGGAAACAGGCCCTTCGGCCCAACTTGCCCACACCGGCCAACATGTCCCAGCTATACTGGTCCCACCTGCCCACATTTGGTCCATATCCCTCCAAACCTGTCCTGTCCATGCACCTGTCTAACTGTTTCTTAAATGTTAGGATAGTGCCTGCCTCAACTACCTCATTTGGCAGCTTGTTCCATACCATCCGCCACCTTTAATGTGAAAAAGTTACCCCTCAGATTCCTATTAAATCTTTTACCCCTCACCTTATACCTATGTTCTCTGGTCCTTGATTCCTCTACTCTGAGCAAGAGACTGTGTATCTTCCTGATCTATTCCTCTCAGTCCTGGGAACAAAGCTTCAGAACAAGGTCCCTCATGTTCGTTCCCTGTCTGGATCTCTCTCTGCTTCTGGGGTGAGGAGGCTCAGCTTGTCTGCATGGATCAGGTGGTTGCAGCATGATCCCTCAGTAAAATGGAGGCACAACAAACTGCAGATGTTGCAATCTTGAGCAAAGCACCCAGTGCTGGAAGAATTCATCAGGTTAGGCAGTCTGAAGAAGGGTCCCAACCCAAAACGGCACCTATCCATTGCCTCCACAGATGCTGCCTGGCCCGCTGAGTTACTCCAGCACTTTGTGTTTGCTCATGATCCAGCCCCATAGCCTCTTAGTGTCTCAGAGAAATAGCTATTTGTGATGTTCCAGAGAAGCATCTTGCAATATTTTGCTAAACTATTTGTGATGTAGGAATACAAATCACTTGTGCAAGAAATAAACATAATTCTCAATTTTCCTCAGTTGAAGAAATGAAGACTTGTTTCGTTATATTATTTTTCACAACTGTTGTATTTCATACACCTGTCGCCTTCTAGTTGAGGTGTTGGTTCTCATCTTAAATAAACCCAACCTCTCATCTCAGTCTTCAGAAACGAATGGAGAAAACATTTGTCGAAATACATCCAGACACTGCAGAATTATTATGAAGGTAGGTTTACATTTTAGGAATATACCAATTACCACCACTGTAACATGAACTTCAGTGATTGACAATATTTTGTTGGTAAGCAGGCATTAAATGCATGAGACTTGTCAGCTTTGGTGGCAATACACTTGGTTTAAGGAGAAGGTTTGTGGATTATACTGCATAATCATAATATGATATGTGATTAAGACCCTCAGGGATTTGATCGCATTATCTAGACTGACAGTTCAAAGTATCACTGTGGATATGTTGCCTTGTTAGAGACTCAGTTTTTCAGATGAAATGTTTAAACTTAAGTTTTCTCAGGAGGGTACAAATAACCTGACAGAAGTTTTGTGATACTGAAATGGATTGCTAGCCTGGTCTACAACTTTTCCTCAATGTACATAATTTAAATAGTTTTAAGGAAAGTGTGAAAATTAAAAAGAAAATGCAAATGGAAACACAAGGAACAGGTGAAGACGGAATCTTGCATCGAACACAAAGTGCTCCGGTAACTCAAAGGCTCAATCAGCATTATTGCAGGACATTGATAGGTAGCGTTTCAGGATGTAGGAGAGACCCTTTTTCAGAAAATGCAGATGCTGGAAATCTGAAAAGCACAGATTTGAAATCTGAAATGAAAATAGAAGTTGCTGGAAATGCCTTTGTTTCTGATTTCCAGTAAAACAGATAAAATCATTAAAACATATTAGCCGATGATTCAACTCTTAGCTGTTTGTGAGATTTACTGCTTCCAAATTGTCTGCTGTGTTGACTTGCTCTACAATAGTAGCTAAATGGCAGTGGAGTACTTCAGGATATCAATAAAAATGTTGTATTGATGCACATGACAAGATTTTGGATCACACAACAAATGTGTCTTCAACTGAATTGAGAAATAATCACCTTTCATCATAGAATCATACAAATTTTACAATACAGAAGGAGGTGCTTTGATCCATCCTTGTTGATAAATATCCACCTAGTCCGCTAGTAGGTGGATTAGCATTTATTGTTCCAGCATTTATTGTTCGTAGACCTGTAGGCCACAAATCTTAATGGATTTGATAAGGCTTTTGATAAGGCAGATCCAGAAGATTAAAATGTATGGGATTCATGATGACTTGGTTGTATGGATTAAAAACTGGCTTAATCATGGAGGACATAGAGTTGAGATGGAAGGTAGATATTCTGGCTGGTCTATATATGGTGATTATGTAGTATAATATATATATATATATATATATATATATATATATATATATATATATATATATATATATATATAAATATCTTGCCCCTCATGCTTTTATACCACTCTGTACGGTCATCCCTTAGTTTCCTACACTCCAGGGTGAAAAGACTTATCCTATCCGGCCTCTTGTCAAATAACTGGAACCTTCCAGACCGGTAACATCCTCGTAAATTTTCTTTCTGCCCTTTGTAGTTAAACACCATCCTTCCAACATCAAGGAGATCGGCCTATTTAAAGCAAACATCCAAAGAAAATTTATATATATATATATATACATATAAAATTTTCTTTGGATTGACATCACCTTCGGACATACATTGTCAAACATTCTTGAAACAGCATCTCATTCCAAAAGGAGTGACCACATATCAACTGTCTGAAGTTAAAGCAGCAAAAGAAGACATGCTGCCTACATAACAAAGGCAGGGAGGTAGTGAACGAGGAGTTTGGACATCACGTGAGAGCTGTACGAGACTTTTGTAAAGCCACATTTGGAGTACTGTGTACTCCAAAACTTCATGTACACATCCAAGTACTGTTTAAATGTAATGAGGATTTCTGCCTGCACCCTTTTTCAGTCCGTGAAATTCAGATCCAAAACAAATGCAAAAATAAAATGATTTATTCACAAAATGCTGGAGTAACTCAGCAGGTCAGGCAGCATCTCGGGAGAGAAGGAATGGGTGACGTTTCGGGTCGAGACCCTTCTTCAGACTGGAAAAATAAAATGTTCTCTCCAGTTTAATCCTTCTGTCCATATTTAAAATATATGTCCCGAGGTTTGGTGACCCCTTTGCTTAGGGAAAAATATTTTAAAATTTGCTTTAAATAGGTCGATCTGCTTGATGTAGGAAGGATATTGTTTAACTACAAAAGATGGAAAGAAGATTCACGATGATGTCACTGGTCTGGAAGGTTTCAGTTATTTGACAAGAGGCTGGATAGGATGTCTTTTCACCCTGGAGTGTAGGAGACTAAGGGATGACCGTACAGTGGTATAAAAGCATGAGGGGCAAGATAAAGTGAACTGCACAATCTCTTCCCCAGGGTAGGGGAATCTAAAACTGTAGGGCATAGTTTTAAAATGAGAGGGGGAAGATTTAAAACGCGAGAGTTAACATTTTTCTGCAGAGTGTGATGCGTACATGGAACAAGCTGCAAGAGGAAGGGGTAGAGACGGGTACAATTACCACATTTAAAATATACTCGGGTAGATACAAAACTGGAGTGCAGGCAAGTGGGACTAGCTCAGCTAAGTAACTAGATGGGCACGAATGAGTTAGGCCAAAGGCTCTGTTTCTGTACAATACAGCTCTGTGACTCTCTGACCTGGTACTATCATCATAAGTACCTCCAGCACTTTCTCCACACAATCACACGTTTCCTGTAATATTGCAACGGGACTTCAGAGATTCAATGTCACTTCAGGTCGTGGTGTGGACTACTGCACATCAGACTTCAGGGCATAGGAGGTGTTCGGATCGATGTTTTCAAATGGGCTGTGCTCTTGGTTGGAGTGCTGTCAGCTGCAATTGTGCCACGTTCTTCTGGTTTGAAAGATTGTTAGCTGTTCACAAGAAGCCATGTTTTGACAGTTTTACATTCACTGCAGATAGGCCAATTAAAGGGACATTCACACTTGATATGGACTTCTGCCACCTATAGTACTTCAGGCAACTTTGAAGGCTCCTTGAGCACTGGAAGCAACTGAGAACCAGAGAGCAACTTTATCCACATTAACTCTTTGAGGAATGTGCTGATCTGGTGCCTCAGCTGGTGTTATGGAACAGAATTTGGAAGCAGAATAGATGAAAAGAAAGGTTCATGTCCACAGGAAGCCACACACCTATCTTTACCTCTCTCAAGAGCAATGCCTCCAGAGATTAATGTTTTCCAAGCTAGTGGACATGAAGTTATACGCTTCAATGGTTCAATCAATGGTTCAAAGATGCTTTATTGTCACATGTGCAAATGCACAGTGAAATTTGTTTCTTACAAACAGTCCAGTTGTGTATTGCCACACCTAAGCACATCCTGATTAGCAAAGTGTACAGAAATTATCCACTGAGCCCGCACGCAAGAGGCACCATTGTCAGAGTCCATGCTTGAGAACGTTGTCTGGTCCAGCCAAGCTCCAGGCTGCTATGAGCCTCCAGTCACCACCTTCCTTGGACATGTGGATCGACCTGCGAACCACCGTCGCTCAGTGAGACGTTCCATTCATGTCATGATTTCCCTAACCATAGAACCCAAGATTAATTGAAACTATACTATCCAAATTAATCCAGGCAACAAATGGTGATTATTCCGTAACTCCCAGTTTACTGAGCGATAAAAAAGGAGCCCTGATGTCCTCCACTCAATGAAAAGGAAATTTGACTTCCTTTCCTGTAGCCCAAGGGGGTTATGCTGAGCAGGCACAAAGAATTGGAAACATCGCAAGCATCCTGACATTTTATCCGGTGACCGACTATCTTACTTGGCGATTGGATTCCCCGGTGGAACCCAGATTCTACGCGAATCACAAAGGCCATTGTTCCCCAAAGCTACAACTTGTGATCGCTCACGAGAATAAATCACCTACAGCCTCTCCTGGATCAGATTGAAGCAATGACCAAAAAGGCACACCAACGCCTCTACTTCCTAAGAAGGCTTGGAAAGTTTGGCATGTCCCCAACAACCCTCGCCAACTTTTACAGTTGCACCGTAAAAGCATTTTATCGGGATGCACCGCTGCCTGGTTTGGGAACGGCTCCATCCAAGACTACAAGAAGTTGCAGCGAAGTGTGGATGTAGCCAGACCATCACACATATCAACCTACCATCTATCGACTCCATTTATACCTCATGTTGCCTCGGCAAGGCCAGCAGCATAATCAAGGACGAGTCACACCCTGGCCACTCCCTCTTCTCCCTTCTCCAATCTGCTAAAAGGTATAGAAGTGTGAAAACGCACACCTTCAGATTCAGGGACAATTTCTTTCCAGCTGTTATCAGGCAACTGAACCCTCCTACCACAACCAGAGAGCAGTCCTGAACTACTATCGGACTCTCTTTGATCGGACGTTACTGGCTTTACCTTGCACGAAATGTTATTTCTTTATCATGTATCTGTACACTGTGAATGGTTTGATTGTAATCATGTATTGTCTTTCCACTGGCCTTCTATCGCGCAATAAAAGCTTTTCACTGTACCTCGGTACACGTGATAATAAACTAAACTGAAACTGAAACTGAAATCTCTCATGGTCAAGGCCCTTTATCCGAGGAGTTCACAAGGCTCTGTCATTCTCAGGCAGACAATGTTCGCTGCCATTTTTCCAACTGTTGCTAGAGACAGATGATTGGACTGTGATGGGTAAGGGTTATTCTGTTCCTCCTTGGCATCTGACCTGTGTCCTTGCTCCAACCACTGTGCTGTAACAGTGCCATAATAATGGCTGTCATGAATTTGCCAGAAGCCTATTCCGGCATTTCTGCTTGGGCTATTGAATCATGTCCTTGTTAAATGAATGTGTGGCATTCAATGGTGCTTCAGGCTATTCCACACTTGAATGATAACTTCGCACTGATAATTGTGGCTGACTGGCCCTGCCGTCTTCATTGTGAGAGTCCTATACTCTTGGCATTTGTTGTTTGCTGACCCACTTGTAATTACACCTGCATCCCGATGCTAGGAATTTTGACCCGCTGAATTACTCCAGCATTTTGTGTCTACCTTCGATTTAAACCAGCATCTGCAGTTTTTTTCCTACACATCTGCAGTGACTAGTCATACAAAGGATTTACATAGAGTCATAGAGTCAAACAGAGTCAAAGGATTTACATAGAGTCATAGAGTCATAGAGTCAAACACGATGGAAACAGGCCCTTGGCTCAACCTACCCATGCCGATCAAGATGCCCGGTCTACACTATTCCCACCTGCTTACATTTGGACCATATCCCTCAAAACCTTTCCTATTCATGCACCTGTCCAAATATCTTTAAATATTGTTTCAGTACCTGCCTCAACTACCTCCTCTTGTAGCTCGTTCCATATACCCACCAACCCTCTATGTGAAAAGGTTGCCCCTCAGGTTCCTATTACATCTTTCCACTCTCACTTTAAACCTATTTCCTCTGGTTCTTAATTCCCTTACTCTGGGTAAAAGACTCTGTGACAATAGACAATAGACAATAGACAATAGGTGCAGGAGGAGGCCATTCAGCCCTTCGAGCCAGCACCGCCATTCAATGTGATCATGGCTGATCATTCTCAATCAGTACCCCGTTCCTGCCTTCTCCCCATACCCCCTGACTCCGCTATCCTTAAGAGCTTTATCTGTGCATCTACTCTTTCCATTCCCCTCATGATCTTATACAATTATATGCTGAAACAATTTGATTTACACATGCAGCAATGAGCAGAAGCAAGGAGAAAATGGTTTGGTTTTAGAGAACTTCATTCAATTCAATGGGCTTCAATCAATAGTTAGGATAGATTTTCCAGTAGACCATTGTAATGAGTGTGGACTGAGCACTGATGTATCTGGACAGTGAATATAGAACTGCAAAGAAAGAATAGGGAGGTGAGTATTCACATGTGACCTTTCGACTAGATGTTCTATAAGTTGATGCGGATATTTTTGCATAATTGGTAACTTGGTATGGAATGCTATCTTGGCAGATTGGTTATAAGAACACATTTGAAAATGGGAATGACACCATAAAATGCTCGAGTAAAAGCATAAAATGCTGGGAAAGCTCAGCAGGTCAGACAGTGTCTTTGGAAACAGAAAAATCAGAACTGAAGATGCTTCTCAGCATCTTTGAGAAGGGAAACAGTTAGTACTTCAAGTCAGTCAGAACTTTCACTGACTCGTAATGTTAACTGTCTCCATTCTCAAAGATGCTGCTTGACCTGTTGTTTTTCTAGCAATCACATTTTTTAATCTCAGATTTACAGCATCCACAGCCTTGTTCTGATTTTCAAAATGGGAAACCCTTCTTTCCTTGCAGTGGCAGATCCCCTGCCTGCCCACTGTGGCTAGATGATGCCATGGGTCCTCATCTGTGGATTCCTGCTCCTGTTCCTCTTCCTCCTCATCTCCCCGCAGGCCGCCAGGCTCCAAGACACCTTCCTTTTCCTCAGATGCGGCAATGAACAGTAAATTGAGAAACATGACAGGGAACCACAATGATTCATCCTGTGACTCCAGACTCCAGAACCAGACTCCTGCATCTGCAATCTCTTACACCTCCCTGTGGCCAGGAGATTGATTATATTGACCATGATGGAGAATGCAATCCTGGCACAAGAGCATGGTGGAAGGTCTTCCCTGAACAGGTCCCATATAAGCAGGGAAGGGAGGGATATGGATTATGTGTAGGCCGATGAAAATCAGCATTATGTCCAGCACAGACATGATGGGCCGAATCCTGGGTTTAGATTAATTTAGTTTAGTTTAGAGATACAGTGTGGAAAACAGGCCCTTCGGCCCACCGATTCCATACTGACCGGTGATCACACATACACTAGTTCTATCCTACGCACTAGAAACAATTTGCAGAAGTAAATTAACACAAATTTGCACTTCTTTAGAATGTGGGAGGAAACCAGAGCACCTGGAGAAACCCATGCGGTCACATAAAGAATGTACAAACGCTGTACAGACAGCATCCGTAGTCAGGATCGAACCAGGGTCTCTGGCGCTGTAAGGCAGCAACTCTACCACTGCGCCACTCTGCTGTACTATACTATAGTGTTCGATATTCTATGTTATATTTCCATCAGCAGCCTCTTGTGGTAAGGTCCCTAATTCCTACAATAATAAAAAGCACCTACTGAGGCCCTCATTAGATGAACATTTCAGCATTTAAATGCATCAAATTAGCTCACAGTTGGTCAATGGATTTTTGATAGCCTCACCTGATGTCTGCAGATGGATACTCAAATAGCCCCCTTCTCTGAGTGTAAGGTGCTGTGCCTTGAAATCACAAAGGGAATGGCAAAGTTGACAAGTAAACTCTCAGTTAAAATGAGGGTGAATCTTGAAAGTGATACATTCTACTTACTCACCCAATATATGATGTGGAAGCTAGAAAATGAAACAGTGCAAATTGCAAGATGAGAGGAACAGAAAGGGTAGACACACAGAGTCTCTTGCCCAGAATATGGGAATTGAGACCAGAGGACAAAGGTTTAAGGCGAGGGGGGAAAGATTTAATAGAAGCCTGAGGAGTAATTTTTTCACACAAATGATGGTGGGTGTGTGGAACAAACTGCTGGAGGGGGTAGTTGAAGCAGGTACTATCGCAACATTTAAGAAACATTTAGACAGGTATGTGGATAGGACAGATTTAGAGGGATACGGGTCAAATGCAAGCAGGTGGGATTAGTGTAGACAAGACCTGTTGGTCGGTGTGGGAAAGTTGAGCTGATGGGGCCTGTTTCCATGCTGTATGACTCAATGACTCAGTGACTCTATGATAATAATTAACCGCACTAAACTGTTTATTACAGAAGGGTAAATAGTGCATGATGTGCTGGAACCAATTTTGGGTAGGGCATTATTTCCAACAATTCCTTGTGGAATACCTTGAACTCATATGTCTAACATCTAGAATAAGCTTTTTACCAATGAAATACAGCTTCTACTGGTACTAATTTCTATATTTTTTTCCAGCAATTCTATCATATGGCAGTCAGTCCAAGATTGGAGCTTTAACCCTAATTTGTATAGAATGAGTTTGCGGTCCACAGTGCTGACTCACTAATCATCGTTACCTCCAATCACTATAAACTGTTTACGAAGGCACAATTGTACTTTCACAGCATGCTTCGTTATTTTTAAGCAAATCAGGATAATGTTCTTGATCCAAACTGCACAGGCATGGGTAGGCATGGGTTAATAGCACAGAAAAGACCAGTATCCCTTTTGGAGTTATCTCATTTCAGATTCAGATTAGTTTGGTGTCGTATACACACCAGGATGCAATGAAACTCCTACCTCACATGAAGCTCACAGAAAAACATTATACATAGAGTAAGAATAAATACAGCGTTAAATACTACAAGTGCAAACCCAAAAAGGTGCAACATTGTAGTGCAGATCTGAGTACAAATTTTTTTTTGAGATACAAGAACAGAATAACTAAATGAGGCAAACTGCTTGTACATCATCGAAGGAAGTAAGAATGCCCCTTTCAGTGACAATGTAAAGCTGCTTAAAGTGATTAACAATAGTTTCCTTTGAGCCTTTAGCATTCAACATAATCCTACTTAGTTTTGAGTGGAGTATTTGTAGCTTTTGCAATATCTGAATATTTGAACGATTTCATTACCATAATCCAAGTGGAAATAAAGTACTGCTCTATCTATCCTGAAATTGCTAAATTCTGTTTTAAGTGTGATCTGAGACAGTTCAATAATTCAATTTATGTTGATATTTCATTAATCTGTATTTGAAGTTAGATTTGAAGGATGGTGGCCAGAAAAAAAAAAGATCATATGGTGATGATTACTGCAGCAGCAAGTGACAGAAAATGTGCTTCAACAGGGAGAAGAAATAGGTTTATGACAATTTTTGGGTCATTTCATGTCTTTCCTGAAATTTATCTAAGTACTTCCTGGTTGAATCACCCTTTTGCATTTGGTATGCAATGAATGACATAATTCCCCTGTGACATGATCATTTTGAAAATTAGTCCATCTTATCTCAGAGGTGATCATCGTTGGGTAATCTCAGGACAACCAGGTCTTCAGAGTGTAGCAGTTACGAGGAAGATACCAAAGCAGATGCAAAGTGCTGGTGTACATCAGCGTGTCAGGCAGCATCTCTGGTGAAAATGGATAGGTGCCATTTTGGGGTAGGAACCTTCTTTGGATTGATTGTAATAAGGGGGAGAAAGCTCAAAGGGAGGTAGGGGCGGAGCAATGCCAGGCAAGCGATAGATGGACCAGGGCGAAGGGGGTTTAATTGGCAGATGGGCAGACAAAGGCTAGAGATGAAGAGAAGACAAACAGCGCTGAGATAAAGAGTGAAGAGGTGTGAAACGAGGAAGGGGCAAAGGTGGAAGTGGACGTGGGGAAGGGGGAAGATACTAACGCAAGTCCCAAAGATATATTTTGCCCTTCCAAGCTAACTACAACTCAAAACTATCAACACCCCGAAACACCCCCTGAGTCCCTTTACCACAAGGTACAAACAACCAATTCTGTGTGGCCTCTAAAATTTCAATTCCCCCAACAGAAACCTAGCCACCCACTCCAGCCACCAATACCGATCAGCCCCACCCCACCTGTCCAGGCCCAATCCTAGTTAGTAGAAACATAGAAACATAGAAAGTACGCGCAGGAGTAGGCCATTCGGCCATTCCAGCCAGCGCCGCCATTCAATATGATAATGGCTGATCATTCAAAATCAGTACCCCGTTCCTGCTTTCTCCCCATTTCCCTTGGTTCTGTTCGCTCCAAGAGCCAAATCTAACTCTCTCTTGATATCTCCTAAACCACAATTACCACTCTCATCACCCAACCCCCGAACACCTCCTGGCCCTCTTATGGACATCTACCTGAGACCCTTTATTTGATTATTACCCCAATCTAGCTCAGTTCCCCGTATCCTGATTGTGACTCTGACTGCTGGCCCTCTTTCCTCATTGATAGCCCCCTCACAATCTGTACCAGACCTGGCTTCAGTTCTGGACACCAAAACCGCAATGCTTGTTCAGAAGTACCATTGGACCTTGAGCTGACCCATAAACAAAACAGCCAGTGTCCTAACTCATGGCCACCCATTAGGAAGCACCATAATTTCTCGCCTGGTGTGTTTGTATGTTCTATGACTATTATTTTGTGTGTCCGAGATCAGTTATCCTCTGAGTACTGAATGATCATAGGATCAGAGTGCAGGAGCTGGTCTGGATCAGTGCCTGGGGTGGGTGGTCAGATCTCTGTTGGGGGAATTGGACATTTATGGGGCACACGGTGTTGGTGCTTTGAGGTAATGGGGTCCAGGGGGTGTCTTATTTGTTGATAGTGTTGAGTTATGTTTGGCTTGGAAGAAGAAAGTACATGTTTGGGACTTCCCTTAGTATTTATGTTATTAGCAAGAACCACAATGCAAAAATGCTGGAAGAAGAAAAGCACTAAATAATTTTAGTTTAATTTTTAGTTCAGAGATGCAGCATGTAAACAGATCCTTCAACCCACCGAGTCCACACTGACCAGCGATCCCTGTACACTAACACTATCCCACACACGAGGGACAGTTTACCATTTTACCGAAGCCAATTAACCTACAAACCTGTACGTCTTTGAGTGTGGGAGGAAACCGCAGCACCCGGAAAAAACCCACGCAGGTCACGGGGAGAACGTACAAACTCCATACACGCAGCACCCATAGTCAGGATCAAACCCGGGTCTCTGGCGCTGTAAGGCAGCAACTCTATGGCTGTGCCACCATGCCACCCTGATTTTATGAACCTTTATTTATCTTACAGACACGTCAAAACTTGAACTTGGTAAACAACCTTATAAATAGATCCACTTGTACAATGATAATCAAGTTCAAATTTAAATTAGTGAACTACCAACTTCAAATTTTATATTAGTGAACTACCAACTTCAAATTTAAATTAGTGAACTAGATTGGGTAGCAAACTTTGACTCACTCTTTCATGATCATAGGCTCTATTGATCTACTTAATATAAATCCAAACTAACTTTCCCCTGACATGATTGAAATATGAACAGTATCCTACAAACCATTACGATGAAAACATAAAGGTCATTGCCCCATAAATGTGTGTAAAACTATCTATCTTTAGACATCTGGAAATAGTATGAAAATCAGGATTATTTGTATTCTGTCTGTGTGAGATATGTGGTTGGGACGAAGAACTATCTGATCTATTGATTCAATTTTTAACCTCTTAAATAATGGCTAATTTAAAATGTGAACTCAAAAAAAGATTCCTGACAGGATGACAAATGTAGGACATAATAGCAAGGTAGTTTAGGAGAAGACTATTTGACTCAGAATTGACGCAATGGGGAAATGCAAAGTGGCCAACTGCAAAACTCGATGGGCTGGAAAATCGGAGCAGATGGACTAATATTATGATTAGAACTGAATAAAACAAACTTCTAATTAAGTTAATTGAAGAATGAATGATCTTATGGGTTTGATATGTCTGCAGAAATGAGCAAGTCCTTGGAGTCGAAGTCAATATTTTTTTCTTGCGGGAACATTGCTCTTTAAATAGGAACTAATCAGCCAGAAGGCGTGAGGGTTACACATCTTTAAATGGAGCTATTAATTTATTGCATTCTTCTTGATTCGACTGAACTGGAAAAAAAATTAATAGAAACCTGAGGGGCAACATTTTTTACACAAAGGGTGATTATGCATATGGAACGGAGGTAGTTGAGGCAGGTATTATCACAACGTTTAAAAAACATTTGGACAGGTACACGGATAGGATAGGTTTAAAGGGATCTGAGCCATATGCAGGTAGGTGGGACTAGTGTGGATGGGGCAACAATGGTCAGCAAGGGCAAGTTGGACCATAGGGCCTGTTTTTATACAGCATGGCTATATTTTAATGCAGAGATTTGCAGTACAGATAGAAGTGATTTCTTGCAGCCATTCACACAAATGGGCCGTGCTGAAGTGGCTTTAATTAAGTTAACAGAACAGTTAGTAATTGCTGAGTGCTACAGTCACATTAAAACGATTTGCTGCTGGTGTCGCCAATTTAAAAATGAACATTGGCAATTATGATACTAATATGAAAGGTAGATATTTTGGTCCTTTGTTGAAATTTAAAAGGGTATTCGGGTGATTTAAAATGTTGAACCGATTAATGATTTCAAATAACAAGGAGAATAATTTATGGGGAAAAAAGAGAAATTAATTATTTGGAGTAAAATTAGGTTTTAGGCTTGTGGAACAGGTAATCATAGGTACAGTAGACTGTGAAATAAAATGGATAGATGTATTCAAATATCAATTAAATACATTTAGGCAGAAGGTTGATAGCAATTTGTTCGGCAACAGAATAATATTGAAAGAGTTAAATGAGGATGGATGGGAGGAGTTTCAAGTGGAGCAGAAAGCTAGTATGGCCTTGGTGGGCATAATAGCCATTTCATGTTCAATGAGTTTCGAAAAGTATTTTTTTTGCAGAAGAAAGGATTGCAAATATTGTGAAAAGCTGAATTTAATCAAGAAGAGACTGACCTGGTGGGGGGGAACTTCCATCTGCTCGAAAATATCTCTGTGTTGCTCTGATGGTCCATTGTGCAAAATACATTTTCTGGAAGAAGACTTGCCTCAAGGGAGACAAATCAAGAGATTAGTTACATGTTCTTCATAAAAACCAGCCCTGTATTTTCTTTTGTGGAAAATCACCCTTACATGTAGCATTTTACCGGCAGCCCGTGCAGTTGTATTTTTCCAGTACTGTGGAGTTAAAATAATTGTGATGGGCCGTAAGCAAGACAGAAGCAACACTGTTAATGCAAAAAGCAAACAACACATCTACTGACCTCTTGCTCTGCTAAATGGAATGTTGATTCTGTAAAGTGATGCACATGATTACTGCTCATGCCAGCACTATCCCTGATTACGATTATAGAATTTGAATTGCTTTTGAAAATGCAAAGGTTGTTGCAGGGATGTTTAATATTTGAAAAGCAATCATTACTGAAGTAGATAACTAGCGCATCGTAGAAACCATTAAGGTGTTATATTGTCATTTCAAAGCTGCAAGGTATATGGGGAATTGTCTACTCACTTAGTTTGGGACAGGCATTATTGAAATGAAGTGCCTTCTCAAGCATGAGGAATATCTGATAAACAATTCTTTTTTTTTTGTTCTGAGCTGATGAAAGTGACAGAAACAAGAAGCTGTATTTATATTTCAACTTATCACAACAAACAGTTCCAAGTTCCACATGTATTTGTTAAGCTGGTAAACACAACTCACATTTAATGCAAGATGCACAAACAAGAGCCATGGATTGTTGTAGATTTAGTTAAAGTCGAAGTTTTGCCCTTTGTTGTTCTTCAAATAAAACTTTCAGAAACGTTTAATATTTATTTATCTAAGCAGTTTAAGCTTCAGCTAAACATTGCATGGAATAATGTCACTGTGTGACTCCATGGAATAGTCCTTTATGTATGTTAAATGCTACAAGAATATTTCAAATTGCAGTAAAACCATTGAGCATTTACAATGAATGGTTCTGATAATTATTTGGAGTAGTTCAAGTAGATCATGGCTTTGAGTTAAGTTCATTGTCACGTGTACATTGAACAGCTTTTATGCCATGCTACGCAATCAGCGGAAAGACAATACATGATTACAATCAAGTTATTCACAGTGTAAAGATATATGATAAAGGTATAATTAACATGAATAATGTTTAGTGCAAGATAAAGCCAGTAAAGTCCACTCAAAGAGAGTTTCCCCCAAACTCCTAAGAAGATCAGGACTGTTCTCTAGTTGATGGCAGGATGGTTCAGTTGCTAATAACAGATGGGAAGACACTGTCCCTGAATCTGGAGCTGTGCATTTTCAAAGTTTTGGTTTGGATTTCTGAATTGCAAATGTTAAAGGCATGCTGAATGAACAGGAACTAATCAAAAAGCAAATGCCGAATGGGTGGAGAAGATGAGGATTGTCGAGGGGATGCTATGGGGGCTTGGGTACGAAGGGGGAAGATTAGATTGGTGGATGCCAGATCTTGCTGGGTTGGAGATTCTAAAGATTAGTTGCTGAAGACTGCTGAATTTCACAAGAGTGCATCTGAAAAATCATGGGCAGTTTATGGTTGAGATTAAGAAAATTGAGGATTCAGAAGTCACACTGGAATTTAGTGCTGGAGATAATAGAAAGGGTTAGTCAGTGGGTGTAAATGGATTCAATTTATGCAACCATCTCAGCGTGCCATCTTTTATATCTGTCAATATTCCCGGCATCAACATTAATTAAAGATACATCCAAACAAATGGACCAACAATGCCTTCTTAAAAGTAATCTGCACCTGCCCCATTTTTGCTAAAATCAGTATAATTTGGCTTTTGGATTTAATATTTCCAAACAAAAATGTTTTCTGACCAGTCACAAACATTCGTTATGTTAAGATGAAGACACAAGAAACTGAAGATGTTGGTTTACAAAAGATTAAGCTGCTGTTAAACTGCTCTCCTGATTTTCAGATCCTTTCAATAAATACAATATATTTGTGTTTTGTTTGTGGTTATCATTATCGTATTTCTCCATTTTATTGATTTTTCTCATCCAAAAAAGTATCCAACTATGGTAAAAGGGCATCTCCCTACTGGAGTAACTCAGCGGGTCAGACAGCAGGCAGCATCTCTGGTGATGTGACATTTCGGGTCTGAATCCTTCTTCAGGCATACATTCTGAAAAAAGGTCCAGACCTGAAACGTTACTTCTCGAGAAGATGTTGCCTGACCCGTTGCGTTATTCCAGCACTTTGCGTCCCTTTGTGTAAACCAGTATCATTGTTTCTACATTTGGGCCTATAATGGAAATATATTAATACTTTTCACCCACTGGTTATAATCTTGAGACAATAGGCAGCTGATGTTGAAGCATATCTCCAGACCTTCAACTAAGAGAAAAGTAGCTACATTAATCAAAGCAAAGTGGCTCCTTCATGGACATGTGAATAGGTTGCACATTCAGTTGGAATTAATTGTTCTGAGATATGAGAACTCAAATAATTTCATTATTTTATTAAATAAAAGGCAATCTTAAAAACTTGGATGTTTGAGGAAATTGACTTACCTTCCTTGACAGATGGAAATTCTTCATTATACAATAGGAACAAGGGATTGCAATTGTCTGTGAACTCTGTGTCAAGTCCAAGAATTTAAAGACACTATTTTAATAGATTGTGAACTTTACATTCCTTTGGTAAAATTGATTCTCTTCGTAGTTTGTAAGTTATTTTCTTTCTTGCTCTCTTCAATTAATTTTCTCTTTCTCACTAAAGCTATTTATAACTCACAATAAAGATCTAAGTCAAGGACAATTTATGTTCCAGATTTGTAGGAATAAGCTGAAGTTAATAAATGTAACTAACTTGCTATCGCATTATAATAACCTCCAAGGAGATCATTTTAACCATTTTCCTACTGAATGGGAAAGGATTAGATTTGTCAGACATCTTGCTTACAATTGTCTGCCTGATCTATAGCTCCTGTCATCCACCCACATTCCTGACCCATCATTGCAGTTAGTCGTGCGATTCTCAGTGAGCCAGTTGCTTAGCTTTAGCTAAGAATTTCCCATTTGGTACCATAGAATCAGAGTTGTGCAGTACAGAAAAGACCCTTCTTACCCACCAGCTTCATGTTGACAATCAAGTGCTAATCTACACTGAACCCGCTTGGTACAATTACATTTAACATTGACGACAGTGCTGAGGGAACTCAGCGGGTCAGGCAACATCTCAGCTGGGGATAGACACAAAAAGCTGGAGCAACTCAGTGGGACAGGCAGCATCTCTGGAGAGAAGGAAGGGTTGGCATTTCGGGTCGAGACCCTTCTTCAGACTGAGTTACTCCAGCTTTTTGTGTCTTTCTTCGGTTTAAACCAGCGTCTGCAGTTCCTTCCTAAACGTCACAGCCGGGTCAGCCGGGCCAGCTTGCCAGGACCCTCCTGTTGTCAGTCCGCCTCAGCTGCCGGTAGGACTGGTAGGCCCTGCCCGTTCACCACAGACTCCAGACTCGGGCCCCGCGCCACCAGCATTGATGAGAAACACCCCACCAAGAATGAGGTAGGACGTAGAACATCGAGGTCGGAGTCCCTGAAGGCCGAGGTGGATGGGCAGCAGTGGAGAACAAAGGGGACACGACGTGGCAGGGCGCTGAAAACAAAAGGGGAAATCGGCATGGGGGGACCGCCGAGAATGAGAGACCGGTGGGGTGGGGGGGATAAGGGTACTTTTGTAACTTTGGCTGCGCCTGGTGCTGACTCTTTTGTGTACTGTGTATGCAACAAAAAAAGAATGTCACTGTACCTTCAAGGTACATTTGACGTCTGTCTGTCTGTCTGTCTGTCTGTCTGTCTGTCTGTCTGTCTGTCTGTCTGTCTGTCTGTCTGTCTGTCTGTCTGTCTGTCTGTCTGTCTGTCTGTCTGTCTGTCTGTCTGTCTGTCTGTCGGTCTGCTCCCTCTACATATGCTGCCTGAGCTGCTGAGTTCCTCCAGAACTTTGTGTTTTCCACGCAATATTCCAACATTTGTAGTTCCTTGTGTCTGTAGTTTACATTTGCTGTTAGTCCAATATCCCACTCTCAGGCATTTTTCCCTCCCTCATCCAATACCACTGACCAGGAAATGCCACAGAAAAGCTGGCCAAAAATGACTGGTGTACATCACAGTGGTCACCTCATGGTGAGTCATTGTTGATTTCCTTATTCCTGTGATGCCTCTTTGTACATTTGTTTTGGTTCAGAAATAATTAATCGCCTGCAAATTGCCAAAGTAAGAATGAATTTACACTCAGAGATAAATTTGAAAACAAAGTCGCTGTAGTCTTGCAACTGCCTCAATAAAATTTGAGGGAATGGGTGAGAATTGTATGTTTCTTTGTATTCCTTGCAGAGAGAGGGCCTCAAATAGAGCAGTGATTTATGAGTAGCTATTTCTCCTGACAAAAGCCCAGGATTGAAGTGCTCTTTCATCTTTCTCCAAGGTTTATGGCAGGCTGTTTTTTTTTAAAGTGGTTAATGTTTATGAACTGTCAATTTTGAAATCTAAGTTTGAATTCTACTCCTGACCATTTCTACATCTATAATCTATCACGGGGCAGTCTTGGACATCTTTGTGAAGGCGAGAAAGCAACGGAGGACAGTTAATCCGCGTCTCACACCATTATGTGGGATCGGAGTTTACCTTGAGGTACAAGAATAAATTACAACTGCAGAAAAAGATGCTTAACTGTGAGAAAATCTTTGCAACCTTGATTTTCGATAAGAAAACTAACCTTGCAAGGAGAAAATTATAATCCTTAGGATTTAGATCATGAAAAAAAATCAACACGCCATAAAATTGTTTAATTAATAGTACTTTGTGTGGCTGTATCATGAAGTTATGAATTGAAATGCCATACCAGACCTTGAGTGTATAATCCTACCTGACATTCGCTGCAGAACGAAATCTATTGTTAAAAGTGTCATATTTTAGCTGATAATGTAAACCAAGGGCCAATCTGTCTATGTGTGGGGATGTAAAATTCTACAGCATCGTTTAGAGAAAAAAAAAGCCTTGTCTCAGTTAACAAGATAATATTAGTTCATCAAGACAAACTACAAAATAAAATGACTTGGCCATCCATCTAATTACTCCTTGTAGAATATTGGTTGACATTACTGCAAACAACAGAGGTAATGCGTTTAATTAAATCCTTCGAGATGATCATGATTGGATACTATATAAATGGAAGTGTTATCCTTAAGTTTTTTGAATCCAGAAAAAAAAAATTTGAACAGCACTCGAAATAGATGGAGTCACACACTGCACTCTCAATTCACTTTTCAGTATGAAAAAAGAATAATTTGTGTCATGTCTTGTCATTTCTGAAGTAATTTGGACATATTTTGACACTGGTGGAAAAGAAAATTGCAGCAATAGTTCTTCCACCCATTTCTACTTTCCTCCTACATTCATTCCTTTGTCTTCGCAACTCTTCGATCTGTCTCACATATTCTGCTTTTATCTCTGGCCTTTGTTCCAACCATTTGGTTATCAAAAAATCCCGCTCACCTGTGTCCACCTATTATCTGCTACATTTTGTCCTGTCTCTCTTCCAGCTTTGTTCTCAGTTGATTTATTTGTGGAGAATTTGGCTCTAAAGCTCCAGTAAGACAATGGAGAAATGTATGTGTTTCTTATCTGCAACCACATGTTGTTCACCTCCATATCGGCACGTTCTTGCGCATAGTCACGGATACACACACTTTGTATCATTAAACAAACCACCCTTGCCATTCATGTGGCCCCATGGAATGATATCCATTCCCTTGTTTGAGAGGAGTCTCCACTGGACTCTCCCCCTCAATGTTCAGCAGTGGAATGGCCCCCAGACTGTTGTCCTGCCCCACAGAGCCTTGGCCATGGCTGCAAGGAGCTTCGTTGTGTCCCTCAGTAGGTATTCCTGCAGCCAAGAATGAACAAATCGGCAACATTCCCCAATAGACAACTTGTGGTGCTGGGAGGCCAAAAGGTTTCGGCCAGACCAAAGTGCATCTTTCACCGAGATGATGATCTGCCAGTAGCACTTGATGTCCATCCCCGAATGTGCCCCTGGGAATAGCCTGTAAATCAGAGGGTCCTCTGGTTATGGAAGTGGGCAACCATCTCTTCCCTGTAGCAGCCGTCCAAAGGGCAATGTGCATCAGTACTAGGATTCAGACGGTACAGTAAGGATGTGACTGGGTTGTTGGTATGGAAGATCTTTTCCACCTTGACCCGATTGGCGATGGCCTTGGACAGGATCTTGCAGTCCACATTGATCAGCATGAATGGTCTCCAATTCCTGATATCATCTTTTGTCCCCTTCTGTTTGTGGGTGAGGTTGATGCTGCCCTTCCTTATAGTGTCTGACATGCTGCCTGTCAAAAGCCGGTAAGCCATCACGTCCAGGTGTTTCATTCAAGTCAAAGGAATGGATGGAGCCAGTTGGCTCCTCCAGTGTCAGTGGTTGGTCCAGACTCTCCCGCTTGCTGACCTCCAAGACCTCCATGATACAGAGAGTATGAAGAAGGGTATCGACCCAAAACGTCACTCATTCCTTCTCTTCAGATGCTGCCTGACCCGCTGAATTACTCCAGCTTTTTGTGTCTATCTTTTGTTCCCGTAGGTTGTGCTGCGTGCGGCCTTTCTGTCATACAGACTGGCATGGAAGGATCCTCAATATGTCCAGAGTACAGAGACGTTACCGAGCCATCCTCTTCTTTAAGGCTGTGAATCTTGCAGTTGCTTATATCTCCATTGCACAGAGTGGGTTCATTAGACCAGGTACCATGTGACCTAGCAAAGTTCAAACGCCTTTAGGGTTGGGACTGATGAGAGAAAATTAGCACAAGAATAGAGGGATGAATAAATTTAAAGACATTTTAATGTCTAAAATATAAATATTCAATGTATAAAGTATACAACTATACCTTACAGCAATTTTATAACTGGAGTATTGGGCTTTATTTCAGGCAATCCCACGCAATAGGTAAAGGATATCAAAGATTGGCCGTTACTGGGAGATGGCAAGTATTTTGATATGGTAACGATGAAATGTACCACCACTTAAGGAGTCGACATAGAAATTAAGTTTCCAAAAATTAATAAATGGATTCCAAATCTACATAATTGATAGCAAAAGAAAAATATATATTTGCAGAAATAAGTTCAATGATTCACAGAAGAATAAAATCCCAGACTTCCTTTATTTCAGCATCGCACAAATAAATACAAGTTTTGTTTTGCAATCACATCATGTTCATGAATGTAACATTTATTACAGCTAAGTAACAGCAAGCATTTCAGCAAATATGTTTTAATCAGTTAATTAACAGCACCTATATCCGAGTGGATCAATTTGGCAAAAAGAACATTTCTTTATGAAGTTCAAAGCAGTAAAAATAAAGTGGATAGAGATGGTATGTTTGGTTAGGGCAGCCACAATTTACCCTTACAACTGAGAGAAAAATATATATATATAATTTTTCAATAACAAAATTTCATTTAATATGTGCATCTGAAACATAATGTGCATCAGTTTGCATTTGTACATTCACTAATAAAGATACTGAGATTCATTTCACAAATAACATTTAATAAGAGGAAATATAATTGATATAATACTATTTCAAACTCCTAGAGTGCCACATTATGTTATGCCCTGACTGCTTTCATCTTTAAATTTAAATACTTTACTCGTGTCTATTTAAAATTACAATTTGTTCAAATGTCATCAAAGGGATTGTCTCAAATTGTTGTTTCCCCCAATGCTTAGAGTTGAGATACACCACAGGTTGAAGTCAGATAACAGTAAGGTTAAATTGCATTTCATTCCCAGCCATAAGCTATCCCATATCCACCATTAACAGCCTAAGTAGCAATTTAAACTGTGACCACTCATAGTTTTTATGTTAAATAAAGTTTTTTGGTAGATCTGATTCCCAATGGAAGCTAATTTTAGTTTTAGTTTAGTTTAGGGATACAGCGCGGAAACAGGCCCAACGGCTCAATGAGTACGCAGCGAACAGCGATCCCCGCACACTGACACTACCCGACACACACTAGGGACAATTTACACTTATATCATGCCAATTAACCTACAAACCTGTACGTCTTTGGAGTGTGGGGGGAAACCAAAGATCTCGGAGAAAACCCACGTGGTCACGGGGAGAATGGACAAACTACGTAAAGACGGCTCCCGTAGTCAGGATCGAACCTGGGTCTCCGGCGCTGCAAGTATTGTAAGGCGGCAACTCTACCACTGCGCCACCGTGCCACCCAATAAACAGTATTAAAATAAACTGGCAAAGCAACAGGAAAGCAGTTTCCTTTTATATACAGAAACAAAATCCATAAATGTTTTTGCATCGTGGTCAGGGAGAGGGACATTTATTCCACTTTCAGCCCACTTTTTTCATTTCAAACAATCAGTATCAGCATTCAGCATCAACAATAAGGAGTAGTTTGATCAGATATAGTGCGAGGCTTCCCGCAGGCAGGCTGACTAATAGACATCTGCTTCAATTACAGCAGAGTGACATTTTTAATTTCCTGCATCAGTCGTCCATGAGGTCGTTCTAAGTAGATTGCCAATTTATCACTAACCTGTGCCAAATTAGGAGAAGTTTTGTGATATGTGCTCTTGCCTACCAGAAGCTGGATTAAGACTGTTGAAACGCATTTCATGTATGACGCTTAGAATCCGAAAGGTGTAAATGACTTTCATCCCACAGTTTGTTGGAAAACTGTGACCCCAAACATGAAAATCCTGGCTAACTGGCTAACATCAATCATTAAAAATAGCCACTCAAAGCAATAATATTTTATCAAGGAATTGCTGCAATATTTTCCTGTAAAGATCTTCACTAAGGTGCTTCTATTAACTATTCAGATCTATTCATGAATTTGATAATAAGCCTGTTACATTCAAAGTTCCCCCAAATGCTGCTGTATTTTTGTACTTATTCCGTACTATTTATCTTGTTATATTTACGTTCACATGTACAGGAGATGATCAAATATAGCAAGTGATCAATGTGGATGGGAAACATGACGTCCAATATAAAATGATTAAAAAATAAAATAAAATAATTCACTTGATAATAATTGTCATAATGTTCATGAACATGCCTCTTCAGCCATCAGCCTTTTTTTTCAAATTCTCTGCAGCACATTTACATATAAATTGCTTTACTCAAGCTAGACTTGGGTGAATTGTTCAAGCCATGGCTATACTGCAATGAAAATAATTCCTTCAAAACACTCTATTATAATACCATGGGTTGAAATGGGTCATTGGGTTCGACCCATACAACAGCCCCATGTGTGTTCTGTTACTGAAATGATCCTCAGAACAAAGGGATTTCCAGTGAGAGTGATATAACGGGGAACAAGTAGAGACCTAAAGAACAATTCACGAACCCCCTATGGTAGGCGGATAAGAGGAATTTGGAAAGCAGACTGTTCCCGGCATCCCGATTGTAGGGCAAAAAAAAGGAAAGATGACGATGAAAATAAATGTTGAGCTTAAAAACAGCTACAAGTTACCCATTATTCAAACCTTTCCTTTTTTTTTCATCTGCCACCAGGAAGCTTCCCCTGACAATTCAAATCACAGAAGGTTGTTCGTTCCTAATAGCAGACTTGTCACAACTAAATTGGCCAGTTCTGTTATCAAGAACAAGGAGCTTTTAATGGCTTCTGCCAGCCAGCATACCTGATTTATTTTTCGGTCCCATTAACTTGCTCATACGACAGAAATTGCCAGGAAAGCACAGTAGCACTTCAGCCACAAATCAAAAATGAATGAATCCTTTAACTACACACTAATGCCCAAAGTGTTTAGGTGGGGAGATAGTGCTTAGGTAATGGACTGCAAAATTTGAGACAATCCCTTAATGATGGGCGGGAGAAGAGGAGGGTGGCTGGATTATAGACTTGTTTTACATATTCATAGATGCCTTCATTAGGGATTTTTGTTGTCTTTTTGAATCCCCAAATCATGCTGCTATTCGATTTTGAGCTAATTATATTAACATTAAATAATCAATTTTGTGAAATATTGAGGAAGAAATGTAACACTTCCTATTTGCTTTTGGGTGGCAAATTAACATTGGCAGGGAAGAATCTGTCATGGAGTGAAACAGGCTAATTTTGCACAAAAATAAATGGAAATAAAATCAGGACAGATGTTAAGCAGCCAGAAGACCTGCCGGATTTTCCTTTTACACCAATATCAGGTCACTTAACTGCCCGTGTCTGAGAACTGGCTTGAGTTCCTCAGATTGCTTACAATCCGTAGAACTTACTAACATTAACTGAAATCAAGAGGGGTTTTGTGCTCTACATTTATACAGGCTAAATTAAATTGTTGCACTTTAAGTATGGTCTTGATGGGAGTTTGTGATAAATGTTGTCCTTAGACCACATTCAAACTGTGGTCTTGAAAAGATGATGCTCTAACTTAATTCACTGTCACATTTTATATTATCCAATTTATTTGCCTTTTTGCACCACTATTCCACACAGAGGTTACTACGCAAGATTAGAACGCTGCAAATGGGAATAATATGTCGGCAGGGATTGAACGGAACAAAAGCACAGGAGTCATTTTCGAGTTGGTGAGTGTAGCTGTGGAGTATCAGAATCAATGCTGCAGGCTTTAGCTTTGTACGGTCAATATCAATGAATCGGGCGAGGGAACATAGCGTAAGATATTTAGATCAGCTGGTAAAAGAAAGCTGAGTGGGAAATGAGTGGCAAGATACAACACAGTTAATACGAATTACGGACTGCCTCGGTTTGTGTACAGGTATGGTGGACGGAATAACAGGCATAATTTACACCATTTGGTGGGAGAAGTAGAAACACATAATAATTTTCAAAGGGGAAGAGACTGGGAGTTGTTGGTATTCAGAGCAACCTAAGTATCTTTGACACTGAATCACAAAAAAATTAACTGCTAAATATTAGGAAAGTAAGTGGTACATTAACCTATATTAGAAAGGGGTTGGAGTATAATAAGGTGCAAAACGTTCTCAGCGGAGAGATTTGTGTGGGCTGGGACTTGTTCAGTTCAAGGACTGCCGGTGCATACTTTTAATGTGCATGAAGTCCCAGGCTCTGCATGCAATAGAGCTTTCCTTGCATGTTTAATGCAGACATAGGTTTTTCCTGCACTTGCTCCACCACTGGAAAGAAAAGACAGATCACAAGTCATGGGTGGTGAGATCACAGTGGCCCTTGGGTTGGTGCGGGAGGGTCAGTGCATCAGTTAGAGGGAGGAGCATTTGGGGGCTTGAGAGTTGGGTCATGGCAGATGAATAGGTGTGCTCAGGGTAGTGTTTGGTTGGATAGATTGAGACCGAGAGAGTATCGGAGTCATGGTTGAGTGAGTAGGGGTGAACTAAATATAGTATCAGCTGGCTTTTATCACATAACACCTTATTGTAGACATCTCTTGAAGCTAGCCTGCAAGGATTCATTGCAAAGGCTTGCACCACCCGTGGGACAAGGACAAGTGAGTGAATATTGAGGCTGAGATGACCAGCTTTCCGCCCAGTGGCTCAAATGTGCAAATCCAGGTGTCTTGGTGCAAACACACAATGGGTTTTGATGCATGATTACTAAAGTCAGAACAGACAGAGTCACCAATCCATTTGGCAATAATTCTATGTTGCATACAATCACTAGACCAAGAATTCTTGCAGTGAGGGTACACCTGGAGTATCACAAAATGTTTGTTTAGTTTTTAGTTTAGAGATACAGCACAGAAACACCCTATTCAGCCCACTGAATCCACGCCTAACAAACGATCCCCGCAGATTAACACTGTCCTACACACACTCGGGCCTATTTTACATTCATACCAAGCCTATTAACCTCCGAACCTGTGTGGGAAGTAACCGAAGATCTCGGAGAAAACCCATGTGGTCACAGGGAGAACATACAAACTCCGTACAGACAGCACCCGTAGTCGGGATCAAACCCGGGTCTCTGGCGCTGTAAGCGCTGTAAGGCTGCAACTCTACCGCTGCGCCACCGTGCTGCCCAATTTATCTCCTTACCCAAGGAAGGATACCGTTGCATTAACAGACTGTTCACTAGATTCATTCTTGGGATGAGATACTCTGAGCTATATTACCTATAGCTCATAAGATTGGATGGCGACACATATAAATCTCTTAAGAGGCTTCGTATGGCAATACTAGGGTGATTATTTAGAGGAATCGTTATCTTTTATTTATATTCAGGGTCAGGGGATGGCTGGCAAGGGTCTCAAAGCCCCGTGAGTAGGTTATGGTAACAACTGCATGGCTTGCTCGGCTGTTTTAAGAGTCAACCAGGAGGGATGTGTCACATGTAAGCCAGACCATAGTTCCTCTCCCGAAAGATATTCATGAACCAGATGGCTTTTGTGGTCATCATTAGAAAAATTCTAGATTATTTAATGGAGTTTCGTCCCCGGCCATGACAACAGCTTGAAATCACATCCCTCGACTGCCAGCTAGTTAGCTTTACTGCTGTGCCAATCCCATACCAAGTCTCAAAATAGGGGACAGTTATACAGGCTATAGATGAAAAGATATTTCTTCTGTCAAAGGCCTGTGAGTCTATGCGGGCTGCAGATGTTCACCTCTTAAGCATTTCAAGAGAATTTTGAATGCTGTGGGGATTAAGGGATGTAAGGATAGAGTAAATTGGTTTTGTCGAGGTAGGAGAACAACCATGATATTGTTAACTGACAGAACAAGCCTAAAAGGTTGATCAGCCCTACACCTGCTCCTTCTTCTTACAACATCAATGATATTCTGAAAGGGAGAATTCCTAGTTCATGTCTGAAGAACTGCTCAGAAAGTGTTCCCAGAAATCACTCAGAATTGTGGAACATTTTGTTGAAAGGGAAGTTCAAAAATAATTTTGAAGTGATGCAGTTATCTCCGTCTGGCAGGATGTGCAGTAATCGTAATCAGAACAAAATGCCATTAAATAAAATATATGTACCATCAAATGTTAAGATTTTTTTTAGATGTAAAATAGGCTTCTTTTAACCAAGAAAATGTGGATGATTTATGTTGAAAGCAGTCATAACTAGCTCTTGGAGCTGTAAAATTATTTTGTGAAACATAGATCAAGAGAAAGAAGGAAACAGCTCTGCCCCGTGAACACTTGCAGTAAGTTTAAAATCCATTCCTGTCTTCGGATTCTGTAGTTTTATAAAGGAGGTTTAAAACAGTTGTTTGGGCAGGGATTTCCCAGCACCAGACTTTACATTTACGTTCACAAGAGAATTACATCACAGCTATATCTTCCATTTGAAATATATTTATTATGTAGACTTATGGTTTAAATAGACCTGTTTAACATTACAGACCCGCAGGCTGAATTTTATTACGCAACATGCACAGGAATAATGCATGTGATACAGGATGTGGGCATTTAATATCATTAAGACAGATACTTAGGACAAAGAAAGGGGATGGCTGATGACTGGATTGCCTGGATGGCTGGCGTGCATTCCAAAAGATTGCAAGAAACCTGCCACACTACCAAGATTAATGGGCGACGGAGATTTGAGGGAGTTCTGCAGTCTCTTTGCCAATACCCATAAGATGGTGGATCAAATAAACTAGCAGACACTAACAACTCTCTTGGTTGAACATCGAATGTAAGTAAGACACAGACTGGCAAAGCTGCAAGATAATTAATAACGTGGGGAATTCTTGCATTGTGACTTCCACCTGGAATAGATCACAAACCCCGCACTAATGCTGAATCACTAGCATGCAACATTCCAACTGCTGTGACGAGCTTATGCTCAGTTCTTAACCCATCGGACAGCTAACCGCCAGAGTCCTGACTCATTCTAGAAGAAAGCATATTACCCTTTACTCTGCCATCATCGACTACCCCTAATTTGAAGCCATGCAAACCTTTAGTTCAAACACGGTTAGTGATGACAGAGTGGGGCAGTTTTAATGTAATACCTGATACATTCCTGTATGTGGCAGTATAGAGGTTACTGAATTTAATTCTGCCAAAAAATACTGGTTGAAAAAAAGAAATGAGGAAACAAAAGGCATGTACAGCAATATTTACCACTTACGCACAATCTATGTTTAACTTCCTTGACACAAAGAACAATTTGTCTTAAAACTTCCTTGCAACAAGGGAACAATTTGCCTTACAAGAACCAACAGCATGTCTTACTTAGCTTCCAAATAGTGTCTCCTGTAAAAAATGTTTTGCTTTGACAAAATAGCCTTCTTTTCAATGCTATTACAATTAAAATATTGTAGAGCAGAATATTGGGTTAATTGTGTATTCTATCTTCATGTCCTCTGCATGGGTGTTCAGTCTAACTTCAAGGAAAAGCAATGCAACACTTGCTTATCTAGGCGGAACCCATTTAGTGGAAGCTAGTTAAGGTCAGAGGCTGTCATTGACTGTAGCACAGTTTGATAGACTAGTGAAGGTACAAATTAAAGCGTGCTTGGAGCAAGGAGGTCTAGAACTTGAGCGACTGTAAATCCTGTAAAATCTTCGGATTTGGCTTTTTTTCCCCCTCTTGTTGCCATGGCAACTCCGTGGGCAGCATCAGACATCAGTTCTTGTTACAGGGCTGGGAAATAAAAAAGAGTAATTGAATACAAAGGAACCGCAGTATTGTACAATTGAAGATAAATACAATAACTCCTAGTGAACAGTTTATTAGCATGCTTCATAACATCTTGTCACAGTTCAGATTTGAGACCTTACTGTTGCAATCCAATATTGAATAAGTTACATCATTCCACTCTTAATAAACACCTACCTTGTCTTTGAAAACTCAGCTGTCTCAGTCCTAACTCTCACCAAGTTCCATTTACTAGTTTGCTTGTTCTCCCTGACTTATAACGACTTCCAGTTAAATATATTTTTGATTTTAAATGATCTGCTTTGTTTTCTATGGCTTTACTCCTTTCCAATCCTTGTAGATCAATAACTTCCCAGACTAATTTATTTTTCTCATAGTTCTGATGAAGGGTCCCAGACCAGAAATGTTAACAATTCATCTTTCCACAGTCACGGCCAGTTGTGTTTTTACCAGTATTTTCAGTTGAGTATTATCCTCCAAGAACTCTGTGCTTCTACTTTTGACCTCATATTTATCCCCACATTTTCTCAATGTAATACATTTTAACTCTTTATAACATATCCTACCCTGTCTAAACCCTTAGCTCTGTGGCAGCATGGTAACACAGCTGGTAGTGCTGATGCCTCCCAATCGGATCTCCCCTCAGCTGTCTTCTCCTTCCAGGGAAAGCAAGCCCAGCCTCTCAACATCTCCCCGATAACTAAAGTCCACTAATTCGGGCAACCTACTGCTGAATCTCTTTTGCATTCTCTCCAAGATAGCATGTTCCATTATGAAATTCTTTACAGGAACGTGTCACAGAATAACTTGGTATTGGTAGATCAGTTCTTTAAAGACGAGTCATTGGTTAAAATATATACTTGGCAGAGCAGACGTGCAAAAGAAGTTCAAAATAAATTTTACTCCAGACAATTTTGTCCAGTTTTCCTCCTTTCTCTAATTGAATTCGTTATTTCTATACAGGACAGAAACATAGTACTTGTACTTGTACATGGAGTACTTGAATAGGCATATATTAAAGAGAGAGATGATTCAATACAACAGAAAATTATAAGCTTTAACTATGTACTACAAGCTTTCTCAGACATATGTTATAGCGAATATTATTCTGTTTAAAAATGTATGCATTCACAGAACGTGAAAGTCACTGTTATTGCCAAATTTATTATCTCTCTCTAATTTCCCAGAACTGAGTTAAGTGTCCACAAAGAAGGGGCTGGAGTTATGCACAGGACAGAACAGGATAGGACAATGGATGAAGAGCAAAACAAACCCGCAGATGCTGGACATCTGATGAAAGATCATTCACATTCATCATTAACTTTGTTTCACTTTCCACAAATCTACCCACCGATCTACATCCCCACAGGAAGTAAGGAACTAGGTTTCATAACAACCCAGTGGATAGATGGTTAACATTATCTGGATTTTATTTTGAATCCTGGATTTTTTTAAGTTAGTTTAGTTTAGAGATAGAGCACGGAAACAGGCCCTTTGGCCCACTGAGTCCGCACTGACCAGTTATCCCCGCACATTAACACTATCCTACGTACAGTCGGGCCAATTTATATTTATACCAAGCCGATTAACCTACAAACCCATAAGTCTTTGGAATGTGGGAGGAAACCAAAGATCTCAGAGAAAACCCACATGGTCACGGGGAGAACGTATAAACTCCGTACAAACTGCACCCATAGTCAGGATCGAACCCAAGTCTACTGGCGCTGTAAGACAGCAACTCTACTGCTGCGCCACCATGCCACCCTTGAGTTTAATTTTCCTATGTGCCATGGTGGGTCAGTACTTTACCCCATGCTACTTTATCCCAAATGAACACTAAATCTGCATATTTTAATTGTGCATTGTTCACACACTGTCATTGCTTTTTAAAGATTAAAATCTACATTTGCCAGAATTTACCGCGCATTCATTTAGTGTACAACCAAAATGAGACTCATTGAAATACCTCCTCTACCGTCTCCGTACATTTAATGAATTTGAGGACAGTCAGATTTATATCACACCTTTTTAGGTCTTCAATAAACACATTCATGGAAGAAGTTTATGATGGGACAGAGCAAAGGTCTCAACAATATTCCAAATGCAGTGATAAAGACTTGTGCACTAGTTGCGTTCCAAGTTTCCTCTCTGGCCAAACTTCTTGCTGTACAATTACACACTGGCTTCACCCCTGTGGAATGAAGAACTTCCCAAGTGTGCACTAGCCACAAAAACACAACATCACCACATCTAGCCAATGACCTCTCCATTAACCAGTTGGGGGATATATGGCTGGTGAGCTATCTCGGAACACTAAATTTGCAGGTGAAGGGTAAATGTGGCCCGATATTGGATGGGATTCTAGAAAACCATTGTGGAGCAAGGACCCGTCCCTGTGGCCCATTTGCCTCATTGATTTATCACAAACCACATAGAGTAATATAGTGTGGAAACAGGCCCTTCAGCCCAACTTGCCCACACCGGCCAACAATGTCCCAGCTACACTAGTCCCACTTGCCTGCACTTGGTCCATATCCCTCCAAACCTGCCCTATCCATGTACCTGTCTAACTGTTTCTTAAACAATGGGATAGTCCCAGCTTCAACTACCTCCTCTGGCAGCTTGTTCCATACACCCACCACCCTTTGGGTGAAAATGTTACCCCTCGGATTCCTATTAAATCTTTTCCCCTTCATCTTGAACCTGTGTCCCCTGGTCCTCGATTCCCCTACATTGGGCAAGAGACTCTGTGCATCTACCCAATCTATTCCTCTCGTGATTTTGTACACCTCTATAAGATCACCCCTCGTCCTCCTGCGCTCCAAGGAAATTTAACCCAGCCTACTCAACCTCTCCCTATAGCTCACACCCTCTAGTCCTGGCAACACAAATCTTTTCTGAGCCCTTTCAAGGGTTTGACATAAATCGACCAAGATACTTCCTCAAACAAAAAAAAACATTGGTAAGAGCTTGTGGAATGCCAATAGTGTATGTTCTTTAATGTAATTTATCCTTTATTGGTGTACTGTGAATGGATTGATTATATTCATGTAGAGTCTTTTCTTTGACTGGATGTCACGCAAGCAGTAGCTTTTCACTGTACCTCGGTGGATATGTTAATAATAAATGAAACTGATACTAAACTAAACCAACGTTAAGGTGATATATTAACTCAGTAAACTTACAATATTATTTTGCTGCATGTGTTATCATGCCAGATAGCATGAATTAAATGACCATTCTGGACGGGACCTTTCAATGCATCGTGATGGTTCCAAATACTTTTCCCACTTCATGAACATGATAGAGGCATCTCCAAATGTCACGCTGTGATATCACTGCTCAAACCAAGATAACTGTAAATGTCAAAAGTTCTCTTTTGGGCAGAATTTCTAATGTTTTGTTGCTGTCAATCCTTTAAATGCCAGAGAGATAATCACAATAGTAGTGGGAGAGGGCAGTGATTAGTTTTGAAAGATGTTGACAGACTGAAACAAATAGTGTCTTGTAAAGATACTTTTCCACTCACAATCAGTTATATTCAGCCGAGTCATTCTCTATGGCTGTTTTTGTCAGTAACTTAAATTATTTTGGTGATCCATCACTGTATTGTAATGTTGACAGATTCGACGTTGTATGTTCTTTGAATTACCCTGTTTTCAAAGATAACATTGATTTGCCTGACTATTAGCTCAAATTAGTAACTGGATTACATGATCAATGGCCCGTGATCTCTGTAGTGTTGTCTTCTCCTTTTTTCTGATCTCGGCAGCCGATGGTGACTGTTGAAGGGGTTTCTAGGCACCCCTCAAGAGGAATGAGGTAGTATGGCGGTCAAGTCACCAGACCTTGAGTTGGAGGCATGGACAGGAATTTCATGTCAGGAATATGGCTCAGGATCTAACTTTAATACAGGGACAGGCAAATGTTTACAATAATACTCATATGATTGTCAAATAAGAGCAGTTCCAAATCAGGTGCAAATGTACTGCCAAACATACCAAAGGAAACATACTCAAGGAGAAAATAGTTCCTAGGCTACTCCTGTTAAATGTGATAAGCGTTTCTGTTGAATTTTTGTTCTGCTTTCTTAAATGCCTTTTAAATACACAAGCTGCAAATAAGTTTCTTTTTGAATCTATATAAGAAAATAACTGCAGATGCTGGTACAAATCGAAGGTATTTATTCACAAAGTGCTGGAGTAACTCAGCAGGTCGGGCAGCATCTCGGGAGAGAAGGAATGGGTGACGTTTCGGGTCGAGACCCTTCTTCAGACTGAAGAAGGGTCTCGACCTGAAACGTCACCCATTCCTTCTCTCCCGAGTTCTTTTTGAATCTGTTCAACTATACACATTTTTACTGAGGGAAGTTACCGGGATTATCAGAATAACTTTGGGCGTGCTTGGACGGCTTACAGTGTGTAGCTACAACGTACACTTTACAGTTACAGCTGCTGGAGCTGCCGCCACACAGTGCCACAGACCCGGGTTCGATCCTGACCTCAGGTGCAGTTTGTAGGGAGTTTTTCCAATCTCCCTGTGACCAGATGGGTTTTCTCTGGTTTCCTCCCTCATCCTACCAGAGGTTTGGCTTTACAGGTTGATCGGCCTCTGCAAGGGAGTGGATGCGAAAGTAACGTCCCTAGTGTGTAGGATAGAACTAGTGCATGGGAGATCATTGGTCGGTACGGACTCGGTGGGCCAAAGGGCCTGTTTTCATGCTGTATCTCGAAGCTAAACTAAACTAAATTGATCAAAACAGATGCCATTCCCCTGTTTGCAGCTGTAAAAGTCAAACAGATAACAAGCATCTGCCAAGTTTGGTTTGATAACAGAATTTTGAATTCAACAGTGCGATGACCTTCATACATTGCAGGTTGTTTTGTATTTCACAGAAAATAAAAAGCAGAGAGAAACTAAAATAACTATTAGAGTTGAGTATTCCAGTTTCCAATTTAAATCTGTTGAATCAGGCATAGATTATAGCTTGAACCTAGAACATTTAATAGAATTTTAGACTAGCAATGAATATTTCTGCATTATATTTCCCTAACCTCATGTTTTTTAGTCATTTAAACCCCTCCAACAGAAGGAATTCATAATGAATGCAATAAACATTCATTTTTTATTGCCAATAGTAATCTCAAGTGTAGGATTCTCTCACTTGAGATCTGATAAACATTTCAGAACATGAAAATAATAAGTTCTTTCTTTATTTACCATGTCTGAACTGTGAAATTTAAGTTTACCTGTTCACGTTAAATGAATATGTAAATGTAAAATTTATCCATAAATTTAGATGACATCGCAAACAACACTATATTTTAGGGAATAGTAGAAAAAAATGATGACAGGCACATTTTTGAGGAAAGTTTGGTTGGAATAGGCCATTTAGTAATTTTGTCACTGCTAAAACGTGGAGTCACCTGTGTACGACCTAGCTGAAGTTTATTTAGGTCAGCTACATCATTTTACCAGGTTGTATGCGAAACAAAGCATTTCACTGTGCCTAGGTACATGTGACAATAAAGTATCATTGAAATGTCTTATAAACGGTACTCCTTGAAGCATCCATCAACTTCCTCCAGCTCTTCTGCCATCCCCTTATGCAATGGATAATTTACAATAAACCAAACCACTTACTGGCACACCTTTAGTGTGTTGGAGGAAACCAGAGCACCAGGGGGAAACCCATGTGGTCACAGGGAGAGTGTCCAAAGTCTACACAGACACCGCCTGTGATCAGGATCAGTCCTGAGCCGCTGGAGCTGTGTGGTAGTGGCACTAACTGCTGCACCACTGTGCCATCCCTCGTGAGGTCCACAGCCAATGTTAAATTGGGTATGAGCGGTGTGTAGAATTGCCCCACAACAAAGCTAAATTGGAGCCCAGATAAATGGAAGGGGAAATGAGTGATACCACTCACTGGAGATTGCTCTGAGATGGAGAAATTATTGAAGAAACTCACAGAACAATGTGATGATAGAAATCAGGAGGAGTGTGGTGCTGATGTGGAGGGAGTTGGCTGTGCTGCAGTCCATTTTGTTCTTCTTGCAGGAGCAGACTTGGACTAAAACATCTGTGCTGTTGGTCAAGGGCGGCTTCCCGCTATCCGTCACCACAATTGGCAAGTTGTAGTTTGCTCTTTTCAGCGGATGCAGGAGGCTGAGTTGAGCATGGCTGCCTAAAAGAACAAAGCAAAAATGTGAATATCGTGCATAACATATATATATATATATATATGTATATTTATATTCATGGTCAGGTCAAGAACCTTGTACTTACAAGCTGGGATTTGAACATGGTGCCAAAAACCGGCGACTCTGTATACTGTCTCGGTGTACTACTGCTACACACTTGTACTGTATCTGAGATGTTTATCTAAGATGTATCTAAGTGCTTATATTTAGTGATCCATGTACTGAACTGTATACATAAATAAACTTCACTGTGCCTTGGAACATGTGACAGGTGAGCACCATTGTACCATTGTACCATTGTATTGTACCATTGCACCACTACCATTGCACCACTACCATTGTAATTTTGCTCATCATGATTAAATCTCAACAATACGTCATGGAATACGTGCACAGTCAGTGTTTAATCAGTGTGCCCTGATCAGCAATCTCCCCGTACATTAGCACTATCCTACACACTAGGGGCAATATACAATTTTAACGGCCAATTGACCTGCGCACCAGCATGTCTTTGGAATTGAGTTGAGTGTTTAGATGAAACAACCTAAAAATGAAAGGCATGCCCAATGGACTGCTCAATGCATCGATAGACCTGCCTGGAAGCTACACATTGCCTTGGAATAGGGGAAGAATGATGCTGAAGTTCCTATAATGTAATGTAACTCATGATGGCATGGTGATGCAGTTAGTAGTGAAGTTTAGTTTAAAGATACCGCGTGGAAATGGGCCCTTTGGCCCACCAAGTCCGTGCCGACCAATGATCACACATATACTAATTCTATCCTACACACTAGGAACAATTTACAGAAGTCAATTAACCACCAAACCTCCATGTCTTTGGAACATAGGAGGAAACAGGAGCACCCGGGGAAATCCCACGCAGTCACAGGGAATTCGTACAAACACCATACAGACAGGATCGGACCACAGTCTCTTGTTCTGTAAGGCAGCAACTCTACTGTTGCTCCACTGTGCCACCAGTAGAGCTGCTACCCGATAGCCCCAGTGACTGTGGTTCAATCCTGACCTGTGATGCTGTCTGTGTGGAGTTTTCTCTACAGCCAAGAGTGGAAAACTCACTGTCTACTGACTTACGTCCTGTTGCAAGATGTGGATTTTCACCATAAGAGTAAAGCATCACATTTTCTGTAATGAAGAATTATCTTACTGTTGAGTTGAGTAACCTTCCAGGTTTTTTCAATTCCAGCTTGCTTGCCCAATTGAAATTTGAATGGGTCAGCATTTGGTTCAAGATCTTTGTCTGTTGCTCCCAGAATGGCCACAATGAGATCCTTTGAATCCGCACAGAACTTGGCTACGGTTGGATAAACAGAGGGTGGGTTGTCATTCACATCCAGCATGGTGATAATCAAGGTACCAGTGCCAGTGGCAACGGGGTCTCCTAAGGGATAAAGCAGAAGAGTTTGTCAGTTATTTCATGCTGCAGATGGTGAACGCAAATACCAAAGGGAGGCAACAACAGAAGAAACATTGACATTTATTGCATATCATCTGGTAACAGTTTTGTGTAATCTTTATTGATGCAACTCCCCTTCTTCCCATATACTTGCCTCATCAATGTTCCTTGATTTCCATGTATTTAACCTTTCCTAATTAGAAAGTAGTAGGCAGAAATTGCACCTTGTAAGCTGCAGGATTTAAGGAATAAACTTTATCCTCTAAGAAGGCAAAGACATCTGAAATGATCCAACATTTGGGTCGGCACGATGGCGCAGCGGTAGAGTTGCTGCCTTACAGTGCCAGAAACCCGGGAACAATCCTGACTGCGGATGCTGTCTGTATGGAGTTTGTACGTTCTCCCCATGACCTGCGTGGGTTTTCTCCGAGATCTTCGGTTTCCTCCCACACTCTAAAGACGTGCAGGTCTGTAGGCTAATTAGCTTGGTAAAATAGTAAATTGCCCCTAGTGTAGGATAGTGTCCATGTGCGGTGATCACTGGTCGGCATGGACTTGGTGGGCCAAAGAGCCTGTTTCCGTGCTGTATCTCTAAACTATACTAAACTAAATATATTGGTTAGGCCAAAATGCAGGAGTCCTCTGAAACATACACTTCAAGGCTTCTCCTAAACTTCGTATGATTAAGTTTGGCCCGCAGGTGTACCGTTCTTCAACAAAATCATCTAATTTTTAACTGAGTCGACTTTCTGCTGAGTCAGAAACCTGTATCCATTCCTGAAAACTGAGCATGGAGGTTTAGTTTAGAGATACAACATGGAAACAGGCCCTTCAGCCCACTGATTCCATGCTGACCATCAATCACTCAGATATTCGTTCTATCCTACACACCGGGGATGATTTTCAGAAGCCAATTAATCTGCAAACCTGCATGTCTTTGGAATGTGGGAGGAAACCAGTGGCAGCCGGAGAAAACCCACGTGATACAGGGAGAACGTACTAACATGGTACAAACAATAGTAGGAGTCAGGATCGAACTGGCACTGTGAGGCAGCAACTCTACCACTGTGCCACAATGCTGCCTGGGTCCACTGTGCCACTGGGTTTGCACTGACACACCAATGCAGTGCTTAGGCGATGCTGTACTGCAACAAATGCTGGTGTTTGAGCGAGATGTTACATTAAGAGTCTATTCACTTTCTTGGAAGGACGAAAAAATGTTGTTGTTCTATTTCTATCTGGGAACTATCCCAGATTTCCTGGCCAACATTCAAACCTCATCAACATCAATGGGCTATCTGGTGATTATCACTTTGTTTTTTATGAGGGCTTGCCATATGCAGATTTGTTCATTGTTTCTCACATTACAACAGGAACTACACAAGTACATCATTAGATGTAAAGAGCCTTTGGAGGACTCTAAGGTCATTTAAAAAAAGCACTATCCAAATGCAAGCTTGTCTTCCTTCCTTTCTTGGAACCAGAACAAGTAATTGGGATAAACGAGAAGAATTTACTTTTAAACAATCCTTTTTCAAGTCCTCAAAACAACTGCAGACTGTTGCTTCTACTGATCAGTCTTGAACTCCAGGTATTTATTCACAAAATGCTGGAGTAACTCAGCAGGTCAGGCAGCATCTTAGGAGAGAAGGAATGGGTGACGTTTCGGGTCGAGACCCTTCTTCAGACTGAAGAAGGGTCTCGACCCGAAACGTCGCCCATTCCTCTCCTGAGATGCTGCCTGACCTGCTGAGTTACTCCAGCATTTTGTGAATAAATACCTTCGATGTGTACTAGCATCTGCAGTTATTTTCTTATACTTATTGAACTTCAGGTATGTGCTCCAAGAACTAAGTTTATTTCAGACCTTAAAAAATAGGCCAAACAATTCTCACCACCTATCATTGCTTACAAATCACCTTATGTCCTTATGTATAAGTACACACCTGTGTATGAGCATACAAATAAAGCACCATTGAACCACACAAAGAAGAATATGTTTAGTGTCATCACGGCATTATATGCCATCCCAATTGCTTTCCTATAAAATGGTTTGTATTGTGATCTTCTGCAATATGAAACTACATAATCTCCACAAGCATCAAGAAACAAGAGTGGGAAAAAATGGTGTTATTGATTTCCTTTTTTTTTTAACATAAGCGCTGCAGAATCAAATTTTATTCCAAATCTAATGTTTTACAAATCACAACACAATCGTGATATTAATTAATTGTATGGAATATTATTCTTTTTTACTTCAATTAATCAAGTGACAACTGTGAACTACAGAGAGCGATTTTAGTTTAGTGTTTGTTTATTATTGTTATAGCACCGAGGTACAGTGAAAAGCTTTTTCTGTTGCGTGCTATCCAGTCAGCGCAAGGACATGATTACAATGAAGGCACCCACAGTGTACAGATACAGGATAAAGGGTATAACGTTTAGTGCAAGATAAAGTCATTCAGAGCAAGATAATGGCTGGTGGAGACAATATTCTCTCAACATTTGAGAAGTATCTGGGCAAGCACTTGACTTGCTAATGCAGAGAAGGCTAAGGATCAAATGTAAATAAATGGAATTAGTACAGAGGGGTGTTTGATGTTCGACATGGACGATATGAACTCTGGAAGCCAGCGCTGCCCTCGCAGCTGCGGCTTGCATGCAGTCCGTTTGTCTTTTGTGTTTTTTGGTGTTTTTGTCTGAATTGTAGTTTAAATATGGTGTAGTGTTTGTGGTTGTATGTTGTGGGGGGGGGGGGTGGGAAGGGAACTGTAACATTGTCTCTCCCGAACGGAGACGCGACCTTTGTTTCTGTGTCGTGTCTCCGTTCACGCTGCGGCCTACCACCGGCCATGCACCTGGAGCTGGCGGGCTCCGGCTAGGACCACCTGGGCTCTGGTTCGCAGAGCCCGCGGCCCGGACTCACCACCTGCGGCGCTGGCTGCCTTCGGATGCTGCGGGAGTGGCTGCGACTCGTCTCCGGAGGCTCCGGCGCGGGCCGCCTGGACGTCGGAAGCCCGCAGGCCCCTGGGTGGGGGCCAACATCGGGAGCTCCGGCAGCAGCAGCGTCTTCGCCCGCCCCGAATCGCGGGGCTTGGGTCGGCCCGCCACGGACCTTTCGCCGTCCGGCGCAGCCTGAAATAGGCCGCGGGATTTTCCACTGCCCGGCGGGGGCTTCAATGTCGGGAGCCACGACCGCCCCAACGTGGCAACTCCAACAGCCTGACCGCGGGAGAAGACGGCAGGGGAAGAGAGAAAGACATTCTGGCCTTCCATCACAATGAGGAGGGACTGGAGGAGACTCACTGTGATGGATGTTTCTTTTGTTTGGTGTTAGTTTATGATTGTATGTGTTATTGCATTTTTATTGATTATTCTTATTGGTCTTATTGTTGAACTGCGGGTAATTTTTCATTTCACTACACATTTATGTGTATGTGACAAATAAATGACTATTGATATTGACGTGGTAATGTGAAGGTCCAGTTACAGTTTTTTAGTGACTCTATGACCATATGGCACACTGCACAAACATGCAAAAAGAGAGCAGCTGGTGCCAGAGTTGTCCTCAACCTGTAAGAGGAGAGCTAAGCATAAAGAGTAGCAGGTTCAAGAGGAAAAAGTTCCCAAAGGAACGTCCCTTTTCAACATCACAGCCTCATCTCTCAGCTGAGCAGAGGTGGAAAACTTTGTCAGTACAAATGGCAAGGCACTTCTTCCAAATTCATAGATCCCAGTGCAAGACACTCCAATTGCTACCAATATTGTACCCCAATAATCTGATAGGAATGCTCTGGTAAACTATAAAACACATAACAATTCCTCACACTCTTTTCTCTAGATGATTGGCATTGTTTATTTTGAGTCCACAGTCCTTAGTTCCATACTTTCCGGTTACTGGAAAGAGTGTCTCAATATCAATTGCAACAAGCCTTCTTAAAATTTAATAGGTCTCATTAAGAGCATAACTTATTTTTCTAAACTAAAAAAATCTAGATGCATAAATACTGTTTTGTGGCAGGGCAGACCATTCCTCCTAGAGTCAAACGACTTACGCTGGAAAGAGTGCAGAGAAGAGTTTAAGCTGGAAAGGGTGCAAAGGGTTGCAAGGATATTGCCAGGACTTAAGGACCTGAGCTATAGGGAGAGGTTGGGAAGGCTATGACTTTATTCCTCAGAGTTCAGAAGACTGAGGGATGTTCTTTATAGAGGTGTATAAAATCATGAAGGTACTAGATAGAGTAAATATACAGAGTCTTTTACCCAGAATAGGGGAATGAAGAACCAGAGGACAGAGGTTTTAGGTGAGAGGGGGATGATACAATAGGAATCTGAGGGGTGACATTTTCACATACAGGTTGGTGGGTAAATGGAATGAGCTGCCAGAGGAGGTTGAGGCAGATACAAAAAACAACATTTAAAAGACATTAGGACAGGTATGTGGACAGGAAAGGTTTATAGGGGTATGGGCCAAACGTGGACAGCTGGGACTAGTGTAGATGGGGCATCTTGATCGGCAAGGGCATGTGGGGCTGAATGGTCTATTTCAGTCTTGTACGACTCTGTGACTTTAAGTGAAGTTTTGCAAGGACAAGCAATGCGTTCAGAAAGTAAAACTGTATTCCGTATTCCAGATACAGTTAACCAAAGCCCAAGATAATTCCCGTAAATCTTCCTTAATCTAATGCTGGAACCTTCTTGCAATAAAGCTTAACATTCTGTTTGTCCATTGAACCTACATTTTCAAAGTCCCTGTGATTTGTGTACAAACTCTCCCAGATCCTTTTGAATGCCAAAATGCAATGAATTTACATGAACTGCTTTATCATTCCTGCAACCAAAGTGGATAATTTTACTTTCACAAAATATATTTTATCTTCCACCTACATGCCCAATCAGTTAACCAGTCTAGATGAACCATCCTGAATCAAAACATCAATTGTACATTTCCCACAATGGTTGCTGCCATGATCCACTGTTCTGCCAACACTTCTCCATTTTTAACCAGCTTATTATTTGACTCTTCATTCTCCTCAGAACTCGTTCCCCCCCCCTCCCCTAGTTTTGTATTATTGGAGACTATGATTCTGCAGAGAACGTGGATTGTGGATATTTTTGGGACACCAAGAGACAATTTAAAGGAACACACTAAAATGAATATTCAAAATAAATCTTCAGTAGGAACAATTAAACATATCCATCGTTAACAGAATAGTTTATTTCTTAACAATAAATAACCCTATACCTGCATTTGTACCTTCCAAAGATACAGTGGTTTCCAAAGCTGCTCAGCAGTTGTTAAAGAAAAATGGTAAATACTGAAATACTATTTGTAATGTACAGTGAACCCTTGCTAAAATGGCACGGCATGAAACGGTGGTGCAGTGCAAAGGTTGCTGCCTTACAGCACCAGAGACCCGGGTTCAATCCCGACTACGGGTGCTGTCTGTACGGAGTTTGTACGTTCTCCCGGTAACTGCGTGGGTTTTCTTCAAGATCTTCGGTTTCCTCCCACACTCCAAAGACGTACGGGTTTGTGCGTTAATTGGCTTGGTGCATGTGTAAATTGTCACTAGTGTGTGTAGGGTAGTGTTAATGTGCGGGGATCGCTGGTCGGTGCGGACTCGGGGGGCCTGTTTCCGCTGTATCCCTAAACTAAACTAAACAATAACGGACCACCATAGAGTGGATTTCTATTAAAGCTGACTGAGGCTCCTGGTGCACTATCCCCTCACCTCCGTGAGTTACCCAGTGAGCTGGCACTGTGTGGTGTACTTCCACTTGGGGGAATGGAGTGAGTGGGAAGCACAGCGGCCCCTTCCCTGGCGCTCCACATGTGGGGCCAGAGGTTCTGCGGCTCCCCAGCCTGTGACTTCCCACTGGTTTAATCCCCACCCCCACCAATGACGGTGCGCTTCTTCCCTCCTGGCCTGTGTTAAGCTTTACCCCCGTCACTCTGTTACAGCGGACAATCGGCAATAACGGACACCATTCATTCCCCCCCCTGTGGTCCATTATTGTGAGGGTTTACTGTGTATAAAAGCAAAATGTGCAGACAAGTTTAAGAAAAATCTTTTTAAGCATTTAATTTCTGCAATTTAGGGTTTGCATTCTTCTACAATCAAATGCAACTGTGTTGACATTAATGGAACCAAATTTCATTTCACACCTTATCAGTGGCCATGACAATTTTGGGTGATTTTTCATCTCAATGTCCATTTACTCCACATGTAAACATTAGGCAATTAGATGTAGAGGTTCATCCTCTATTTTACATGTGAACCGCAGATGCTTCCAAGTCGAAACAAAAGCTGAAAATGCTGGAAATACTCAGGAAGCATCTGTGGAAAAAGGAACAGCCATTTGTTTTGGGTCTGTGACCCATCATCACAACTGGGAAAGGGAGAGAGCGGCATTATCTTTTAATTGGAAAGGACGTGAGCGAGGACTGTTTAGAACAAAGAGAATGCCTGTCATAGGATGAGTTGAATCGGCTTAACGGCAAAGGCTTCCAGCACTTTAAGCTTCATGGTCTGTGTAATAGAAAACTGGTGAGACTATAACTGAGTGAAGTAAGATAAAAACTGACACAACAAGATAAAAAACAGAAAATGGTAATAGGTGGAAAACTGAGCAAGTCAGGCAGCATCTGTGGAAAGAGAAACAGTTAACATTTCAGATGAGGGTCCCTTCATCAGACCCAGTTAGTCTAAGTGGTTGAAAACATGGGAATTGAATGAAACATATGGCAAATGACGTGCGGTACTATGTTTAGTTTAAGTTTAGTTTAGTGTTGAGCTACAGCGTGGAAACAGGCCCTTCAGCCCACTGAGTTCATGCCGACCGATAATCATACATACATTAGTGCCATCCTACACAGTAGGGACAACTTACAGAAGCTAATTAACATACAGACCTGCACATCTTTGGATTGTGGGCGGAAAACGGAGCCCCTGGAGACACCCCATACAGTCACAGGGAGAGCATACAAACTCCGTACTCTGTTTCTGAAATTTGTCCCATTTGAAGTCGATGGAACTGAAGTTCAAACCATATGCCTATCAAAAATAAACCTTACCTGCGTCCACCTATTATCTCCCCTCTTCTATCTTCCCTCTCCCTCCCCCTCTACAATCAGTCTGAAGTAGGGTCTCGACCCGAAATGTCACCCGTCCATGTTCTCCAGAGATGCTGCATGACCTGCAGAATTACTCCAGTCCTTTTGTGTATTAACCACCATCTGCATTTCCTTGTCGCTATAGTTCAGTGGCACAGTTTATTATCACATACAATAAAGAAGGAATGTTAACTTATCTGAGTTTTTGCACGTCTTAGAGAATTTGAATTTAACCTTGGAAAATAGCAAAGTGTAAATATTTCAGAATAAATTCTTCGAACAATGTCAATCATCGCAGAATATTCTGTTTATCATACCTGCAGAGATTGCAGTGCCAGTATTCTGAAAAGTAAGGTTACCCAGGGTCAGTTTAGTGTACTAAGTCATAATCAGATTCTTTGTCAGCATAACGAACTGGGAATTTATGATGCTGCCTTGTTAAAATCACAGGCCTGACATGTATATTCTCTTAACTTCATTTAATTAAATTAAATTATTTCATGCTGTTTCGAATTAGGGTTGTCAGTTCGTGTAATTTAAAAAAAGGATTTTTTACAAGTGTGAGTTGACTACCTTGCTCATAAAAGTGTTCATGCTGATATTATGTATCTCCATTGTAACCCAGACGTGTCCCTTTAAAAGTATCGTTGTCATAAATTCAGAACAAAACTACAGCAGGAATTTTTGGTTATCGAAAAAAAATGCAAATAAGCTTCAATAAAATGTATGCTTGTTTTGAGCTGCTTCTTCAATCTCATAATGTTTTAGAATGACAATTAATTTGAAAGAACTACGAGTTGCGACATACTTGTAAATTAGGAATTGAAATTGCTTTGCAATAAGAACAATTAACTGTACTTTACGCTCCGTGGGTTAGTCATTAAAGTTTGTCACATTTCCCTTTATAAATAACATGAACAAATACATTTGAAAGTTTTGAATTTCAAATACACATTTGAAGATATAAGTCTACAACTCTTGACTAAACTCTTCTTTAGTCAGAGGGTGGTGAATCTGTGGAATCTTGATCAGAGAGTGGTGAATCTGTGGAATTCTTTGCCACAGAAGGCTGTGGAGGCCAAGTTAATAGATATTTTTAAGGCAGAGATAAATACTGTAGATTCTCGATTAGCACGGATGTCATGGGTTATGGGGAGAAGGCAGGAGAATGGGGGTAGGAGGGAGAAATTCATCAGCCATGATTGAATGGCGGAGTTGGGCCGAATGGCCTAATTCTGCTCCTATCACTCATGACCTTTTGAGCCCAATCTAAAAAAAAAATCATTTTAATATCATTGATATTGTTTTGTCATTTGATTTCCATGAGTTGCCTCCAATACAGAGGTAACAACCCATAGTCATCTGAGGCTTTTACTATGAATGCACCTGAGGGAGAAATGGTCTTTTAAATCACAGACAACCAATTGATAGTTAAAGATAGTAATAATTCTGAACAGAATTATGAGAAGCAAAATTAAGAGAAGCAAATCAATTCATAAATGATTATTCTGATGGGTGTAGGAAACATTTCATTCAAGAAATGATGTACCTTTAATGCAGCGATAGACTGTGGATGCATTATGTAATAAGAAAGTTAATTATGTTGTACCGTGTAAAGAAGAATAACAATGAGGCTCATCAGATGACTTTTGATGGATCGGAGTATCTCATTTAAAAAATTCTGTCAGCACATCCATCTACATCTCTTTTAATTAAATATCGGGTTAATAGAGAGGGTCACATCAACATTGTCATTTATTAAAAGGTAGAATACATGGATACCTTTTTGATTTCTAAGGGCATGAGTTCACATTTCTCTTAATCTTCTCAAAGTGTAACAATCAGTGCACAAATAGATTGGGATGATCCTCAATCATGTTTTGGCATAGATCAAATTGATTCAGTTCATGCCCCATATTGCTGCCTGGCAACACTAACATACTAAAATCTAACCAACTCTAGTTAAAAACAATGCTTGAACATTTTCTTCTGAGAGATTCCCTCAGGATTGAGGAAGACTTCCAACCAGCCCTGTTCTATGGGTTCTTTAATAAAGACCAATTAATCAAGAAACAATGTTTGGAAGAGTAGCTTTTGCTATCTTCGAGTGCGGTGTGTGTGTAAACTAAATCTCCACCACATCCCCGAGCAGTAATGGCTATCGAAGCTAGAGTTTGAGAATGTATAGAAACTGCCATTACAGAATCAAAGTAGAGGTGACCCTTGGACTATCTTTGATCAGACTTTACTGGACTTTACCTTGCACTAAACATTAATCACGTTATTCCCTTTATTATGTTTTTGTACACTGTGGATGAGTCGATTGTAATCATGCATTGCCTTTCCATAGACTAGTTAGCACACAACAAAAGCTTTTCACTGTACCTTGGCACTCATGACAATAGAACTCAACTCAAACCTCAGGTTCACAGTGCCTTCCTGAATGCTCCTTCTGCAGGTTGAGCAGGAGAAGGAATGCTCCTTCTGCAGGGGCAGATATTCCCCACCAGTCATCTTGCCAAATAACCTTTTGATTTGCTTCAAGCACCTGGTATCAGCATGTGAATAAAGTGACCCACCCAACAGAGATGACTGAATGTAATTAGGATCTGGATAGGTGTATAGGATTTTGTGGTCTCTCTTGAGTGATTTGAAATGCCAGCTCTAATAGTACATGTTTCAAAAGAGCACAGAAGTTCAGGGACCATCGCCTGGTGTGCCTACGCTGCCCCAGCAGCTGCGACTTGCCTGCAGTCCGTTTGTCATTTGTGTTTTTTGTTGTTTTTTGTCTTAATTGTAGTGTCTAGGTACGATGTAGTGTTTTGTGGTTGTGTGTTATGTGGGTGGGGAACTGTAAAATTGTCTCTTCCGATCGGAGACGCGACCATTGTTTTCTGTGCCGTGTCTCCGTTCCCGCTGCGGCCAACCATCGGCCAAACACCTGGAGCTGGGGGCCTCCAGCTGGGATCACCTGGGCTCTGGTTCACAGAGCCCGCAGACCGGACTCAGCATCTGCGGAGCTGGCTGCCTTCGGAGGCTGTGGTGGAGCCTCGGGAGCGGCTGCGACACGTCTCAGGAGGCTACTTCGACCGCGGGCCGCGGGCTGCGTGGACGTCGGAAGCTCGCAGGCCCCTGGGTGGGGGCCGACATCGGGAGCTCCGGCAGCGGCAGCGGCAGCGGCAGCGGCAGCGTCTTCACCCGCCTCGAATCAGGGGCTTGGGTCGGCCTGCCGCGGACCTTTCACCATCCGGCGCGGCCTGGAATAGGACGCGGGATTTTCTCTGCCCAGCGGGGGCTTCAATGTCGGGAGCCACGACCGCCCCGACGTGGCATGTTCAACAGCCTGACCGTGGGAGAAGACGGCAGGGGAAGAGAAAATACATTCTGGCCTTCCATCACAGTGAGGAGGTGAATGGAGGAGACTCACTGTGATGGATGTTTCTTTTTGTTTGGTGTTGGTTTATGATTGTGTGTTATTGCATATTTCTATTGCTTATTTTTATTGGTCTTATTGTTGGACTGTGGGTAATCTTTCATTTCACTGCACATTTATGTGTATGTGACAAATAAATTGACTATTGACTATTACTCAGTAAATCATTAGATTAGTCTACACTGGCCTTGAAATTTTCATAATTTCATGTTCATAAGTTAAAGAAGCGGAATTAGGCCATTCGCCCCATCAAGTCTACCCTACCATTCAATCAAGGCTGATCTATCTTTCAGTCTTAACACCATTCTCCTGCCTTCTCCCCATAACCCAACACCCTTACTAATCAAGCATCTATCAATCCATGCCTTTAAAATATCCATTGGCGGCCTCCACAGCCTTCTGTGGAATTTTGATCTTCAAACACTCTTTTCCTCAGTCAGTCGGTCGAAGGCTATGCTGCTGCCAAGCAGACCTTGATGAATTTCATTCTATCTGTCTTCACTGACAAGTGGGTCCCTGGATATGGGTCCAGTTCCCCTGTGTTTAACACCAGCCACGCTTAAGCACATCCTCACTGGGTGTAAAGTAAGCCTCTCCCAAGGACGGTACACCTGGAGACATAATCAAGTGCTCAAATGCCTGGCAGCGACTCTGGAAAGCAGGAGAACAACCAACAATGCCCTGCCGCCCAAAACAACCAACCCAGTTATGCCAATTGCCTTTGTTCGGGAGGGGGAACAAAGGCAACAGAAAATTCCACCAAGGACCAGGTTTTTACAGCTGGAGGCAGCCCAGGACTGGCAGATGCTGGTGGATGTGGACCAACGGCTTACAGTTCCATCAGAGATAGCCATCACCAACTTAAAGCCTGTTCTTGTCCTCTGGTCGAACTCTCAGCGCATGGTGTATCTTGTGGAGTTCACAGTCCCTTGGGAGGATGCTGTGCAGGAAGCCTTTGAAAGAAAGAAACTGCGATATACAGACCTTGCAGCGGAGGCAGAACAGCAGGGCTGGAGAGCAAAGATCTGCCCAGTAGAAGTTGGATGTCGAGGATTCGTGGCAACATCTACCGTAAGACTGATGAAGGACCTGGGGATCAGCAGACAAGCCCTACGCCAGGCCATCAAGGAAACATCACGGGTGGCAGAGCAGAGTAGCCAGTGCCTCTGAAGAGGAAAGACCCCATTTTGTCTCCCAAATAAACCAGCTAGGCTGATGCAGAGGGGGGTGGTTCTGGGATGCCTGAATGCACCGCTGAGCCTACAGGAGACGTCGTGGGTCCAATCAGCGAAACGTCGATGGAAGTAGGTGCCCATTTGATAACCCCAATGATGTGTCTGCCTAGCCTTTCTCAACATCGGAGGAGCATAGGTGAGTGCTCCCATCACCACCGAAAGCAAGTTGATATTTGGCACTTTGGATTTTTAACATCTTGTCCTGTGTATTTGGAAACAGTTCTTCCAGGCTTTTAAGATGGACCTTCCTTTCCAGAGGCAAGTGGTGTCTGGGCAAGTTGTTGGACAATAATTGCTGGGTCATCTGTTCATCAAAGCCTTATATATGCTTCTGAAATACTCTTATTTTAAGTAATTGTAAATCACAATTAGATATAATTAAAAGTCCTATTTTATGGAAATTCATGCTACTTGCTAAAGTGAAGTCATTTCAAGTCCAGAATTAAAATTCTTGAGCACCTTAATATTTCACCAAAAGGTGGTGAATTTGAAAGACACAGGTAAACAAAGGCATTAATCTGTCTATTTTTCATCATTGATGCTTATGAGAGGAAATAACTTTAAACATCCCAGATATTCCGTGGCATGGTGGTGCAGTGGTAGAGTTGCTGCCTTGCAGCGCCAGAGACCCAGGTTCGATCCTGACTACGGGTTTCGTCTTTATGGAATTTGTACGTTCTCCCGGTAACCGCGTGGGTTTTCTCTAAGATCTTCGGTTTCCTCCCACACTCCAAATACGTACTGGTTTGTTGGCTAATCGACGGTAAAATTGTATATTGTTCCTAGTTTGTGTGGAATAGTGCTAGTGTACGAGGTGATCGCTTGTCGGCGTGGACTCGGTGGGCCGAAGGGCCTGTTTCTGCGCTGTATCTCTAAATTAAAATATTCCCTGCTTCTGCATTCCTTCAGTGGCTTCTGCTCCAGCCACCTTCCCAATGAGGATTGTCACTGCTCTGTTTCAATAAGATGTTTTTGGTGCTATCTTGGAGTAGGGTGCAAGAGTATTTGGGAATGGCAAATCATAAAATATAATTTCTGATTCCAAGAATTGATTTCTGACACTGAGATTTCAGTGCCTGCTTTATTATTGCATTCTGAAGCAATAATGTTTCTTTTCAGCATACACACACACGCACACAGCCAGAGCCACTATGTCAATAGTTACTGTGTTATGGTGACATTGATGCATTATTGTATATTTACCTTGTCAGAAACCTGCCACTTGTGTATAATGTAATGGAAAAGAGTTTGAATCATTCTTCTTTAAAGTTGCTTCACTCATTACTTTGATGGGAAAACAACACAATTTGAGAATGGGCAATCTCTAATTTCATACAGGCTTGAGGTATGACATGTTTAATTTATATTTCCATGGATGTTGTACAGTTAAAAGGTCAGGGCCTGTCTTCAACCTCTCCTCCAACCAAGATTCACTTGCAAGAGCAAGATTCCAAAATAGTAAATTGAAACTGTCCAAATTTATTCACCATTAATGAGTAGAAGTCATTGTTGTTAATTGAAGTTGACATTTAGAAATCAACGACATTGTCTGAATTAGAAAGCTTATTAAAAAACCCTGCAAGGTTAGGTGATGTGGAAAGTGAAATGAAAGATGTCGAATTGGTGGGGTGAAGATGAAACAGAATGAATGTTATTAGAACAGGGTGGAGAAAAATTACATGACCTATTTTGTACATGACTTTGTTAATCATGCTTTTTAAAATTCATGTCATCACACAACTGTTTGTGCCAATAGCGGGCAAAATTTTAGTGCCACGTCTTTGGCCTCTGCAAGATCCTTTACAGTGCGTGTGTCATGCAGCGTGTCACAGCTCAGGAGATGTTCCATAGTCTGGAGGCCCCGTCCACACTCGCAGTCTGCAGCATCTTCAGTGTATCCCCACTTCAACATGTTCGATTTGCTCCTCCCCATGCCTGTCTGCAGACTGTTGAGACTGCGCCAGGTTATCCACGGTTGGTCGGAACCTGGTGGGACTTTCTCAGAGGGATCGATTGCCATGTGAATGTCTTCCGGAGATTTCTCTCGTCTCTCTTCCCAGAGTTTGAGCCTTCTGGACGATGCACTGCAGTCCAGGGGATGGACAAAAGAGGAAACCTGCGTGATTTCAAATGCTGAGGTTGCAATGGGTGATCATGTAGGGGGTGCCTTTCATCACTGTATCCATCGTTAATCATGCTGATATTAATGAGATTAATTGTCCTACAACTACAAGTGCCCCACAACTACAACAATAATTTGTAAATAAATTGTGTTCTTAATACAGAAAAATATTCACAGTCCTTTCTTAGGAAGATTATCAAACAATACTTGACATTTGTTCATGTAAAGAGATTAGGCTGTTGGCCAAAATTTGGTTGAAGAGAATAATTTACGGAAACTAAAAGGACAAATAGAGAAAAGAAAAACACAGAGCAGCAGTGAAGATTAGAAAGGGATTTTGGAGGGCAGACCACAGGCAACAGAAGGCAAGTGAATGAAGAGAGAAACTATCATGATAGGGTTTGCCTAGGATTTCAGAATTGAAAAAGGACAGAAATCCTGAACTAAAACCAGAAAATGCTGGAAATACTCAACAGGTCATGCAGCTTCTGTGGGAAGAGAAGCAAAGTGGCATTTCATATTGAAGACAGTTCTTCAGAACTGGAAATCCTGGAGACTTGTTGGAAGTCACAGAAGTAATTCTTCAATGTTTCACTTCCACAGGGGAATCTGCCAGTGAATTGGCAACAAAGCAGCTCGCCTGTTAATTGCAATGGAAGGAATGTTGATACAAGTGAAAGGTTTCCTGGAACCAATATACTTTTTTGGAATTTGTATTAGTTAAATATTTTAAATAACTTCTAATTTAATACTGTTTAAAACTGATAGTTGGAGAAAATCTTGCTGTGATTTAAAGTAAAAGGATGGACATTTTCGAATCAAATTAATCTCAGTGTGATTAATTCATTTTTTGTTCTGGTTTCTAGTTCAAGTTCTGAGGAAGTTTACTGAGAGTGCTTTCTGTAAAATCCATGTTTTTAGGCCTAAAATAAATTGATATCTGAGTCAGTTTCTTCGCTCTGTACTGATATTTGACGGGACTGTGATGTAGACTCAATATTTTTCATTTACGGGGAGGAATCAAAATGCTTTGTAATTGCTATCCAATTCTTGCAGTAATGTAACAGATGAATTACTGTAGCTGATTCTTAACTGTAAAGAATAACTTGATCTATAATGAGCAACTTGCTTATTAATTTGACTTTGGAATATATTGGTTAACTTAAGATGTTCCTGTTGTTATTGTGCAGAAATAGAGACATAAAAACAGCTTTTTTCCACGAGTGATAGTTCTGCTCAATAACCAAAGTCTGTAGTCTCTTTTTTGCTCTGGTTTATTTTCACCCACATGTTTAGACCGTAATGGTGTATCCTTATTGTTTTGATGTGTTTATGCTTTATTCTTAATTGTTAACTGTATGTTTGTGTTGTCATTTGTGAGCGGAGCACCAAGGCACATTCCTTGTATCTGCATACTTGGCCAATAAACGTATTCATTCAATCATTCATTCATTCATTTTCAATGTCCAGCACGAGAGTGGTTGATAATATTTCTGATAAATCAATGCCACAACTCACAGCAAAGCTAGAATCCTATTTTGCATCTTATGATTCGTTGATAGACACAAAATGCAGGAGTAACTTAGCGGGTCTTGCAGCATCTCTGGAGAAAAGGATTGTAACATGCTGCAAACGATGAACAGACATCTGCTTTTGTTTTGAAGGGGCTACACAGGAGTCTACCAGAAATGACGTCTTATTCCAGATTCCTTTTTGTCCTCTCTAGCAAAATCATCATTTGTGTCAAGCTTTTTATGATATAAATAATTAATTACTTTAGTCTAGTAATTATGATCAGTGTGACATATACATTTTGTCTCAAGACATTTTTTTTTGTATAAGGATCCAATATTTAGTTTTTTTATTATTGGCAATGTCCAGGCAGATTTTGACTGTCGCATGAAATTGCAGTGATTTTAAACTGAATGGTATTTGGGAACGAAGTACTGAACCAGAACAGTACGTACAAAGATGTACAGGCTTGTAGGTTAATTGACTTCGGTAAAATTGTAAATGGTCCCTAGAGTGCGTACGATAGTGCTAGCGTGCTGCAATCACTGGTCCGAAGAGCTGTTTCTGCACTGTATCTCTAAAAACTTTTTTAAAAACAGCATTTAAAAGCCTTTTTGGTCTATCTTGCTCTGCTCTATTATCTTTGGTTTAAACCCACAAGTGTAGCACTTGCAAACCATCATGCTGAATGACTCTTTGAGTTCTAAAATTGGTACACTTGAACTTTTTGAACAAATAATCAGTGACGATGGCAGCCGACTTGCCACTGACAGGCAGTCCTGGACCAATAGTTCCCTCCCAAATTCCATGCAAATTAAAATCAATGCTATTCCATGCAATGGCCACTTTTTTGTCTGGAGTCGATAATAAGTATTGGAATATTAAATAATACACCCTTACACAAACAAATTAATGATATAAAATTCATAATTTACACTACCAAATCATTAATGTGGATATAAAGGCTCAAGAGGATAAAAATACTTCTTCAATTAATCATTTACATTACATATGTTTGGCATAGATGTTATGGTGTCGTCAGCGAGACTTTCTTAATATTTAGTTCTGAGTTGTTATTAAATAAAATGCGCGATATGTGTGATTATTTTTAATTTGGATTGCAATGACAGTGAAGAAAAAGTTGAATGTGGAGCCATCCACTCGAGTGCACACATCGCTGGGCAGAGATTGTTCAGAAATTAAACTCATTCCAAATAAAGCAGCAAGTTACACAAGAAGGAACCAAGTTTAAAATTGGCTTTTGGCTTGTCTAATCTTTCCAGTCTGGCTCTCTGTATCTGTGCGCATGTATTTAACATACAAATCTTGTACTAATCAATCTGCAATACTGAAAGCAGTTTTGTTCCTTGAATGTTCTAATGTTTCTCTTACTTCTGCCTCAACTACCTCCTCTGGCAGTCCATTCCATATCCCACCAACCTCTGTGTGATTATTTATAATACCAAACCAAATAAATAACTTTAGTTATTAAGCATTAGCAAATAAAAGGAGTTTGGCAATATGACTACATATATTTTTCAACTCTATTCTACAATTGCCATAAGTTGTGCAACAAGTCAAGTTAGGAAAAGGGGACGTACAACGAGATCTGGGTGTCCAAGTGCATCAGTCACTGAAAGGAAGCATGCAGGTACAGCAGGCAGTGAAGAAAGCCAATGGAATGTTGGCCTTCATAACAAGAGGAGTTGAGTATAGGAGCAAAGAGGTCATTCTGCAGTTGTACAGGGCCCTAGTGAGACCGCACCTGGAGTACTGTGTACAGTTTTGGTCTCCAAATTTGAGGAAGGATATTCTTGCTATTGAGGGCGTGCAGCGTAGGTTTACTAGGTTAATTCCCGGAATGGCAGGACTGTCATATGTTGAAAGACTGGAGCAGCTAGGCTTGTATACACTGGAATTTAGAAGGATGAGAGCAGATCTTATTGAAACGTATAAGATTATTAAGGGGTTAGAGGCAGGAAACGTTAGAGGCAGGAAACATGTTCCCAATGTTGGGGGAGTCCAGAACAAGGGGCCACAGTTTAAGAATAAGGGGTAGGCCATTTAGAACTGAGATGAGGAAAAACTTTTTCAGTCAGAGAGTTGTGAATCTGTGGAATTCTCTGCCTCAAAAGGCCAATTCTCTGAATGCATTCAAGAGAGAGCTAGATAGAGCTCTTAAGGATAGCAGAGTCAAGGGGTATGGGGAGAAGGCAGGAACGGGGTACTGATTGAGAATGATCAGCCATGATCACATTGAATGGCGGTGCTGGCTCAAAGGGCCGAATGGCCTCCTCCTGCACCTATTGTCTATTGATTGAATCACCTTCATCCCTGCAATCAGATTCGGAAAAGACAGAATCATTTTGTAGAGTTAGAGCTTCCATAAATTAAAAATGATCAGAGGGTATTTAAGCTATTTATGATAAAGAGGAGGAGCACCATATGAGTTGGGGCTCGATATTTACTTTACACCAAGTCTGGAATCAGATATATTACATCATATTGGAGGTAAGGAAAGGTGAGAAAAATGGAGATTATGATAGATTAGGAAGAAAAAATTTGCTAAACATATATAAACATACATAAACAACAAGGAATTAAAGGAAAGGGTGTGAGGATCAGAGATTTGTGAAAAGAATGCCCAGAGAATGTAAAAGACACAGACATTGGAAAAAAAAAACAAAAGCATAGTTTACAACTTCATTGGACCGCTATTGGGATTTATTTGACAACGTTACTGTTCTACCAATTACTGCACCAACACTATTAGAGAGACATATTTAATGTATGAGGCAAGATCTTCGATGGCTTTGGTTGTGAATGGAAAATGATTACTTTGAGTTAAATGACTGCTAAAGAACAAGGATAAAAAATAATATTGTCTGATGCTGAAAGATTATTTTTGTTACAGCATGCTTTCTCTCTAGTCTTTCCAAAGTAGAGGCCACATGTCGTGTGATTGGGAATTGAAATTGCAAAGCCTTTTCAATTTACCATATAATCTCCCTCTATTTTATTCCACACACATCACTAATAGGGCACTAAATGAAGGCTATTTGCTTGATATTTACTGTAACATGCTGCAGCATATTGGAGGAATGAAATGTGATCTTTTCACTTCCATTATATATAGGCTACAATTTTTAAAGCATTTATATGTTATTGTTTTATTTCTTTTATAAGCTTTATCAAAGATATTAATGCTCAATATAGAATTGTTTGGTCGACCACCCTCATTCTGTTTTGCAATTCAATTTTGATCATGTCTACTGCTTAAAGAGACAAAGCCTTTGCAAGCACCACCCCCCCCCCCCCACTAACAGATATTGAAGACATTTAAGTTTGTGTCTGTTCACAGACCCATTTATTCCATAGTAACAAGATATCCCTATCTCTCCTAGTACTTCAATAAGAAATTCTTGAAGGGCTTCTGCATCAGAATGAATGCACAGCTCAATCCATATTCAATGCTCCACTGAATGAAAGATAACAGTCTCATTGCGAGCTATAACTGAGAGCTATATTTTCACAAGTAGCTGAAATTTGCAGGCACCATGCTAATAACTATTCTTGACCATACGGCATGGTGGCGCAGCGGTAGTGTTGCTGCCTATATGGCACCAGAGACCCAGGTTCAATCCTGACTACGTTGCTATGGAGTTTTACGTTCTCCCTGTGATCATATGGGTTTTCCCCCGGTGCTCTGGTTTCCTCCCACATTGCAAATGCATGCAAGTTTGTAGGTTAATTGGCTTCTGTAAAATTGTCCCTAGTATCTAGGATAGAACTCGTGTATGGGTGATTGCTGGTTGGTGCAGAATCGGTGAAACAAAAGGGCTTGTTTCCACACTGTATCTCTAAACTAAAACTAATCTGAAATTTCTTTTCAGCAAAATATGGTTAAGATATGGTAAGGATGTAAGTAACTGAAGATTTTACAATATGTACAAACAAAACTAAGATTTTTTGCTTTCTTCTTACTTTTCCGTCGTTCTAATATTATCAGAGATTTGTGTCCGAGCGATATTTGTATTTGTTTATATTGCCAAAATATTTGCCATGGAGAAGATCCAAATACCGGGTGACACTAGCGCAGGAAGGAACTGCAGATGCTGGTTTACACTGAAGATGGACACAAAATGTCTAATGGAGTAAGTCAGTGGGACAGGCAGCATCTCTGGTTAGAAGGAATGGGTGACGAGGCTGTCATCCTCAGACTGAGGCCGAAGAAGGGTCTCGACCCGAAACGTCACCCGTTCCTATCCAGAGATGCTGCCTGTGCCGCTAAGTTACTCAAGGTGACACAAGAACTGGTCCATTTGTGACCCTTCATGAATTGGCGAGGTGCAGCAAGGCAAACTGATACTGACGGAAGATCCCTGGGACCATGGTAACAAAGCAAAGGTCCCAACATGCCTTCACACCCTACACCTGATGACTTTACACCTGCAAGCTTAATCCTGTTGGGAAACTATTGAAAACACTTATATTTAATGCTATTTTAATACATGAAGAGAGCTAAGATCAAGACGAGAAGCCAAATGTCTACCATATGCAGTCAAGAATCCATTAATTTTGAAGACAAGGGTGAGCGTCTACTCTTCACATTGCAAATATCAGATAATGATGGAGGCTTCCTGAAGGTATAGTTCTAGGTATAGCAAAGAGAATAGACATTTACTAATAAACTACCAGTGACGGGATGCCTTGCTACCTTACAGTGAACTTTTTCGGATGAAGTGTACATTTTTTGTCATGCACCATTACTACATCCAATTTGTCCTTCAGGGATCACATCCGTTTCAGCAGCACATTATTGGTATTACTGTTCAAAAATATAAATTCTCCATTGCAATGAACTTACAATCAACGGAGAGGTTTGACAATTTACAACTAGAAACTGTGGAAAATTGTACCAGGGATCTTTAGAGATAGAGAGAGGTGGAAGAGGCAGAGGGAGGGGGAGAGAGGAAGGAGAGAGGAAGAGGGGAATGGAAGAGGGGGAGATGGGGAGAGAGGGTGAGGATGGAGGGGGAGGGGGGAGGGGGGGGGGGAGAGAGTGTGTGAGAGAAGGAGAGTGGGAGTGAGGGAGAGAGACAGAGAAAAGATTGGAGATTGTCCACTGAGTAGGTACAAGAAATAGAACTGAATGTTAACAGAGTGACCATCATTACAAGCTTCAAATGGGGCAATGCTTGGATATTAAGGTCAATTCTCAATATGTATTTGTCAACTTTTTTCATAAAACGTTATGTCGATTGTGTTTACTTCGAGCCACAATAACACAGTGGATGAATTACTTGACTGGTATCCAAACGTCGTCGGTGCCCGGAGTTTAATCACTGGTCACCAGCACAAAATGCTCCATGTAATTGTGACAGCAAGTTGCATCCAGTCTCAGAAATTCATTGCATTGTCTTCAATGGAATGTATTTTGGAGGCACAGGACATCACACTGCATCATGTGTTCAGTGCTTCCAAATAGGGATGCATTTCTAAGCACTGTACTTAAACTGGAAGCATCAATATCTATTCCAGCACAGCAGCTGAGAATCTTAGCAGCTCCAGCAACAGTAAATCTGGTGTAAATATTAGAACCAGTAAAAATGGTCATAAAGCCGCTGGAATGTCATAAAAAATCCACTCCAAACCCGCAGCAATGTGTTTAACTCTGAATTAACCTTTTAAATTGTCACTTAATTTAATGAAAGTAAACGATGGACAATAAAACACTGACCTTGACAACAATGCCATATCTCAAATAAATAAAATATTAAGACAAAAACATTTAACATCTATTATGCCAACAGATCTCAGAATTTCAATGCCAGTGGTTGAATTTACTGGAATGCAAGCACTTCTGTGTAATAAATTAATATACATTTGTCGGTGCTGAATTTTAAAACAGGAGAACATATAATAAATAAAATGAATATCATAATCAAGTTTCACATTTAAACAAGTTACATTGGACAGGCCTCACTGTGGGCAACTTGAAACCCAATTGCCCTTGTACTGACTCATACTACATCTTATTTCTTATTTCCTGACACTAAATGCCAATCTTATTCTCCTGCACTCACTGATTGCTTTCATTTCCAGCCACTTTTGTAATAACATTTGTAAAAATCATCGCTGGCACCATGGAATCACCTTCACCTTGAAACACACAGATTTTTATAACATACATGGAATTTGACATGTTTCTGTGTTTGGAATTTGTTCCTTTTAATAATTATCGATATACAATACTTGGATTTTTCATTGGGTATTATAGCGAAGCCTCAAGCAGTGGCAAAGATAACAAAATGGCTCCTTTTATTGTTCGAATGGCTTAAAGAGAGGGAGAGATTTAAGAGAAAAAACAACCCAAAGTGCTGCAGTAACTCAGTGGGTTAGGCAGCATTTCCTGGAGAACGTGGATAGGTGACGTTTCAGACTCTGAGGTTTAAGAGAACAGTTTGCGGCAAACTCAGACACTACAAGGCCAAGGGAAACTGAAATGAGGATGGGAGTGGGGTTTGGGATTAATGTAAAAGACAGACATAAATGCAGAGATACATAGATACATAGACAATAGGTGCAGGAGTAGGCCATTCGGCCCTTTGAGCAAGCACCGCCATTCATATCATATACATACAGCCGGAAACAGGCCTTTTTTCGGCCCTCCAAGTCCGTGCCGCCCAGTGATCCCCGTACATTAACACTATCCTACACCCACTAGGGACAATTTTTACATTTACCCAGCCAATTAACCTTCAGTACCCCGTTCCTGCCTTCTCCCCATACCCCTTGATTCCACTAGCCCTAAGAGCTCTATCTAACTCTCTTTTGAATGCATGCAGTGAATTGGCCTCCACTGCCTTCTGAGGCAGAGAATTCCACAAATTCACAACTCTCTGAGTGAAAAAGGTTTTCCTCATCTTTGGTTAGTTCGTAAATTTGAGCCAACACCAAAATTGGTGGAGTTATGAACAGTGAAGAAGCCTGTCAAAGGATACAGCAGGATAGTGAGACCGCACCTGGAGTACTGTGTGCAGTTTTGGTCTCCAAATTTGAGGAAGGATATTCTTGCTATTGAGGGCGTGCAACGTAGGTTTACTAGGTTAATTCCTGGAATGGCGGGACTGTCATATGTTGAAAGACTGGAGCGACTAGGTTTGTATACACTGGAATTTAGAAGGATGAGAGGGGATCTTATCGAAACGTATAAGATTATTAAGGGGTTGGACACGTTAGAGGCAGGAAACATGTTCCCAATGTTGGGGGAGTCCAGAACCAGGGGCCGCAGTTTAAGAATAAGGGGTAGGCCATTTAGAACAGAGATGAGGAAAAACTTTTTTAGTCAGAGAGTTGTGAATCTGTGGAATTGTCTGCCTCAGAAGGCAGTGGAGGCCAATTCTCTGAATACATTCAAGAGAGAGCTAGATAGAGCTCTTAAGGATAGCGGAGTCAGGGGGTATGGGGAGAAAGCAGGAAGGGGGTACTGATTGAGAATGATCAGCCATGATCACATTGAATGGTGGTGCTGGCTCGAAGGGCCGAATGGCCTCCTCCTGCACCTATTGTCTATTGTCTATTGTTATAGATCAGTTACAAACATGGGCGAAGAAATGGCAGATGGAGCTTAATCTGGGCGTGCGAGACGCTGCACTTTCGGAGGTTGAATGTCAGGGGAAAGTATACAGTTAATGGCAAGCCTTTTAACAGCATTGTTGTGCAGAGGGAATTTGGTGTCCATGGTCATAGTTTGCTGAAAGGCGGCAAAATAAGAATGGTTTAGAAGGCATATGATATGTTTGTCTTCATTAGTCGGGCATTGAGTATAAGAAACAGAAAGTCATTTTGCAGCTTTATAAAGCTTTGATTAACCTGCATTTGGAATATTGTGTGTAGTTCTGGTCATCTCATTAGAGGAAGGGTGTGCATGATTTGGAGAGGTGCAATAGACATTTACCAAATGTTGTCTGGATAACAGGATATGAGTTGCTAGGAGAGGTGGTTCAAACAACCTGGGTCTCTGGTACTGTAAGGCAGCAACTCTACTGTTGCACTACCGTACTGCCTCAAAGTGTTCTAAAGAATATTCTGATATCTTTATTAATTTCCCGATTGAATCATCCCTCATTGTATCATTAAATGAATCCCATAAGCTGAAACGAGAATCTCCCTTGTTGTGATTATTAAACTTTCCTCAGAATCTTCAGTGAACAGAGCAATATGTGAATGAGGGAGAATGGAAATGTCAATGTAAAATGAGCTGGGCAAACAGAAGCTCAAGCATAACATTTAGGGTCAGTAGAAACAAAGTAAGTATTTACTGTATATGTCTGGAATTTGGTCAGTCTGAAGAAGGGTCTCGACCCGAAAAGTCACCCATTCCCTCTCTCCTAGATGCTGCCTGACCTGCTGAGTTACTCCAGCATTTTGTGATACCTTCGATTTGTACCAGCATCTGCAGTTATTTTCCTACACTTATCTTAAAGACCAGTGTACAAATCTGGCCCAGTAATTTATGAAGGTATGCAGACAATATTTGTTTGTATAAAGCCCTGATAAAATGGCAAATATGCAGAACTGGTGACTAATTTTGTCCCTAAAGCCGCAAGTGCTTGGGTGTTTTAGTGTCAGTTGCTGCTGTTTCTTTGGATTTACAAGTTCCTAAGTTATAGGAGTAGAATTAGGCCATTCAGCCCATCGAGTCTACTCTGCCATTCAATCATGGCTGATCTCTGCCACCTAATCCCATTTTCCTGCCTTCTACCCATAACTCGACACCCGTTTTAATCAAGAATTTGTCTATCTCCGCCTTAAAAATATCCACTGACTTGGTCTCCACAAGCCTCTGTGGCAATGAGTTCCACAGATTAACTACCCTCTGACTAAAGAAGTTCCTCCTCACCTCCTTTCTAAAAGAGTGGCCCTTAATTCTGAGGCTATGACCTCTGGCCCTAGACTCTCCCACCAGTGGATACATCCTTACCTTATCCATTCTATCTATGTCTTTCATTATTCTGTAAGTTTCAATGCGGTTCCCCCTAAACTCCAGCGAGTCGAGGCCTAGTGCTGTCAAGCACTCATCATATGCTAACCCACTCATTCCTGGAATCATTTTTGTAAACCTCCTCTGCAGCCTCTCCAGAACCAGCACATCCTTCCTCAGATATGGGGCCCAAATTTGCTCTGTACTCCAAATGCGGCCTGATCAGTGTCTTCTGGAGCCTCAGCATTACATCTCTTACATTACATTTACCATTTACGGAAGCTATCAGTTAAACTCATGGCTCGGGTCCCAGTATATTGCAGCTGAACCTTGTTTCCTGATCCAATTAGCAGACTGGCTTCCCATGGAATACTCGACAAACCTGCTACCAGAATAAGGAGATATACTGCAGACCAAGAAATGCAAGTTATAAAATCTCAAGCTTCCAAGATTCACAATAAACAGTATAATGAGAGCAGAAATAAACTTCTGTAGAAATCGATTAGCTCAGCTGTAAGAACAAAAGAAACTTCAAAATCAAATCAGTTAGAAGGTGCTCGTAATTGTGGAACAGTGATGGTGCTTTCTACTTGATTACGAAAAGGTGAATGAAATGCTCTTAACTTGTAGAAACAAGGAACTCCAGATGCTGGTTTGCACAAAAGGACACAAAACGCTGAAGTAACTCAGCAGGTCAGGCAACATCTCTGGAGGCCATGGAAAGGTGATTTTTCAGGCCTTCTTTAGGCTCAAAGTTTGCAAAAAGGGTCCTGACACGAAACATCACTCATCCATGTTCTCCACAGATGCTGCCTGACCTGCTGAGTTACTCCAGCACTTATGTCCTTAATGGAATGCTGTTGCCTTACGAGTTCACTCATTCCAAACAATACTTCATCTACATTGAAACACAAGGAACTGTAGATAGTGATTTACTCCAGCACTTTTTTCGTTTTTTTCATTTACATCTACGTCAGTCCAGCTGGTGTAAATCATCAGTGAGATCCAGCAGGTTGATGAGTGAAATTGGAGGAATTACATTTTCAGAAACTTTGTAAAAGGTTGATCAAACTTGGACAAACTTGACAAGTTTATCAAATGGGTCATAAGGTCATAAGATCATAAGTGATAGTAGAATTAGGCCATTCAGCCCATTAAGTCTACTCCGCCATTCATTCATGGCTGATCTATCTCTTCCTCCTAACCCCATTCTTCTGCCTTCTCCCCATAACCCCCGACACCTGCACTAATCAAGAATCTATCTATCTCAGCCTTAAAAATATCCACTGACTCGGCCTCCATTGCCTTCTGTGGCAAAGAATTCCACAGATTTACCACCCTCTGACTAAAGAAATTTCTCCTCATCTCCATCCTTTAATTCTGAGGCTATGACCTCTAGTCTTAGACTCTCCCACTAGCAGAAACATCCTCTCCACATCCACTCTGTCCAAGCCTTTTACTATTCTGCATGTTTCAGCAAGGCCCTTCCCCCCCCCCCCCCCCCCTCGTTTTTTTAAACTCTAGGTCCTTTGATCATTCATGATGCAATTGGAATTAGCAGTGGACAATATTACGATATGCGCATTCAAAGAAGAAATTACTTTTACGTACCGCTGTCAGTTGCAAGAAATAACGCTGTGTATTGACTGTCATGCGCAAAGGGAGATTCGCGGTCCATCGCAGCTCTGGTGGTAACGGTGCCATTTGTGGGATTGATGGTCAGCCAGCCGGCAGGATCCTGAAACTGCGCAAACCTGCCAAAGGCAACCTCAATGTCAGTATCTTGCAGATTCAATTAAAAAGAAGCCAGAGATTACAACAAACACGTAAACCTATTTGATACTTAATAGTCTCCTTGCAGGTTGCAAAGAGTCCCCCACCATTATTTTTCACTCCGCTTATTTTTTTTGTCCTGTGAAAGGAAAGCATTATCTAAACCATGCAATTCATATTGAATAGACCTGGTGTGTATGGAAGGAACTGCAGATGCTAGTTTAAACCAAAGATAGACACAAAGTGCTGTAGTAACTCAGCGGGACAGGCAGCACCTCTGGAGAGAAGGAATGGGTGACGTTTTGGGTCAAGACCCTTCAGTCTGAAAAAGGGTCTCGACCCGAAACGTCACCCATTCCTTCTCTCCAAATATGCTGCCTGTCTCGCTGAGTTACTCCAGCATTTTGTGTCTATCTTTGAATAAACCTGGAATCTTTTTTGCTATTTCTGGCATCCAAATCATTTTTGTATTTGAGCTTGAAATTTGGCAAGCCATACGATCAAAAATCAAGTTCAGTTAACACTAAAACACGTTTATTGATACTGTGAAAATTAATCCCACTGTAATTGGGCCTTATAACAATTAGAGTTAGTATCTGAAACTCAACAATGCTTCATCTGAACCTATTATGAGTTTTGTAGTTAACATAACGCAGCAATTTATGATCTTTATTGTATCATTGGGCAATTTAGCTTCTTCACTCAGGAGGATATAAATTGTTCAAATGCAACTTCAAAAATGTATCCTTTCAATTGTAAAAAATATTATCACTTTTACTTTACTTGGTAATTATCTAAACATTTATCATAATAGATTAATAAGATAATCTACAGCTTCTTACAGCCCGCTGTTATTTATCTTTATCTAAATGATGGCATACAACAGGACAGTAATTATGGTCTATTGTGTTCATAATTTTACTCAAATAATTTAACTGATCATCAGATATAAATTATATAATGCTGGAGTAACTCAGCAGGTCAGGCAGCATCTCGGGAGAGAAGGAATGGGTTCACAAAATGCTGGAGTAACTCAGCAGGTCAGGCAGCATCTCAGGAGAGAAGGAATGGGTGCAGCATTTCAGGAGAGAAGGAATGGGTCAGCATCTCAGGAGAGAAGGAATGGTCCTTCTCTCCTGAGATGCTGCCTGACCTGCTGAGTTATTCCAGCATTTTGTGAATAAATACCTTCGATTTGTACCAGCATCTGCAGTTATTTTCTTACACTATCAGATATAGATATATATAAACATAGCACAAAAAGTAAGGAAATTTGTGTTTGGTAGATTATTTCTTTGTTGTAACAATGCTTCTTGGCAATAAATCTTATACCGTTGGAAAGCCTGTTTATTTCCCTTTTAAATGGTGCCACATTTGTAAGGAACATGCATTTGTGGGATGAGAGCTGAGTATATGGGTTGCGCCCATGAAAAATTTGCCAAATCTTCTCTGCCAATGCCAAACAGCTTATTCTGCCATTGACTCTTGTTCGGTGTTGTTTGGTGGATTGGATGATTGAAGTCTGAAAAAACAAGACATATTGGCAATTTAACAATTTATTCATTTAATAAACAGGAGCCACAGTAGCGTGTGGAAGAACCATACACAGCCATAACAGCCTGGCACCTCCTCCTCATGCTGGTCACCAGCCTGGTCACACACTGTTGTGGGATGGCATCCCATTCTTGTCAGCACCTGGGGGTACCAGAAGCTCAAAACAAGAGTCAATAGCAACAGCAGAATAAGCTGTTTGGCATTGGCAGAGAAGATTTGGCAAATTTTTCATGGGCGCAACCCATATACTCAGCTCTGCTGCTCATCCCACAAATGCATGTTCCTTACAAATGTGGCACCATTTAAAAGGGAAATAAACAGGCTTTCCAACGGTATAAGATTTATTGCCAAGAAACATTGTTACAACAAAGAAATAATCTACCAAACACAAATTTCCTTACTTTTTGTGCTATGTTTATATATATATATCACAAACAGACAGAATAGCTCATATTTCTGTAATTAAATGAAACTTTTTTTACTATTGGCATTTCAGAGGCTTTTAGTTAGGCACATGGATATGCAGGGAATGGGGGGAAATGGATCATGTGCAGGCAGAGGAGATTAGTTTATCTTGGCAGACACAAAAAGCTGGAGTAACTCAGCGGGACAGGCAGCATTTCTGGAGAGAAGGAATGGGTGATGTTTCGGGTGGAGACCCTTCTTCAGTCTTGGCATCAAGTTCGGCACAGACATTATGGACCAAAAGTTCTGTTCTTGTGCTGTACTTTTCCATGTTCTATTATGCGATTAGCTTCTTTCACACAAGAAGGTCGTAGATTCAAGTTGTGCTTCAGACTTGAGTGGTTATTGTAAATTCTCATGACTGTGTAGTTCTAAGGGATTGCTACACAGTCAGAGTTACAGTAGTTTAGGTGGGATGTAAAACCTGTCCTCGCTCCGCTTGGATAATTAAGAAATCCATTTGTACTTTTACAATGTCACCGTGCTGCAGCTGTTAGAGGCATAGCCTCAAAGAGCCAGAGATTCCGGTTTGTGTTGTGTTTTGCGGATCCTCTGGGTCCTCTGGTTTCCTCCCATGTGTCAAAGGTGTGCGGGTTGGAAGAATAATTGGCCACTGTAAATTGTCCTTACTGTGTGGCTTAATAGTGGAATCTGGGAGGAGATGATGAGAATGTGGGGAAAATACAAAAAACAGGCTTAACACAGCCAGAGAGAGACTATGTGCAAACTGGAAGAACAGCACTTTATACTCCTCTTGGGTACCTTATAACCCAATGGTATGAACATTGGAATTCTCCAATTTTAGGTAACCGCGACAAACATTTCCCTTCCCCCTCCCCTTCCCGTTATGGCCCAACACTCCGCCGCTTTCTTTTCACACTCCCCCCCCCCCCCACCCCCCCCCCCCCCCCCCCCAGACAACCCTGGCTGACCTTGCACTGCTTTCTCTCCACCCCCCCTCCCCCCTCACCAAATATTTTTCAACAAGCTTTACAGTTTGCAACTTTTGAGATCAAACTTGCTTTTATCCAACAATCTTCCTATCAGGGAACCACCTCACCCGAGGTCATCTGTTGCTGGCCATGAGTAGGAAGGAACTGCAGATGCCGGTTTGAACCGAAGATAGACACAAAAAGCTGCAGTGACTCAGCGGGTCAGACAGCATCTCTGGAGAAAAGGAATAGGTGACGTTTCAGGTCGAGACCCTTCTTCAGACTATGATTTGTCCGGGCCCCTCGTCTTTCCTAGTTTTTTTCCCCACTCCCCCCTGCAATCAGTCTGAAGAAAGGTCCTGACCCAAAACATCATTTTCTCCAGAGATGCTGTCTGGCCCACGGAGTTACTCCAGCATTTTATGTCTAACAATGTAGAATGAATGCAATTGGATGGCTGATGGTCAGCGGGACTCCATGGGCCAAAAGGTGTGCTTGTGTTTATATGTCTCACTGATTGTTTATGAATCTAAATTTTCTCGAATATATTGGTTTTCGTTTTATTTTGTTCTATCACAAACAAGTGTTGCTTGCTTGTGGGAGCTTGCTGTGTGCATACTGTAATCATGTTTCCATCGTGACTGAGGGGACTACACTTCAAAAGTAGTTAATTATCTGAGCTGCCTTTGGGACATCCTGCGGTCGATTCAGGTGTGATTTAAGACTTCCTTTCTTACCATCGGGCATAAGAGATTAGCGAACAGGCAAAATGAGCCGACTAATTTAAATCCACAATAGACCCAAAACAGGCAAGGGGAGTTGTAGCCAATGCCTGCACTGGCAGAAATATGCTCTGGTTGTGTGGTGCAAAATGAACAGCATGGAAAGAACTTGACTTAGAATTTAAATTTTTTTCTAATTGGATATCAGTATTCTAGATTTAGTATGAAGATTAATAAAGCAATTCTATGCATAAATTGGGCTGGATTCATCTTTAATGAGCTTAACATGAAATGAGAAATATTCTTTCCCGATGCTGTTTTGATGTTACTTTCTCCGTACCAGTTCATTCTGCAGGACTCAGTGTATTAGTGGAAGGTCAGTATGTGGCAGTTCCAGTCAAGCTGCGGTTGATAAATTATAGCTGTCACTGGTGTGATTTAAGGCTCTTGTGCATGCCTTAAAGCTATACGCACCATGTGACTAAAAACCCATAATGGCCCAAAAGCCTTTTGGCACTTCTCTTTCCACATTAAAAAATATATTTTACCAATCTATTTGAAAAGGTGAACGTAAGTGAAAAATACCAAATAAGCTCCATTGGTGATAGGATTCACCGTTTCTGTTATTTTACAATGTCAAGCTTTGAAAGTTCATCGTGGGATAAAACTCTGAAAGTTACAGCTCATCATATCAATTTTTGCGAAGAGTGCAATAGGCAATGGAGTGCAATAAATTTCTTCAGTGTATGTTTTGAGCTTGTTTTTTGTGTTCATCTGTTTAAAGGAAGGCAATGCTTGAAAATAAATCATCGCTGTTCATTCTGGGAAGCCTGCAAGAACTGTGTGCAAATTATCTTCAGTCCAACAACTGTCTACTTGCTCGTTCGCTCATTAATCGCTCAGAGGATGAGTGGCAGTATACTTTACACCTACTGGTCTCTATACAGATATTTTCCAATTCACGTATTCCTTCTGTATATCACCATGCACATCATATTTAATCTGACAACAATATGCTTACCAAATGTTATTTTTCTTACCACAATCGATATATTGCCATATTGACCCTTTTATCAAAGGACCTCTCACTTGGCCTTGGTTTAGTAAAATAATTTTCAGTAAGCTTCCTGCATGACAGCTCAAAATCTTTTTAGTTACTTCACTATCAAGGAGACAGATAGTCCCAGTTATAACTTTGCTTTAATTTTCTATTTATATGAAATGGATTTAACGATATTCGTGCAAGAGATTGTTTATATTTTCAAATTTCTCTTTTACAATTGTATATTTAGTTTAGTTTGGTTTAGAGATACAGCATAGAACCAGGCCCTTTGGCCCAATGAGTCCACACCGACCTGCAATCCCTGCACATTAACACTACCCTACACACACTAGGGCCAATTTACATTTATACCAAGCCAATTAACCTACAATCCTCTACGTCTTTGGAGTGTGGTAGGAAACTGAAGATCTCTGAGAAAACGTGGAGAACGTACAAACTCCACACAGACAGCAGCCGAAGTCGGGACCAAACCCGGGTCTCTTCTTTAACTTCTTTAATGGTAACTTTTATTACTTCAGCCATCTGAAGGCAAGTTAATATAATAATCGACTTGCAAATCATGTAATCCAGACTGTCGATAGCTATATTAGCTTCTGGGTGAAGTGGGTGTGCAGGCACCTAAAATGATGACCTACCAAAGAGGAAAGAAACTTTTTAATGAGCATAAAATGAGATGGTTACGACTAAGATATTCTACCCAAAAGATGATGAAAAACCCCCATAAAGAAGGAGTGAGGGTATATCTACTTTCTTAGAACTTTAAAGAGATTGGACATGTCATTGAATACTCCAACAGATTTCTGCAGATGCACTGTAGAAAGGTTCCTGATTGGTTTCAACACACATGAGTGAAACAGCCTGCAGAGAGCAGTAGACTCAACACAGTCCATTATGGGCACAGCCCTCCCCACCATCATCAGGCGGTGCAGCCTCAAGAAGGCAACATCTATCGTTGAGTATCCCCATCATTCATGCCTTCTTCTTGCTGCCAACATGAGCCACCAGGTGGTCCCACACATTACGTTTAGGAACAGCAACTTTCCCACAACTTTCAGGTTCTTGATCCAACCTGCACAACCCGGATCCTCCATCGAGATGGAACACTGCAGTCTATCTCTTCTATTACCATGGCCTTGCTTTTCTCACTGTGCTTTGCACTAATGTCTTGTTATTTGCTCTATCTTTTACTTTTACTGTCTTGCAGAATTCATTGAATTTAGGAACACAATTTAAAATTAATGTTTTGTGAGTTGTCTGACTTTAGTTGCCGATGATGCTGCTCAAAAGCAAGGTTTTCATTACACCTGCACTTCAGCGTAAGAGTGCACCTCCATATACAATGATCTCGACTTGACTTAAGAAATACATGAAACATTGAAGTCCGGTGTCCACAATGTTATGCTACCCATGTGGAGGAAGACCTAGGATATCTAAATAGTCACAGTAACCCTGGGACAGGTTGGTGTGTGATTTGGTGTGGAAATTCTATGTTCCTCAAGAGATTTTGCAGCTTTCATCACCCTGGCAAGAAATGTCACCAAAACTGACTTTACCTCATGTCACTTAAAGACTATTTACACCACAACATTATCATCTGAACATTTCAGGATGTATTTATTGCTTACTAACCCAAGATTACTACTTGGTATATCATCTGGCTCTACAAAATGAAAACTCTTTTGGTATATTCTAATTCCCTCACTAAATATGTCAAGATATAAAAGATCCAACATATTTGAAAGTGTAGTTAAACCTCCACCTTGCAGCAGTTGTCTTTATTTGGCTCTCTGTTTGTCCAGGTGTGCTATCTGTAAGAATACTTTAAAATAAATGGCTGTTTAGCTATCTTGATGCCTTTGCTGCTATTGGATACCCATTGAACAGGTTCCTGATTGTATCAGACATTGATAACAAGAAGATTCACGTTACAAAGTCCATTAAGTTTCTGAATGCAACCACCTTCAAGGTCAGTAGTAATTGATATTGTTTCAATAGACAATAGACAATAGGTGCAGGAGTAGGCCATTCGGCCCTTCGAGCCAGCACCGTCATTCACCGTGATCATGGCTGATCATGCACAATCAATACCCCGTTCCTGCCTTCTCCCCATATCCCCTGACTCCACTGTCATTAAGAGCTCTTTCTAACTCTCTTGAAAGCATAATTGATCACAAATTTTTGTCCTCTTCACAATACTTTAAAAAAATCATCGGTTCTATTGACTTTAATTTTATAAAAAATTAAATGACCAGAGACCCAGGTTCGAGACAAGTTCGAGTTTCCTTGTTGAGACAAGTTCACATGAGAGGTCTCCAATATACTGTAGATGGGGACTGACCCGGAAGGTGGCTGCCTTCAGAAACGTCTGGTGCTGTCTGTGGGGAGTTTGCATGTTCTTCCTGTGAACACGTGGGTTTCCTCTGGGTGCTCTGGTTTCCTTCCACATCCCAAAGACATGCGGGTGTGTAGGTTAATTGGGCTCTGAAAATTCTCCTTTGAGTGTGTAGGGAGTGGATGCGACAGTGGTATAACATTGAACTATTGTGAACGGGTGATCGATGGTTGTCATGGACACGGTGGGCTGAAGTACCTGTTTCCTTATTGTATCTCTAAACTAAAATAAAGGAGGCACTTTATAATTGTACTCACCATGAGTGAAAGCACTGCAAGGCGATTACAGAACATGGTCATTATTGTGTGAAAACCTTATAGGGACACTGTTTTTGTAAATAGATGACTAGGCTTGTATAATGGAAATATAAACAATGGAAAATAGGACACATTTTGGAAGGAATTATTGCCTAGAAATCAGGTTTTGACATACTTACTGTGCCAAATTGGTGCTATGTGTAAAACTAACACAAATTAGAAGTCACAACGAAGAAAACATAAAATTAATACTACTTTGCTTTAAGGAATTGTCATTATGCGTATTCCCTTTAATACCCCCTGAACCTGTGGCAACCCAGGCTGTTCCCCAGGGTGATTGAAAGTTCCTGCAATTCGTAGCAGTTACTGTTATCAGTTCAAGGAACCCTTGATCTGTGATAAAAGCTGATGGCCATAACTTTTATATAGATAAGGATGACAGGCATTGATTTTTTAAAACGTAAAAATGGTAATCTTGCAGAGATATTTTAAAATTCCATCTGTATGCTTGATCTAACTCCCAATGAACTATGATTTAATTACAAAGGCAGCAAATCTACAGCTTTTGATCCAATTTCTGCAAGGAAATAATTAATGGACGCTGGGCACATTCATAACATCGGCATGTGTGGAAAATGTGTTTGGGAGGTAACTTTGATGTTAAGGTGAATGGTAACAAAAAGTATCCCTCCAATTTTCCAGCGGATGAGAATTTATCAGGAAATGGGATAACTGCTTCAGAAATTGAATCAAAATTAGTTAATGCCTTATTGAGTTTGAGGCTCAGGAGTAGTAGGATCGAATGTAGCAGGATGATGAAGGTACCAGGGTGTGTTCCAGTTCAGTGACTACAGCCTCATCTTCCGGCTTGGTACCGCTTAATAAAGTACAATCTCTGTGAGGGTCCCCATTTTCCAAGTGTGAAAAGTGGGGCACAGATCTCCTAGACATACCTAGCGTGAGGTTACCGACGTTGGAGAAGACTACAGCAGCCTCCGCCTGCTGTTTGCTTGCAATGCCTATCCTGCTTTGGTTCTCCAGGGCCAAGTTTTGGACGATTTTGGCAGAAGATAGGTGGTGGTCCTTACACCGGGATGCATTTTAGTTCTCGCTTCTGGGTGTAAACCACATTAAAGCTATTTCTAATTGGATGTTGGCCAATTATATGTTTTCATTTAGTCAGGAACACAATCGGGTGTTGACATTAAAATCAGCCATATTTTAGTGCAACAATAATAGATGAAATTCTAATTCGAGGTTCTGTTATTTCTGTTCCATTAATATGTCAAACAAAACACTTCCAGTCAGAAATGTGCACCACCTCCTATCTGCTAAGTTGGAAGCTAGAGGTCGTTGCTGCACCCAAATGTTCAAATCCTCCTATTAAAAAATACAGACGATTTACATTGTTATAACTTTTGTCACGCCCTAGTTTCAGTTTTACCATTCTAAACACCACCGTCCACTTTATAATTGAGACTGTTAGTGTAATTGTGCGCTGTCATTATACAATCCCAGAAGTGTTGGCTCACTTTGCACCTCCTAGCTTCTTAACCTCTGCAGAGAAATATCTTATTCAGAATCTCACGCCTGCATCTCTGGTCCAATTATCTCTTGAACCTCTGACCTCACATGACATAAAGACTACACCTATTGTGCATTCTGTGTCTGCAACACCAATGGGAAACCGACTCATATTCTTTGTCTATTTATAAGCGATTCTGTGGAAGTAGTTTCTGACCCTTCAGCTGAATCTTTACCCTCACTAAGCAAAGAAACGAGCACTAACCAACCAATATTGATGCAGATCCATTTTCACAATGGCCTCAAACATCAATCTTCAACAAAAAGACTATTAAAAGAACATATCAATGCAAATGCTTCCTGTGCCTTTCAAGTGGAAATTTTAATTTAGTTATTCTTTGCGTCAAATTGCTGTATTTTTTTCTTTTTGTAGCTTTATTATCTAAAAACATGAATGCTAAATTACTTTGTGTGACCATAGAAATGGTTAATATAATGCACTGCAGGCAAATGCCCAGTTGCATACATGCTGAAGATAATGAAGTAACATTTTTAAAGTGATTTTACTTTGAAAATCTTGACTAAAGATATCAAACAATGGCAGAGATGCATATCTTGAAGAACATTTGTCATTTGCTGGGTCTGTAGTTTCTTCCTGAATAATGAAGAGAAAGGGATGGGAAGTGAAAGAAAACGGAATGGGCCAGTATTCTGCTGAAACTCCTCCCATTTGGTGGAGCACTTAAACCAGCAATAATACACCTGACCATTGACCTAATCCAGTTTAACATTTCTCTCAATTTCTACTCCAAGATCAGTGTCAGTATGGGTCAATGTTGAGTTGCTACTACTAGATACCTGATTCTGAGCCTCATTATTAGGCTTCCCTGTTTTCTCCTGCTGTTTTGTTGGTTCTTAATTAAATAATTCAAGCCAAATATTGGGAGAAATCTACTTTTCATGCGATTGTTTTTGGCCTGTCTTTCCTTTTAAAGCGCTTGCACTAACACTGCTCTGCAGGGGATAATGCAACCAAATGATGTTGCAAACTCCATGGAAAGCAAACATAGCACTAGTGAGAGCTATTTAGCCACACATATGATGCATGGTACCCAGAGAGTTGTGAATCTGTGGAATTCTCTGCCACAGAAGGCAGTGGAGGCCAATTCACTGGATGTTTTTAAGATAGAGTAAGATTTAGCTCTTAGGGCTAACGGAATCAAGGGATATGGGGAAAAAGCAGGAAAGGGGTACTGATTTTGGATGATCAGCCATGATCATATTGAATGGCGGTGCTGGCTCGAAGGGCTGAATGGCCTACTCCTGCACCTATTTTTTATGTTTCTATGTTATAATATATGCACAGAGCAGGGGTTATGATGGTTTTAGGGGGAATAGCGTTATTCATTCCTTAGATAGACACAAAGTGCTGGAGTAACTCAAAGGGTTGGGCATCATCTCTGGAGAAAAAGGTTGGGTGATGATACGGCTCGGGACCCTTCTTCAGACTGAAAATAGAGGGGAGGGAACTGGAGGTAAGAAAAAGCCAGAACAAAGCAGGGTCGGCAACAGATCTGAATGGTGTCAAGTTAGGAAAAGGGGACGTACAACGAGATCTGGGTGTCCTAGTGCATCAGTCACTGAAAGAAAGCATGCAGGTACAGCAAGCAGTGAAGAAAGCCAATGGAATGTTGGCCTTCATAACAAGGGGAGTTGAGAATAGGAGCAGAGGTCCTTCTGCAGTTGTACAGGGCCCTAGTGAGACCGCACCTGGAGTACTGTGTGCAGTTTTGGTCTCCAAATTTGAGGAAGGATATTCTTGCTATTGAGGGCGTGCAGCGTAGGTTTACTAGGTTCATTCCAGGAATGGCGAGACGGTCGTATGTTGAAAGACTGGAGCAACTAGGCTTGTATACACTGGAATTTAGAAGGATGAGAAGGGATCTTATCGAAACATATAAGATTATTAAGGGGTTGGACAGGTTAGAGGCAGGAAACATGTTCCCAATGTTGGGGGAGTCCAGAACCAGGGGCCACAGTTTAAGAATAAGGGGTAGGCCATTTAGAACGGAGATGAGGAAAAACCTTTTCAGTCAGAGAGTTGTAAATCTGTGGAATTCTCTGCCTCAGAAGGCAGTGGAGGCCAATTCTCTGAATGCATTCAAGAGAGAGCTAGATAGAGCTCTTAAGGATAGCGCAGTCAGGGGGGTATGGGGAGAAGGCAGGAACGGGGTACTGATTGAGAATGATCAGCCATGATCACATTGAATGGTGGTGCTGGCTCGAAGGGCCGAATGGCCTACTCCTGCACCTATTGTCTATTGTCTATTGTCAGATGGCCAAGGAAGGGTGGAGACAATAATAGCTGAGGAAGAGGTGATAATGAAGGGATACATGGATGCGAACAGTGGAACTAGTAGGATGTCTCGGGTGGGTCCACTTTGTGTCTATCTTCGGTATAAAGAAGCATCTGCAGTTCCTGTCTGCACATTATTTATTCCTTGGCACTGACCATTTAGATGGATCTCTGTGTGGCCTGTGTTTGCAAACATGTGCACTCGGCAAGATTCAAGGAAATATATAAAACCATAAAAGATGAAACTTTACTTCCACCTTCTTCATGTCAAGATTTAACAACTAAAAATACACAATTAACACAATGTCATCAAAATTGGTCAGTCACCTCATAGTTTGCTCTAATTAATGGTAATATATACAGTAGACTAATTTGTTCTAATTAATGTTAAAGTTTATATCATGCTCCCATGGATGTTGTCTACTTTTACGGAAGGGTAGATAAATAGGATATGATAGATTATAGTTCCTCATTTAATACTGAATATTACTTACGCTTAGTTTCTCAGTCTGTGCCTTGCATATTGATGTAAACTACCTTGAATTGACCTCAGGTTAAATAACACGTTACAGAGGACAATAATCCAAGTATTTCTGCTGTCCAGCAACAACCACAAAATAATTAGAAAATAAATTCAGCTTTTAGCAGTGAGGGATAATTTTGTTCCTACTTACACATCTTGCCCACGCCTCGTTTAATGCGTTTCAGTGACAAGTAACTGCAAATGGGGCTCTAATAAACTACTATGTTCTCTGTTGTATAAAAATGCATTGCTGTCATTTCTAAATGCTTTATTGTTTGACGTTTTGAGAGCAGGCACTTCTCTATCGGTGCCTGGATTTTCCTGGCACTCTTCCCATAATTAATTCAGAAATTCAAAGTAGTATGCAATGTGTATACAAAGTGGCAAGGGGTAGTGGTAGACTAGAGGACTGGGAAGATTTTAAGATCCTGCAACAGGAGACGAAGAAATTCCTATGAAGAGAGAAAATGAATTTCGGGAGAAAACTTGCACGTAATATAAAAACAGTGAAAGTATGTAAGGACATTTAAATAGGAAGAGGGTTGCTAAGGTAAATGAGGGGTCTCTAAAGACAGAGTCTGGTGAGGTAAACACAATGGCAGATGGCGGCATGGTGGTGCAGCGGTAGAGTTGCTGCCTTACAGCACCAGAGACCCGGGTTCAATCCTGTCCACGAGTCCAATATTGCATAAGTTAAAAGCCCATGTGATAGGGGGAAGTATGTTAGGATGGATTAAAAACTGGCTGAATATAGAACAAATTCGGAGTAAATGGGTCCTTTTGAATCTGGACGGAGATAACTAGTGGAATACTGCAGGGATTCAACTATTTCTGTCCCACAATTACTCAAGTCCCACATTAATGATCTGGAAGAAAGAACAGTATGCAAGGTTTCTAAACTGTACTGACGATACAAAAAAAGGTGGAATGGGAACGGTGTGGTGATCTGCAATGGGAAATTGAAAGATTGAGTAAGTGGGCAACAGACTGGTAAACGTTTAACAAGGAATAAATGTAAAAATTGTCCCTAGTGGGTGTAGGATAGTGTTAATGTTAAAATTAAGCCTTTGGCAGATTAGCTCTGTTGCTGGTTCAGCAAGCCAATGCATTTCAATGGAGAGGAAGCATTGCAAGGGAGAGAAGTAATTTGTCTGAAGAAGGGTCTCGACCCGAAACGTCGCCCATTCCTTCTCTCCTGAGTTGCTGCCTGACCTGCTGAGTTACTGCAGCATTTTGTGAATAAATACCTTCGATTTGTACCAGCATCTGCAGTTATTTTCTTGCATTAATCTTGGCAGTTTAAATTAATTTAAATATTTAAATCGTTTTGGTGTTATTCAAGTGTTTTCATTTGAAGAGAAGTTTTAATACTTTTTAGTTTAGAGAGATACAGTGCGTAAACAGGTTCTTCAGCCCACTGAGTCCACGCATACCATCGATTACCCATTTACACTAGTTCCATGTTATCCCACTTTTGCATCCTTCACACTAGAGGGATTTTACAGAGGTTAATTACCTACAAAACTGCACGTCTTGGGGATTTGGGAGGAAACAGGAGCCCTCAGAGAAAACCCATGCGGTCGGTCACAGGGAAACGTGCAAACTCAACACAGGCAAGATCCGAGGTCAGGATCAAACCCAGCTCACTAGAGCTGTGAAACAGCAGCTCCCCCTCTGCACCACCTTGGCCTTGCCGCCCCAATTACTTATTTTTAATTGTATGATTGATTATTAATAGCTTTTGAATAATTGTGAATGCCAGTTAGTAAGCTTGGCTGTGGTTCTGTGAGCTGGCAAGCCATTTCTGTGGCAGGAGCTGAATGGCAAGCCTTCCATTAAATCACATTGTCTCTGTTTTACACCCGGAAAGTTGGTTCACTGAGGTGCAATTACAAAGTGAAAGAATACAGAAGGATTTGGTGATAATCGGTATAACCATTTCTCTTTTACCAGCAAAAATGTGTGCAAGTTAAGCAGTGGACTCCATGGTCAAATTCATGGGGACCAATTTTTACACGTGTCTTAGCTCGTTCCAATGAGCGGTACGGCGGCACAGCAGTAGATTTTGCTGCCTTACAGCACCAGAAACCTGGGTTCGATCCTGATTGCGGGTGCTTTTCTGAATGGAATTTGTAAGTTCTCCCCGTGACCTTTGTGGGTTTCCCCAATTTCCTCCCACACTCCATAGACGTACAAATTTGTAGGTTAAATGGCTTGGTATAATTGTAAATTGTCTTTCGTGTGTGTAGGATACTATTAGTGTACGGGGATCGCTGGTCGATGCGGACCCGGTGGGCCAAAGGGCCCATTTCCGTGAACTAAACTAAACCCATCATTCCTGGACTAACCTGGGGACTGGTGCTGGGAAGGCAAACAGCTGCAATTCAATATATTGCCATAGCAACATAAAAAGGAACTGCAGATGCTGGTTTATACCAAAGAGAGACACAAAATGCCAGAGTACCTCAGCGGGTCAAGAAGCATCTCTGGAGAAAATCGACAGGTGACAAAGGGTCCCGATCCGAAGCGTCGCTCATTTTCTCCAGAGATGCTTCCTGGCCCGCTGAGGTACTCCAGCTTTTTGTGTCTATCAGTTGCAACCCAACTTGTTTTATTAAGGAAGTTATTGTGAAGACCTGTTTATGAGCAGTAGCTTCCCCTAATTTATTCCTCTTAAGTTTGAAGACCGATTTCCATTGATCATCAGCTTTTTTTCCAGCGCATGAAAGAGCCTTTATACTTTCAAAGTAAATAGAAATAGCATCACAACTGTTGCGACCCATAAGATCATAAGAAATAGAAGCAGTCCGCCCTGACGTGACTACTTCACCATTCAATAATCTCATCATCCAAATCTGACGACAACAGCATTTTTTTGTTCTCTCCCCATGTCCCTCGACTACCTTGGAGTTTAATGTGTTTCCGTCTTTGCATTGAATATATTCAATGACTACCACCATAGCTCTCTGCGGTTGGGATTTCCAAAGATTTAGGACCTTCTGGAACGAGAAATTCTTCCTCATCTCCATCTGAAATGGGTGTCGCTGGTTCTGAAACAATGGCCACTACCTCTGGATACTTGCAGCAGGGAAAACAACTCCTTAGTGTCCACCCTACTAATCCACTTGATAAACCTATATGATCATATCCCACACTTGTACATGCTAATGAGTACAGGCCCAACCTCTTCAACCTTTGGAGTTTAGTTTAGAGATACAGCATGGAAACTGGTCCTCCGGCCCACCGAGTCCACGCTGACCTTTGATCACCCATACACTAGTTCTATGCTATCCCACTTTCGCATCCTACACATTAGGGGTAATTTACAGAAACCAATTTACCCGCACACCCTGCGCGTCTTTGGAATGTGGGAGGAAACCGGAGCACCTGAAGGAATCCCAGATGGTTGCATGGAGAATGCATGAACTCCACACAGCCAACACCCGCAGACGAAATCAAAACTGGGTCTCTGGTGCTGCGAGGCAGCAACTCTACCACTGCACCACTTTCTCACATGTCAATACCTTTAACCCAAGAATCAGCCAAATGAATGTATTAAGACCTGCCTCCAATTCAAGCATATCCGTCCTTTCCTGAGAGCAGAAATGTCAAAGATAGGAGTTTCGCCATCAACATAGGCAGTTATTCCTCTGCTCCAGCTAGCCTCTCCTGCGGAGTTCCACAAGGCTCCATCCTAGGCCCCATTCTCTTCTCTCTATACATGCTCCCCCTTGGCCAAATCATTCAAAGGCACGGCATTTCTTTCCACTGCTATGCCGATGACACTCAGCTTTACCTCCCCCTGAAACCCAACAACCAGTCAAATTTAAACAGCCTCTCACACTGCCTTGAGGACATAAAATGTTGGATGGCACAGAACTTCCTCCAATTAAATGAGAGCAAGTCTGAGGTCATCCTATTCGGCCCCCCCGACTCCATCAAATTGATAACAGGCAGTCTTGGAAGCCTATCCTGCCTAGTCAAACCGCATGTCAAAAACCTCGGCATGATATTTGACTCTGCATTAAAATTTGATAAGCAAGTCAACGCTGTGGTAAAAGCCAGCTTCTTCCAACTTCGAACCATAGCTAAAATCAAACCTTTCCTCAAATTCGACGACACAGAAAAAATCATTCACGCTTTCATTTCCTCCCGCCTAGACTACTGCAACTCCCTATACACTGGGATCAGCCAATCTTCCCTGTCCCGCCTGCAACTGGTCCAAAACGCCGCAGCGAGACTCCTGACGGGTACCCGTAAAAGGGACCACATCACCCCGATTCTGGCCTCTCTCCACTGGCTCCCTGTACGGTACAGAATCAACTTCAAGCTCCTCCTATTCACGTATAAAGCCCTAAATGGACACTCCCCCCCCTACATCAAAAATCTTCTAACCCCCCTCTCTAACTCCAGGTCCCTCAGATCGGCCGACTTGGGGCTATTCACTATCCCGCGGTCTAGGCTTAAACTCAGGGGTGACCGCGCTTTTGCGGTTGCAGCTCCTAGACTGTGGAACAGCATCCCTCTCCCGATCAGAACTGCCCCCTCCATCGACTCCTTTAAGTCCAGGCTCAAAACATATTTCTACTCCCTAGCGTTTGAGGCTCATTGAGGAGGCGCTGTGAACTGTTTGCGTACCACTGTATGTTTTCATTTTTTTTTTTTTTTCTATTGGAACCTAATCAAATGTACAGCACTTTGGTCAACGTGGGTTGTTTTTAAATGTGCTATACAAATAAAATTGACTTGACTTGACTTGACTATAGTACTTCAAGTGTGCATTCACCAGTGCCCTGCAAAGTCTCCTCAAATTGTTCCTGTATTTATCATCTGTCACTCGTGCAATACAGGCCAATATTCTGTTGATCTTCATAACCATTTGTTCTGCCCCCATGCTAACCCATTGTGTATGTTTCACATATTAGCTCCCCCAGAACCCTTTGTACTGCAACACTTTGTGAAAACCTAATCATAATTTGTATATGTAGGATAAAAAATGAATTGCCTGGGATAATTCCTTGGCTGGAATTTGGATAATTTATTTAAATATATACGTCATGGACGGCCAAGAACTTGTCGCAGCCAAGCACGTATAAGATTATTAAGGGGTTGGACACGTTAGAGGCAGGAAACATGTTCCCAATGTTGGGGGAGTCCAGAACAAGGGGCCACAGTTTAAGAATAAGGGGTAGGCCATTTAGAACTGAGATGAGGAAAAACTTTTTCAGTCAGAGAGTTGTGAATCTGTGGAATTCTCTGCCTCAGAAGGCAGCGGAGGCCAATTCTCTGAATGCATTCAAGAGAGAGCTAGATAGAGCTCTTAAGGATAGCGGAGTCAGGGGGTATGGGGAGAAGGCAGGAACGGGGTACTGATTGAGAATGATCAGCCATGATCACATTGAATGGCGGTGCTGGCTCGAAGGGCCGAATGGCCTCCTCCTGCACCTATTGTCTATTGTCTATTGTCTATAACAACATGCTTGACTTTTGTTGCAAAAAGTTTCATTTTGTTACTATGAAACCTGGTACTTGAAGTTGTTGGAAATGCGAAAGGAAAACGGCACAGAATTCTGAACTGAACATCAACAGGCACAAGAATAGAGAGGACAAAAAAACCCTGTTTATTTCCTTAAGCATTCAGAATGAAACCTGTGAAGCAAGCAGAGCGGAGTCTGAAGAAGGAAGCTTCAGTAGGAATATCGAGTCCAAAATCAAGCCAGGTACTGACGGAGAAAACAAAGAGAATAAAGATAAAAGAAAATCCTCTATTAAATATTTTTAGTCCAAAGCCATTGAGAGGATCAGACTCCAACCTTATTTTTATTAAGATGTTCATGGAATATGGATCCGGCCCTCAAGACCGACATTTATTGTCTATCCCCTTCTTCTTCTGAACTGAATAGCTTGCGAGACAACCTCTGGGGGGGGGGCGATAAAAGATGGTGATGGGCGGGAGGGGAGTTAATATTTCTGGTTAATGATCCGTCTGCAGATGAGGAAAATGTAATAAACAGGCAGCAAGATGGAGACACAAAGAATTGCAGATGCTGGAATCATGGGCAAAACCCAAAGTGCTGGAGGAAATTCAGCAGGTCAGGCAACATCTGTGGTGGAAATGGACAGATTATGTTTCGGGTCTGAAGAAGGGCCCTAACCCAAAATATCCGTCCATTTCCTCCACAGTTGTTGCCTGACTTGCGGAGTTCCTCCAGCACGTTGTGTTATGCCAGTAAACAGGAATGTTTACACTTGCAGCGAAGGGAGAGAGACGCAGAGAATAAAATAAATAGCTGTGACAGGTTAAAGACCAAGAGAGGGCAAATGGGACAGATTAAGGATGATTAGGATATGGTGCTTGAGACTCATTAATGGCAATTATTCTGTCTGCATGAGGTGTAAATAGGCTGAGGATAGGAGATGGAGAAGAAAGGAAATCATGCTGGAACTGTGAAATAAGGATAGCAGTTGTTGAAGTGACCAGGAACTGTACATGATGGAATTGTGAGTGAAACACAAATTGCTGGAGCATTTCAATGGTTCAGGCTGCCTCTCGGGAGAGAATGGGCAAGCAACATTCCTGATTAAGAAAGAATGCTGGGGGGGGGGGGGGGGTCAGTCAGCACCTGTCAAGGGAGAAAAAAACAAATGACTGAAAACTGAATTTGGGCGGCATGGTGGTGTAGCGGTAGAGCTACTGCCTTGCAGTGCCAGAGACCTAGGTTCCATCCTGGCTATGGGTGCTTGTCTGTACAGAGTTTGTACTTTCTCCCCATGGGTTTTCTCAAAGATCTTCGGTTTCCTCCCACACTCCAAAGATGTACAGTTTTATAGGTTAATTGGCTTGGTATAAATGTAAAAGGATAGTGTTAATGTGCGGGGATCGCTGGTCGATGTGAACTCGCTAGGCCGAAGGGCCTGTTTCCGCACTATATCTCTAAACTAAGCTAAACTAAATCAGATTGGCCAGGGGTTGGAAAGCCCCCCAAAAAGCAGATGCTTTCAACCTGAAATAAAAATAGGAAAATGTGGAAAACTCAACAGGTCAGGCAGCTTCTGTGGGGAGGGGAATTGAGTTAATACATAGTCACATAGACAATAGGTGCAGGAATAGGTCATTTGGCCCTTTGAGCCAGCACCGCCATTTAATGTGATCATGGCTGATCATCCACAATCAGTACCCCGTTCCTGCCTTCTCCCCATCCAGTGAATCAGCCTCCACTGCATTCTGAGGCAGAGAATTCCACATATTCACAACTCTCTGGGTGAAAAAGTTTTTCCTCATCTTAGTTCTAAATGGCCTACCCCTTATTCTTAAACTGTGGCCCCTGGTTCTGGACTCCCCCAAAATCGGGAACATGTTTCCTACATCTAGCGTGTCCAACCCCTTAATAATTTTATATGTTTCTATAAGATCCCCTCTCATCCTTTTAAATCCCAGTGAATACAAGCCCAGTCGCGACATTCTTTCATCATATGACAGTCCTGCCATCCCGGGAATTAACCTTGTCAACCTACGTTGCACTCCCTCAATAGCAAGAATGTCCTTCCTCAAATTAGGAGACCAAAACTGCACACAATAGTCCAGGTGTGGTCTCACCAGGGCCCTGTACAACTGCAGAAGGAACTCTTTGCTCCTATACTCAACTCCTCTCGTTATGAAGGCCAATATGCCATTAGCTTTCTTCACTGCAATGTACCCAGGTCTCATTGTACTTCCCCTTTTCCTAACCTGACACCATTCAGATTTATTTCTTTAGTTATTCATTTATTTCTTTAGTTTATTTGTCATTCCACTCATTACAGATCATGCAACGAATGGGACGAAACAGAGTGCCTCCGGGGGCCATAGTGCAATACAAATGCAAAACATATGGACAGGGGATGACAGTGCAGTACAATACGATACAGTACAATACAGTTAGACAGTGCAATACAATAATACAATACAATACATACAGACAGGTGATTAAACCATGTAAACAGTAAAAAGTAAAGCATTTAACCTAGAGTTTAAAGCATGTAAATAGTGAATTTAAAACCATCAATGAGAGCAGGGAAATTATTGATTGCACATTAAATGAGATTATAAAATGCAGAGTGCTAGGTGAGGTGCTAACCACCCCCCCCCCCCCCCCCCCCCAGAGTGCTAGATGTGCTAACCCCCCCCCCCCCCCAGAGTGCTAGGTGAGGTGCTAACCACCCCCCCCCCCCCCCAGAGTGCTAGGTGAGGTGCTAACCACCCCCTTCCACCCCCCCCCCCCCCCCCCCAGAGTGCTAGGTGAGGTGCTAACCACTTCGATTTGTACCAGCATCTGCAGTTATTTTCTTATACAAGTATCCCCTAGCATCAATAACCTGGAGGCCTCAGCTGAGGGACAAAGCTTCAGTTTCAGAAGCCTTCAAAGAGAATAGCCATTTCAATAATCAGAAATAGCAGTGGAACTGTTCATCTTCTGCTGCTCTGACAATAAATATATATTGAATAGTTTCATCAATGTGCTCTTGGAATGAAAGTCATTGTGCAAAGATTATAGTTTTTTTTATCTGTCAAAAGAATCAGAACTCCATAAATTTACAGTTAGCATTACATCTCTGCTGAGTTATTTGAACAGGTTAAATAGTCACAATTTTCAATTAATTTCATACTAACCCTGCCTCTTTCTTTGCAAACCCTCTATTCCACTCTTCGGCTGCAAGGCAACCTTATGGGAGCACAGGGGAAAATATGGTAGCACTGTTACCGATTCACTGATTCCATCTTTTGCAATCTATTGAGATATTGTTTTACTGTGTTTACGTGCTGGCTGTGCTGGTCAAGTCAAGTCAAGTCAAGTCAAATTTATTTGTCACATACACATACTCGATGTGCAGTGAAATGAAAGTGGCAATGCCTGCGGGTTGTGCACAAAAATAATTACAGTTACAGCATATAAATAAAGTTAATAAGTTACTAAACATAGCACAAAAAGTGTCGACAAAAATTTAGTCTCTGGGGTTATCAAAGTTGACAGTCCTGATGGCCTGTGGGAAGAAGCTCCGTCTCATCCTCTCCGTTTTCACAGCGTGACAGCGGAGGCGTTTGCCTGACCGTAGCATCTTGAACAGTCCGTTACTGGGGTGGCAGGGGTCCCGCATGATCTTGCTTGCTCTGGATCTGCACCTCCTGATGTATAGGTCCTGCAGGGGGACGAGTGTAGTTCCCATGGTGCGTTCTGCCGAACGCACTACTCTCTGCAGGGCCATCCTGTCCTGGGCAGAGCTGTTCCCAAACCAGACTGTAATGTTGCCGGACAGGATGCTCTCTACAGCCCCAGAGTAGAAGCAATGAAGGATCCTCAGCGACACTCTGAATTTCCTCAGTTGTCTAAGGTGGTAAAGGCGCTGCTTAGCCTTACCCACCAGTGCGGCAATGTGCGTTGCCCACGTCAGATCCTCTGCGATGCGGACTCCCAAGTATTTGAAACTGCTCACCCTATCCACAATAGACCCATTTATCTCCAGTGGCGTGTACGTCCTTGGATGTTTAGCCCTTCTGAAGTCCACAATCAGCTCCTTTGTTTTAGTGACATTCAAGAGGAGGCTATTGTCCTGACACCAGAGTGCCAGATCAGCCACCTCCTCCCGGTAGGCCTTCTCATCGTTGTTGGAGATCCGGCCCACCACCACAGTGTCATCAGCAAACTTGATGATGGAGTTTGAGCTGAACCTGGCCCTACAGTCATGTGTGTACAGGGAGTACAGTAGGGGGCTAAGGACGCAGCCCTGGGGGGATCCTATGTTCAGGGTGAGGGAGCTAGATGTGTGTTCCCCCATCCTGACCACTTGGGGCCTGGCAGTGAGAAAGTCCAGGACCCAGGCACACAGAGGGGTGCTAAGCCCCAGTTCCAGCAGCTTCTCAACCAGTCTGCTGGGGACTATTGTGTTGAATGCTGAACTAAAGTCAATGAACAGCATCCTCACATAGCCCCCCTGGCTGTCCAGATGAGAGAGAGCAGTGTGTAGAACCTGGGAGACCGCATCATCCGTGGACCTGTTCGGACGGTATGCGAACTGTAGTGGGTCCATGTTGCGAGGAAGGAGGGCGCAGATGTGCTTCTTGACTAGCCTCTCCAAGCATTTCATGACAACCGAGGTGAGGGCCACCGGTCGGTAGTCATTTAAACACGCTGGAGAGGCATTCTTTGGCACCGGTACAATGATGGATCTTTTGAAGCATGCAGGGACCACGGACTTTGCCAAGGAGAGGTTGAATATTGTGGTGAGCACTGGAGCAAGCTGAGTAGCACAAGACTTTAGTACTCGCCCAGATATACCATCTGGGCCTCCAGCTTTCCTCGTGTTCACACGCGTCAGAGCCCACCTCACCTCATGCTCGGACACCGAGAATGTGTGCACATCCCCGGCGGTGGATCCCCCTCCAGCCTCGCTAGCCAGCGCCCCTTCGGTGCTGTTTTTAGACGGCGAGCTGGTGGTGTTACCCGTCTCAAACCGTGCGTAAAAAGAGTTCAGGTCATCAGTTAAGGAGGAGCCGGCACTTCCGGTTGAGGGGGTGCTGGACCTGTAGCTAGTTATAGTCCGTAGCCCCTGCCAAAGGCGCCTGGTGTCCTGCTGCTCCATCTGTGACTCCATCTTGTCCCGGTACCTCTTTTTTGCATCCTTCACTGCCCTTCGCAGTCGGTAGGACTCTCCCTTGTAGTCGTCCATGTTGCCGGATGCCAGGCCGGAGTTGTAAGCAGCGGTGCGAGCATTCAAGGCCACGCGAATAGACCTGTCCACCCAGGGTTTTTGGTTAGGGAAGATACTGACCCTTACCGTGGGGATGATGGTATCGGCTATTGTGGCAATGAAGTCCGTAACCGCTTCCGCAAACTCATTTACGTCTCTGGAACTTGCTTGGAACATGTTCCAGTCGACTTCGCTCAGTGCATCTTGCAGCATGGCCTCTGAATGGTCAGCCCACCGCTTTACGTCCCTCGTCACTGTCGCTTCCCGTACTATCCGTTGTTTGTACTCCGGCAGCAGGAAAATGGCAGCGTGGTCAGATTTCCCAAAAGGAGGGAGAGAAACGGCCTTAAAGCCTTTCCTGAACGGCGTGTAGCAGTGGTCCAAAGTTCTTTCCCCCCTGGTGACACACGTGATGTGTTGGTAGAAGTTGGGCATGACCTTTTTGAGATTTCCCCTATTGAAGTCTCCAGCCACCAGCACAGCCGCATCAGGGTTCTTGTTTTGGTGTTGACACAACACATCGTGTAGGGTGGACAGTGCCACGTCGGTGTCCGCATGCGGTGGGATATAGACGGCTGTGATGATCACCGAGCTGAACTCCCGGGGTAGGTAGAATGGTCGGCATAGGATAGTTAGATGTTCCAGGTCCGGCGAGCAGGAACGAGAAAGCGTCTTAATATTCCCAGGATTACACCAGTTATTATTGGTCAAGAAGCAAACTACTCCGCCCTTGGATTTCCCAGATTCTTTCGTTCTGTCCGCCCGGAAAACAGTGAAGGACTCGGATGGGCAGATCACCTGGTCAGGCACCAGCGGGGTCAGCCATGTTTCAGTCAGACAAAGGATGTTACAGTTCTTTATGTCCCTCTGGAATCTGATCCTTGCCCTCAGGTCATCCAGCTTGTTCTCCAGGGACTGGACGTTGGCCAGAAGTATGCTGGGCAGAGGTGGACGTAAGGCTTGGGTTCTCAGCCTGTTCTGAATCCCCCCTCGCTTCCCTCGGTGTTTTTTCCGACTTTCCCACTGACCTGCGCTCCCACTGCTGCTGCCGCGGTGCGCTCCTTTGATGATCTCTATCGGTATATCGGTGAGTAGATTTCTGTTTAATAGTGCTCCTGTAGCGCTCGAGTTTAATTTTACGAGCGTTTCCCGGTCGTACATTGGTTAATGCTAAGTGCTAGCACACGCTAGAGCACTTAGGGATAATTTTAAAGTAAACATACCAGTTTAAAACGCACAGTTCCCGCAGAGCTACCACGACGGCGACTGGACTGGACCGCGCCATCGATGAAGTGCACATTAGGGAAAATCAGAGTTCATCGACCAACCTCAGGACTTTCACGCTTCACTGCACATGTTCAGCATTCACCAGTCTTGCAGACTTATGATAGTGAACGCTGACAGTTTCATTGTCTTTGTAACTTCAAATTCCTTGCCAGCTTTCTAAAAAAATTAGGCTCCTGCTGCTTATTGAAGAATTGAAAAACTTCCAAAAGAAAAAGCCAAAGTATCTATTTCAAATTCCAGGGGACTAGCAATACTCCAGAATGATGAGCTATTATTATGTTGCTGAAGAACATATACGAGAAATACTGTTCAATCAATTCTAGTGAATTAGCATTTCTGCACAGGCTCTTTCTGTGCAGTCTAAGTCCTGGGCTGTTGGCGTAATTAAAATGAGGCATTGAAAGTTAAGCCAACTTTCAGTAATATCTCAGAGAGATTTTACAGATTAATATAGTCAGTTGGCCAGTTATCTCACTCTCTTTGCCTGCATTTTTAATTGTATGTTTTCAGTTCCTTAGGCATTTCCTGCTCTCCTGGGTAGTTGTCATCCTTTGATCAACATCCCTCAAATAAATAACATGACCATCATGACATTATTCTTCGTGGATCCTTGCAGTTTACAGATAATTCTGCTACATTTTTCACAGGGCAAAAGCGAGTAAACTTCAAAACCACCATAAAGCACATGGAGAGGCAAGAGACTGCAGACGTTGGTTTTCAGAAATGACACAGAAATGCTGGAGTAACTCAGTGAGGTAAGCTGCACCTCTGAAGATCATGGATGGGTGACATTTCAGACCAAGTCCCATCTTCAGACTGATTGTAGTGGGGGGGAGGGTGGGGGTTGGGGGGGGGGTGATAGATGAAAGAGAGGTGGGGGTGGGAAACCTCCACCAACCTCAACTACTGTATCCATTGTTCCAGGTGAGGATTCTGATACATAGACGAGACCAAACATAAACTGGTCGATCGTTTCGCTGAACACCTTCGCTCAGTCCACCTGGGCCTATGTGATCTCCTGGTTGCCAAACTCTTTAACTCCCCTTCCCATTCCCATACTGACCTTTCTGTCCTGGGCCTCCTCCATTGTCATAGTGCGGCCAAACGCAAATTGGAGGAACAGCACCTTATACTTCGCTTGGGCAGCTTACAACACAGTGGTATGATTTTGATTTCTCTACTTTCAAGTAACTCTTGCATCCCCTCTCTATCCATCCCTCCCCCACCCTGGTCGTTGTACTAGTTTCACTGTTCAGGTGAGGTTCATTGTTTGTATAACTCATGTTCACCTAGCCTTCAGCCCAAAAAAGATTGTTTCCTTGATCATTGATACTTTTTTGCATATCTGTATATGTTCTATATCTCTCCGTATCACCGTCTCATCTCTCGTTTTCCTTTCCCCCAACTCTCATTCGACCTGAAACATCACCTATTCCTTTTCTCCAGAGATGCTGCCTGACCTGCTGAGTTACTCCAGCTTTTTATGTCTATCTTCTGGGGGTGAGACAAAGCCTGGCAAGTGATAGGTGGATGCAGTTGAGGGGGTGGGGGAGTTGGCTGGCAGATGGGTGGACAAAGGCCAGAAATGGAAACATGACCAAAGGCGGTAAGATAAGGATGTAAGGAGAGAAGGGGCGGAAGATGTGGTAATTGGAAGGAATAAAGGGAAAGTCAAAGGAAGGAGGGGAGGGGAGGGGAAGGGAAAAAGGTTGTTATTGCTTAGTTACATAATATTGGAGAATTTAATGTTCATAATTGAATATCAAAATCACATATTTATGGAGACTATATAATGAGCATTATTAATGTGTAATTTATGGATAACCAGGTATTGGGTTATAAGCTAGGCAAGCAGAATATGATGTGTTGCTCCTCCAGTCTGTGTGTGTCCTCACTGTGGCAGTGGAGGAGGCCCAAGACAGAAAGGTCAGTATGGGAATGGGAAGGGGGTTAGTTAACGGGAGATCCAGCAATATGGAAATATCTTGAGATGATGAAGTAAATGTCTGTTTCTTCTTTCCTCTGGATGAGGAGTTGAGAAAATATGTGCAACCTCACAGGGCCAGGGTATTTGGCCCACTATTTCATCCATCCAGGAGGCCTGTACCTTTCCAGTGCTCGATAATCATAGGAACTTCCAAACCCCGTTAGATCCACTGTATCCATGTCAGCCAGAAAAGGACTTCAGATCAATCCCCTTCTCAACTCCTCCCATGGTCTTCAGGTTACGGCTCTTCAACACCTCGTGGACATGTTTTTTTTTAATATGGTGAGGATGTCTTCCTCCGCAGTTCACTTAAGCAGTCAGTTGCTGAACTCCAAGTTCCAAATCCATACTGCTCGAGTGAAACATTTCCATAACTCCCTGTTAATACTTCTATCGCTTCATTTCAATTTATTCCCAAAACTTCTAAAGGACTGCAGGCTCCTAGCTCTGCTACTTTTCTGGAAGACTGTTCCATTTGATGATTATAGTTGTGAAGAAGAACTTGCTTATTATCAATCCCAAATCGACACATGGCCAGTTTGAACGTAGAGTCTGGAAATTTGTTCGGAATACAAATAGGCAAACGTATCCGGAAGGATCTCGTTTTGCATTTTCTCTCATAGATCTCAGGCACAGTTTAGGAACCTGCTGAATGAGGAATTATTTACCTTCCAAGGTTTGGAATCCAAAACTCAAATCTACCCAACTGTTTGCATGGCAGTTCCAGACATCATGAACAAACCATATCTGTGACCATTGTGGAATTTTTCTCAGTGGCATGATAAATGGGCTCTGTCACTTTTTTGCGCCGAGGCATTTATTTGAAAAAAAAAAGGTAGTGTATTGACAGTTTAAGATGTTCACTTGAATATACCTAGTTATCCATAAATTACACATTCATAATGCTCATTATATAGTCTCCATAAATATGTGATTTAGAACTTGTTGAGTTATTACAAGATGCATAAAAATAACTATAAAGTTTGCTTAGCACAGTTGTTGGATGGATTAATGACTCTCACTACCTGATTAATGGTCCCTGTCTGACACCTTTCTCAAAACTCCCCATGGGCTATAAATCCACACTAACTGCTCAGCTGAATATTTTATATTCACCATATTGGACAGATTACAACAGTGGGAGTCTTGATTTTAAAACAAGGCTGACGGTTTTTACCATTTTCCTTGAACTGATGCTCTCTATCAATGCATAAGTTGCTCTCCACAATTCAGGTTCAAACTTTAGTTTGCACATCATTGGGCCAAGTTTTTGTTCATTAAATATTTACATAAATATTATCTGATGGGAACTTCTCACCTGCTGGGTGATACACATTTCCTAAACAACATGTTAATGTGTGGAGGAAGGAATTGCGGATGTTGGTTTAAACTGGAGATAGACACAAAAAGCTGGAATAACTCAGCAGGTCAGACAGCAGCTCTGGAGTAAAGAAATAAAGAAGGGTCTCGACCTGAAACGTCACCTATTTCCTTTCTCCAGAGATGCTGTCTGACCCACTGAGTTACTCCAGATTCTTGTATCTGTATTAGTGAGGTGATTTTCTTTACTAAAATAAAGCACTACTTTATCAACATGAAGTTTTGAACACTAAAATCTATTTTAAAATGATATGGTAAATAATAGTTTAACATTGAACCTCAATTTACCAATGGGTATGTTTTTGTCTCTGGTTTATTCGGTTAAGTATTGTGTTTGGCATTCAAATTTTGTCTTTTTATAATCATTTAAGGAAAGGTTAGAAATCCAATTAAACTATTTTATGTTTCAGTTTGTACTGAGCAAAATTGATCCATTGCATACATATATTTATTAAACTATATGATCTGTAGTTAATGACAATACAAGAAAAGCTATGAAAGCTAAGCAGAAGTAGGCCAGCAATTCCTTGAGCCTTCTTTGCCATTTAATATGATCATGGCTGTTAGTGTTAGCTACAGTTCTTAACCATAATTCAGGAGGGATGGAGGTTTAGAACTTGAACCAGCTCGAATATTTTTATTCTATGTTAATTATGTTGTGAATACAGTGCATAAAGCTATTAACTATATAAGCTAAATATATTATATCCTGCATTGCCAGGTTAATACGAATGCGACTTAACAAGGCATGGCGGGATGCTTAACCAAGGAAAGAGATTCAAAAGGCCGAACAAGAGGTTCAGCAATGGCTATTCAAGGTGTAACAGTCAGCGACATGAATATTCATTGCGTTTGACCCTTGAGAATCAGAGCCATGGATGAGATAAAAGGTAGATGATACAAACTGGTGACAAACTGCAAGTCATCAGATACGAGGAACATGGAAAACTGATATTGTTGAGACAGCAAAGGCCTTCTTTCCATCCAGCTTTTGATAAACATTATGGAGGGGATTGGGGAATCCAAAACAGTCCTGTCCATCAGCCAAAGCCATTTAAGATCATACTAGTAGATAGACACAAAAAGGTTGAATTAACTCAGCGGGTCAGGCAGCATCTCTGGAGAAAAAGGAGTAGGTGACGTTTCGGGCCAAGACCCTTCTTCAGACTGAGAGTCAGGGGAGAGGGAGATGAGAGATTTAGAAGGTACATTGAACAAATGAATGAAAGATATGCAAAAAGCAACGATGATCAAGGAAAGGTGGAGCCCACAATGGTCCATTGTTGGCTGTGGGGAAGGTGTAAACGAGTGATGCAAACTGTGAAACTTGGCAGGATGACAATGAATGAATGAATGAATGAATGAATGAATGAATGAATGAATGAATATGTTTATTGGCCAAGTATGCATATACAAAGGATGTGCCTTGGTGCTCCGCTCACAAATGACAACACAAACATACAGTTAACAATTAAGAATAAAGCATAAACATAATGAAGACAATGAAACTAGTACGATGACTAGGGTGGGGGAGGGATAGAGAGAAAGGGGATGCAAGGGTTACTTGAAGTTAGAGAAATCAAAACTCATACCGCCGGGTTGTAAGCTGACTAAGCAGGCTCTATGATCATATCAGGACATGTTAATTGTCAATCGTTCATCTCTTTCCTTAACTGTGCATGAAAATCTGAGTATTCTAACAATCTGGGAACTATCGCCAGGAATCTCCCCTGCATGCTGACATCAAATGAATAAACACGTTATTTCTGTATCTGCAGATTCTGATTGAAATTTGTTCCACATCGATGACTAACCATTTATATCAACTCCAGTTTTGCAGCCGGCCTTCACGTTATATGCTATCCAACAATTTAACTATTTCCACAGGTGAGAGCAAACCTCTCAGCAGTTCTAGCATTTTCTGCTTTTATTTCAGCTTTCCAGATTCTACAGTGTTATTTTTTATTTTTTAATCTAATTATCTCTTTCGTGGATAGATTCATCCACAAGCCTGTGGAATATACAATTCCATCGACTGACAACTCTCGGAAAGAAAAGGGTTCTTTTTATCTCAAAACTAAACAGTCAGTTTCACACCCTGAGGCTATTCCGACAGGTAAAACATCTCTGCAGCTATTCTGTCAACTTCTTTCAGACTGTTATGTTTCAACGTGATCACTCTTTTTACCCTAAACTTCACAGCATAAAGATATATCCTTCTCAATTTCTCTCCCAGGGCAGCCTCTCATCTAAGAAACCAATCGAGGGAATCTTTCTGCCATTCCCTCTAAAGCAGGTTTATCCTTCAAAAGGGATACCAATATTTTGTGTTTTTGTTAAATTGTTTAATTATGAAAAATGGATAACTTAATTCACCATGGGCTTTAGCATGCTTCTTTAGTTTAGTTTATCCTATACAGATCCAGCACAGAAACGGGCCCTTCGGCTCACCGAGTCCGAGTTGACAAGCGATCCCTGCAGACTAGCACACGAGGAATAATTTGCAATTTTACCAAAGCCAATTAACCTTCCAACTGACTCGCACAGCTATCTGGACTACACTTCTTCCCACCTGGTCCCCTGCAAAAAGTCTATCCCCTACTCCCAATTCCTCCGTCTACACCGCATCTGCGCCCGGGATGAGGTGTTTCACACTAGGGCTTCCGAGATGTCCTCGTTCTTCAAGAAACGGGGTTTCCCCTCCTCCATTATAGATGAGGCTCTCACTAGGGTCTCTTCTACGTCCTGCAGCTCCACTCTTGCTCCCCCTCCCCCCACTCGCAACAAGGACAGAATCCCCCTCGTTCTCACCTTCCACCCCACCAGCCAGCGGATCCAACATATTATCCACCAACATTTCCGTCACCTACAACGGGATCCCACCACTGGCCATATCTTCCCATCCCCTCCCCTCTCTGCGTTCCGCAGAGACCGTTCCCTCCGTAACTCCCTGGTCCACTCGTCCCTTCCTACCCAAACCACCCCAACCCCGGGCACTTTCCCCTGCAACCGCACGAGATGCAAAACCTGTCCCTTTACCTCCCCCCTCAACTCCATCCAAGGACCCAAACAGTCTTTCCAGGTGAGACAAAGGTTCACCTGCACCTCCTCCAACCTCATCTATTGCATCTGCTGCTCTAGATGTCAACTCATTTGCATCGGCGAAACCAAGCGCAGGCTTGGCGATCGCTTCGCTGAACACCTGCGCTCGGTCCGCATTAACAAAACTGATCTCCCGGTGGCCGAGCACTTCAACTCCCCCTCCCACTCCCAGTCTGACCTTTCTGTCATGGGCCTCCTCCAGTGCCATAGTGAGGCCCACCGGAAATTGGAGGAACAGCACCTCATATTTCGCCTGGGCAGTTTGCAGCCCAGTGGTATGAACGTCGACTTCTCCAACTTTAGATAGTCCCTCTGTCCCTCCCTTCCCCTCCTCCTTCCCAGATCTCCCTCTATCTTCCTGTCTTCACCTATATCCTTCCTTTGTCCCGCCCCCCTGACATCAGTCTGAAGAAGGGTCTCGACCCGAAACGTCACCCATTCCTTCTCTCCCGAGATGCTGCCTGACCTGCTGAGTTACTCCAGCATTTTGTGAATAAACCTTCCAACCTGTACGTCTTTGGAGTGTGGGAGGAAATGGGAGCACCCGGGGAAAACCCACGCAGGTCACGGGGAGAATGTACAAATTTTGTGCAGTCAGCACCCGTAGTTAGGATCAAACCAGAGTCTCTGACGATGTAAGACAGCAAAGCTACTGCTGCGCCACCGTGCCGCATCTATACAAGTCTTATACTCTACAATCCATGCTTGGGCAGTAAAATGCAGGCAAGTTCAAATCTATCCTTCTATACTTACTCCTACATTCTCCCTTTTTATGCCTTGCAATACTGTGTTTTAAGACTAGGGGTTAAGCTATAACTAACTCTTCTTGGTTAAAGCTTTTGCTGCACCAGTCATGGCTTTGATAACTTAAATGTTAATTTAAGAAAAGCAAAAAAAAGTTCAGCTGCTAATAAAAGACTGATACATTGATTCAAGGAGCAGTCCTTTGTCGGCTGGAGGAGATAGTTGAGGAATGCCCGAGTGATGACTTTACTTGTGGTAGGCAGCTGGGAAACCCTTCTGAGACTCATTGCTGTATTTGTCATCTTTCTTGAAGGTGGTCATGATGATGGCACCCCTGAGGCCCATTGGCAATATTCTCCTCTTCTCAGTGAGATTGTGGGTTTATGATTGGAACTCCTCATCATTCAGTTTTAGAACTCAACATGGATACAACCTGCCAGTGAGGCATTGTTGCTTCTATGCGAGGATATTGCTGTTTTAATTTCTCGCCGATCGGGAATATGGACCAAGCAGCCTGCTGGGTTTGGAGTTGACAATGGGCACTTCGGAAATAGAGTTACAGTTGAGAAGGTCTTCAAAGTGACACCTTCCTGCAGCTGAAGAGATGTGGCCAGAATCGCTGTGTGCATTCCATTCATCCAGAGGCAAAATACACGCAAATTCACTGCATGACTAGGAAAATACAGGAAGCAGTACCCACAAGCAGTATTCATGGTCTTATCAGCATGTATGTAACATACCATCAGCGAATGGTATGTTAGCATTCATAGCAAGAGGATTTGAGTATAGGAGCAGGGAGGTTCTGCTGCAGTTGTACAGGGCCTTGGTGAGACCGCACCTGGAGTATTATGTACAGTTTTGGTCTCCTAATCTGAGGAAAGACATTCTAGCCTTAGAGGGAGCACAGAGAAGGTTCACCAGATTGATCCCTGGGATGGCAGGACTTTCATATGAAGAAAGACTGGATAGACTAGGCTTATACTCGCTGGAATTTAGAAGACTGAGGGGGGATCTTACTGAAACATATAAAATTCTTATGGGGTTGGAGAGGCTAGATGCGGGAAGGTTGTTCCCGATGTTGGGGAAGTCCAGAACCAGGGGTCACAGCTTAAGGATAAGGGGGAAGTCTTTTAGGACCGAGATGAGAAAACATTTCTTCACACAGAGAGTGGTGAATCTGTGGAATTCTCTGCCACAGAAGGTAGTTGAGGCCAGTTCATTGGCTATATTTAAGAGGGAGTTAGATGTGGCCCTTGTGGCTAAAGGGATCAGGGGGTATGGAGAGAAGGCAGGTACAGGTTACTGAGCTGGATGATCAGCCATGATCATATTGAATGGCGGTGCAGGCTCGAAGGGCCGAATGGCCTACTCCTGCACCTATTTTCTATGTTTCTATGTTTCTATGTCCCCAACAACTCTCACCAACGTCTACAGGTGCGCCGTAAAAAGCATTTTATCGAGATGCATCACAGCAGGGTTTGGGATCAGCTCCATCCAAGACCGCACAAAGTTGCAGAGAACTGTGGATGCAGCCCAGATTGTCAAGCAAACCAACCACCCTTCCATTGACTCCCTCAGCAAGGCCCTCCAGCACAATCAAGGACGAGTCTCATCCCGGACAGCTTTTCAACGTACCTCGGTACATGTGAGAATAAACTAAACTAAAACTAATCTCACAAAATCTATTGATTCCATCAACTGGAAGGGACTGAGAAACACTCTCCTGAAATTTGGCTACCCACCAAAATGTATTTCCATGTTACATTTGCTTCTTGATGGCCCCCAAGCCATAAAAGCCTTCCATGTGGACTAAGTAACCATTCGAAGATCTGTACGCTGCTGAGAAGTGGGAATAATATGTAGTTTCAAAATGGCTTTGAAGTATGAAGTCTCAGAACCTTTGTGCAAATGACAAGGATTTCCATTTTTTCCCTTTTGGGAATATGTGGCTTTTTGTGCCTTTTGATGCTTGTGTGTGTGCTCACACACTAAGCTCCAAGTCACCATGAGCTCGTGTACTGAATCATATGAAAGGATGGGCTCTACATTCAACATCTGCAAGATAAAGGTCCTCAACCAAGATACTCATGCTGTACAAGCTGAAAATCATGAAACCCTGAAAAACACAAAGCTTATCCCATGTATGGCAGCAGCACGTTAGCGATGACAGACAGCGTTGCTAAAATTGACAATCGCCTTCAATGGGCCGACATGATCTTTGGTTAATTCAGAGAAAACTATGTGAAGATCAAGGCTTCAAACCTTGCACAAAACCAATGGCATACTATGGAGTAGTAATCCCTCTCATATTCGTCTGAGAGCCAGATTACCTGCAGCAGGCACCTCAAGGAATTGATGACTACCAAAAATTGAACCTACAAAGCCCTCCATAACCTGGCCCCATCCTACCTGACCGACCTCCTCCACAGGCACACTCCCACCTGCACCCTCCGCTCTGCCGCTGCCAATCTCCTATCCCCCCACATCCGGACTAAACTCAGATCCTGGGGGGACAGGGCTTTCTCCATCGCTGCTCCCACCCTATGGAACTCACTACCCCAAACCGTTAGAGACTCCCCCACACTCACCACATTCAAAACATTGCTGAAGTCTCACCTGTTCAGTACTGCCTTCAACCACTGAAGATCACCTCACCTTCTGTCTCCTTTCTCTGTTCATTTATTTATTTACTTATTTATCTATTTATTCATTTCCCCTATGTTCTCAAAATCTCTGTAAAGCGTCTTTGAGTATATGAAAAGCGCTATATAAATAAAATGTATTATTATTATTATTAACACTCTCTGCTAATAAATCCTCAATCTACTGGAAGGAAATGAATGAATGAATGAATGAATGAATGAATGAATGAATGAATGAATAAGTTTATTGGCCAGTATGTGCATATACAAGGAATGTGCCTTGGTGCTCCACTCACAAATGACAACACAAACATACAGTTAACAATTAGAATAAAGCATAAACACATCAAAACAATCAGGATACAACATTACGGTCTAAACATGTGGGTGAAAATAAACCAGAGCAAAAATAAGACCACAGACTTTGATTATTGAGTAGAACTTCTACTCGTGGAAAAAAGCTGCTTTTATGTCTGGCTGTGGCTGCTTTGACAGTCCGGAGTCGGCTTCCATAGGGAAGTGCTTCAAAGGGTTTGTGGCCAGGATCAGAGGGGTCAGAGATGATCTTGCCCACTTGTTTCCTGGCCCTTGCAGTGTACAGTTCGTCAAGGGGGGAAGGTTGAATCATTATTAACATCCATCCTCAACATTGTGCCCTTACTCACAATCAGTACGGTTCATTGGACAGACTGTGCAGTTTCCATGCCTATAACCAGACTCTTGAAATAGCTGTGCTATTCTGAACACTGTTATTGGAAAAGATTACCATGTGGTCTGAAGAAAGGGTTCAAGAATATACTGCAACGATCCTTCAAAGAATCTAAATGCTGACTCCTCAGAAACCTTGGTCCATGACCATGCAAAATGGGGAGGTAGCATTTAAGATGATATTGAGAATGTCAAGTCTATGCATTAAATGTATACAGAGACCCTGCTGAAATGGCAGAAGGAATAGACCATCTCATTTAACTATTCCCCTGCCTGTTGCAGCTGTGGAAGGCTCTACACTGGCCCCAACTGTTACTTCAGAATCAACGAGGAATCAAGTCCTCCTTGATCAAGACAAACTGCCTAAGAAGGATATTGTGTAAGAAGGAACTGCAAAGACTGATCAGTCTAAAGAAGGGTCAGTAAACAATAGACAATAGACAACAGGTGCAGGAGTAGGCCATTCAGTCCTTCGAGCCAGCTCCGCCATTCAATGTGATCATGGCTGATCATTCACAATCTGTACCCCGTTCCTGCCTTCTCCTCATATCCCTTGACTCCACTATCTTTAAGAGCTGTATCAATCTCGACCCAAAATGTCACCCATTCCTTCTCTCCAGAGATGCTGCCTGTCCCGCTGAGTTACTCCCGCATTTTGTGTCTGTCTTAAGACGGATATTGATGGTTTCTATACTTCATTCTTTTAAAATTTCTGTATTACTGCCTTCAAAACACAAGATGAAATGTAATATGAATCATTTATCATTATATACACCTTGGGCTCAAATTCTGAATGTCAAAATCTATGTCATTCTGGAATTGTTCACATCCCATTTATTTCAATATTCAACAATTATTCAAAAATATAATCTAAGAATTTATTGAGGAAATTTTAATTTGGATATTCCTTTCTTTTAAATCTACAGCTCAATAATAGCAAAACAAAATGCTGGAGGAACTCAGTTGGTGAGGCAGCATCCCACCTGTATGTGCAGTTTATGTTTTGCTCAAGATTCCAACATCTGCAACTTCTGGTGTCTTCAGCTTGACAATAATTTGTGATAACATAGCTCCTTTTCCAATTATTTCCTATCCTGAAGAGCTCTTAAGGATAGCAGAGTCAGGGGGTATGGGGAGAAGGCAGGAACGGGGTACTGATTGAGATTGATCAGCCATGATCACATTGAATGGTGGTGCTGGCTCGAAGGGCCGAATGGCCTACTCCTGCACCTATTGTCTATTGTCTATTCACAGGTTCCACTGATGTCTCCTAAAATGGTGTTTGGCAATTTAAAATAAACATATACATTCCAACAGCATTCAAAATCTTCGGCATGCTACAGAATAATGTTCTTCTACTTAGCACATCTAAGAATGACAAATAAAATCTTTTCCTTTCAACTACATTAGAACCACCTGTATGTGCAGATAAAATGTTCCTCCTGCACTAGAAACCGTAATTATTCAAGGAGAAAAATCTGTTTCAAATTGGGTCCTAACTCCTAAATGAAAGTGGACATTGAACAGATTGCTGATATTAATAGACATTCTACATCTGTGGTGCTCTGCAATGCACACTGAAATACTACCAACTCAAAGAACCTCAAATGAAAGATTTAAATGCCTTGAATTCTGCATGTGTGAAAAATTGTTTAATATAGTTTAGTTTAATATAGTTTAGTTTAGAGATCGAAGAATCTTTAGGGCGGCAGGGTGGTGCAGCAATAGAGTTGCTGCCTTACAGCACCAGAGACCCGGGTTCGATCCTGACTACTGGTGTGGTATATATGGAGTTTGTACATTCTCCCCGTGACTGCATGCGTTTTCCCCGGATGCTCCGGTTTCCCCCCACATTCCAAAGACATACAGGTTTGTAGGTTAATTTGGCTTTGATAAAAATTGTAAATTGTGTATAGGATAGTGCTAGTGCACAGTGATCGCTGTTCGGCACAGACTCGATAGGCCAAAGGTGTGTAGGAAAATAACTGCAGATGCTGGTTCAAATCTAAGGTATCACAAAATGCTGGAGTAACTCAGTGGGTCAGGCAGGATCTCAGGAGAGAAGGAATGGGTGACGTTTGAAGAAGGGTCTCGACCCGAAACATCACCCATTCCTTGTAGTTGTGTGACTTGTTGCTTTTTTCTTCGAATGGCTGTTTGGTAATTTGCATATCACTGTACCTTAATTGGTATATGTGACAATAAAAGACCTTTGAAACCTTTGATGCATCTATATACTGTAAATGGCTCAATTATAATCTTGTATTGGCTTTCTGCTGACTGGATAGGGTCCAGAGGAGGTTTACAAGAATGATCCCAGGAATGAGTCGATTAACCTATGATGAGCATTTGACGGCACTGGGCCTGTACTCGCTGGAGTTTAGAAGAATGAGTGGGGACCTCATTGAAACGTACAGAATAGTGAAATAATTGGATGGAGTGGATGTGGAGAGGATGTTTCCACTAGTGGGAGAGTCTAGGACTAGAATTAAAGGATGTTCTTTTAGGAAGGAGATGAGGTGGAATTTCCCCTAGTCAGAGGGCGGTGAATCTGTAGAATTCTTTGCCACAAAAAGCTGTGGAGGCCAAGGCAGTGGATATATTGAAGGCAGAGATAGACAGATTCTTGATTAGTATGGGTGGCAGAGGTTATGGGGAGACGGCAGGAGAGTGGGGATAGGAGGGAGAGATAGATCAGCCATGTTTGAATGACGGAGTAGGCGAATGGCTTAATTCTGCTCCTATCACTTATGATCACAGACCTGCTGAGTTCCCCCAGCAGTTTGTTTTTAGTGTAAGAAGGAACTGCAAATACTGGTTTAAACTAAAGATAGACACAAAAAACTGGAGTAACTCAACAGGACAGGCAGCATCTCTGGAGAGAAGAAATGGGTGACGTTTCGTGTCTGAAGAAGGGTTTCGACCCAAAATGTCACCCATTCCTACTCTCCAGAGATGTTGCCTGTCGTGCTGAGTTACTCCAGCTTTTTGTGTATATCTTCAGTTTGTTTTTAGCCCAACTTTTGCAGCATCTGTAGTCTCTTGTGTCTCCTAACCAGGCAGCATTTTCTGTAATAATATGCTTCATTTTATGACTGTACAAAGCTCAGAATTTGAACATAATAGTTGCTACTGAATTTATATAAAACCAAATGAGTAATTAAGTAAAGTGAAATCAATTTATAATCTTGGGGGAATCAGCATTCGTGCAACAAAAAAAATGAAAAGCACTTTTAAATCAGTTAAGAAATCGGTTAGAGTAGGCAAGAACTAAATACAACAGAAATCTATTAAACACAAACATAGTAACATAAAGAGTAGTTTCTTGGCTATTTTAATTACATTGCAACAAATAAATTATTCTGTTAACGATAGAACTGTGTGACATTCATTTGTGATCAGTATGAAAATAATCACATACAACCTTGTAGATATATGTTGTGAAAAACCTCTCACTGAATAACTAATGTTGTATAATCTTATTACAAAACAATGGGGGGGTGTCATTTTTGTAGAAACAGGAGTTGGAAGCCTGATGCCAAACTGGGAAAAGAGACCAGCAATGCACAGAACTGAGCTGAAATTACTGAATCTAAATCGAGCACTACTTTAATAAGAACCTTAACCCTGAATTGACTTGACTTGACTTGAACGGCCACTGGCAAAGTTAATTGATGCACGAGATGGTTTTTGGCAGATATCTGTTGCTGTCCATTGGCCATTCAACGTGGCTTCTCCACAAACATAGAGTGATCCATCAGAACAGTGTCTGATGGGTGCAAAAGGTGGAACACAGGCACTTGTTATTTCAACAAGCAATTTCTCATATACAGACTTCACTTTTAACTGCGATGGTATGGAGATTTTAGGATTCAACCTTGCCTTTGGCTAACATTCATTCATTCAAAAAAGGGAGGAAGAGAAAGCATGCAAGTTGGCTTAACATCTGTTATAAGGAAAATAGCAGCAGTTATGTTCCTCGTGGTAGAGATTATGACTTTGGCTTGCCACATAAGATTAAGAATCTATCCAATTAAGTCCAGAGATTAGGTTATATTTTACTCTTTCTCAAAAGGTCATGAGTGTCAAGAAATCTTTTCCTGAACGTGTGGTGGAAATAGAGCCTTTGAATCTGCTTAAGGTGAAGCTAGATACTTAATAAGCCAGGGTTTGAAAGGTTAGCACTGGAGTAAGGATGCAGAATGAGTTACCAGTCAGCTTAGCCACGATTTTATTAAATAGCAGAGTAGGCTTGAGGGGCAAGTGGGTGACCTTAATACTTGTGTTCATATGTTCGTATTCCCAAGAACTCCAAACATTTATACCGTGGAGTTACAAAAAACTCCTGGTTTAATTGTAAGCCTGTGAGTTATTACATGGTCACCTTTATAAAGCTGCTGGACCATGGCTTCTGGCCTTTTCATTTTACATGCAATGGTATGAAAGATTTATTACAACGTACATATTAACTTGTTTTTTACTGTTATTTATAAACTTGTCAGTAACATTCTCACCTTTGTCAAAAGATAATGTGCTTTCCAGACTCATACCTGAGACATGGAAACAAAAGTTGAAGTTGATATTCCTTCGCAATACTGGAGTTGAAGTATTGGGGTGAATCATTTATTCATTTGGGTTTGTTATATAGAATCTGTGAGCATTGTCTACAGGGTATGTTGTACCGCTGCAAGTAAGAATTTCATTGTTTCATCAGTCCATAAGACAATTAAATGATTCTCCTCATACTTAAGCTGTCAGAGGTGAAGTCTTTTGGATGATATTTTAGATATAGCTCTTAGGGCTAACGCAATCAACGGATATTGGGAGAAAGCAGGAATGGGGTACTGATTTTGGATGATCAGCCACAATCAGATTGAATGGCAGTGCTGGCTCGAAGGGCTGAATGGACTACTCCTGCACCTATTTTCTATGTTTCTATGCTTCTATGTCTCATCTCCATTGGAAGAGGATATAGAAACAATCCCTTTGCATTATTCCAGAGTAAATATTAATACCTCAGCAAAGTCAGAAAATTGATTATCAGATCATTGCCCAATATCATATTCACCTCCAACAGATGGCTGCACAGATCATCTGCTGGTTATCAACTGATCCCTGGTCAGTTTGTCTCCAATTTCGGTGCCTTTGTACTGAAATATGGACTTCTTAAATAAGATCAATGGCAGTTTTAGTTTTAGTTTTAGAAATACAGCCTGGAGACAGGCCCTTCAGCCCACCGAGTCCACACGGACCAGCAATCAACCCCGACACTATTTCTATTCTAGTCACTAGGGACAATTTAGAGAAGCCAATTAAATCACAAACCTGCACTTCTTTGGAATGTGGGAGGAAACTGGAGAAAGCCCGTGCTCCGTGCAGACAGCACCAAAGGTCAGGATCAAACCCAAGTCTCTGGTGCTGTGAGGCAGCAACTCTACCACAATGCCACCAAATGTGGCGCATTTGATTTCCTGGTTCAACATTGGATTCTCAAATAAAATCAATGGCAGAGGGCAAATGTACTGAGCAGAGGACTAAATGCACTTCACATCTGGTCCCTCTGCTTTACAGTATAACCCTAAGCAGTACAACCCTATTCGTTTGAATGAAGTTAACACAGAATTAAAAAAGGTATGTGCAAATGAGATTATTAGACAATGCATAACTTATTTATAATTTTCTCGCAGCTATCTCACTTTGCAGAAGGTACATGGCTGTGGAGAGTGAGCTCAACCACCCCCCCCCACCCCCTCACCCTGCCCACCCCACACGCATATCTCAGTCTCAGGTTAGTGTTGGCAGGTGAGCAGCAAGTGTAGGCAATGGGCTGATCAAACATGATCTAGCCATTATCATGTCAGCTGTGCGCATTTATGTAATTGTGTTTCCTACATTACAATGGTAAATGTTCCTCAAAAATACACATAATTGGATGTTAATGTTTCGGATGAAAGGTACTATAAGATTGCAAATGGTTTTGTTCCCTTTCCTTAAGTTTGCTCAGTTTATGGCTGCTACACTTGCCTTTGTTTGTCATAGCATTGAAAATAACAGCTGGGATGCCATGTTACAGGTGCACAAGGAAGGCTGTCATTCAGCTGAAATGGCGCAGAAAAGATTTACAAGGATGTTGCAGGGACTGGAGGGCTTGAGTTATCAGGACTAGATAGGCTGAGTCTTTCTTTCCCCTACAGCGTAAGATGTTGAGGGGTGACCTTATGAAGGTATACGTCCATAAGGGGCATAAATAAGGTGAATGGCCACAGTTTTATTTTCCAGGGCAGGGGAGTCCAAAATAGAGAACATAGTTTTAAAGTGAGAAGAGAAAGATTTAAAGAGGGCAAGGTCAATTTTTTCAGACTGAGGGTGATGGCTTTGTGGAACGAGCTGCCAAAGGAAGCAGTAGAAATAGTTAAAATGACAACATTTAAAAGAATTTGGACGGGTTCACAGATAGCAAAGGTTTTGAGGGACATGGATCAAATGCACGCAAATGAGATGAGTTGTGCAAAAAGGCCTGTGTCTGTGCTGCATAACTCCGTGACTCTTTGCTTTGATGGGATTACAATGACCAAATGATATCATGAAATCATAATTTTACAATTGATTTTGAGTACTTTAAGTTCGTAATTAAGTCTTTAAAATAATTTAAGTTGATTTATACAGATACTATCTGACTAAATCAGAATGGTCCCAACCAAAGATAATAGAGCAGAGCAAGATAGACCACTCAGCCCTAAAAACTGTAGTATGTCATGGCTCCATTTTAGTAGGCAGAAACTTGCAGAAGCATTTAAAAAGAAAAATAACAAAAATCTGTAAATTGATAGATGAGTTATATTTCTGCATTTTTATGGTATCATCACACATACTGTTCCCCCAAACCACTGATTACACTGCGAGAGGCATAGCGAACGGCGGGTTTTGCCTACTAAAATGGCGGATGTTCCGCTCCTTTGCCTACTACACTTCAGTATAGGTGATTTTGATGGAGTGGTTCATCTTGCTCCTCTAGTATCTTTGGTCCCAACCCAAAATGGCATCTGTCTGTTTCCCTCCACATTTATTGCCTGATCGGCTGAGTTCCTCCAGCAGTTTATTTTTCACTTGATATTCCAGCAGCTACAAACTCTTGTGTCTTCATGTGGATTTTACTGGCTTTTTTATGTATGGCTTCAGAAGACATTAAAATTATTATTTTCTTAATGTACTTTCATCCCGTCTGACTATACGGGTCCCCAAGCTCCTTGATCTTGGACTGGAGACCTCCATCTGCGGATGGATATACGATTTCCTGACGGGCAGGCCCTAGGGGATGAGAATTGACAGCCACACCTCTTCCTCACTGATCCTCAACACAGGCACACCACAGGACTGTGTGCTCAGTCCTCTCCTGTACTCCCTGTTCACGCACGACTGTACTGCTAAGCACAGCTCAAACAGCATCCTAATGTTTGCTGATGACACGACCATCTTGGGCCTCATCACAGACAACAATGAGACGGCCTACAGAGAGGAGTTAAAGGCACTAAACAGCTGGTGCCAGGAAAATAACCTCTCTCTCAATGTCAGCAAAACTAAAGAGATGATGGTGGACTACAGGAGACAGCAGGGGAGTGGACACCTCCCCATCCACATCGATGATGCTGAGGTTGAAAGGGTCAGCAGCTTTAAGTTCCTCGGTGTGCACATCACTGAGGACCTTTCCTGGACACTGCACACGGACACAATAACAAAGAAGGCCCACCAGCGGCTCTTTTTCCTGAGAAGACTGAGGAAGTTTGGCATGAATGCCAGCATCCTCACAAACCTCTACAGATGTACCATCGAGAGCCTGCTGACGGGCTGCATTACAGTCTGGTACGGGAACTGTTCTGCCCACAGCCACAAATCACTACAGAGAGTGGTGAAGACGGCACAGCACATCACTGGCAACTGTCTCCCGGCCATTCAGGACATTTTCTACCGGCGGTGCCTGCGGAAGGCACGCAGCATCATCAAGGACCACAGCCACCCAGCACGCAGGCTGTTCTCCTTGTTACTGTCAGGCAGACGATACAGGAGTATGGCTGCGCGTACCACCAGACTTAAGAACAGTTTCAGCCATCAGGCCATCAGGCATCTGAACTCATAAACACATTTCAAATCATATATGTTGATTATTTTAATATTGTCTTTTTACCTATTTTTAATATTGTCCTTTTACCTCCATTTTCTCCAGAGATGCTGCTTGACGCATTGAGTTACTCCAACATTTTGTGCCTATCTTTACTATAAACCTGCATTTGTAGTTCCTTATTATTACAAGATAGATATCATGTTTACCATTGTGCCCTGGATAAGAAATAACTGATATTAAGCAACCAATTCCGAAATCAGGCAGAAAGATCAAAGAGGAACAAATTGTAAAATATTTTGCAACAGGTCACCTGCTTTGATGGCAACTCAGAAACCTGTGATCCAGACCCCTGCCATAAGGGTAAGGACAGCAGCTGATGAGGTTGGTGCCAACTCCAAATTCTCTTCCAAGTCAAGGGATCAAGGGATAAGTCAGAATCCAGGGATATGGGGAGAAAGCAGGAACGGAGTAATGATTTTAGATGATCAACCATGATCATATTGAATGGTGGTGCCGGCTCGAAGGGTCGAATGGCCTACCTCTGCACCTATTTTCGAAGTCACAAATCAGCGTGACTTAGAAATATATTTTTTCTGGGTAAAATTCCTGGAACTTAAACAGCTATCAAAAATCTGGGAGTATCTTTACCCTATTGCCTGCAGTAGTTTTATGCGGGTGGCTCATTTTCGAGGGAAATTGAGCACAGACAACAAGTGCTGGCATTGCCTGTTTCACCAACATCCTGTAAAAATGGCTGGGGAAAAAGCACTATATTTGTATGCTTTCTATCTTTACTGGTGATCTTTATATCAACCCCAGTTTTTCAACTGAATTTTTGTCATTCATAGTTATTCAGAAGAAGCATAAACCAAGTTGGATTTTCAGAAAAAAACCTGTGTTCGAGGTTAGAGAGTTTTGGGAACAGGGGCCAAAAAGCCATACATATATTTGGATTCTGATTTTGTGTTATTTATGCCACCTTGGGGAAGGGAGTATTGGAGTTTCTGAAGTATACAAGGCTTCTGATGCTGTGGAATCTGAGAAACAGGGAAGTGCAATTGAAATTCAGCCCTCGGAGGGTGAAATTACACCATGACATGTTTATATGGGCACCTTTCATTAGGCATGTGAATGACAATTTAAAATGGGAAGAAATTGACACCAAGATAGCACAGGAACATGACAGCAGCAAATAGGTTTTATTGGGAGGAAAATCATAGCAGTAATTATATTAAAGATGTTGCCAAGAAACCCAAGTACATAATGCCATCTGTTCCTGCTGTGCAATTGAAAAGTCACTCTGACCTGGAGTGAAACTTTTATGCAGTTGTGTGTCTTGTTGCCTTGTTTGGTATGACTGTGTGGCAAACCAAATTCCTTGTATGTTTTTACATACTTGGCTCATAAATTAATTACAATATAATTACAATGATGCCAAACTGGTCATCAGTAGAATTTCTGATGCATTTAATATTTCTACAAATATTGTCAGTGTAATCTTTTAAGGCAACAGCAGGAGGCTTTACGACCTGTTCCTTTGCTAGTCAACATGATTACAGCTGACCCAATGCCTTTGGCTATTCTTCCTTAGCTATCGCCAAATACTGATTCCTATGGTGTCCAAAAATTATTGGTCTCAGCTTTGAAGTTGTTCAATGACTGACAATCCACAGTCCTCCTGTGCTGCTCATTTCAGTTGTTTAAAATAAATTTCTCCTCATCCTTATCTTAATAGTTTCTTCGTTGTATCAATCAGCCCATCAAGGCCGAATAGCTATTTATCTCGGTGTACAGGGGGTTATAGTTTGGGAGGTGCTATGTTCCTTCCATTAACTCTCGGCTTCTGTGAGCTTGGAAGGAAGAGACTCAAAGGTTTCAATCCATTGCAAATGCTCCTCCATTTTAAGGAATCATGGGCCAGTGATTCCAACCAAAAAGTGGGAAGGTTGCACTTTGTTCAACAAAGATTTGAAAATATCCTTGGATCATTTACTGTCAACCTGAAATTCCTTGGTAAAGCTGAGAGTAGAGTGCCTGTTTCAGGAGTCTGGCATCAGCATGTGGACGATATGCCTGCCCATCAGAGTTGATTGAATGCGCTAATTGCCTCAGTGAAGCATGTCAGCCTAGAAGGGAACACTAATGCTGGTTTGTTTATACTCCAGGTGGTCTTAAAGCATTATACCTGTTGCAGGTGGTCCTTTCTCATAAAGCAAAGGGCAAGAATCACAACTGCCCAGTAGACCACGAGCCTTGTGTGGTCTAGATTTTTAAACACTTTTTTTTCCGCAGTCAAAAAAGATTATGATGAATTTCATCTTTTGATGTCTGCCTTTACTGAGATATAAAATATGGTTTTCTAGGGCCTTGCAGTGAACTGTAATTGTTTGGGTTTGCATTGTACAGTGGAGGCCTGTTGATAAAGGCCTTTGTTTTGCAGATGTATATAAGAGTATTATCTTAGAGTCATAGAGTGATACAGTGTGGAAACAGGCCCTTTGGCCCAACTTGCCCATACCGGCCAACAATGTCCCAGCCACACTAGTCCCACCTGCCTGCGTTTGGTCCATATCACTCCAAACCTGTCCTATCCATGTAACTGTCTATCAGCATGTGGACTATATGCCTGCTTTATTCACTTCAGAGAGTGAATGGCAAGCAACATCTCCAAACTACAACTTGAACAAGCATAAAGTAACTATGGTTCTTCAGTGGAGGACACAGGCAAAATAACTTTCCATTTGTTCAATAGATTATCTCCAATTCAATAAACCGTGCGTTTGAAATGAGGTGCAGCACTTCAGCGAAAAAGATTTTGAATTACTGGGATGCTAAACGGTAATTGCTCGATGTTCCTGGACAGCTAAACTCTCTACACTGATATTTGTTAATGTCACAGTAATTTGAATTATTTTTAGCAAATGACCCACTGCCCAGAAAAAAAGGTGTATTTAGCAGAGATACAGAGTTCCTTCAGCATTTTGTGTTTTGCTTAAGATTGCAACATCTGCAGTTTCTTGAGTCTGCATTTATTGCTCATCTGTCTTCTATTCATGCCAAGACATTACCACAGCTGCGTGACCACTTATTTCAAACAGCTATTCATTATGAGGTATATTAACAAGTGTCATTTGGAAATCCAGATTTGCATCTGCTCATTCCACTTTACCTCCCTTCTTAGTCTTATCCTGAAAAAACTCCAATTGATTTATTACGCTCAGCTTTGCTGTCACAGAAGCAAGTTGACTCCTTCCTAATCACGTCATGATCTTCACAGGCCCAGCGATCACATTCTTAGTGATTGCTTCCAGCATTTTGCTGGGAATTTGCGCCAGAATAAGTGGTCTACAGTTCCTTATTTTCTCATTACCTCCTTCCTTAATTTGTGAAACGAAGTCAATATAATTTTGTTTTATTTTGAAAGTATTTGTTCCAATAGTGAGCATTATAATGTTATCATGCATGAGCAGTGACCCATGCCTCCTGAGTGCTTAATAGCTAGAAGTTTGGTTAAAACGGGAAGATTCTATAATTGCATTTATTGATCCAATGCTCTCACATTTAATAATCCACTGCTCTCACTAATTGCACTGCTTTAACTAAATAATGAACAAGCAAGAAGAAAATAAAAATGTAGATTCTTAGTGACATCTGTCTATTTACATTTTTGATGTATTAAAGGCCACAATTTCTGGCAAAATGAGTGGTATAATAAACTAAAGTATTTGTCCCATAATATTTCAAAACAAAGCCATTTATCCAAATATTTGTCAAAGTCCTATTGTGTTTTTATTTACCTTGAGCAGTTGGATTGTCAACAGTTTTGATCCTTGTATATTAAGATTACCTTTACAAACAAGGACTGGAGTGGAATATAAATCAGTGGGCTAACCTAATTTAATTAGAAACCAGATGATAATGAAATATATACTCCATGCTATTAGTTTGTCATTATTTATTCCAGAAAAATATGATATTTAATTGGTTGTATCACCAGGCAATTGCTTGTGGCATTAAATCCCTGTAAAGTTAATCAAAATCCTATAGTGATAATAGCCTTAAGCAGAGTTAGTGGTTACAATAGTAAATTCCCCAGGCAGTGTTAAGTTTTTTTTTAAAACAGAGTTGCAATGCTTGTTGCTTGAAGTATCAGATTTTAGTTTGTTTAGTGGAGAAAAAGTCAATGTAAATTTGATTCAAACACAGTTGTGGTAACCGGGTTAAAGACATTAAGAGAGTCAAGGGATTGAGAACATTGGTACCGAGATAAACAAGCAGCCAAGATCTATTGAATGGCAGAACAACAGAAGGTGCTGAAGAGCCAGCTCCTGCAAACATATCTTATGTTCACATGTACATTTTGCAGCCAATTTTATCAAGTAATTAAAGTTCACCGAGTCATACAGAAAATAAATGCAGTGCACTTATTTCCATAATTTGAAACAAAATCACAAATTAGAAACTTTATTAAAAAGTCTATCAAGAACCAGTAAATTATAATTAAACAGTGAAACATTAAATTATTGAATATCGTAAAGCTGAAATATGTTTTGCAAACTGGTTCACGATTAATTTAAATACATGGAATAATTCAAGTTTATGTTAAGATGTTTAGAAATGAATCAGATCATTCGGTCCAACTTCTCATTGAGTGCCACAGCAGATTTGACTAAACTTTTCTTTCATCCTTTTGTGATTCTGGTCATTCCAATAAATTGCTGATTCAGAAATGGGCACTACTGGTGTCTGGTAATCAAGGTAGTGTGTAAACCCATACAGCATGCAAACAGGCCTCTTCTATCTATTCCCCTCTTGATTTTGTACACCTCTATAAGATTATACCTCAGCTCCCTGCACTCCGAGGAATAAAGTCCTAGCCTGTCCAACCTTTCTCTCCATTCTTTCCAGTTTAATGGCGTCTTTCTAACTACAGGGTGACCAAAACTGAGCACAATATTCAGTGCAGATCAACAAATGTCTTGTACAACTGCAACATAATGTGCTATATTTAATTACTTAACTAGTGACGGTCAGTATGCCAAAAGCCTTCTTCACCACCCTATTTACCTGTGGTGTCACTTTCAGGGAATTATGTTCTTGTACTCCTAGATCCTTCTACTCTACAATAATTCCCAGGGCCCGACCATTCACCGTGGAGGTCCCTGGTTTGACTTCCCAAATTGTAACGCCTCACGTTTATATGAATTAAATTCTATTCGTCATTCCTTGAGGCACTTGCCCAGCTGATCAAGATCCTGCTGTATTTCTTGATAAACATCTTCACTTCTTAGTTACCACCTATTTTAGTATCATCTGCAAACAGGAATGAGCCCAGCACCGGCTGTGGACCGGGGACCCGGCTGGAGGCCTTTATTGAGGCGCCGCGGTCTCGATGCCACCTGGAAGGCCCTGAAGGCTCGGCGGACAGCTGAACCCGCGAGGAGCTCGTTTGGCTCCGTGGGAAGGCTAGACGGGTACGGAGGAGACTGGACGGGAACGGAGATGGACGCACGCACTCGGGAGATGGCGGAGCCCCGCGGCTGGGGCCTGCGTCAAACAGAGCCCACGGCGGGGACTGGCATTGAACGGAGCCTGGGATGTTGGAGCGAGGTCGTCTACATTGGACAGAGCCAGAGGTCGTGCCGCCAGGAACAAAGGAGGACCTGGTGTGATGGGGGGGGGGGGGGGGGGGGGGGGGGAGGGGGGAGAACAAGGGTGGACCCGGCACAGAATACTTTGTAATTTTGACAGCACTCTTTATGTGGGTATTCAGGCAGAGAATTTCTCTGTGATTTGTCACATGTGACAATAAAGTATTCAATTCAATTCAATTCAATTCAATCCCTGAGGCACACCACAAGCCTCCAGTCCGAAAAATAGCCTTCCACCAATACCCTCTATTTTTCTAGCATTAAGACTATTCTGTATCCCATTAGCTAGTTCTATAGACAATAGACAATAGGTGCAGGAGGAGGCCATTCGGCCCTTCGAGCCAGCACCACTATTCAATGTGATCATGGCTGATCTCCCTGGATCCAATGTAATTTAACCTTCCAGAGTCGGCTGCTATGCAGAACCTTAGCAAAAGCCTTGTTGAAGTACATGTTCACCATGTCTATGGCCCTGCCTCATCAATACTTTTGACTAGTTCTTCAACATGTTCTCCCAGGCACAAGGTCATGCTAGCTTCCCCTTAACAACACTTGTATTTGCGAGTGCATGTATAGGTTATCTCTCAGAATCATCTACAGTAATTTTCCTACCACAGACGTTAGGCTCATTAGTCTGTAATTCCCAGCCATTTCCTTGCAGCCCTTCTGAAACAGAGGCACAACATTAGCTATCCTTCAGTCTTCACTCATCTGTGTCTAATGAAGATTCATGTATCTGAACCAGGACTCCTAGAATTTCTTCTCCAGCTTCCAACATTCTCCTTGGATATACTTGATCAGGCCCAGGGGCTTTATCTACCTTCATATATTTTACAACATCCAGCACCTTCATGACGACAATGCAGATTGCTTAGTTTAGAGATTAGTTTAAAGATACACAGCGGAAACAGGCCCTTCGGCCCTTCGAGACTGCACCAACCAGCGATCCCCACACACTAACACTATCCTACACACACTAGGGACATTTTATAATTTTACCGAAGCCAATTAACCTACAAACCTGACCATCTTTGGAGTGTGGGAGGAAACCAGAGCACCTGGAGAAAACCCACACAGCTCAAGGAGAGAAGGTACAAATTCCGTACAGACAGCACCTCAGGATCGAACCCAGGTCTCTAGTGTTATAAAACAGCAACTCTACCGCTGCACCACCATATTGGCATCAAGACCTCATTGATGTCAAGACATCTCCAATAACGGTCCCAAGTCTTCATGCCATCTCTTGATGCTCCACACATGGTTGGCCACTTTGGTTTCTGAAGGGCCCTATATTCTCTCTAGTAACCATTTTTCCCTTAATATACACAAAATCTCTTTGGATTCTCCTTAATCGTATCTGCTAGAGTTTTCAAATGGCTCCATTTTGCCCTCCAGATTTCCTTCTGGTGTGTTCCTCAATTGCCTATACTTCTCCAAGAATATATTCAATCCCAGGTGCCTATACCTGACCTATGTCTTGTTCTGTTTCCTGACCAGAGCCTCATAATCCGGGGCTCCTATCCCCTGGCTGCCTTGCCCTCCACTCCAACAGAAATGAGCGCACCATGAACTCTCACTACTACACTGACCTCCCAGTCTGACCTTTCTGTCATGGGCCTCCTCCAGTGCCATAGTGAGGCGCACCGGAAATTGGAGGAACAGCACCTCATATTTCGCCTGGGCAGGTTGCAGCTCAATGGTATGAACATTGACTTCTCCAACTTTAGATAGTTCCTCTGTCCCTCTCTTCTCCTCCCCCTTCCCAGATCTCCCACTGTCTTCCTGTCTCCACCTATATCCTTCCTTTGTCCTGCCCCCCTGACATCAGTCTGAAGAAGGGTCTCGACCCGAAACGTCACCCATTCCTTCTCTCCTGAGATGCTGCCTGACTTGCTGAGTTACTCCAGCATTTTGTGAATAAATACCTTCAATTTGTACCAGCATCTGCAGTTATTTTATTACACTTTCACAAGGATTCCCACTTTCCTTTCATTGGTAGTACCTATCATTTCCTGTGCCCTCAACCACCTCTGTGCCATCATCGACCACCCCGCCCCTGAGGCGTGATTGAGTACCACCCTGCCTGCCCACCCTGGGGCCTTTAAAGTGTGGATACAAAAGTGGGAGTCATCTGGGCGCTAACTCACCCTGTACTCTGTTAAAAGGCAGGAGAACTTCAGCTTGATGTCAATGGATGGAAAGGTGGTCATCAGCATGAGGTAGGTCCAACTCTATTGACTGCTCCCTGACTGAGCTTTAGGCTGAAACAGCTGCCAGTCAAACTGAAGATAGACATAAAATGTTGGAGTAACTCAGCGGGACAGGCAGCATCTTTGGAGAGAAGGAATGGGTGAAGAAGGGTCGAGGGGAGTGGGCGGTACATAGATAAGGAAGTGTAAGGTGTGAAAACAGGACAAAGGGAATAGAGATCAAGGAAAATGCAGAATAGATCAAACAACAAAGCAAACAGAGATAAAATGTAGTCGGAGACAGTAAGACTGGTCGGAGAACTGGGAAGGGGGAGGGGATGGAGAGAGAGGGAAAGCAAGGGTCAAACTGATCTGGATCAAAGTCTGATGTGGGCTGACACAGCATGACTTGACCTGTCCCAATCCCAAATATTTTGGAACAATGTGTACCTCACCCAACCTGAACCCAGCACATGTAGTCAAATCCCATTGGGTTCAGACCGGGCAGCAAGCTTCCTGCACGGAGCGAATGATAAAATGCTGAAAATGTCACTGAGGCTGAGGAAGGTTCTAGTTGTAAGGTTAATTATGTCATTGAAACATGGTTGAGTGAAAAGGACAGGTCCCATTTAAAAAAAATCCCCACAGATTTCTCTTTAAATCAAAGGTTCAGCCTTTTTAGAGCATCCGTAGTACTTCTAATTGTGTATTGACTTCATAATCTCAGTGATCCACCTGCTCGTCTGACATATAATGTAGATACGCAAAGTTTCAGTAACTTGGTTGTTGGTGATAAATCCCAACGGTTCTGAATGCGAACTGCTGGCATTTACATTTAAATTGGAGCAAGGGCAGGACTTCCTTGAATGCTTAAAGAACACGAAAGCCCCAAGATAACACCAAAAAGCTGGAGTAACTCTGCAGGTCTGGCAGCATCTCTGGAGAAAAGGAATAGGTGACATTTCAGGTCGAGACCCTTCTGACCCGTGTCTGAAGGAGGGTCTCCACCTGAATCGTAACCTACTCCTATTCTTCAGAGATGCTGCCAGACTCGCTGAGTTATTCCAGCTTTTGTAAACCAGTATCTGCAGTTCCTTCCTACACGAGAAAGCCCCAAGCTTGCTTGCAAGTTTGAATACACTGTATTTGTCAGCTTGCTCTACTGCAAGACACCATCCAATTGGCTCAGTCCTCCTGGGCTAGTTTAGATTTAATGACCTATAATTCCATAACCCAACCGATTTCAATGGATAAGGAGACATATTCCATATATTTATGTGTTTGGGTGATATCAGCCAATTTTATTAATTTTAACATTGTTTATTATTCTTTTCATTTTGAATAGCTTCTATATCCTGGCGTGAGAGAGATGTGGTGCGAAAATGTACACTGCTCTTTGTTCTTACAGTGGTGGTCGGGGTGAATAGGTACAGCTGGTGAACAGAAGATGCTGGCAATAGGGCTTTATTGCTGTCAAAGCCTTCTTGGGGCATTTTGGTGAGGGTTCTTCAAATACTTTTTGATATTCTAACGCTCACAACATACTGCCGGAATCATATCATTATAGATACAATCGCCACAGGAAAGGCCGACATTAATATCAAATTAGCAGAAGTTTTCCATTCTCAAGTGCCTGTCCAATGTATTTTCAAAGCCTTGATTAATTCTATTTTCTACTACCCTAATCAGCTATGAAATGTAGATCAGAACAGTTTTCTGCAGAACAGAAAATATCCCCTAATCCTCTTCATGCTTTTTGACTAATTTTTTTAATGTACACCATTCTTTTGAAAAATCTGCTCATTTTCATGGAAACAATTTTCTCTACTTAAACTGTACAAACCAATCTTTAATTTGTAAATGTGCACACATCCAACAAATCTCGGCTCAATGTCCTTTGATTCAAAGAAGCAGGCATCTCTTGAAAGCCCTGTTACTGAAATTATTCATCCGTAGAACCATTCTACTGAATCTCATCTGTGTACCAATCATACTTTACTCCTCACCCCCTTCCACCCCCAATCCAAGACCTCCACAGACAGAAAAAGAAGCACAAAGCGCTGGAGTAACTCAGTGGGTCAGGCAGCATCTCTGGAGAAAAGGAATAGGTGATCTTTCGCGTCGAGACCCTTCTTCAGACTGAGAGTCAAGGGAGAGGGAAACTCATATCCCTGCTCGTTTTGCTCTCCCCTGACTCTCAGTCTGAAGAAGGGTCTCGACCTGAAACGTCACCTGGACTTTTTCCCCAGAGATGCTGCCTGACCCGTTGAGTTACTCCAGCACTTTGTGTCTTTTTTTTGTTAACCAGCACCTACAGTTCATTATATCTCCAAATACAGGGTGCTCCGAGCCAGTTGGAAATCCCTCTGAACCCAGCCCAGGAAAGTTGGGGTGTGGGGTGCCTGCAGTCAGGAATGATGGAGCAATTCCAGCAAAATCTGACCAATTTCTATGAACTTCAACATGTTTCTTTTTTTTTAACCTTTTAAAGAATAGCTAGAATTTATTTAATGGAGTTGAATAACATATTGACTTTTTTCTTCGCTAACAGATTCATGAAACAACTACAGGAACAAATAAATCCAGGTTCAGGTTTGTTCATTTTGAGCCGATGTTTTCTATTTCTGCACATAGTCCAACTTAAATAGCCAATATTATTTCTGATTCGCAGCATCTCAATGATTTGGATTGTGTCCCTCCTAATCTTCCTCAATCAGAGTAGACTCTGTGTTGTGCTGCTCAGTTGCACGATTCAAAGATACCACATGACAGAACAAAGGAAGTCTTCAAGGAGATGAAATAAAACATGTTCAATTGAATGCTGAAGCTTCAAAGCTGCACTAACTTCAAATGCACATGGGATGTTAGTCTGATTATTTCGAAGTATGCATAATGCATATGAGGGAATATGCATATAAAAAGCATTGCCTCAAACTGATAAACCTGTGTAGTGCAAAACATCACGGCACACCAGGATCAAATGTGGAGGCCAACACCCCAGATTTTGCAGGAATAGCTGATTTGACGTTGACATGAAAATCTTCTTAAAGTTATCTTACACCCTGCGTTATCTCGCGTTTTGACATTCCGGGTTACACAATGGAGAAGGTTTGGCAGAAGTGAGTGAATAACCCCCTATATTGATAGCTAAGTAAGGAGGTCCAGGACAGCACAGACAATCAAAGCAGCATCGCATACCCGTTAGAACACTCACTTCTCTCAGAATGAAGATGTGACAATTGATGAAGCATCATCGGGGATTAGAAAAGTCCACTAAACTTAACAGTCTCCTCCATCCCTTCACAAGGGAAGAGGGACATGTAGTAAAGCACAACACTTTTAATTTAAACTGCCTAGCTGAGGAAAGATGAAAACTTCAAAGTTAACCCAAGCTGCCTTGCAGGATATGTTGCCCAGCGGTCTGAATATTTTGATTCTCTAACTTCAAGTAACCTTTGCCTTCCCTCTCCCTCCATCCCACCCCCCTTCCCAGTTCTCTGGCTGGTCTCACTGTCCTCATTTACATTTTATCTCTGTTTGCTTTGTCGTTACTTTCTCCAAGCTAACAGTGATCTATTCTACATTTTCTTTGACCTCCAACCCCATTGTCTCGCGTGCACTCCTTACATCTCCTTATCTCTGCATCTCCCTCTCCCCTGATTCAGTCTGAAGAAGGGTCTCGACCCGAAACGTCACCCATTCCTTCTCTCCAGAGATGCTGCCTGTCCCGCTGAGTTACTCCAGCAATTTGTGTCTGTCTTGCAGGGTGTTAAGTTTATATTAGGTCCCGTGAGACAATAATGCTTTCAAGCCTTTAAGGATTTTTTTTTTCATGTTTCTAACTGCAGACTAATTTCACAGCAGAGTTTGGGAATTGAAAGTTCCAGAAGAGCGCTGTTTGAAAGACATAACTGAGGATGCCTCATGACTTTCTATTTCATTGACATTTTAAATACCATTGTTGACATCTTAAATTACCGAATGAATCTGGCATCTTGGAGAGTGAATAAATGGAATGCTGAGACGAGGTTAAGGTCAGACACCCAATTTGCAGCTATCCAAATCCCAATGCCCATGTTAGATTAAAATAAGCAAAAAATAATGATTCCCAATTAATGTAATGTAATTACTCTGGTGCAGCTGATCTGGATTTATTTTTAGAAACGCTGTGATCTGTTTGTGAAGTGTCATCCTAATGTAAATTGCATTACTGCGAAATCTCTGACACAAGTGAGGCTGAACCTACCTTGCCAATTATAAAAGAGGGGTCAGAAATAAATCGCAACTTCCTTTCAGCGGTGAGCACAAGCATTTCACTAATGATATGTATATCTTGAGATATAAAACATAAAAGCAGCAAGAAACTATTCAGCTCGTAAGGCCTATTTTGCATTCAGTAACATCCTTACTGATTTTTCACCTCTGTCACTTACATGTACTAACCCTAGATCAGAAGCCTTTCATATTCCCAATCATCAGTTACTGTGTGTTTTTGGCAACATTGTGAGACATTGCCTTTCATCTGATATGATATGTAACTCCTATTAGCTGCTGACATGTTTCCCATTACAGTTTTTGTGTGTAAAATGAACATATACTTGTTGTAAATTAACTAACAACTCCTCAATTGTTAACCAATGATCTTTAAGTTTGAACATTTTATTATACTTTTTCAATCTATCATAGTGAACAGATGACTCATATTTTTGTTATTGGCTTAGTTTAGATAAGATCCTAATTTCACGTTGAACAAAATCACTTATAGTCTGTATGTAAGGTTCTATTATATTATGATCATTCTTCCATTAAGCCTCTCTATCTACGTTATTCATTGCCTATCTTATTGCATTCTAAAATATCTAAAATTCTCATTGGTTACTCTTTCTTGTCTTAACTCTTTCTTAAATACTCCATAAATCTTTCCTTCATGCTAGCGACCGCAGGCAGTGAGAATGGGCCCGCACCTGTCCTCCACTAATTTTCTCAAAAGATAAAGTACAAAAATGTAAAACAGTTTGAAATACTAAAAACATTAAAGTCAACTCCGTTAATAATAGAACATTAAATATAGAACAGTACAGCACAGAAACAGGCTCTGAAAGCACACAAAGTCTATTCCAAACATAATGCCACCATCCCCTGCGTAGCTGTGTGCCTATCTAAAAGCCTCTTAAACACCTGTTGCATTTGCTTCCATCACCACCCAATCTGTACCTTTCATAATTTTATATAACCATAACTGAACACAATACTCCAAATGTGGCCCAACCACAGTTTGGTAAAGCTATAACGTGACTCTTAACACTTCTACTCAATGTCTCAACCTACAAAGGCAAGCACACCATATGTATGCGTCTACATATGTATCATATGTATCAGTCTGAAGAAGGGTTCCGACCAGAAACGTAACCTAAACATGTTCTCCAGAGATGCTGCCTGACCCACTGAATTTCTCCAGCATTTTGCGTCTTTTTTTTGTTGAACCAGCATCTGCAGTTCCTTGTTTCTATACCACGTGCCTGGTTTACTGTGCTATCTAATTGTGTTGCACTTTCAGGGAGCCATGGATTTGCTCCCCAAGATCCCTCTGTACATCAACACTATAAAACACTATTAATTGTATGTTTTCCTCTTGCAAGCAACCTCCCAAAGTGTAACATCTCACATTCAGACTTAATAATAAAAAGACACTTAACACTTCCTGTGTAGGAAGGAACTCCAGATGTTGGTTTACACCAAAGATAGCCACAAAAAGCTGGAGTAACTCAGCTGGTCAGGCAACATCTCCAGAGAAAAGATGACGTTTCAGATCGAGAAGGGTCTGGACCTGGAACGTCACCTGATATTTCCTTGCAGTTATTCACTTCCTTACAAGTGAATAGTTTCAGCCCACCAGGTCGAGCCTGGCACAGGTTCAGGAGGCAGAATATTCATCACAGCACAGCATCACTACACTCAGCTTGTACTTTGTTGCTGGGCTCCATGAGGAGTCTGACACACTGGCGAAGCTGAGCCAACTTCCTCAGGACTTCCATATTTGTCCAGGGTACCTGAACGGTGGCTCCTGAGCTGAGAACTGCTGGCATATCTTAGCAAGTTCTGACCCGATCTTTACAATGATGATCGCGTTCACCAGAACTGTATGGAAGTTAATGTGCTTAAACAGTGTGCACAGAGGCGCAACTGGTAGAGCTGCTGCCTCACAGCGCCAAAGATTCAATCCTGACCTCGGGTGCTGTTCATGTGGAGTTTGCACGTTCTCCCTATTACCGTGTGGGTTTTCCTCTGGGTGTTCCAGTCTCCTCCGATATCCCAAAGCCGAGCGACTTTGTAGGTAAATTGGCCCCTGCAAATTGCCCCTAAAGTGTACGAAGTGGATGAGAAAGTGGGATAACATAGAACTAGTGTGAACTGGACTCGGTGGGCCGGGGGCCTGTCTCTGTGCTCCATGTCTCCATCTCTCACCTCTAAACAGTGAACAGCATGGTTAAAATTAGATTCAGTCAAACAGAATAACTTGGAATTATTCTTCCCCTTCCTGGCACTAATTTACTTTCACTAGCTTTCTACTTGGCTGAAATTCCAAATAAAGGTAAATGTTGACCTACCTATATTCAGATATGTGATACAATGACATCAACACTGATGCAATGTTAATACTTATTTTTAGCAATTCCCGAGATACCTGCACTTTACAGGAAATCAAGGTGGGAGAAACCTTGGGGCTGGAAGAATCAAGAAAAAAAAATCACATTTAAAAAAAAACTTTTAACAGACCAGCAGGCCAGGTTGGTTTCTGGGTGCTTCAGAACACCCATCCTTTAGTTGGCCTAAAGCCAACTTTGCACTGGAGAGAAACAATCTGTTTAATGTTGTACAGGTAATGTTGTACAGGCGTTGAAAGAGAATGGGCCACATCTTCTTATTCTCTTGTTCACCCGGACTCACACGATAATTTAATGTATCAATTGTCTCCTGGTCTTGAAATTAATTTTTTTCAATACATTTCAAAAATATTCCAACCTTGGTTTTTGTTTTTAGATATTTCAAACATTTGATTTAATCCCTTAATAACAATTTACCACATCCACATTTACCACAGCTTGTAAACTTTCAGAATACTGCACCATGGTATTCACAGAATTGTTTCATGCAAAACATGATCAGACAGTAACGGTGTATTTCATCTTGGAAACCAATCTCAATCTACCTCATCCTTTAGATTGTGATTAGCTATCGTTCATAGAACCACCGGGTGGCGCCAGCAATGGCTGCCTCACCAACAGCCTGTTTGTCCTTTCCTTCTTTGTGTTTAAATTGTATGTGTTAAATTTATGTTTTTAGTGTTATTTAGCTTGTTTTATGTGGGGTGGGGGGGATTGGGGGAAACTTTTTCCAATCTCTTACCTCAACGGAGATGTGATTTTTTTCCATATCGTTTCTCCGTTCACTCTGCGGCCTAACATCGAGGAGTTGTCGGCCTCTGCTGGAGATCGACCGGGAGCTCCATCGCGGGAGCCGACGGATTTCCCATCACGGAGTTTGTAATCCCTTTGCCAGGGGTCGACCTCGGAGCTCCAAGTGTTAAGTGTGCTTGCGGACTTAACATCACGGAGCCTGTGGTCTCTGGTCAAAAACCGACTTCGGGAACTCCAAGCCACGGGAGCTTCAAACACCCCAAGAAATGGTTCGACTGCCCCGACCGCGGGAGAATAAAGAGGAGAATGAATGGACTTTTTTGCCTTCCATCACAGTGAGGAATGTGGGGAATCCGCTCTGGTGGATGTTTATGTTAACGTTTATGTAGTTGTGTGACTTGTTGCTTTTTTTTTGTATGGCTATATGGTATTTTGCATATCACTGTACCTTAATTGGTACTTGTGACAATAAAAGACCTTTGAAACCTTTGAAACATGTGTGGTTCTTGATTTTGTTTCCATTCAGAACCATTTAGGGTAATGAAGCACATATCTGGAGAAAAAGAATAGTCGGAAGAAGTGTCTCGACCCGAAACATCACCTATTCCTTTTTACAAAGATGCTGCCTGACCTGCTGAGTTACTCCAGCATTTTGGGTCTACCTTCGGTGTATACCACCATCTGCAGTTGATATTCCAGCAAGGATATTCTTGCTATTGAGGGCGTGCAGCATAGGTCCATTTGGTTAATTCCCGGAATGGCGGGACTGTCGTATGTTGAAAGACTGGAGCGACTAGGCTTGTATACACTGGAATTTAGAAGGATGAGAGGGGATCTTATTGAACCATATAAGATTAAGGGGTTGGACATGTTAGACGCAGGAAACATGTCCCCAATGATGGGGGAGTCCAGAACCAGGAGCCACAGTTTAAGAATAAGGGGTAGGCCATTTAGAACGGAGATGAGGAAAAACTTTTTCAGTCAGAGAGTTGTAAATCAGTGGAATTCTCTGCCTCAGAAGGCAGTGGAGGCCAATTCTCTGGATGCTTTCAAGAGAGAGCTAGATAGAGCTCTTAAAGATAGCGGAGTCAGGGGGTATGGGGAGCAGGCAAGAACGGGGTACTGATTGTGAATGATCGGGCATGATCACATTGAATGGTAGTGCTGGCTCGAAGGGCCGAATGGCCTCCTCCTGCACATATTGTCTATTGTCTATTGCAGTTCCTTCCTCCTCAATGAAGCACATATGTTTAGTTTAATGATACAGTATGGAAATAGGCTCTTCGGCCCACTGAGTCCAGGCCGACCATCGATCACTCACAGTAGTTTCATTCTCTACACACCAGGGCAATTTACGGAGGACAATCAAGCTACAAACCCAGCCATTTGTTGGATGTGGGAGGAGAGGAAAGCTCCCGAAGGAAACTCACTCAATCACAGCAGTCTCCACAGACAGTTCCTGAAGTCAGGATCGCACCGGGGACTCTGGTGCCATGAAGCAATAGATCTACCAGCTGCGCCACTGTGATGGCCCGATGTTTTAACATTCATGTGACACACAAACTTAATTTACCGACGGCCTTTAAATTACGACTTGTGCAAACTCTACAGATAGAAGTAGATTCTGCTCCCGATGGTAATGGTATGGTTTGTAACATATGCTCTGCTGAAGTCAATGGAACTAAATTTCAGAAAGGTGAATTGGCAATTGTACATCACAGCACTGTCAGTATTGAACCGACAACTTAGGATGAGGTTCTAGAGTAAGTTACTTTATTAAACACTTACCTAATTGTCTGTTTCTGTAGAATATCTTGGTCAGTTGCATTCAACGTCACAACAACACTGCCTATTGGAATATTCTCCGGTTTGACAACATTCGTTGGGTCCGGATTGAAAATAGGTGGCTCATTCGCATCAACGACTGTAACTTGCACGGTGGTGGTGGAACTGGGACCGTAACTGATCTCTGGCATAATTGGGTCTTCGTTCTCCACTTTAATGAGCAGCGTGTGAAATGCAGATCTTTCATAATCCAAAGACTGAAATGGAAACAATTAAAAATATTTCAATCACTCAAAATTGTTAAAAGAACTGAAAATTCAGAGCTTCCTAACTCCAGATGCAAAACGACTTCTTCAACAAAGGTTATCCACTTTAAATTAATCCTCACAATCAGCATGTTAGATTTTAAATCTTTATCGTTGTTTGAACAATTTGCTGCATACGAAGTGAAAATTGTTGCAGGGGAGAGGGGAGGCATGGTGGCACGGTGGTAGAGTTGCTGCCTTACAACGCCAGAGACCCGGGATCGATCCTGACTATGGGTGCTGTCTGTACAGAGTTTGTACATTCTCCCCATGACTGCATGGGTTTGCTCCAGAAGCTCCGGTTTCCTCCTACACTCCAAAGACATACAGGTTTGTAGGTTAATTGGCTTCGGTAAAGATTTACCTAGTGTCCCTAGTGCGTAGGATAATGCTTGGGTATGGGGATCGCTGGTCGGCATGAACTCGGTGGGCCAAAGGGGCTATTTCCATGCTGTATTTCTAAACTCAACTAAACTAAACAAAACTAAAGATCTATATGGGTATTTAAGAACTGAGTAAAGGAAACTAATTGCTCCCGTGTTAGCAGCTTATAGGGGTTTGCTTCTATGCTTCGTTCAGTGGTGGCCTCATTCAATTTTCATATATTTGCATTTCCTGTGGGAATCATTAGATTATGAACAGTTGGAGTCACAACATCCCTGTGGCACCCCATTAGTCTCAGCCTTACAAACTAAAAAAAGATATTATTCCAAAGTAGAAGTGGTTGAGAGCTTCAAGTTCCTTGGCGTAAATACTACTAACGATCTGTCATGGACTAACCACATTGAAGCGACAGCCAAGAAGGCACACCGACCCATGACTCTATTCCCTCAAGGGGCTGAGAACATTCAGCATGTCTCCAATGACCCTTACTAACGTCTGCAGGTGCTCCGTAGAAAGCATCCTGTCAGCACCCGAAACGTCACCTATTTCCTTCTCTCCAGCGATGCTACCTGTCCCGCCGAGTTACTCCAGCATCTTCTGTCTATCTAAGGATGCATTGCAACTTGGTTTGGGAAATGCTCCACAGAAATTGCAGAGTTGTGGATCTAGCTTTGGACAATCACACAGATCAGACTACCCACCATTCAGTCTGAAGCAGGGTCTCGACCCGAAACATCACCCATTCCTTCTCTCCCAGGATGCTGCCTGTCCCGCTGAGTTACTCCAGCATTTTGCGCCTCCCCACCATTGACTCCATGCTGCCTTGGGTAAGCAGCCAACATAATCAAAGACCTTTCCCACCCTTCTTCTCCCTGCTCTCACCAGGCAGTAGATACAGGAGCTTGGAAGCTCGCACCACCAGACTTGGGAACCGCTTCTTCCCCTAGTTGTGTAGGAAGGAACTGCAGATGCTGGTTTACACTGAAGATAGACCCAAAATGCTGGAGTAACTCAGCGGGTCAGATAGCATCTCTGGAGAAAAGGAATAGGTAACGTTTTGGGTCGAGTCTGAAAAAGGGTATCAACCCGACCCCTCGACCCTATTCCTTTTCTCCAGAGATGCTGCCTGACTCACTAAGTTACTCCAGCATTTGTGTCATTCATCCCCTCTATTATTGGACTTCTGAATGGTCACTCCATAAACTAGAGCATAGTCCCAATTCTCCAACCTACCTCATTACACCAGAGTCAGTCGTCTGGCTTGTTTGTAAGAGGCCATGAGTTTTCAGATTGTGGAGGTGTACAATTCTGCTACTGCTGATGGACCATCACACCTCATGGATTTGAACTGTCGGTCTATGTGCCTATGGCATTTATGTGCCTATGTCATGTGGTGTTCCCACACCACAGGTTTGAGGAGGTCCTCAGTGTGAAAGTGGAAGGTTTGTGCAAAGGTCATTTCTACCAATGCCTGGCAGAGGCATCTGTGGAGTGGTGAGGAGGAGTGCATATAGGTTATCCCTTATGGACACAAAATGCTGGAGTAACTCAGTGGGACAGGCAGCATCTCTGGAGAGAAAGAATGGATGGCGTTTTGGGCCGAGACCCTTCTTGGTCTTGGGGTCTCGCCCCGAAATGTCACTCCAGCAATTTTTGTCTATCTTCGGTGTGAACCAGCACCTGCAGTTCCTTTCTATACATAGGCTATCCTTTATGTTTGTTTATGCGTTACGTGTCTGACAGCTTTGCCCTTCTGGACTCAGCCACCTCAATCAGTGGTGGTTTATCAATTATTCTTGGTGGTAGCCATTGAAGTACAGCACCCAGAGTGTTTTTGACACTTTCAATGCTTCTTCTAAGTGTTGTTCAGTCCTCCTCCAGTTCATCAGCTGAGGAAGGATGGCCTATGGTATTGAATTGGAGGCTTCTTTAGCCATATCCCTCCCTCCAGGTTTATATGTCACTCCTCCCCTTCTTTCCTTTTGCCTCCTTTTCACCTCTAGCTTCTGTAACTATCTCCCCCCTTCTGCAAATCATCACGCTTCACGCGTATCCACCTATCACTTGCCTGGCTTTGTCCCACACCACCAACTTTCTCCCCTCTACTCCATCAGTCTGAAGAAGGGTCCTGACCGGAAACGTCATCTGTCCACTCCCTTTACAGATGCTCCCTAAGTCACTGAGTTCTTCCAACACTTTGTCTTTTTGTCCTTCGCCCTGTTTGTCTCGATGCCATGATATCAAGGCTGTTCCTTCCAGTCTGTGTAAATCTATCTCAGCACTGGTTATCCATCCCTAAGTGATCATGCCATGTTAGCCGCCTTCTTTCCAAAAGCCTTTGATAAGGTCCCACAGAGGAGATTAGTGGGCAAGATTAGAGCACATGGTATTGGGGGTAGGGTGCTGACATGCATAGAAAATTGGTTGGCAGACAGAAAACAAAGAGTAGGGATTAACGGGGATTAATATACATTAATGACTTAGATGAAGGGATTAAAAGTAACATTAGCAAATTTGCAGATGACACAAAGCTGGGTGGCAGTGTGAACTGTGAGGAGGATGCTATGAGGATACCAGGGTGACTTGGACAGGCTGTGTGAGTGGGCAGATGCATGGCAGATGCAGTTTAATGTGGATAAATGTGAGGTTATCCACTTTGGTGGTAAGAACAGGAAGGCAGATTATTATCTGAATGGTGTCAAGTTGGGAAATGGGGAAGTACAAAGAGATCTGGGTGTCTCTGTTCATCAGTCACTTAAAGTTAGCATGCAGGTACAGCAGGCAGTGAAGAAAGCTAATGGTATATTGGCCTTTATGACAAGAGGAGTTGAGGATAGGAGCAAAGAGGTCCTTCTACAGTTGTACAGGGCCCTAGTGAGACCACACCTGGAGTACTGTGTGCAGTTTTGGTCTCCAAATTTGAGGAAGGACATTCTTGCTGTTGAGGGCGTGCAGCGTAGGTTCAATAGGTTAATTCCCGGAATGGCGGGACTGTCGTATGTTGAAAGACTGGAGTGACTGGGCTTGTATACACTAGAATTTAGAAGGATGAGAGGGGATCTTATTGAAACATATAAGATTATTAAGGGATTGGACACGTTAGAGGCAGGAAACATGTTCCATGTGATGGGGGAGTCCAGAACCAGGGGCCACAGTTTAAGTATAAGGGGTAGGCCATTTAGAACAGAGATGAGGAAAAACTTTTTCACTCAGAGAGTTGTAAATCTGTGGAATTCTCTGCCTCAGCAGGCAGCGGAGGCCAATTCTCTGGATGCTTTCAAGAGAGAGCTAGATAGAGCTCTTAATGATAGCGGAGTCAGGGGGTATGGGGAGAAGGCAGGAACGGGGTACTGATTGTGAATGATCAGTCATGATCACATTGAATGGCGGTGCTGGCTCGAAGGGCTGATTGACCTACTTCTGCACCTATGGTCTATTGTTTATTGTCTATTGAACTGTTGAAGTCCTTCTGGTGAAGGTGCATTAAGTGTATTATTAGGAATGGATTTCCAGGATTTAGGTTAATGGATGAAAAAAAGGGACTGGGATATATTTCAAGATCATACATGATGAATAGTAACCTCAGGTAGTGACATTCCCACACTGCCGCTACCCTTTAGCTTATTGATGCTATTGGAGTGGCTTTGATGAGCGACTGCAGTGCACTTTGCAGATGGGATATGCTGTAGCCACTGAACCTTTGGTGGAACCCGTGTTTGTTCTGGGTGATGGTGGGTTGCAAATGAAGCAGGCTGGTATATCCTAGAGGGTGTTGAGTTTGTGGACGAGTGACAGAGCTCCATGTATACAGGCAGGTCAAGAGAATCAAGAGCCAAGAGTGTTTTATTGCCACGTGAGCCAGATAGAACAATGAAATTCTTACTTGCAGCAGCACAACAGAATATGTGCTGTGGAATCTGTGGAATTCTCTGCCTCAGAAGGCAGTGAAGGCCAATTCTCTGAATGCATTCAAGAGAGAGCTGGATAGAGCTCTTAAGGATAGTGGAGTCAGGGGGTATGGGGAGAAGGCAGGAACGGGGTACTGAATTAGGAATGATCAGCCATGATCACATTGAATGGCGGTGCTGGCTCGAAGGGCCGAATGGCCTCCTCCTGTACCTATTGTCTATTGTCTGTTGTCTATTGTCTATGTAAACATAGTAAACACTGTAAACAATATAATAAACGAGAGAGAAAAAAAAGTTCTGTGTGTATATATACACAAGTACTCACAAATACATACATATATATATATATATATATATATATACACACACACACACACACACACATAGGTGAAGGCCAATTCATCATACTCCTGGTCTGTGATATGCGGATGGTGGAACAGCTTTAGGGTGTCAGGAGGTGTCAGTGCAGGGATCCCCAGCCTCGGACCTGCTTTTATAGCCATTGTATTCATTTGGCAAGTTCAGTTAATTTTGAGTCTAAAGAAGGGTCTCAACCCAAAATGCCACCTATTCATGATCTCCAGAGATGCTGCTTTACCCGTTGTGTTACTCCAGATCTTTGTGTCCTTTTGTGCATTAACCAGCATCTGCACTTTGTTTCTACCCGATAGGTTTCTGATCAGTGCTGATCCCCATGACATTGACGGTGGGGAACTGTGCAATAGTAAAACCATTAAACATAAAGGGTAGCTGAGTGGGCTCTCTCTAGTTGGCACCGCTGTGGAAGGAATGTTCATTGCCACTTATCAACGTCTGCCTGAATGCTGCATTATGCGGCATTAACTGCTTTATTTGTTGAGAAGCTGCAAATGAAATATAACTTTTTATAATCATTAGTGATCATCCCCAAATTTGGGCTTGTGGTGGAAGATTGCTGATGAAGCAGCTGGAGATGGATGATCCAGGACATTGCCCTGCAGAACTCTGGTAGTTGTCTTGGTGTGGGGTTATTGTTCTCCGACAACCATTGAATTGGAGGAATAGGCACATTTACTGTCAGTTAACTAATACTCAGTCCTACGTTGCTGTACCTGCAGGATATGACCCCAAATCTCATGTTCTATCTTGCTTAATAACCACTTCTGTGGTAATATATTGAAGGCCCTCCTGAAATACCAAAATACTGCATTTCCTGCTTCTTGTGTCTGTTTTGCTTGGGGAAACACGCTTATCTTTAATTATAGGTGCAATGTAGGCCTTTATTTCTCAACATATGGAAAGTCTATGAAATGTAGACCTTGTTGCTGAAGATTTACTTTGGACTTTAGCGATAAGGTGTGGAAACAGGCCCTTCAGCCCACTGACCAGCGGTAACCCATACACTGACTCAATCCTACACACTAGGGACAATTTATGATACGATTCGATAGAACTTTATTTATCCCCGGAGGGAAATTAATCTGCCAACAGTCATAAAACATGATACATGAGATTATAGTGAAGAGTGGAAAGGATTGGTGATGTGAAAAGTTTGGGGAGGGGGGTGGGAGGGGGGTGGGTGGGGGGGAGAGAGTCAGTCCACCATATGACAGAAGGGGGAGGAGTTGTACAGTTTGATAGCCACAGGGAAGAAGGATCTTCTGTGGCATTCTGTACAGCATCTTGGTGGAACCAGTCTGTTGCTGAAGGTGCTCCTCAGGTTGACCAGGTTGTCATGGAGGGGGTGAGCTGTATTGTCCAAGATGCTCCTCAGTTTGAGTAGCATCCTCCCCTCCAAGACCACCTCCCATGAATCCAACTCCACTCCAGGACGGAGCCAGCCTTTCTAATGAGTTTATTAATCCTGAATTTTACTGAAGCCAATTAACCTACAAACCCGTATGTCTTTGGGATGTGTGAGGAAACTAGAGCAGGTCAAGAAAACCCACGCAGTTACAGGGAGAATGCACAATCTCCATAGAGACAGCACCCCTAGTCAGGATCTCTCGTGCTGTAAGGCAGCAACTCTGTCGTTGTGCCGCCCATAATGATCTAATCCTAAAAATTTGTTTGTCAATATAATAGGCTCGCGTTAAAAAATTCTTACATCAGTGATCATGTTATAATAACCTCGAACTGGATCAGAAATACAGTCTGCGAATATGCTCACGAATGACCTGTCCTTTGTGGAACTAAACAAAAATATATCAGCATCTTTGATGATTGATGAAGAGAATAAGAAAAATGAAGAAAATATATAAAGAACATGATTCCCCCATAAAGAAGGAAGTACTAACCTTCTCATCGGCAGTGATTTGTGTACCTTCAATAATTTAGCCACACAACTTCACATTGATTTAACTTCAAGGAATCGCGTGATATTTCTTTGTGTCCAATCTCTAGCTGCCTTCCTATAGCACCAGAATGTGTGATAGACAGGTAGCTAAAAAGATACTTACTTTGTCGACAAATAACATCCCGTCGTTAGTCGTCGGATTGGTTTCAATCTTGAAGTTCCTGTCAGGATTTCCATTGATGATGGTGTAGACAGCTCTCCACGCACCAGTAGCAGGGTCATCGTTGTCCTCCACTGTAAGATTTACTATGATGCCAGTAAATCCTTCATTCACTGTAGCTTGAAACTGAAGGGAAAAAGACATTGCCGTCACTGAGACGAGGCTTCAGTCATAAATCAAAATAACTGAATCTCATTTTAAATGCACTTTAAGGTGATGTTGTATCTCCTCAACGTTCACTTAAGTTTTCTGCCAACAAATAACTGAAATATCGTAAAAGATTTAATCAACTAATATTACCACAAACTCAAATATTATTCTATTTTCCATTGGCCAAAAAAAAGTTACGAAACGTCTTTTATATGGAATAACTAAACTACATTTTATTTACTGTGAAAGAAAAATAAAACCAAAGTGCCGGGAATACTCAGAAGATCAGGCATCTTATGTGGAGGAAGAAACAGAATTAACAATTTAAGTCAATGTTTTATTTTCTGCAGAAATGGCACACATATTTTTATCAGAAACATGCCTCACCTTCCCCAACACATAATTAGATGTTGAACACTGCTCCGTTCATTGAGGTTCTTGCACATGTTTGATTACTAGTCTGATCCATATTGGACCTTTTGGCTGGGAGTCAGTTTAACAAAGTTAACGCCATTAAGAGAAGGAATGTGCAGTGAGGACAAGGAGGTGGGATGTCCTAGATGGCAGGCTGGCAAGAGGTCCAGATTATGAGGAGAGGATAGACAATCACAGGAGAAGTAGCAAATTGGAGTGCCAGAAAACAGTGGGTGTAAAGGGTAGTTGTTTCATGCAGAAGGTGTGGGTAGAGGTATTCCTCAAGGATCAGTACAAGGAGAGCACAATAGACAATAGACTATAGACGATAGACAATAGGTGCAGGAGGGCCATTCGGCCCTTCGAGCCAGCACCACCATTCAATGTGATCATGGCTGATCATTCTCAATCAGTACCCCGTTCCTGCCTTCTCCCCATACCCCCTGACTCCGCTATCCTTAAGAGCTCTATCTAGCTCTCTCTTGAATGCATTCAGAGAATTGGCCTCCACTGCCTTCTGAGGCAGAGAATTCCACAGATTTACAACTTACTTTGTTGAGTTAGACTGCGAAACCAAGAGCATTGTTTCTAAATTTGCAGATGTTATTAAATTGGGAAAGATACCATGTACTCAGGAAGACTGCAACAAAGTACAGGAGAGCATTAATAAACTTTTACATCTGGATATAGTTACATTTTGTTTTATTTTACACATTGGTTTGGGGGCTTTTGCTTGATTTCTGTCCAACAATTTCTTGCATTCAATGTGTTTATCTTGTATGTACCTATTAACAATCAACTTGCCTTGTTATATTCTTTTATCAATAGCCATGGATGAAATTGGTAATGGTGCTTGTAATTAGTGTTACAGCCATGAGAAATAATTATTATTTATAATTATTGTGGAGAGAATTAATTGTTCTCATAATTACTTAATCATTGTCGAGAGAAACTGATTTTTGATTCTGTCTCAAAGGCAATTCACCTTTGCACACTAATTTATGAAGTCATATCAGTCATAGCATCATATGGTGTGGAAACAAGCCCTTCAGTCCAACTTATACATACTGACCAACATGCCTTATCTACACTAACCCCATCTGCCCTACTTGACTCTTATCCTTCTAAACCTATCCTATCCATGTAGCTGTCCAAATGTCTCTTAAATGTTATGATAGTACCTGCCTGAACTACCTCCTCTGGCAGTTATACCATATACCCACCACCCTTTGTTTAAAAAAGTTAACACCCAGGTTCCGGTTAAATCTTTCCGCCCTTACTTAGTGAACCATATTGTAAATAACATATACATTGGCCTTTGGAAGCTCATTATTAAGCTCCAAATGAAGCAGACCGTGTAAACAGTGAAGTTTCTGGGTTCCCACTGACTGGGTAACTCTGCAGGGGTCAATGGTGCGAGGTTAGTTTTATTAGTAAGGGTGTTTGATGATTAAGGGTGTCAGGGGTTTTGGGGAGAAGGCAGGAGAATGAGGTTGAGAGGGAAAGATAGATCACTTGATGGGCCAAATGACCGAATTCTGCTCCTAGAACGTATGAACCTATGAGAATCATTTCAGATTGATATTGATAAAGGAATAACTTTACATTCTGATACTCATGTTTCTTGTTTTAGATTCATATAGGATTACTAAACACAATACAACATTTCAGATGGTCCTAAACATAAATAGAAACAGTATGAATTATATATATTTTTTAAATGCCAAAGGTTTCACTTCCTCAGTTTCTAATTCCAGTTTATTCACTTACTCGTATTTAATGGTACCCAGTTTTTCTCCAGTGCTATCTGTGTGAGAGAGCTTTAGTGCACCCAAAGCTGATACACATGTCCCTGAAGCTCTGACCTAGAATTACCATATTATGAATATATGCATGACTGTGACCTAAACTCAGCACTTACTTCCACTATGCCATTATACACAAGAGCAACACAAATAACCCATAAATTGTATGCAAAAATGATGATCTGGTTCTCTGCCAATTCTGCAGTTTGCTGAGAACACTGCCTTGCTAAAACGTTTTGTTCAATATTTTAATGCATGATTTTAAGTAATTTTAATATAAAAAATTATGAAAATGAGTAACTGGGTTAATAAATGCTATTTAAAATATATATTTTCTCATATCGTTTATAAACAAAATATATTTTTCTTTGTTTTGAATTAATATGAATATTTACAGCATTTATATTTGCATAAATTAATCATGCTGCTGTTAAACACAACTGTCAATTTCAGATAACGATTCAATCTAAATTTGTGTGGTAATCTGGTATGGTTCAAAAATTTCCTTCTGGCATTTGTTCAATTTCTACAGGTATTTCATTGTGCTCAAAAGCCCTGCCATTTTACATTGAATCCACAAGTCCGTGCTTTTGACTATGGTGGTAAGAAAAATAAAACCTGATGTAACTTGTTAAATTCTACCTTCAAGCGTTATAATTATCTCTGCCAACCAGAATCTATATAGTAACAAAGACTGGATCGAAATCAAAATGCTGGTGAAAAGATAAATGAGAAAAAAAAAGTACATTGTGTGCCATCACATAACAGAAGAGGAAAATGAAGTTAAAACTGGAAACCGTTTCTGCTTTCAGTACAATCTACCGCATGGGTGAGTGAGTGCCCTCAAAATTGCACTACTTTTCCCAAAGTGAAGTAACGATTTAAATTTCTGCACAGTCGTAAATGTAAAATCTCCAAAGGCCTATTGCAATCGGGCAGCGGCTTATAACATTATTATTATTATTTGCTTTTCCATTAAGAGAAAAAAAATGTTGCATAGCAACTTGATGAAATTTAATTCATGTAGTTGAAACTGGGTTTATTACAAAAATAATAGCAAGTAATATGAATAGCTGATTTAAATAATGGAAAATGACTGAATGTCTCCACTGAGTCAATTACTAATTTTAATGGCATACATTAGTCAACAGCTTTATTTAAAGTTTAATAACTTTTAAAATGTACCAATTAGTTTCCTTGCCTCTGGCCTCCTTGAAGGACAAATTTAGCATCCAGCTCCTTTAAGAATGGGCAGGACGATAAAGATTCAAACATGAACCCAGTAATGTATACAGCAGATATACCTTTAATGATGCTGACTGGCAAAGGAACATCTAAAATTACCTCAGCTTGGTAAAGCTGCTGATGATAAACTAGCCTTATTCGAATTGTTTTAGTTCTGATCAATGTCTTGTTTAACTGATTGAGATGTTTCCTGATAATGGCTGATCAGCCTTTCTCCCTCCAGTTTAAACCCATCGAAATGACAATAACAATATCCTCCTTGCTTCAAGGGTTTTGGGGTAGCAATTTAACGTTGTTGTAGCTGATTCCATTTTCCAGATGGAAGTTGGGAATATAGAGATCTAATATAGGTGTCAAACTGCTAAGCTTAACAGCATCAGAAATATGCTTAGCGTTATTTTGCTTTGGAGAATAAAGAGGAGCTCCTGAGAGAGGGTTGCCAACAGTCTCATTTTACCACATGTGCTCTGCATTTCAATGGTAAATTTGCTACTGCTAAGCTTAATCAGTACTCCTTTCACTTCTGTACAAGTTGATTGCTGTGTGTTGCAGAACACACTAAGATATATTCTAGACGAACATAAATGAGTACTGCTAGATACTTCACTAACAATCCCTATAGAATAAAGTTGAGGTGAAAATTCTGCCCCATAACACAATATTGGCAACCTTACAATGGCATCAACATGAAGCAAGCATTAGTCCTTCATGTGTACTAAAGAAGGGCCTTAAACCTGCGAAAGGACCCTTTCTGAAACATGGTTGCCTCGGACAGGATGGGACTGAACAATCAACAGCCACAAAAGGGTACACTTTCTTTTAAAACACATTGTGTGTAATTAGGAAGAGTGGATGCATTCCACCCTACTCTGCTGGGATACTGCGAGACCACAATTATTCCTTTGCTACGCTTGAATGTAGAATGACCTTTACTTTGCCAACAACCTGCCTGAGGGCCATATCAATAGACAATAGGTGCAGGAGTAGGCCATTCGGCCCTTCGAGCCAGCATCGCCATTCAATGTGATCATGGCTGATCATTCACAATCCCCGTTCCTGCCTTCTCCCCATACCCCCTGACTCCACTATCTTTAAGAGTTCTATCTAGCTCTCTCTTGAAAGCATCCAGAGAATTGGCCTTCACTGCCTTGTGAGGCAGAGAATTCCACAGATTTACAACTCTCTGACTGAAAAAGTTTTTCCTCATCTCCGTTCTAAATGGCCTACCCCTTATTCTTAAACTGTGGCCCCTTGTTCCAGACTCCCCCAACATTGGGAACATGTCTACTGGGCCTTAGAACGTCCTTCTTGCGTTTGAGGCAGCCCAGTAATCATAATAAACTTCCACCCATTAATCTTTTGTTTAGGTAATGAAAACACTGAGCCACAAAATCTGTAATTTATTAATCTGGAAATATGTTTGCCAGCAAGTATCTTCTATTCTTGCTGGCTCTGTTACCTTCACTGTAATTTCCCATGCGGACAACTTAATGACCACATTACAATCACAACCCTTATTAATCCTATTTATTGAAATAAACCTACAGTTAGCCCTTTATTAAACTCCTCCCAAAGACTGTGTTAAATCATATTTCTGATTGCACAGTAATGTTCTTGACTATAATCAGTTTAATTGCATCTTACATGGCAACAGAGGTGTACATCAACTCAATGGAATTCAATAGTAATTTGAGTAAAATTATAACTTAACTGCATAGTAACAAGCAAAAGCATGATTAGAAGATACAGAATGAAATTATATTTTTCAATATTACTATTGAATGTTAGGTTGCTCTGAATGGTAAACAACATAGCTTAATAGACAAAACCGCTAAGGGTTGGGAAAAGGATTGTACTAATGTACCTTAATGCAATCATTCCATTCTGCCTCTGTTTTGAGGCTGAAGCATTGAACGCAGATACCTATTTGCTGAAAATACAGTTATCCTTTTGGGCAAGTCTTTATCTATTTAAACCTTAAGACAAAAACATCTTTAATACATTTCTATGGTGTGCAAAGTGGGAAGTCAGTTTTTCTTAACACTATCAATGGAAGCGTAGTCGTTGGATAACATAGTGACATCTGGCATTTTACAAAAGCAGTGCAGGGTTTTTGATGAAATTGTTATACCATTTTGTGTCCATTGAACGAGGGAGATTTGACCTCTTCACTGGGACCAACTAAACGCAAATCATTTGTCTTGTTTTTTCAGTAAATGTTAGTGGGTGGAGGATGAACAGTAGCACCGGAGAGTGCCTGCAAATGTGGGAGAGAGAGCAACAGAGCAAAACTACACCTCCCTGTGTCTAATGGAAGTTGCTTTAATGTCAAATAGAAATGGCTGACAATATGTTCCACACAGGTCCTCACAGTTTTGATTGAAGCATGCATTTCAGGAGACACTTACAATGGATGGTGAAAATTCAATACATTTTATAATTTCAGATTCATTTTGGGCTTTGAAGGACCTCTTCATGTTCTCTATTCAATTTAGGTTGCACTCCATCTAGGCCACTCAGGGAATATGAGGAAAATAAAGTGGAGAATTCCTCATGTTATATTCATTTGTGTCAAATTTTTGGCCTTGAAGTCTTCAGCTGATGTCAAATCAAGTCCACACAACCATAAAGTAACCTTTACTATGTTCGGAGATCACAGAAGAAGTATGGTCTATATCCGCGTAGCAATTCATAAAGTATTGTGCTTCGCTTTTTTATCTGATGTTGAACAGTAAATGTCTGCTGCAAAAGTAGCACTGATGCAAAATCATCCTCGCAGTAATGTTATCAAGTTAAATGCAATAAAGATGCAGTCAAAATCCAATATAAAAAAGAAAAATTTCGGAGGTGGAAGCCTCAGTCTTTAAATTCAATCTACATGACTGGTACAGTGTTGATTTTATTTTTTTTTAATAATGAGATTCTGGGTAGCATTAATGTTGAAAGAGAGTAGTGCATACAAGTCACTGAAAATCAATATGTGGGTGAAAATAAGTAATTAGAAGGCAATTAGGGAGGTTATGATGCATATCAACACCTGTCTCAATACAGACCTGGACCCACTATAATTCACCACAACAGATCAATAGGGAAGACGCAAAGAACTGCAGCTGCTAGAGAAATTCAACAGATCAGGCAGCATCTCTGGAGGATGCTTCAGGTTGGGACTCTTCTTCAGACTGATTGTAGAAGGGGCGAGAAAGCTGGAAAAGAAGTGGTGGTGGGACAAAACCTGGCAAGTGATAGGTGGGTACAGGTGAGGAGGTAGGAAGAGGGTTTGATTGGAAAATAGGTGGACAAAGGCTAGAGATAAAAGAGGAGACAAAAGGATAACAGATAAGGAGAGAAGCAGATGGAAATGTAAAATCAGAGGTAGAGATATGGGTGGAAGGGGATGGGGTGGAGGGAGTGAAAGGGGGAGTGGGAAAGTAGGAGAAATGGGTGCAAGCTGAGATGGGGCACAGGAAAGAGAGAGGTGGGAAAGGAAGATTTCTACCTAAAATTGGATTTCAAAGTTGGATTGTGAGCTATTCCCGCATAAATGAGATGCCGTTCCTTCAGATTGCATGTTGCCTGCCTCTGACAAAGGAGGAGGCCCTGGACAGAAAGGTCAGTATGGGAATGGGAATAGGAATGGGTGTGGGAGTTAAAAAAGTCAGCAACCGAGAGATTCTGCAGGTGTTGGCGAACTGAGCGCAAGTGTTCGGTGAAAGGGCTGCCGGGTCTACACTAAGATTAATAGGGGATGCAATCTCACTGGGTCCCCACTCTGCTCTTGAATAATAAGAACATGTGCGTCAGTCCACTACAGCTTGGCGCTCAACACCATCATCCCCTTTAAACATCATCAAAGGCAGAGAATTGGGTCTCTACTTCACCGTATGCAATTGGATGCTCGACCTCCTCATTGATAGACCATCATCAGCACAAACTGGCAACAACCCGTCCTCCACCATGACCATTAACACAAGTGCACCGCAAGGCTGTGTATGCAGGCACCTGCTCTACTCTCTCTACAGAGTCAACTCATGACTGTGTTGCCAGGCACAGTTCCAATGCCATCTTTAAATTCACAGATGATACCTCCATTGTTGGACAAATGATGGTTAATGATGAATCAGAGTACAGGAGGGAGATTGTTAATCAGATTAACTGGTGCAAGAACAACAATCTTGCTCCCGGCGTTAGCAAGACCAAGGATCTGGTTGTTGAATTTAGGAAGGGAAATCTGAGGATCTTTCAATCTGTCTTCATCGACGGGATGGCAGTGGAGAGAGCCAACAGCTTCCATTTTCTGAGTGTGCAGCATATCTCTGAAAATCTATCCTGGGCCCTGCACATTAATGTGATCACAAAGAATGCTCATCAATGCCTCTACTTGCTTGGACAAGTAATGCAATCACAAAGAAAGCTCATCAATGCTTCTACTTCCTTTGAAAACCGAGGAGATTCGGCATGTCACCAAATACTCTATCAAACTTCCACAGGTGCATGGTGGGGAACATACTGACTGGTTGCATCGTGGCCTTGTTTGGTAACTCAAATGCGCCGGAAAGAACAAGGCTGCAAAAAATGGTGGACATTGCCCATCCATCGTGGGTACTGACCTCCCCACCATCAAAGAAATCTACAGGAGACACTACTTCAAAAAGGGCAGCTAAAATCGTCAAAGACCCACATTGCTCTGGCTACAATCTGATCTCGCTATGACCATCCGGAAATCGGGAAGGTACATGTGCCTGAAAACCGTGGCAGCAGGTTGAAGAGCAACTGCTTCAAGAGCCTAGATAGAGCTCGTAAGGGTAGCGGAGTCAGGAGGTATGGGGAGAAGGCAGGAACGGGGTACTGATTGAGAATGATCAGCCATGATCACATTGAATGGCGGTGCTGGCTCGAAGGGGCGAATGGCCTCCTCCTGCACCTATTGTCTATTCCTAGTAATTAGTAGGTTCTACAACACTGCACAACACTAATCAAAATCCTAACTCAGCAACTATGATCTATTATGGACTTTACTTTGGTTGCACTACACATTTTGGTTTTATACTACTATGATCTGCTCATCCGGTATTACTGATTATTGATTTAATGTATTATTGATTATTGTACATTTATTTGTGTGTTATTGCATGTATGGACCTGGGGAGTTTCAACAAGTAAACATGTAATTGTTTGTTTCCAGTGCATGTGACAATTAAACACTCTTGACATTTAATTCCTAATAGTATTCTGCCCGATATCGCGAGAGGATTTGAGTGCAAGGAAAAGGGTGTCTCACTGGAATTATTTAGCAACTTGGTGAAATTGCATTTGGAGCATTGTATATCGTTTCACTCTCCTTAACTAAAAAGAGTACACTTACTCTCGAGGGAGTGCATCAAAGATCACTAGACTGGTTCCAGGGATGATGGGATTGTCAATATGAGGAAAGATTAAAGAGACTAAGCCTGTATTCTCTGGAGTTTAGAAGAATGAGAACTCATTAAATTACAGAATTTTCTCAGGGCCCAACCGGCTGGGACGCACGGTGAATGTTAGCCATGTAGGGAATCTATAACTAGGTGCTTTATACTCAGACTAAGGGCATTCAGCACTGAGATGAGGAGAGATGCACTCATGCGAGCACGATGAATTTCTGGAGTTCTCTTCCCTGAAGGTCTAGGGAGGCTCAGTCACAGAGTTTACTGAAACAGAGATCAATAAACCTCTAGGTCAGGGGTTCCCAAACTTTTTCATCCCGTTTACCCCTGGCAACATTTCGAAAGTAAATTTACCCCCCACCCTGTTTTGTTCAGTAATTTGAGTTTACACTTCTACCATAATAAAGCAACTGACAAAGGGGAAATTTTAAAATGCCGTTTTAAACATTATTATTCTGTTCAAATTTACCCCCTGGGTAGGCAAACTTTCCCCCCTGGTGGTAAATGTACCCCAGGTTGGGAACCCTTGTTCTAGGTATTAAGAGAATCAATAGGTATTGGGATAGTGCAGGAAAATAGCAGTGAGGGAGTATTCCGAAGAAGGATGGAGCAGGCTCAATGGGCCAAACTTCTTTCCTTTATTTCCTATTATTTGTACGTTCTGAACTGCTAGATAGAACCAGCAGTATCTACCCATTTTAACTACCACCAAGTGTCTCTGATGTACAGTCAGATTTGAAAATCCAAACTCACTGAGCGATAATGGATGCAGCAAATTTCATACAGTCTGCAAGTAGAGTCAACAGAGGATAGAGCCCAGAGGTTTCCCTCGCGTTCCTAATCAGGAATTAGCTCTCAGACTCTGCGCCAGACAGTCATTGCTCAGGATCCTCAAGATATCAATATGAGAGCAGGATAGAGGAAAGGAAAGGGAAAGATAAGAAGGGACTTATCTTGTTCCTCTTAGCTGTAAAGTTCAGGGAATAGAGGGAAATTGATCATGCACAGGCTGATAATACCATGGTAATACATCAATAATGGCAGAAAAAAGGAAGGATTAGATACAAAATTAGACTCAATGGAAAGTCAAACAGCTTGGAAGCCAGCCCTTGAGCCCAACTTGCCCATGCCAACTGAGGTGCCCCATCCATGCCAGTCACATTTGTCCGTGCCTTGCCCATCTCCTCTAAACCTTTCCTATCCATGTACCTATCTGTATCTTTTAAAGACTGAAGGTCCAGAACTTGCAACGCATCCCACACTTCTACAGGGCCTTTGACCTCAATTCTTAACGCTGTTACTCTTTCTACAGATACTTCTTGATCTGCTCAATGTGTCTAATATTTTCTGTTTGCATTTTAGATTTCTAACAGCTGCAGTTTTCTATTAAATTCTCTGTCACTGCTCTCCCAGGAATTCCAGCCTTGAAGAAACTCTGCTCTTCCTCAAAAGTGAATTATGCCTCTACAGGATCTGATGAAGGGTCTTTGCCTAAAACACTAATTCTGTTTCTCTTCCCACGGAGCGGCACAGTGGTATGGCGAGTAGATCTGCTGCCTCATAGTGCCAGAAGCCTGAGTTTGATCTGTCTATGTGGAGTCTGAGTGGAGCCACTCAGTTGCTGCCTCTGTGGAGTTTGCACATTCTCTCTGTGATCACTTGCATTTCTTATGGGTGCTCCAGTATCACCCCACATCCCAAAGATGTGCAGTCTTGTACATTAATTTACCTCTGTAAACGTCCTCCCCGTGTGTAGCTAGTGGATGCGAAGGTGGTATAACATAGAGTTAGTGTGAACGGGTGATCAATGGTCAGTGTGGACTCGCTGGGTCAAAGATCCTGTTCTCGTGCTCTATCTCTGAAGATGCAGCTTAACCTGCTGAGGGTTTCCAGCATTTTCTATTCTTACTTCAAGTTTTTCAGAATCTGCAGGTTATATTTTAAGCTATTGACCAAAACAATTTCTCTACTTTTCATTGAAATTCAGTAGAGTGTTTGAATATGTGATGTCGCGAGCATTACAATTTCATGCTGTATGTATATCGTATTTAACACTCCTTCAAAGCATTTTACAGGGATTGCCGAACATGTTGGTAACTGTTGAAACTTGACATATCATGCAATGTCCATATTTTCCTTGGGTCTGATCAAATCTTCCCATGTTGCATGTGGGAAATTACCAATAAAATTCTCATGAAATTCTTGCTGTAACTTGTATCTGTACCGAAGAAGTTACCTATGTACTACGCTTAATCTCCCACAGAAAATGTCCAAGCTCAAGAGCCAACACTAAGTCTATCTACACATATTTTTTTATTACTGAAGGTATGTGTAGATATTCTCATGAGATACAAAAAGTACCTAGATATGTACAGGGCATGGAAGGTTGTGAACCTAATTTGGGCAAATGGGATTAGTGAAGACAGGTACAAAATGTGATAGACACAAAATGCTGGAGTAACTCAGAGGGCCAGGCAGCATCTCTGGAGGGAAGGAATGGGTGACATTTTGGGTCGAGACCCTTCTTCAGACATCAATCGTCTTAACTTTTCCACTTCCCCTTACCTACTCTAACCTCTCATGATTCCTCCGGTACAAAAGGGTGACATGGATATGGTGGGCCGAAGGGCCTGTTTCTGTGCTGTACAACATAATGAATCTATGACTCCAAAGCACCTGATCCTTCAGAGTTTAATGGATCATGCTACCAACTATATGAGCATGTGAGATTCACTTATCTTTACTCAATGTGGATTTGGTAGGAAGCAACATTCCGGCTTCCATTTTGAACCCTCTTGTGTTGCCTTTGGTGCCAGGGTGGATTAGGAATGTTGCGATTGCAAAATACTTTTAAAGTCTATATAACAACAAACCCAAAGCATGGTAGAATTTTCTCTTTGTTTCTCTTGCAGCTTTGCAACAATTTGTTGGCCAGCAATAATTTCCTCATTGAGTTAACAGATGTGCCAGGGCAGTAAGGGCGAAAGACTGAATCCTTAGATTTGTTGGCTGCTTTCCTATTATGAAGAGGGAGAGTGTTTGGTTCTGGAATATGGAGAATATTATGTGTTTTAATCCCCAGGGGCCCACTCTGAATTAGACTATTAAGTAGCATATGTGCTGTGCATGAAGAGTGAAACATATGGCATGATGCGTATCGGAATCACCTGCTACAAATGGGCAGATAGTAAAGAATACTAACCCGCCAGCCACTGCGAAAGCCATCACCATGAACATCTGTCTCTTGGCAGGCAAAGGCAAAACAATACGTCCGTTGGTAGTTCTAGTCACCAGATTCTGTTCTCTACAAACTGCTCACAACCGGGGGAACAATATTCAAATCCTTTCACTACGACAATGGGTAACTGCTCGCCGACAATACAATTCACATCGTACACCGAGCGTCCTGACGCTGAAACACTGCAGGACAGGTGGCCGAGTTAATGCATTGGCAAATGGCCAAAGCACCGCGCTTCTTGACTCTGCAAAGGAAAAGAGCCTGCTCCCCTGCCAGCTGAGGAGGGAAGGCGCGTTATCAGGAGGAGTTTGTGAGTCATCCTCAATTCTGTAATGGATTTTGAAGAATCAAATCTCGAGACACAGGCGAGAAATCTGATCAAACCTAAGATTGGGTGGGGACCCGTGAAATGTTCTAAACGTTAAGGATTGCCACTGGCTTTGACTTTGCAGCTGCAAGACCCGCAGGGAGTCAGGTCACCGCTGTTACTGTTTAAAGCAGGCAGCAATTTTTAGCCTCTGCAGTAAGAATCGTTTTTCCTGGATGGAAATATTGAACACTGAAGCACATCGCTTTGAGGTGAGAGAGGCAATGTTTAAAATAAACGCATGGGCACTTTTATATTATACACAGCGATGGAGAGTGCCTAGAGCATGCTGCTAGGGATGTTGATGGAGGCAAGTATGATAGGGGCATTTAAAAGACCTTTGGATATGCAGATGGATATGCAGGGAATGGAGGGATATGGATTATAGGCAGGCAGATAAGAGTTGACCTTGACTTTACATTCGGCACAGACATTGTGATCTAAGGGGCCTGTTCATGTGCTGTGCTGTACTGTTGGATATTCAAAATGCACAACGATAAGCTAAAATCCTGGTTCATTAGTTAAAGCACGACATCCGGAGGCTGCAACGGATCGTTCGCACAGCTAAGAAGGTTGTTGGCTACAATCTTCCCACCATTGACGAACTGTACACTGCAAGGACCAGGAAGCGAGCGGGCAAGATCATCTCTGACCCCTCTCACCCTGGCCACAAACTCTTTGAAGCACTTCCCTCTGGAAGGCGACTCGGGACTGTCAAAGCAGCCACAGCCAGACATAAAAACAGCTTTTTTCCTCGAGTGATAGTTCTACTCAATAGCCAAAGTCTCCTTTTTGCTCTGGTTTATTTTCACCCACATGTTTAGACCGTAAAAGTGTACCCTTATTGTTTTGATGTGTTTATGCTTTATTCTTAATTGTTAACTGTATGTTTGTGTTGTCATTTGTGAGCGGAGCACCAAGGCACATTCCTTGTATCTGCATACTTGGCCAATAAACGTATTCATTCATTCATTCATTCATTCATTCATTCATTCATTCATTCATTCAAATCCTGGTCCCCCACAGAATCTTTTGCTGGAATCTCTGTAGATTGAATCAAATGAAAATAAATGATTTGCTAAGAACTTCAAACACTGTTCCCACTGCACACACCTTAGAAAATACTCAGTCAAGAGTTACAATTTTTTTTGTGGATTGATTGGTTGAAAAATGCAGCCTGGAAACAGCTCCTTCAGCTCATGGGGTTCATGATCACCCATTCACACTAGTTCTACGTTATCCCACTTATGCATTCACTCCCTATACTTTAGGGGCAATTTACAGAGTCCAATTAACCTACACACCTACATGTCTTCAGGATGTGGCAGGGAACAGGAGGACCCAGAGGAAACTCACGCGGTCACTGGGAGAACATGCAAACTCCACACAGACACAGCACCCGAGGTCAAGATTGAAGCAGCATTACTGGCGCTGTGATGCAGCAGCTCGACCAGATGCATCACTGAGCCACCCCTATGAAGTCATAATAATGCAGTCATAATTAGTGCTGAATATCCCCCTGCTCCTGAAGGGCTAATTTTACAAGTGTGGAGCCTCATTGCCTCAAATCACTCAAAACATCCTAACATAGACACAAAATGCTGGAGTAACTCAGCAGGACAGGCAGCATCTCTGGAGAGAAGGAATGGGTGATGTTTCAGGTCCCGCTGAGTTACTCCAGCATTTTGTGTCCATCTTCGGTTTAAACCAGCATCTGCAGTTCCTTCCCACTCAAAACCTCCTGCTTGGTAGGCTGGAGGTATTCATCAGTCCAATTGGCTAATTAGTCTGCCTGTCATCTGCCCTGCTGCTGGTTGCAAGAGGGCCTGATTGATGGCACAGAGTTGAAATTGATAACGGAAATGAGGAAATCAATACCCTGGCACCTGCTAAAACTATATGGGGTCGGTTTCAAGGTCAGCCACAAACAACAATCCTTTCCAGCTGATTGTTAAATCCAGGCCAAAGAGCCAGTGATGTATTATTCATTTCAAGTCAACATGCACACACATTAAGACAAGTTGATGTCAATAACTCAAAGTATGTAGAAGTGCTGATCACTGCTATCCTCTTGTAGATTTCATGCTGATAGACAGCAATGGTAAAGCATCACATTTGATATTAACTTGGCACAAGATCTTTGATTAAACATGTGGTCCTTTCCAATAAATTAAATATCATCCAGCAAACTAATCATTACTTGACCAGAGAACCAACCTCACTATCAACATCAAATGCCTTGTAAATGCAAAAACATTAGATGTATAATGATCAAGATAATTATCAGTAGTAATATTACACAAGAGAGTTGGAGGTCTTTTCTACAATTTGAATAATGCTCTTTCAAATAACCAGATCAGGTTGTATCTGAATTCAAGCAACTGCCTTAATGTCCAAATCACCGCCTAAATCTCTCGTTTCCCTTATCCCTAACCAGTCTGAAGAAGGGTCTCGACCCGAAACATCACCCATTCCTTCTCTCCAGTGATGCTGCCTGTCCCGCTGAGGTACTCCAGCTTTTTGCGCCTTAATGTACCTGTGTGATACTTTGGATGCATCTTCCCTAGCAGTGGTAATAATGCTGATGGAAGATTTACTATCAAATTAATCTGTAATGTAAACTCATCTATATACTAAAACTCTCGTTTGTTTGTTTGTTTGTTTGTTCCTGAACTACAGCCAAAACGGTACACGAAAGCGCCACAATTGTAGGCCCACCTTAGTCACCGTCATCCCTTTGGTGCTAATGGAAGACGTTTAATTGAAATTGGTGTTATATTTTTTAAGTTATTCACATTTTAAAGTTTAAATCTATCTCCTAGGGAGAGAGGGGGGTGGAGGGAGGGAGGGAGGGGGAGGGATGGAGGGGGGAGGAGGGAGGATAAGGGGGGTTGAGGGGGACAGAGTGGGGGGAGGGGAAGGGGGGAGGAGAAGGGGAGGGGAGGGGGAGGGGAGGGAGGTTAGGAGGGGGGGGTGGAGGGTGGAGGGGTGAGGGGGGGAGGGGAGGGGGTGAGGGGAGGGGAAAGGGGAGGAGAGGGTGCTGCACCAATGCAGGAGAGGTTTGGGCTCAACGGGTCCACTTGGTCTAGTGTGCAATAAAAGAGCCAAACTTTACTTTTTAAGTTATCCCTTCATCCACCTTTTCCCTCTTTTGCTTCAACTCCGTTTCCACTATCATATTGATCTCTTCAAAAATTCCAAGCTACATGAAACCCTCAGGTCAGGAGTGAACTGACAGACTGTCACATCTGTGGCTTCAATTCCGACTAACACTTCTACTCAATGCTGACAGGCATTGTATAAAGTTCACAATAATATGGTTTCAAACAGTGAGACTTGTGTCAGCCTCAGTAATCAACCAGTGCTATTTTAGATGCATGAGTTCAAATATTAGCGATTTTTGTGAATTAAATGGGCACCTAGAGGATTATGTATTGAGCAGGTTCATTTAGAGAGAAGCTGGTTGCAAATTCTAACTATTAACATTGAGAAAGATAGCTCCAAATGTCATGTAGCCAATGACATTGTGCAATAATTCTCAGTTCCAGTGCAATGCAAAGGTGTAAAATGCCTTCTGCATTTCCTCACAAAAATACCACGAGGCCTTAGGATCTTAGAGTCATACAATTAAACCAAATGGAAACATGCTGACAAAGTTGGTATTGACAAATGGCCTACATCCATCGAAAACCTTCCTATTCATATATCTATCCAAATGTGCTTTGAGCTGTAATTGTGTCCACTTCTAAAGTTTCCTCTGGTAGCACATTCAAGAAACTGAATACTCTCTGTGTGAAAAACATTCCCCCTGAGATCCCTCTTAAAATCTCTCCCTCTCACCTTGCTTTAGAATCCTCCACCCAGGGTAAAAGTTTGTGAGTGTTCACTTTATCCACTTATGATTTTGTATACTTCAATAAGGTCACCCCTCAGCCTCGGACGCTCAGAGGAAAAACATCGGCTTGTACTCGCTGGAATTCGGCTTGTACTCGCTGGAATTTAAAAGATTGAGGGGGGATCTTATAGAAACTTACAAAATTCTTAAGGGGTTGGACAGGCTAGATGCAGGAAGATTGTTCCCGATGTTGGGGAAGTCCAGAACAAGGGGTCACAGTTTAAGGATAAGGGGGAGGTCTTTTAGGACCGAGATGAGAAAGTTTTTTATCACACAGAGAGTGGTGAATCTGTGGAATACTCTGCCACAGAAGGTAATTGAGGCCAGTTCATTGGCTATATTTAAGAGGGAGTTAGATGTGGCCCTTGTGGCTAAAGGGATCAGGGGGTATGGAGAGAAGGCAGGTACGGGATACTGAGTTGGATGATCAGCAATGATCATATTGAATGGCGGTGCAGGCTCGAAGGGCCAAATGGCCTACTCCTGCACCTATTTTCTATGTTTTCTATGTTTTCTATGTTTCTAGCACAACCTATCCAGCCTCTCCTTATAATTCAAACCTACAAGTCCCTGTAATATCCTGATGAATCTCTCCTGCACCCTTTCCAACTAAATGACATATTTTCTCTAGCCGAGCAATAATTTTAACCACACAATGCAATTCTGCTCATATTTTCCATTTTTTTCAAATGTTAAAGGCTACGAAGAAATTTTATTTAATGCAGGAAGAAATCAATTACAGTCATTTGCACTGCAATAAATATCAAATCTCATTTGGTATTCTTGCCGTCAGAGAGAAAAGAACCAGAGATTGAGAGAGAACATGGAAGAAAATGAAAGAATGAGAATTAGAGTGAAAATGATAAAGTGCGAGGGAAGAGGAGGAAGGGAAAATGACTGGTGATACTTTCAGATCATGATACTATGTTAGTGTAAGAAGGAATTGCAGATGTTGGTTTAAACTGAAGATAGACACAAAAATTTTGAAGACGGGTCTTGACCCAAAATGTCACCCATTCCTTATCTCCAGAGATGCTGCCTGTCCCGTTGAGTTACTCCAGCATTTTGTGTCTATGATACTAAATTAGATTTTAACTGCATCACTGGTATTTAACACCAGCGTCACCAGGTTTCAACCTTCAATCAATAATTTCGAAAAAATGTCCTTCAATGCTGGCACCTTTGAAGCTGTGCAGTAACTCCGTGCGTACTAACATTAAATGGAGCTAATTTTGACCTCCAGCATGTAGCTCATTGTCATCATACTGCCAACAATTTAATCTAGACTCAGTCTTTGTCAATTACCGAATATTAATATTTTAATGCATATTTTTTTTAATAAAGAGAAAAATATTAACCTCAGTTATGACCTGAACAACCAACAACAACAAAAATTATTGTTGAAAATATTATCCTAATTCAAAATTAAGGACTCACGTGGAAAACATAGAAACATAGAAAATAGGTACAGCCCTTCGAGCCAGCACCACCATTCAACATGATCATGGCTGATCATCCAAAATCAGTTCCCCTTTCCGACTTTTTCCCCATATAACTTGATTCCCTTAGCCCTAAGAGCTAAATGTAACTCTTTCTTGAAATGAACCTACAAACCTACACGTCTTTAGAGTGTGGGAGGAAACTGAAATCTCGGAGAAAACCCCTGGAGAGAAAGGGAAAACTTACAAACTCCAACACCGTTGTGGGGATTGAACTCGGGTCTCCAGTGCTGTAAGCGCTGTAAAGCAGCAACTCTACCACTGAGCCACCGTGCTGCCCAAACATGGATGGATGCCTATAAAAATGTGAATTTTCACATTAGCTTGGAATTATATATGTATCCTTTAATACTCCAAGGTATCTCACAGCTGAATAATTCAAGACAATACTCATTACTTCGCCTGGATTACAACAATTCTTCTTTGTTTCCTTTGCTTCCTAAACACACTGCCAAGTGTGGTTCCTAATGTAATTAACTTTACAGGTGAAATGTACATGCAAAATGTTTTCTATTCTAATGCATTATTCTTTTTCTTTCCTAATGTGCCATGTAGGATTAAAGTATGGTGCAACTGGGTGCAGTACAACTGTTCCAATCAATAAGATACAAATAGATGGAGAAGAGTGCTAATGATCTTGAATAAAGAGCATTAAGTCCTGGATCCTGAAGTTGTTTTACTTGTTTCATTTCAAAGAGCATTCAAGTTTCACAATACAGTAAACCCTCGTTATAACCGACCATAGGAGAGGGGAATGGTGTCTGTTCATGTCGACTGTCCATTATAAACGAATAAGGTATTATCATTGTATGTAGATGAAACAAAGAACTGCAGACGATGGTTTACACACTAAAGGACACAAAGTGTTGGAGTAATTCAGTGGGTCAGGCAGCATCTCTGGAGGACATGGATAAGTGACTTTGGGATCCTTCTTCGGACTGACTCAGTTTGCTGAGTTACTCCAGCGCTTTGCGTCGTTTTACCTTACAATTTGGTGCCAATGCCACTGGTCTGCACCAGCGAGCCCTGATTAAGGCACCGTGTGGTCCATAGACATGGCTGTTGTTGTGGCCCACGTTGTAGCCCCCGCAGACAGCACTTTGTTCAGGGCATTGCCAATGACAGCACGCGCTTGCCCACCTGGGGCTCTCTCCCCCCACACCAGCTGCCGCTTCTTCCTGCCCACTCCCCGCTCCACCGCCGCCTCCCACTCTTTCTTCTCTCTTTTAGTCACCAACATCTACCAAGGACGTCACCGACTCCAGAGGAGAAGGAGGAGGAGGTGGCAGGTGGAGGGGGAGAGAGGTAGAGTGGACAGAGCAAAGGGAGAAGGGGAAGGAGGAGGTGGTGATGGAGAAGGGAGTGGACAAAGTGACAGCCGACAGGAAGAGGCAGCAGCAGCTGGTGAGAGGCAAGGAAGCCTCATGGTGACCGAGCACCTCCGGTCGGTGACAGCAGCCTGAAGAAAGTGGTGTCCCCAGCGGCTACAAGGTGAGCTGCAACAACAGCCGTGTCGACCGGATCATGTGAAGGGTGAAGAAGGGCTCGCTGGTGCAGCTTGCAAGTTGTGGGTGGCAGCGGAAGCCGGGGATGAATGCAGTTATGACATAATTAAAGCGGGTTCCTGCACTACAATTAGAAACAATACATTTAGTGAATGGCGGGACTGTCGTATGTTGAAAGGCTGGAGCGATTGGGCTTGTATACACTGGAATTTAGAAGGATGAGGGGGGATCTTATTGAAACATATAAGATAATTAGGGGATTGGACACATTAGAGGCAGGAAACATGTTCCCAATGTTGGGGGAGTCCAGAACAAGGGGCCACAGTTTAAGAATAAGGGGTAGGCCATTTAGAACGGAGATGAGGAAGAACTTTTTCAGTCAGAGAGTGGTGAAGGTGTGGAATTCTCTGCCTCAGAAGGCAGTAGATGCCAGTTCGTTGGATGCTTTCAAGAGAGAGCTGGATAGAGCTCTTAAGGATAGTGGAGTGAGGGGGTATGGGGAGAAGGCAGGAACGGGGTACTGATTGAGAGTGATCAGCCATGATCGCATTGAATGGCGGTGCTGGCTCGAAGGGCTGAATGGCCTACTCCTGCACCTATTGTCTATTGTCTATTGTCTATGTTGACCCTCCAAGACAGAGGAAAGAGCCCAAAACATGGTAATCCTTTTGTTTGCTCCTCCCAATCCACCCCATTCTCATCTAACTTCCCTGGTCAGGTCTGTTTTCTTCCACTCCAACCTCCGGACAGATTCCCTTTCAGCCAAAGTGCAAGCAGGCAATGCAGAGGAGGAACATTCTACAGAGGAGATCTTGCAGAAGGGTTCCTGCTGCTGCAGACAAGGTGACCGTTTGTGGAATTATTAAAATGAAGAAATGGTAAGACTCGTGAAATGGAGAAGTCAGATATCTTTGGGCAGAAGAGCCTTCAGAGGTGTAAGTTTGTGGATGAAAGAAGGCAGATATTCTTTTGCCCTGAAATTAATGCTTCCTATAATTGGGCCTCAATATTTGTTTCAGCATTGCCTCCAGCACAGTCTCTTGTTAAGAGCCTGGCTCTAGGGACCTTGGCATAGCCCCCTGCAGCGAAGGAGGTATCAAAGAATAGAGGAGACCCAAGGAACAGCAGATTGAGCAAAAAACATAGTGCTGGAGAAACTCAACGGATCAGGCAGCATCTCTGGAGGGAATATACATGCGGTGTTTTGAGTTGGGACCCTGCTTCAGACTGAGTGCAGTAAAGAGGAGAAAACTGAAAAAGAGAGACAGGGATGGGGTGAAGCTTGGCAAGTGATAGGTGGTTACAGGTGAGAGGGAGAGGGTGATTGGAAAATGGGGTGGAGATGGTGACAAAGGCTTGAGGTAAAATGGAGACAAAAGGGGGTCGGGTAAGGAAAGAAAAGGAGTGAAATGTTAAGCCAGAGGGAGGGATTGAGGGTGGAATGGGAAGGGGGGGGGAATGAAATAGGGACTCGGGGATTGGAAATAAGGTGGGGAAAAGAGCAAGCGAAGGACCATATGGTGGCTGCATTGTTAGAACAGTTTTGACAAGCAGGGAAGCCCTGTCCACAAATCCCAAGCTGTCCGCGCCTTCAATGTGGCTGGGGCCATTGAACATTTTCAATGTCTTTGAAATTCATTAACGTTCAGTAATATGGAAGGCATACAAAGCATAATTACATAATGTTATTGTAAAAGCTATAAAGTGCAACCACGCAGTTAAAAAAAAACCTGGTGCTGGGAGATTCTACCGCCCTGTTGCTCTTCATAAGGGGAGGCATCTAACATCACACGAGACATCGTCAGAGACACTACTGTCAATGGAGACAGCTCCCACTCCGGAAAGTGGGATATCTCCAGGAATACAGGAATAATGCCCGGCATTAGCACATGTATCAAGGTGGAAGATCTCTCCCAATGGTCTTCCTTGATCCCATATTGCGTCATTCATCTTTCCCCCATCCATTGACGCATTTTGGCTCCACCTTATCACAATCAAATGCCATTAAGCCCTCCAGCTAAATTATTCCAAATCTCTCCCTCGTGTCCTTCCGTTATATCTCAACACTGCTGCTTGTGTTCCGTCCTGTACAAAGTCCGGCTCACTCAGCACTCTAGTCCTTTACACTGGCTCCCTGTCATCCATTAAATTTACTGCGTTGTTCTTTAAATTTGTTCTTGGCTGCCTCCTCTTGCAATGTCCTTCTGTCCTAAATTTCTGGCAACCATTTCAGTCGTGACTTCGATCGTTGAAGCATCCCTTCCTCCCATTAACCAATCCGACGTTCAATTGTTCCATTTCCCAAGAGATGGAGACTTGACCATTCCGAGAAAACACTGAAAGATCACCAGGACCATAGTCTGAAGTAAGATTATTAATCCATCACACTATCAGGTTTAAACAAAGTGATTCTTGGTTTGTAAATTTATGATCCAAAGCAATAGCACCTCACATGTGTCTGTAGCATTAATTTTGATATCCAAAATGTCCAAATATCTTTCATGCACTTTTTGGAATTTTTATTAGTGCAGCCAAATTGAAGTTTTTGTGCCTTCTCATCTTCACTGCATTCCCAACTTCCAACTAAAAATACCTAGCTTTATAATCATTTGCGGGTGGCACAGCTGTAGAGATATTGCCTCACACTGCCAGGCTTGGTTCACTTCTGCCCATGGGTGCTGTCTGTACCTTCTCCCTGTGAACAAAAGGGTTTTCTCTGGGTCCTTACATTTTTTTCCACATTCCAAAGACCTGCAGGGGTGTAGGTTAATCTGCTACTTTAAAATTACTCTTTGTGTGTTGGAAAATATAGAACTAGTGTACAGGTGATTGTTGGTTGGCGTGTATCCATCCAGTGGGCCGAAGGGCCTGTTTCCATGCTGCATCTCTGAACTAAATGAAACAAAACTAAGTTCTCATGTGTACCATTTAGATCATGTGCCAATGCTACAAATTGAATAAGTATTGCACATTTTAAGGAACAAAAATGTGTTCTTTGGGCCTGAAACTGGTTCTGAGACCTTAGGGAGGGAAGAGAACCAGTAAGCCTCATAAAGGCTGACGATAAGGCAAGTGATCAGGAATTAGCTAGGCGGGTCGGAAGGGTATTAGGTTGGATCAGTAATCAAGTAAATGGACGGGTGAGTGAGGGGACTGATGCAAAGGGGGAAATGTAGTCAGTGATCATGTTGGAGGTCTGAAGTAAGGATGGAAATCTGTGCATCAGGATCCTTGACCAATTACTCAAGTGGCCTCCAGGATGATCACAAGGAAACCAATGAGAAAGGACAATGAGAGGCTGCAGTCATGACTTCAGCATGGGAGGGTCAGGACGGGGATTGGTGGTGATGGGTTGGAATTGAGGAGTTGAGGATTCTGATTAACACATATGTGGCAAGAGAAATGTTGGGTTGTTTGAAAGTCGGATAGTGTCATTTGTAAGGGGATCACTGGTCGGCGCAGACTCGATGGGCTGACCGGACTGTTTTGCACTGTCTCTCTAAAGCCTTACGTCTAATTATGTCTGTGGTGGAGGTAGGTTAAGATTAAGCAAGAAACAAACAGAAGTAATTAAGCAGTTTGCAGTATATACTGAAGAATAACAGATATTATGTGCATGAACTAGTTGAGGGAGGTGGCTTGACCCGAAACGTCGCCGATCATTTTTCTCCAGAGACGGTGCCTGACCCACTGAGTTACTCCAGTATTTTGTGTCCATCTTAGGTGGTGAACTGGATGGATTACATGGACTGCTCATATTAAAGTCAGATCAACTTAATATGACTAGTTAGTTGGATATGGTAGGTCAGTACACATTAAAGGGAAGTGTCAATAGAAATTGGCATTGCTGCTGAAACATCAGTGATGTGTGAGCATTTATTCGGGTAAAGTTCACTCTTCTGATTGTTCCAGGGCAAGGATTCAATTTGTTCGGCTGTCAAAGAGAAAGCTTGGCGAGGAACGCATTAAAAAAAACATAGACTCTCTGTCTGGATCTGCTGTGGTCAACAAGAGCCCCAAGGCATTCAAGGTATGGAAGCCAAGATTAACCTGAAGGAAAATGTTACAGCTTGTTTCTCCAAAGTAAGGCCTGTGCAGTGGAAAGAGAAATATTAGGGAAGAGCTGACAAGACCACAGGAAAAAGGTATCATTGAGCAGTCTGAGGTTTCTGACTGGACTGCTCCAATTGGGCGGCACAGTGGCATAGCGGTAGAGTTGCTGCCTTGACATGGATAGAAAACTGGTTGGCAGACGGGGAGCAAAGAGTAGGAATTAACGGGTCCTTTTCAGAATGGCAGGCAGTGACTAGTGGGGTGCCACAAGACTCGGTGCTGGGACCCCAGCTATTTGCAATATATATGAATGACTTGGACGAGGGAATTAAATGTGACATCTCCAAGTTTATGGATAACACAAAGCTGGGTGGCAGTGTGAGCAGGGAGGAGGATTCTATGAGGCTGCAGGATGATAGGTTGGGTGAGTGGGCAGATGCAGTATAATGTGGATAAATGTGAGGTTATCCACTTTGGTTGCAAGAACACGAAGGCAGATTATTATCTGAATGGTGTCAGATTAGGAAAAGGGGAGGTGCAACGAGACCTTGGTGTGCTTGTATATCAGTCACTGAAAGTAAGCATGCAGGTACAGCAGGAAGTGAAGAAAGCTAATGGCATGTTGCCCTTCATTGCAAGAGGATTTGAGTTTAGGAACTGGTCCCTGGCGAGACCGCACCTGGAGTATTGTGTGCAATTTCGGTCTCCAAATTTGAGGAAGGACATTATTGCTATTGAGGGAGTGCAGCGTAGGTTCACCATGTTAATTCCAGGGATGGCGGGACTGACATATGATGAAAGAATGGGTTGACTGAGATTGTATTCACTGGAATTTAGAAGGATGAGAGGGGATCTTATAGAAACATATTAAAAAAATTAAGGATTGGACAGGGGAGATGCAGGAAAAATGTTCCCGATGTTGGGGGAGCCCAGAACCAGGGGTTACAGTTTAAGAATAAGGGGTAGGCCATTTAGGACTGAGATGAGGAAAAACGTTTTGACCCAGAGAGTTGTGAATCTGTGTAATTCTCTGCTACAGAAGGCAGTGGAGGCCAATTCACTGGATGCTTTCAGGAGAAAGTTAGATTTAGTTCTTAGGGCTAAAGAAATCAAGGGATATGGGGAATAAGCAGGAACGGAGTACTGATTTTAGATGATCAGCCATGATCATATTGAATGGCAGTGCTGGCTCGAAGGGCCGAATGGCTTCCTCCTGCACCTATCTTTCTGTGTTTCTATGTTTCTACAGCGCCAGAGTCCCGGGTTTGGTCCTGACTATGGATGCTGTCTGTATGGAATTTGTACATTCTTCCTGTGACCGTGTGGGTTTCCTCTGGGTACTCCGGTTTCCTCCCACACTCCAAATACGTACAGGTTTGGAGGTTAATTGGCTACGGTAAAATTGTAAATTTTCCCTCGTGTGTGGGATAGTGTTAGTGTACGGGGATCGCTGGTTGGCACAGACTCGGTGGACCAATGGGCTTTTTTTTGCACTGTATCTCTAAAGTCTAAAGTCTAATTCTTTCTGTGCTGTCGGCAGATTAAGATTAAGTGAGAAGCAAAACTTGACTGGACTTGGCCCAGCTAGGTGAAAGACGGATCCACACAACTCGTAATATTTTATATGCTAATCTGCAGAGTTTGTTGGAGAAAAATTCAAAGTAGTACTCAATGATAAACATTCTCCTTGGATTGTTCCCATATAACATTTGGAACAGTATTAACAACTGGCATTTTTGAGAGGACAAAAGATAAATTAATTGATAGCCTGCTGGGTGTCAGAGGCTACTTGGATGATGTCATAATATCAAAAAAAGATAGTGCACGAACATAACAATACTCTAGATATACTCGGTCTGAAGAAGGGTCCGACCCGAAACGTCACCCATTCCTTCTCTCCAGAGACGCTGCCTATCCCGCTGAGTTACTCCGGCATTTAGTTGTTCACAATACTCTAGAAGTTGTGCTTAGATGATTCAAGGAAGCAAGGGTCTGGCAAATATGTATTAGCACCTCTGAGCCTGGCCAATTCAGCTGTAAAAACAAGGAACTTCAGATGCTGTTTTACACAAAAGGATACAATGCGCAGGATTAACTCAGTGGGTCAGGCAGCATCTCTGGAGAACATGGATAGATAATGTTTCGGGTCGGGACTCGAAACGTCACCTATCCATGTTCTCCAACGATGCTGCCTGAACCACTGAGTTACTCCAGCACTTTGTGTCCTTTTTACCTGAGCTGTTAAGATGGCTGCTGAAGACAAGTTGGGGTCATGATTCCAGCAGTGGTGGGATGCATCTAATCTGATTCACTTGACAGAGCCGAAGGCCTACTTTAGATTGCTCAACCATGATGAACAGTTCCTGCTCTTTCTAAGCACTGTGTGAAGAGCTGTATGTGTTGCTGAAAATCAAGGGGTGGTGGTAGTGAACGAGAAAACAGAAAACTTGTAAAGTTTGAAGCAGTTGCTGTTGAATCTATAGGTTCATCTTCATTATGGTCCAGGGGAGGCATTGCTGCCTGTGCAGCAGCAACTTTTTCTTGGAATAAACAATTCAAGAATCTAAACCAAATATCACCTCACTTAATAGTCACAGTGTGTCCTTGGAGAAATTTAGCAGTAACATGTACCAAAAAAAAGTATATCTAGTTCAGGTCCCCTGGGAGTTCCACTGTTATTTCCCTGGATTTCACCACAGTCCAATTTTAAATATCGGGCAACATGAGTCAAGTCCTCAAAACGTATTGAAGAAAATGACTCCACTGAGCCCAAGTATCAAGGGAGGATCTGACTTTGTAAAGCACCTACCCCAGAGAACAAAAGAAAATGGAACATAAATTTACATCATGCCTTTTGTCAGCTGAAATTGAACCTAAAGTATTGTCTTATGCCTTTCTTAAGCTTAAAGGAAATAAGTACTTTTGAAGTGCAGTCATTGTGAAAGCAGAGGGGAATGTGCTACCAACATGCATAGGGGGCCCATGAGCAGCAACAAGCTAAATGAGCAATAGATATCCAAGCCCACTGTGAACCTGGGTTAAACGTAGACAGAAACTCAATGATTTCACAAAAACAGAACGAAGGGTGAGAATATTTCTTTTTATCCAAAATTCCCATCACAGCACCGGACAACTCTCATTCTTTCCTTCGTCCAGTGCATGAATTATTATTTTCCTATGGGACAACATAGTTTAGTTTAGTTTAGAGATACAGCATGGAAACAGGCCCATTGGCCCACTGAGTCCATACCGACCGTCGATTACCCGTGCACTGGTTCCATGTTATCCCACTTTCCCTTCCAACACACCAGGGGCAATTTTTCAGGAGCCAATTAACCTCCAAACCTGCACATGTTTGGAATGCTACTTTCATGGATATATATCACAATCCAGTGCTTTATCTGGAGACAAAAATGTATGTCAATTAAAAATGAAGTTACATTTATCAACACTTTTAATTTATTCATCGACATAACCCCCTCCCCCCCTCCCCCCCCCCCCCCATTTCTCTGGTGATCAATCAACTTCTAATTTAATAAACTAACAACAAAAAAGTATAACATCAAAATATATGTTCAAAATTTTTAAATCAAGTTTTAAACATTGTTGAGGTGTTACTACGCCATCACAAAGAAACATTGCTGCAAGCTCTCTTGTCATCACTCCTTGCCCACACAATTCATAGAGTCTCAGACTTGAACAGCACAGAAATGGAACTGACTACCCATCACATCCATGGGCTGATCTCCTTGCTTACCTACACTAATCCCATTTGTCCACGTATCAGGTCCATTTGCTGGAAACAAGGAGCTGCGGATGCTGGTTTACCAAGGAAAGACACACAATTCTGGAGAAACTCAGCGGGATAGGCATCCTGAAGAAGGGTCCCAACCTTTAACTATTTTTTGAACACAGTGATTGTATCTGATCACACCACTTCCTCTGTCAGCGAGCTCCACTCAACCACTCTGTGTTAAAAAATAAACTTTCCTCTCAAATACCTTAAACACCTTAAACCAGTGCCTTGTTTTGGATATTCCTAACACAGGAAAAGATTCAGACTATCTACCCTATCTATGCCTCTTATAATTTGATTCACCTCTGGCACATCAGCCATCAGTCTCCTTCTCTCTAAATAAACAAACCCACTCTTTCCTATCTCTCCCCATATCCAAAGTTCTCCATTTCAGGCGACATCCTGGTGAACGCCCACTTCACTCTCTCCAGCACAACCACAATTGTCCTACACGATGGTGACCAACAGGGCGGCACGGTAGCGCAGTGGTAGAGTTGCTGCTTTACAGCGAATGCAGCGCCGGAGACACAGGTTCGATCCTGACTACGGGTGCTGCACTGTAAGGAGTTTGTACGTTCTCCCCGTGACCTGCGTGGGTTTTCTCCGAGATCTTCGGTTTCCTCCCACACTCCAAAGACGTACAGGTATGTAGGTTAATTGGCTGGGTAAATGTAAAAATTGTCCCTAGTGGGTGTAGGATAGTGTTAATGTACGGGGATCACTGGGCGGCACGGACTTGGAGGGCCGAAAAGGCCTGTTTCCGGCTGTAGATATATGATATGATATGATATGATATGATTTCAAGTGTGATCCAGTCAATGGTTTGTAAAATACTTTCTCCATGAACAGTAACAATATAGGAAGAAGCTGCAGATGCTGGTTTAAATCGAAGATAGCCACAAAAAGCTGGAGTAACTCAGCGGGTCAGACAGCATCTCCAGAGAAAAGGATCAGGTGACTTTTTGGGTCTGGGGAAAGGGAGACAAGAGATATAGACGGTTATATAGAGAAATATAGAACAAATGCAAGAAACAATGATGATAAAGGATAATGGCCTTTTTCATTTGCATTTCTGCATTTTTCACTCATTTGTTCTCTATCTCTCTGTATCACTGTATCATCTCTTGTTTCCCTTTCCCCTGACTCTCGGTCTCAAAAAGGGTCTTGACCCGAAACGTCACCTATTCCCTTTCTCCTGAGATGTTGGCTGATCCACTGAGTAACTCCAGCTTTTTGTGCCTAACTTCAGTAACAATCTTCTTCTGGTTTCTTACAGCTGGCACAACATTCCTCTCCTCCCAGCATTTCCTCCTTCATCATCGTCCACTTGGGAATATACACAATCCACATTCATTAATGTCCACGCCCCACTCCATCTTGATTTTTCACCGCAACGTATTTTCCATTTACAGAGTGTGTGTAAAAAATAAAAATAAAAAGCATGGAAAAGCGAACAAACAGTTCTAATGTTCCTTTGCAAAAAGATTACTAACTAAGGAGTTTAGGTTTAAGGCAACAGCTGAGGGTTGAAGAATTATTTCTCTTCTAAAAGATGGTGGGCATCCAGAATTCACTGCCTGAAAGTGGAAGCAAAAGTCATCATATTCAAAAATGCCAAAGCAGAAGACTGATGTTCCTAACCTACTAGCTATCGAATGGGGGCTAGAAAGTGGGGTTGGGTTGAATAAAGCTTGTTGCAATGATGCAATGACCTGGCAAGACAGGTGGAATCTGGTAACACACCGCAGCAGGTATGTTCAATCATCATGCTTCCGGCGAGGCCTGGAACGTGGCAACAACACCAGCCCGACCGCGGGAGAAGACGGCAGGGAAAGGCAAAATACATTCTGGCCTTCCATCACAGTGAGGAGGGGACTAGAGGAGACTCACTGTGATGGATGTTTCTTTTTTTTTTGTTTTTTTTTTTGTGTTGGTTGGGGTTGTGTAATTTGCTTATTTTTTACTGTTTTTATTGTTGGACTGTGGGTGACTAAATTTCGTCCAAAAAACTTGTTTTTTTGGATGACAAATAAAGATATCCTGAATCCTGAATCATTTAACAGGCAGAGAAGTATGTTGTCCATGCTAAACTGAGTCTAAAGAAGGGTATCGACCGAAACGTCACACATTCCTTCTCTCCAGAGATGCTGCCTGACCCGTTGAGTTACCCCAGCATTTTTATGTCTATTTTTGATAAAGGACAATGTGGGACATGTGAAGGAGGGTGTCTTTAGACATAATAAGGAAACCTGCAGGTATATGTAAAATGAAGATAGGCACAAAATGCTGGAGTAACTCTGCGGGTCAGGCAGCATCTCTTGAGAAACGGAATAGGTGTTGTTTCAGGTTGGAATCCTTCCTCAGACATGTACAGTATATGTAAGATGGATGTTTGTGTAAAACGTCTATTCTAAAGCAGCTAAGTTTATATTCTTATGCATGTTTCTGGGGATTCTATAAAAAGTAAAAGGATAGAAGGAATGTAGTATTAGGTGCAAGGTAATAAAATAAGATAAACTAAAAGAATTAAAAGAACAGCTCCCGTCAAAATGTTAAGAAAAATAAATTCCAAGAGTGAATCTAGTGAGGATGCAAAAACAGTTTTACCAGAATGCTGCCAGGATTAGAATGTATTAGCTATAAGGAGAGGTTGGACAAACTTAGATTGTTTTCTCTGGAGCATTGAAGGCAGAGGGGAGATCTGATAAGTTTATAAAAAGATGAGAGGCACAGATAGAGTAGACAGTCAGAACCTTTACCCCCCGGCAGAAATGCCAAAGATTAGAAGCCATAGCTTTAAGATGACAGGGGGAAAATTTAAAGGAGATGTTTAGGGCAAGTTTTGTGCACAGAGTGGTGGATTTCTGGAACATGCTGCTAGGGGTGTTGGTGGAGACAGATAACGATGGTGGCATTTAAGTCATTTAAATGGGCATGTGTATATGCAGAGAATGTAGGGATATAGATCATATGCAGACAGAGAGGATTAGTTTAATTCGGTGTCATGTTCAGCACGGATATGGTGGGCTTCATCGCTTGTTCCAGTGTGGTCCTGTTCTATGTTCTCTGCTTTATGCCTTTGAAAAAAATTCCATGCAGGCAAATAAAGCTTACATTTATGCAGCATATTTCATATCCTTGGGAACTTTCAAAACATTACATAGCTGATTTAATACTTTCAAAAGAGGAGATATGTTACGATGATTTTAAATGCTGCCAAACACCTATCAGTAATCCCACGATAATATTTGTAAAACGCAACAGCACGCTGCCAGTTGGAAACCTTCCATTTATTTTCAGCTGTTGTTTGTGAAACTGAATGACATACACAGTCTTCCGACTGCAAACTGCGGAGGAAGCAGACAGCAAACAAGGAGGAATAATGATCTGTGAGGAGGAGCCTTGGGTCCAATATGAGAACTGCTCACTGCTGTTGGACTAATCCTTTTAGCAATGAACTCTGGAAGGGGTTTGCTACCAGAAGTTTGAAAAAGTACATGTTGACAAAGAGAGTGTAGGGGGTGATACTCAGAGCAGGTTGTATCTGGCTCATTGTTGTAGATTGACCCTCTTTGGTCTTTAAGAAGTTCATAAGTTCATAAGTGATAGGAACAGAATTAGGCCATTTGGCCTATCAGGTCTACTCCACCATTCAATCATGGCTGATCTATTAGGAGCTTATCTTAACCCCATTCTCCTACCTTCTCCCCATAACCCCTGACACCCGTACTAATCAAGAACCTATTTATCTCTGCTTAAAAAATATCCATTGCCGGCCTCCACAGTCTTCTGTAGTAATGAATTCCATGGATTCACCACCCTACAACCTAAAACTTTAACTCTATGCTGCCTTTTCTGTGGAGTTTCTCAATCCTTCACTATTTCTTCATTTCCGATATCTCGTATTTCACTTATGTGAGTAAGTACAAAGTACTAATGCTCTTAAAGTGACCAAATTACTAGAAAAAGCAAATAACATTCCTTGTCTCTCAATATGTTCTTTGTAGCCTGCTTTCTTTTGAGAGAAAGACTATACCTGCTAGCTTGAGAAAGCATTGCCTAGAAATTCAGTCACAGTGATTTTTCATCAAGGTTTTGAAAATTGAATATCAATTTTTATTTGGAGTGTGTCAAGATAACAACTGTCACTTAAGTGACTCAGAAAATCAGTCGGGGTATTTATCGACATGACCCACACATGCACTCCTGTCCAATATGTGGTTCCTTGTTTCCACTCTCTCCTCATTCTTCACGCAGACAACAAAGTCTTCACATCCCCGTGATGAACTGGCTGATCTTCGTGATCAACCTCCTTGGCCCACTGTACCTCACCCCGCCCCACAACACTAAGCTGACTTTCCTAAAGACCTAATCTCCAGCCCACAGTCTATTTCTTCTACATCCCAGTCTAACCTCAACCCTCTCTCTATATTTGCTGTTGGGCCCCTCTCAATCATTTACCAGCCTCTCTGTTCTCCCAATCCAACAAGATCGGTTTGGTCCTTTCCCCCTTCAGCTCTCTCTCTCTCTCTCTCGTTTATGATATTGTTTACAGTGTACTATGTTGACATATTCTGTTGTGCTGCAGCAAATTTTAAAAAAAGTAATTGTTCTCTCTGGGGCATATGACAATAAAACACACTTGACTCGCTCTTGACAATAAACGGGCCAATCTTCACAAATCTTAGTCCAAACTTCCAAGCCTTTCTCCCTTTCTCTCTCACATCCCCAACAAACAAATGATGGGCTTCCAAGTTCTGCCTTCTATTGCATCTCTGGCCACAGAGCTGCTTAGACCTGTGCTCAAGGAGTTCCAAAGCCCAGCCTTTGGAAAGGAGGCCCAGGTGGCACATTTTCAGCTCCTAAAGAATGTAGTACATTGTCTGTTGAAACTGATGTATTGAACACAATGGTTTTAAGCTGTGGGTCATCGACCAAAATGATCTTTGCTTTTGTACTATTTCAGTGCACCCTATTGATTGATTGATTGATTCATTAATTGATTGAAAGTTAAAGACGAAAATGGCCCTTCAGCCCACTAACTCCTCCATGACCATCGACCACCCGATCAAACTAACTCTATGTTCTCCCACTTTCACGTCCTCTCCCCACACACTCTGGGCAATCTACATAAGCCAATTAGCCCTCAAACCCACACGTCTTTGGGATGTTGGAGGAAACCAGACACCCAGAGGAGGTCCGCGTGGTCACAAGGAGATGTGCAAATTCCACACCAACAGAACCCGAGGTCATGATTGAACTAGGGTCGCTGGTGCTACGAGGCAGCAGCTCTACCCGCTGCGCCACTCCGTCACCCATTGGGAGAACATTGGCAGCGTTGGAGGGCTATTTATTTGACCATGTGCTTAGCGAGAAACCGCCAGTGTCAAAGGGTTAAAACAGTAGATTAAGCATAAAGCTCGTTCTTTATCATCCACCGTTCAGTTGTTGCTGATATTTTCTATTGATTACCAGGGAAGGTGTTTTAGCAGACGGGTTATTTTTACTTGATAATTTGTAATCATTTCCAGTTGCATCTGATCAGTTGAGAGTAAAAATAATTTACAAGCTCATATTTTAATGGGGAGCAGACACTGTTGCCTCATAGATATATACAGCACATCAATGTGCAGATGCAATTACCACAGTAAGTATGTGCACCGAATACCAGTAAATATTGAAAAGTAATCCAATTTTCAACAGACTAATTTGCTGATGGAAAGTCACCATGCAGCGTCTACTTACCATCGACTTGGTGAACACAGGCGCATGGTCATTCTTGTCATCTATGATGATAGTTGCTGTGGCTGTGCCTGTCAATCCCACATCACTGCCGGCCATATCTTTAGCTATGACAATCAATTCGTATTTGCAGACTTCCAAAGTCTAAGAGAAAAAAACCCAACAAGATACATCATAAGAATAATATTGAAATATAGAAAGGAAACTGTACTCAGCAAGTAGTGGGCGGCACAGTGGTGCAGCAGTAGAGTTGCTGCCCTACACCACGAGAGACCCAGGTTCGTTCCTGACTATGGGTGCTGTCTGTGCAGAGTTTGTACGTGCTCCCTGTGACCGTATGGGTTTTCTCTGGGTGCTCTGGTTCCCTCCAATTCTCCAAAAACGTACAGGTTTGTAGGTTAATTGGTGCCTGTAAAAATTGTTAAATTGTCCCTAGTGTGTAGGATAGTGCTAGTGTATTGGGACAGAGCAGGCTCGGTGGGCAGGAAGGGCCTGTTTGCATGCTGTATCTCTAAAGTCTAAAGTCTAAAGTTTGAGAGCATCTATGGATAAAGTAAATGAATTATCTTCTGTCAGCAATGATGTTCTTGTGTTTTGGTTTAGTTTTGGTTTAGTTTAGAGATACATCGCATAAACAGGCCCTTCGGCCCATTGAGTCTACACCAAGCGATCCCCGCACATTAACACTATCCTACACTCACTAGGAACAATTCACATTTAAACCAATCCAATTAGCCTTCAAATGTGTAAGTCTTGGGAGTATGGGAGGAAACCAAAGATCTTGGAGAAAACCCACGCAGTCATGGGGAGAACGTACAGACTTCGTACAGACAGTACCCGAGGTCGGGATCGAATGCGAGTCTCCGGCGCTGCAAGCGCTGTAAGGCAGGAACTCTACCACTGTGCCACCGTGCCGCTCCTCCGCCAAGTCTTTGGTTCTTTAGTGATTTGTAGCATCCTGAAGCCATAAATAGCACATTCTATCCTAAGATTTTTTACATGTAAGGCACTAAACATACAAGGTCACAGAGCCAAGATGGTAACTCTCAGTACTGGATTACCTGGCAAAATCAATTGTCAAACATTTCCATTATACATAGAATTTGGCTTAGTAAGTCGTTTTATGGCTGGAGTTAAACTAAACATTTAGGAACCAGAACAGCTTCACTGAATAGACCATAAATCCTAACCAGGCTTGGTTTATTTGTGTTGAAACACAATTTTAAAATTTACTTCATGCGCATTGGTTTCTTTGAGGAATACACAAGTGATTTGCTTGTCTCATTTTCTAAAAGTGGCAAAGATCATACGAATAATGCAAAGCTTGGAAGTGCGGTAAACAAAGGGGACAATGATAAAGGACTCCTGGATAACTGTGAAAGGCTGGTTGAATGGGCAAACGAATGGCAGATGAAAGTTAATACATAGAAGTGATACACTTTGAAAGAAAGATGAAAGAATGACAATATAATCCAAAAGGCACAACCTAAAGGTGTGCTGGAACATCTCAACTCGGAGTAGATATACCTAAATCCTTTAAAAGGACAGAGCATGTTGGCAGAGCAGTTATGAATACAAATAGGTTTGTTTGCAAAAGCCTGGAGGTTATTTATGTTCAACCTCTACAAAACGGGAGAATTTTGGAATGACATGAAGGTCTTAAAGATGGTGTGACAAAAAATTATTAGGATGGTCCCAGGAACTGTTGACATTCGCTGCAACACTGAACTGGAGAAGCTGGAGTTGTTCTTTCTGCAGAGAAATGGGGAAGATTTGGTAGAGGTGTACATGACCATTATTGGTTTAGGTGGGACAGATAGGGGAAGATGTTCCAAATATATAATGGTACCTCTGGACATAGAGTTAAAATATAAATCAAAAATACAAAGACACTGAGAATCTGAAATAAAAACAAAAATTATTGGAAACACTCTATAGGTCAGTCGGCAACAGAAGAAGAAAGAACAGAGTTAATATTTTAAGATGAAGATATTTTATGTTGTTGACTCTGAAACACTAACTCTCTTTCTCTTTCTCCAGGGGCTACCTGCCCTGCTGAATGTTTCTAGCATGCCTTGATTTTTATCACTAATTTAAAATATTTGTGTTAAAGTCATAATGGAGATAAGGCGGAGGTTGTTTTTAATGGGAGAGTAGTTTTGACCTGGAATTCACTGCCTGTGGAAGTAGAGCCTTCAGGAGGGAATTTGCATGGAGATTATTTGTCAGGCTATGGGGAAAGACTGAGAGGGATCTGGCGTAATCTCATCAGGCCAAATAGTCTCCTTCTGTGGCTTTGCAATTGTGTGATTCAGTGATATATGAGAAGCACCACAGGTTTGACGATTTCAACTAAATTTCAGGGTTACAAATTTTGCTCGCTGCATGTCGATTTGCCTTTCAAACCCAGCAGCACCATCTGCAACGCCATCACTCTCCTTAAAATGGTTACTGATGCAGTTAATTATGCCATTACTGACACCTTCTCATAGCGCTTCAACGATAAATCACAGAGGTGCATCTTCAATTGTAATTTTCTGTCATCTTACGCAGTGGCTATGAAATTGCCAGGGTTGTGACAGTTAGCCCAATGAAGAAATTGAAGAGGTCTCTTCAACTCAGCAGGCCAGGATGATGGATTAATAAGAATATTCTGTTCACAATTCAAGGAGCAAAGATCAGAACCTCAGAGGTATTTGGTTCACAAACATACCTGTCTCAATTGTAATAGCTATCTCTCTTTTTAGACAGACCCTGTGATGCAGAGGTACGGGTCAGTATTGATAGATGACATTGTTAATATTAGTAGGTCCCCTGTGATATTCTTGTCAATTAGCAGGGGAGGCATTGTCAAGAAGACTATAGCTAGGCCTAGATGCAACGGAGGCTGAAGAGCAATTTACCGTAAACAATATTCGATTGACTGTCAGAGCAAGCAGGTAATGTAACTTTTCAACCTATCACTAAAACAAACACAATCAATGGGCCCAGACCAAACTTGCCCTGTTCAACTGTTTCAAATTATACTGTTAAGCCAATAGAACAAACATGGACAATTAATGCTGGAGTACTGCAGTTTAAATATATCATAGATGCTTTGCTGTTCCAAAAACATGACAATATGTGGTACTTTTACTTGTGTATCTCATTTGTTCTGCTTCCTACATTAGATAAGATTATACACGCCCAAGATCCCTTGTTCAGGCATTAGTTATCATTACAACTCTTGTCAAAATCCTTATAAATTCAGCAGGTTCCAGCCTCAAAAAGATAAGCCAGTGATAAAGCACCACCAGGAGTGTTACTGTAGTCCAATCACATTTAAAAAAATGAATTCTTCGAGTACAGTTTATTTTATTGCCTCAGTCACGTGCACCTTCCTCAATGTCTTTCCAACATTCAGACTCTGGGAGATCCCTGCTTGAAATTATCCTCCTCTCTACCTCTCTTTCTTCTTTAAAGCAGTCCTTAAATCATCGCTCTATGTTTGGCCTTTTGCTCATTAGCTTTAATCCCTTCTTGGAGTGGGTCCTCAAGTGTAAGTTCAGAGAGGAGTGAAGAGAGTAGGACATTTGAGTTAGCTGATGTTAACAATGAAAATATTAGCAGAGGGTCAGAGGGAGGATCCCTGGTGCGAGGGGAATTTTGAAGGTGGGGAAAGACATAGCACAAAGTGGCAGAAGAATAGCTCAACATTATATCAAGATCAAAATTCACGAAGTTGGAGCATAAAGATGCTGATGGGTGGACTTTTGAATAATTTTTTAATACATTTTGAATAATTATCTAATTCGTATCAAATGCCTCCGAGAGTGCTGGAGCCTACCAGAGAAAGGGCAATTCTGGATTTAGTGTTGTCCAATGAACCAGATTTGATAAGAGAACTCGAGGTAAAGGAGCCGCTTGGAGGTAGTGATCATAATATGATCAGTTTTAATCTGCGATTTGAGAGGGAGAAGGTTAAATCGGAAGTGTCAGTGTTGCAGTTGAATAAAGGGGACTATGAAGGCATGAGAGAGGAGCTGGCCAAGGTCGACTGGAAAGGGATCCTAGCAGGAATGACGGTGGAACAGCAAAGGCAGGAATTTCTGGGCATAATCCGGAGGATGCAGGATCATTTCAGTCCAAAGCGGAAGCAAGATTCTAAGGGGAGTAGGAGGCAACGGTGGCTGACAAGGGAAGTTAGGGATGGAATAAAACTAAAAGAACAGATGTATAACACAGCAAAGAGTAGCCCGAAGCCAGAGGACTGGGAAACTTTCAAAGGACAACAGAAGGTAACAAAACGGGCAATATGGGCTGAAAAGATGAAGTACGAGGGGAAGCTGGCCAAGAATATAAAGAAAGACAATAAAAGATTCTTTAGATACGTTAAGAGAAAAAGATTAGCAAAGACAAATGTGGGTCCCTTGAAGGCAGACAAGGGTGAAATTATTATGGATAACAAGGAAATGGCAGAAGAGTTGAACAGGTACTTCAGATCTGTCTTCACTAAGGAAGACACAAATAATCTCCCAGATGTACTGGAGGACAGAGGATCTAGGGGGATAGAGGAACTGAAAGAAATTTGCATTAGGCGAGAAATAGTATTGGGTAGACTGATGGGACTGAAGGATGATAAATCCCCAGGGCCTGATGGTCTACATCCCAGGGTACTCTGGGAGGTGGCTCTAAAAATAGTGGACGCATTGGTGATCATTTTCCAATGTTCCAATGTTCAATAGATTCAGGATCAGTTCCTGTGGATTGGAGGATAGCTAATGTTATCCCACTTTTCAAGAAAGTAGCGAGAAAGAAAACAGGGAATTACAGACCAGTTAGCCTGACATCGGTGGTGGGGAAGATGCTGGAGTCAATTATTAAAGAGGGAATAACAGTGCATTTGGATAGCAGTAAAAGGATAAGTCCAAGTCAGCAAGGATTTATGAAAAGGAAATCATGCTTGACTAATCTTCTGGATTTTTTTGAGGATGTGACAAGTAAAATGGATGAAGGGGAGCCAGTGGATGTAGTGTATCTAGACTTTCAGAAAGCCTTTGATAAGGTCCCACACGGGAGATTGGCGAGCAAAATTAGAGCACATGGTATTGGGGGTAGTGTTGAGATGGATAGAGAATTGGTTGGCAGACAGGAAGCAAAGAGTAGGAGTAAACGGGTCCTTTTCAGAATGGCAGGCAGTGGCAAGTGGAGTGCCGCAAGGCTCGGTGTTGGGGCCGCAATTATTTACCATATATATTAATGATTTGGATGAAGGAATTAGAAGCAATACTAGCAGGTTTGCAGATGACACAAAGCTGGGTGGCAGTGTGAACTGCAAAGAGGATGTTAGGAGGTTACATGGTGACCTGGACAGGTTGAGTGAGTGGGCAGATGCATGGCAAACGCAGTATAATGTAGATAAATGTGCGGTTATCCACTTTGGCGGCAAGAACAAGGAGGCAGATTATTATCTCAATGGTCAGGTTAGGTAAGGGGGAAGTGCAGCGAGACCTGGGTGTCTTTGTACACCAGTCACTGAAAGTTGGCATGCAGGTACAGCAGGTAGTGAAGAAAGCTAATGGCATGTTGGCCTTCATAACAAGAGGATTTGAGTAAAGAGGTTCTGCAGTTGTGTAGGGCCCTGGCGAGACCACATCTGGAGTATTGTGTACAGTTTTGGTCTTCTAATTTGAGGAAGGACATCCTTGTAATTGAGGCAGTGCAGCGTAGGTTCACGAGGTTAATCCCTGGGATGGAGGGACTGTCATATGAGGAAAGATTGAAAAGACTAGGCTTGTATTCACTGGAGTTTAGAAGGATGAGAGGGGATCATATAGAGACATTAAAAAAATTATTAATCGGACTGGACAAGCAAGATGCAGGAAAAATATTCCCAATGTTGGGGGAGTCCAGAACCAGGGGCCACAGTCTTAGAATAAAGTGCAGGCCATTTAAAACTGAGGTGAGAAGGAACTTTTTCACCCAGAGAGTTGTGAATTTGTGGAATTCTCTGCCACAGAGGGCAGTGGAGGCCAAATCACTGGATGAATTTAAGAGAGAGTCAGATAGAGCTCTGTGGGCTAGTGGAATCAAGGGATATGGGGAGAAGTTGGACACAGGTTACTGATTGTGGATGATCAGCCATGATCACAATGAATGGCGGAGCTGGCTCGAAGGGCTGAATGGCCTCCTCCTGCACCTATTTTCTATGTTTCTTTGTTTCTAAATGTTCAGCATGCACATTTAGTTTAGTTTAGTTTAGTCGTAGTTTAGAGTGACAGCACGGATACAAGCTCTTTGGGCCTCTGAGTTCATGCTGACCAGCAATCCCCACACACTAACACTATCCTACACACACTAGGGCCAATTTACAATGATACCAAGCCAATTAACCTACAAAACTGCAGGTCTTTGGAGTGTGGGAGGAAACCGGATATCCTGGAGAAAATTCACGCAGGTCACGGGAAGAACGTACAAACTCCGTACGGACAGCACCCGTTGTCAGGGTCAAACCCAGACCTCTGGCGCTGTAAGGCAGTAACTCTGCCGCTGCGCCAGCATGCTGCCTAACACTGTAGTACTGTATTTTTGTACAAATACTCAATACCAGCAGCTGGGTGTCAATGTGTATTTGATTCTCATGCCTGTGAATCTCCATGGGATAAACTAATTAAAGGAAGATATAGGTCAAAACAGAACTAGTTAAGTTGCTATGTAAATACAAGCTACTGTCAGTGACATGACCTTTCATATCATATGTCAGTTTGTGGCTTTTCCATTAAGTGGTTTCAGGTCAATTGCTGTTTCTTGCCCCATCTCATCCTGAGACTTGCTTATCTGTTTGCTTCCAGCTGCGATGAAGAGTATTTCACCAAAATGTCAACCTGTCCCTGTTCTTTCTGAATGCTGATGGCCTGTTGAATTTACCAAGCAGATTTTGTTTCTAATTTCAGATCTGTCACATATCTGTGTCACATCTGTAGCTCCGAAACTCCAGTCTGAGCTCTCACTCAGGCATAAACACGACGCCTCATTGGATGGACTCGTTGTAGCTCCCAGTTCAACCTCTGCAGTAACCACGCCCCTCTCACAAATTCCACAGTGTTATATGGTAGAGTATCATGTTCCATTGTGAAGATAGACACAGAAAGCTGGAGTAACTCAGTGGGACAGTCAGCATATCTGGAGAGAAGGAATGGGTGATGTTTCGGGATGAGACCCTTCTTCCATGGTCCTGTTCAATTAAATCACATCACTGTCAACATTCATGAGAACTGTCTTCAGCCACATGTCTGCACAATCCCATTCTGCCTATCTTCCTTTAATTAGTTGAATACTAAATTAAAGTGATCTAATAATTCTTCTGTCTCACCAGTTTAATTAAGAGTTGATTAAAAATGTAAAGGGAATGTATTGTTGTGTATTGTTTTGTCTATTGATCTGCTTCCTAATGCTTCTCACACAATGGGTTAGATTGTACATATACATGGTCTCTGCCTAAATCACACCAGCTAAGTGGCTCCCAATGTATTGCTGCTGTGGCATTATGTAAGGTGTAAACACTCATGAGCAGTGACTAGACGGCAAGCAGTAGACACACAGTGGTCTTGCACAAACTTCTGTGCTCTAGTTTTTTGATTCCCTGACCTGGGCAAAACGATAGCGGCTGTCCACCTTATCTACCCCCCTGTCTGATTTTAAGTATCTGTGTAATGTTAGCTCTCAGCCTCTTAGAGTCTCAACCTATCCCACCTCTCTTTGTTTCTCAAACCCTCTAGACCTGATAACATCTTCAGAAATCTTCATTGCACCCTTCAGAGTTTAATGACATCCTACCTGCAGTAAGGCGACCAGAACTGCACATTGTATTCCAAAATGTGGCCTTAACAACATCTTGTACAGCTGTAACACGACACCACAATTTCAATGGTCAATTCTCTTAACAATGAAAGCAAGTACGGCAAATGCCTTCTCCACCACCCTGCCCATCTGTGTCATCATCCTGATGAAACTGTGTACTTGCACCCATTGGTTGCCTGTTCAGAGCCCTACCATTTATTGTATATCTCCTGTTCTGGTTTGACCTACCAAAATGCAACCTGAATTAAACTCCATCTGCCATTCCTCGGCCCATTGGACCAGTTGATCAAGATTCCATCGTAATCGTCTTCACTGCCCATCATGCCACCAGCCTTAGTGTCATCTGGAAACTTGCTAACCATGCCACCGACATTAGCACCCACGCCATTAATATAAATAATGAACAACAGTGGACCCAGTAGCAAACCGTGTGATACTCCACTCATTACAGGCAACAATCAGAAAACTACCCTCTATCACCATCCTTTGTTTCTTACTTTCAAGTCACTTGACTAGCTTACTCTGGACTCCATGTGATCTAACCTTCCAGACCAGCCTACCACACTTTGCCTTGCCAAATGGCTTGCTAAAGTTCATGTAGGCAAGGTTTACCACACTGCCCTCAATCATCTTTTTGGCCATCTCGTTAAAAAACTCAACCAAATTGGTAATATAACGATTTCCCATGAACAAAGCCATTTTGATTAACTCTAATCAATTCTTGCCATTCCAAATGCTTGTAGATGGTGGCTATCAAAGATACAAATATCTCAGCTAATGGCCCATAATTTCTTCACTGCCTTCCCACAATGTTCCACGATACACTTGATTAAGTCCTGGGGACTTACCTATCTAGGTGCATTGTACAACCTCCCTCACCTTCTCTTCTGCAATATGAATCTTCAAGAGATCACAATTACCTTTCCCAGCTTCCCAAGAATCCACGTCTTTCACCATGGTGGATACAGATAAGAAATATTCAGGACAGTTAGTTTGTTTGTTTTTATGTCATGACTGTTTTGTAAAGTGTCTTTGAGCACTTGGAAAAGCGCTATATAAAATAAATGTTTATTATTATTATTATTATTATTTAACACCTAACCCATCTCCAGTGGCTCCATACATAGATGGCCTTAATGGTTTTCAAGAGGCCAAATTTCTCTCCCTAGTTAATCTTATGCTCTTAACATACTTGTAGAATCTCTAAGGATTCTTTTTTACCTTATTTGTTAAAGCTAATTCTTTTCCCCTATTTGCTCACGATTTCATACCCAAGTGTACCCCTCTGTACTCCTCAAGGAATTCACTTGTTTCCAACTGCCAATGCCTGGAATATGACTCCTTCATTGTATGTTTGACATAGTAGGCTTATTTAAAACTAGAGGACATAGATTTAAGGTGAAAGATGTAAGGGGGCTCCGAGTGGTAACTCTTTCATACAAAGCTTATTTCATATCTGGAATGAGCTGCCAGAGGAGGTGGTGGGGGCAGAAAGATACATTTAACAGGTATCTGGACAGGTGCTTGAATGAGTAGGGCATAGAGGGGTATGGAATTAATGCAGGAAAGTAGGATTAATGTAGATAAGTAGTGGCCAATGGGCCAGTTTCTATGTTGTACAACTTGAGCGGCACATTGACGCAGCTGATAGAGCTGCTACCTCACAGCATCAGTGATCCGGGTTCGATCTTGACCTCAAGTGCTGTCTGTGTGGAGTTTGCATGCTCTTCCTGTGACTGTGTGGGATTCCTCTTGGTGCTCCGGTTTCCTCCCATCTCCAAAAGACGTGTGGGTTTGTGGCTTAATTGGCCACTGTAAATTGCTCCCAGTGTGTAAAGTGTGAATAGGTGATCGATGGTCGGTGTGGACTCGGTGGGCAGTAAGGCCTGTTTCCATGCTGCATCTCTAAACTAAACTAAAGCTGAATGGCTTAATGACCCCATTCAGAATGAATGAATTTACTCTCTGTGTAAAAAATACACCCTGCACATCTCCAATAAACTTTCCCCCTCTCACCTAATGTCTATGCCCTCTAGTGTTGAACAGATAAGAAATCACATCGATAACATCACAAAATGATTCCAAACTCATTTGCTGTGACATGATTTAAAATTAATCTTACATTGTGACTGGTGATCTTTGATTGCAATCGTTTTATAAAATTATAATTGGGTAAATCTGCTGTGATAGAGAGCCCATCATTAAGTTTTTAAAGCGAAGAGGCCAAACAGGTGAGGGTTATAAAGGGAGGGGGCAAGGGGTGGGGGCGAGGGGGAGGGGGCGAGGGGGAGAGGGCAAGGGGGCGAGGGGGAGGGGCGAGGGGGAGGGGCGAGGGGGAGGGTGCGAGGGGGTTGGGGGGGAGGAGGTTGGGGGGGAGGAGAGGGTGCTGCACCAATGCAGGAGAGGTTTGGGCCCAACGGGTCCACTTGGTCTAGTAGTTTATAATATCCAAGAACAATATTTGTCCTATGTTAATTAAAGCACTTTTTTCAAAAGGAAATATATGTTGTTTTGTAAAGAAATGCTTGATAGTTAGTTTTGTTTCTCTTGGTATACGATCACCCATATTGTGACACTGACATTTCACAGCACCAGGCTGATTATCATTAAAAAAGCTGATTATTTTGTCAGGAAGTATAGATAAATTATGAATCCACTAAGTGGATGGCATCTACAACACACGATGCCTCAGAAAAGCCACCAGCATCCACAAAGACTCTTCACACCCCTGCAACAGTCTGTTCGAACTCCTTCCATCGGGCAGACGATACAAGGCCTTCTAGGCCCGCACCTCCAGACTCAGGAACAGCTTCATCCCCAGGGCCATAGCTGCTATGAACCGGTCATGCTGAGCCGGATGGTCACATCGCACAGTGAACCGGCACAGATCTACTTGCACTTTATTCTGTCTTAAAACTGTTACAATTTGTTTCGTTGGGTTGTTGTTGTTTAAATTAATTAAATTATTGCATCGTATGGGAGGCGCATTCCCAATCTCGTTGTACCCCTGTACAATGACAATAAAGATATATTGTATTGTATTGTATTGTATTGTATAAGTAAAGACCATACTGTTAGATTTGAACCAAGTAAGATTTTAAAAATTAATTGTTATTTCTTGCATATTTCCATATCTCTTCTTCACCATCGAAATTTCAAATATATTTACAGCTTTTATTCTTCATGAAAACTAGTTTCTGAACAATTAAAGACTGCGTCTCATTACTTGGTTCACTGAGTGCTTCACGATGTGAAAGCCCAACTTCAAAGCTATATTTAATGATTAGGACTGCATTTGTTTATGCCAGGGGTTTTCTAAAACAGGAGGACACAGGTTTAGGGCAAGGAGTAAAAGATTCAGAGGGGATTTAAGAAAGAATTATCTCAGCTTGATCCACTCTAATCTGGTGACTACAATTTTGAAGCCTGATGGATGGTAGAGGAAGGTACTCCCACAATATTTAAGTATCTCGATGAGCTCTTGAATTACAGAAGGTTACCGACCAAATGCTGGTAAATGGGGTTGGTACAAATCGGTACATGGTGGGCTGAAGGCCTGTTACTATGCTGTCTGATTCCATGCCTCTATAACTCACGTACAATATCTTCAGAGCACCACATACAACTGGCATTAAAATGTTTTTTTCTAAATCCAATTGAATCAGCTGCAAAGCAAAGCACTGTGATGACTTTTTAGTTCATGTGTTCATCGAAATAATGATGTGAGTGTAAGGGGATAAGAGTGAGAGGAGGGGATTTCAGATTTTCATTTGCTGACTGAACATTTCTCGCCTGAATTTGGCAGACACCAAGAGAAAATAGAGTGGGGATGTTATGCATTAATTAGTCTACCTGAATCAATTTTCAGGAAAACCTTTGAAAGAGTGCCAACAGCGCTGAGTAAAATAGCTGGAGACTGTTTCAATATGCACAGATGGATGTCATGCCTGTTGTAGCAGCCCAGGTGCCAAGGGAAAGGCCTGTGCTGGAATGATGTCGGATGGTCCACTCTCCAAATATTTTTCTTCACATTCAACAGCCCCTCGTCCACCCTGCCCTCCCTCGTTCCCTGCAGCAACCTCGCTCCGCTACCACGAACAAGCCTCATCTGCCGCTGGAACACACGTCTCAGCTGACTGAGTTTTCCCCACAGGAAACCAGCATGTAACCACCACCAAACAGATAATTGTATTGTCCTGAAGCTGGAAAGTATTCAGCTTTACACCTGCAATACTTTATGCAATATGCAATAAAAATCTGCAAAAACTGCTTCCATTCTCTAATTGCATTTTGTATTACCAGCAATTCCTTTCCGATTTAGCCAGCCTAGTTGTTGTAAACCCACGGTGTAATTGAAGCACAGTTAGTTTGGCAATTAACAAATTCATTTACCCAGTGGAAAATTGGAAAAAGGGAACATTTGTACAGTTTTAATGATAATGCATTGAGTTGTTAATATTGCCATTATAATTGTTTGAACTTGTGTAAATGTTTTAAGGAACTATTCACATAGCAGGAGAGCACCTGTATTTATTTAATACTTTGGATGCTGCAAAGACCCAGAGGTTGAGGAGCTGTTGTAGATTAAAAGCAGGAACTGGACCATGGAGAAACTTGAACACTCGGCACTATTTCTGAAAGGTCAAGAAAGGATAAATAGAAAGGAACAACCTCCATTAATGACAGGGTCACGAACCAGGGGACATGGTCTTTAAGGTAGAGGAATTTATGAGGAAATTAGAAAAAGCCATTTTTTTATATCAGACAAATAAAAAAATTCTAATCGTCTGAAGCATTGAATGGAATGTGTATAGGAACCAGAGTAAATATTCTGTAGTTGCCAACCCACCCTCAATAAATATTCCAAGTTACTTTGCTGTCATATGGGTAATATGTGTCTCTTGAATGCCTTGAAGAAATTACTTTTGCATTAATTTGTTCTGAAATGACAAATGGATCTGATGATAGGAATGGGCGCTGGATTAAAACTCTGATTTAAAATGAACAAAATTATGGAACTGAATTTCTGAGGAATATTCAAAATGTCCAGATTGAGATTACAACTTGCTTTTGTGCATGTGTGAGGGTTGAACTGCCCCTGTGGGTGTATAATAGCAGTTTACAATGACAGATTACAGCTTGCTTTGGGAACAGCTCCATCCAAGACCGCAAGAAATTGCGGCAAACTGTGGACACAGCCCAGACCATCCCACAAACCAACTCACCTTCTACTGATTCCATTTATACCTCACCCTGCCTCGGCAAGGCCAGCAGCATAATCGAGGATAAGTCGCACCCTGACCACCTGAAGACCCTCTCCCATCAGACAAAAGATATAGGTGTGAAAACACACAGCTCCAGATTCAGGGACAGATTATTCCCAGCTGTTATCAGGCAACAGAATCATCCTACCATGACCAGAGAGCAGTGCTGAACTATTATCTACCTCTTTGATGACCCACAGACTATCTTTGATTGGACTTTGCTGGATTTACCTTGCACTAAACGTTATTCCCTTAACATGTACCTATACATTTTTCTTTTTTTTGTGTTGTGTTTTGTGACTGCTGTAATTTCGTTCGGTACTTGTACCGAATGACAATAAAGTTCTATACTATACTATACACTGTACATGGATCGATTGTAATCATGTATTGTCTTTCTGCTGACTGGTTAGCACGCAACAAAAGCTTTTCACTGTACCACGGTACACATGACAATAAACTAAACTGAACTGAACTGAAGACTCCTCAGGATTCCCAGATGACCCAAAGAAACATGGGTGATATTGTCAAACAGAGCGATCAGGTACATAAACCCTTGAAAGTGGCAACACTGGAAGACTGGGTGGTGAATGAGGCATTTGGTACGCTTGACCTCTTTGGTCAGGGCATTGAATATAGGAGTTGGGACATCTTGTTGCAACTGTACAAGTCATTGGTGAGACCATACTTAGAGTGTTGCATGCGATTTTGTTCACCTAGCTATAAGAAGTTTCAAGATTGTTTTGATTGGGGAGAAGGCTGGACCTGGCAGGAACGCACTAAGTTGGAGTAAGACAAACCACATCTCTATTAGGTAGGAGCTCGGGAGGGTATACTGGGATCATTTGTTAATGGGTAAGTCTACAACTGACATATGGGAGTCGTCTAAATACCAGTTGATCAAAGTTCAGAACTGGCATGTTCCAGTGAAGAGGAGGGATAATGATAGCAAAGTGAAGGAATCTTGGATGACCAAAGAGTATTGTCAATTTGGTCAAAAAGACAGATAAAGTGCATGCAAGGTTGAAGAGGCTGGAATCTGACAAAGCCTTTGAGGAATATCAAGAAAGAAGGAAAGAACTCCAGCGGGCAATTAGAAGGGCCAAAAGGGGGCCAAAAGGATTTAAGAAAAAATCCAAAAGCTTTAAAATACCAATATTAAAATCTAATATTAATACCATTATTAAAAACAAGAGGGTAACCAGGGAGAAGATAGGGACCCTCAAGGACCAAGAAAGCAATTTGTGCTTGGCGTCTGGGAATGTAGGCCAGGTACTAAACAAGCACTATGCATCTGTTTTCATCAATGAGAAGGACATGCAGGACAGTGCAATCAGTGTGAAGAATACTAACATGCAAGTGCAGTTTGAGGTTAATAAGGAGGAGGTGTTAGGGCTCTAGCAGAGCATTAAGATGGATAAATCCCCAGGATATGATGGGATTTATCTCAGGTTATTGAGAGAGGGAAGAAAGGAAATTGCAGGGGCCTTGGTGCAATTGGAGGAGGATTTCCTGGAGTGCATATGGGATGGGTGTTTAAACCAATATGTAGAGGAACCGACTGGAGGGCAGGCCATCCTAGACTGGGTATTGTGTAATAAGGAAGGATTAGTTAGCAATCTTGTTGTGCAAGGCCCCTTGGGCAACAGTGACCATAATATGATGGAATTCTGCATTAGGATGGAGAGTGACATGGTTAATTCAGACACTGGGGTCCTGTACTTGAATAAAGGAGACTTTGAAGGTATGAGACAGGAATTGGCTAGGATAGACAGGCAAGTTATACTTAAAGGGTTGACGGTGGAGATGCAATGAACAAGATTTCAGGACCGCATGGATGAACTCCAGAAATTGAACAGGAAGGCAGATTATTATCTGAATGGTGTCAGATTATGAAAAGGTGAGGCATAACGAGACCTGGGTGTGCTTGTACACTAGTCACTGAAAGTAAGTATGCAGGTACAGCAAGCAGTAAAGAAAGCTAATGGCATGTTGGCCTTCATTGCAAGAGGATTTGAGTTTACGAGCAAGGAAGTCCTACTGCAGTTGTACAGGGCCCTGGTGAAACCGCACCTGGAGTGTTGTGTGCAATTTTGGTCTCCTAATTTGTGGAAGGACTTTATTGCTATTGAGGGAGTGCAGCGAAGGTTCGCCAAGTTAATTCCAAGGATGGCGGAACAGACATATGAACAAAGAATGGGTCGACTGGACTTCTATTCGCTTGAATTTTATAGAAACATATAAAATTATTAGAGGATTGGACAGGGTCGATGCAGGAAAAATGTTCCTGATGTTGGGGGAGTCCAGAACCAGGGGTCACAGTTTAAGAATAAGGGTTAGGCCATTTAGGACTGAGATGTGGAAAAATGTTTTCACCCAGAGAGTTGTGAATCTGTGGAATTCTCTGCCACAGAAGGCAGTGGAGTCCAATTCACTGAATGTGTTCAAGAGAGACTTAGATTTAGCTCTGAGGGCTAAGTGAATCAAGGGATATAGGGAAAAAGTCAGAAAGGGGTACTGATTTTGAATGATCAGCCATGATCATATTGAATGGCGGTGCTGGCTCGAAGGGCGAAATGGCCAACTCCTGCACCTATTTTCTATGTTTCTATGTTTTTATGTTTCTATGAAGATCTTTGTGTCTTCTCTAGCTACAGTGAAATGCCAGAAGATAGAGAGGAGTTATTGTTGTTCCTTTATTTAAGAAGAGATGTGGAGAGAATCCAGGAGAGGCTGGTGAGCCTCACGTCAATGGTAGGGAAGCTATTGGAAATAATTCTTCGGGATTAGATTCATCCCATTGGGAAAAGTATGATACAATAGTGGCATTGAAGAGACATTTGGATAGGCATATGAATATGCAGGGAATGGTGGAAAATGGATTATGTGCGGGTAGGTAAGAGATGGTCTTGGCATCAAGTTCAGCACAGACATTATGGACCATATACCCTGTTATGGTGGTGTGCAGTTCTCTATTCTCTGTTCTTTGTTCAATGCTCTATTCTATATGAGTCCCTATCTCAGTCTTCCTTGACTGAATCTCCCAATTACCCAATCTTTACTTCCCAGCACACACACTATCCTGACTTGGAAATACATTAAAATTGCTTCATCTTTACCAAGGCAATTCTTCCAACTCCCCACCTAAGCAGAATTTTACCTTTACCGCAAGTTCCACAGAAGTTAGAAAAAAAATAACTGCATGAAATGCCTCAAAAGAAGGCACCCAAGAACACCATAGGATTATAAAAAAGGAAAACCTCTGTCTTCAAGCTTATCAATTTTTAATAACAAGATGCCTAACACCATGTTTTGATAATCAGCAAACATTTTGTTATTTTTCTCAATAATATGTGTGCAAAGTATAATATGAATGCCACTCACTGAATAAGCAGAAAACAAGGAAAAGTGAATAGATAAAACACAAGGAGCTGGAGTAACGCAAATGGATCAAGTAGTGTCTCTGGAGGACATGGGGAAGTAACGTTTCTGGTCAGGACGCTTCTTCAGGCTAATTGTAGTACGAGGAGAAACCTGGAAATAGGGTGAGGATGGGCAAAGCCTGGCAAATGATTGGTGGCTCAGGTGAAGGGGGTTTTGATTATCAGACGGTTGGACCAAGGCCAGAGATGAAAAGAAGACAAGAAGCTATGAAGTAAGGCACAAGGAGATGTGAAATGTGAAGCCGGAGGGAGGTTTATAAGTGGAATGAGTAAGGGGGAAAGGAGAGGAGAATGGAAAAGGGAGGTGGGTTAATGGGAGAAGTGGATGCACATCTGGAATGGGCACAGGGAAACCAAGGAAGGGAAGGGGGAAATGTGGAGGGGAGGGTTGGATGGGTACCCCATGGATAAAAATTTTAACTTTTAAAATAAAAATTTGAACTTAAAATTCCAATTTAAAGTAACAACCCCCCATCCCCCATCCATTTTTTCTCACCTCTCTTCTCTGTGTCCCTCCTGGATGCGACCCATTTCCTTCACTATCCTACCCCCATTCCCCTCCTCCCCCTGTCTTGTCCCCTTCCACCTACATACATTTGCGCACCTTCACTCCTTATCTCACGGCCTTTTGTCTTATTTTCATCTCTGGCCTTTGTCCACCTACCTGCCCAGCAAGCCCACCAAGTCTCCATTTTTATCTCTAGCCTTTATCGACCTATTTTCCAATCAAACTCTCTTCCCACTTCCTCACCTATACCCATCTGTCATTTGCCAGGCTTTGCTGTGCCCCCACCTCTTTCCAGCTTTCTGCCCCCCTTATTACAATCAGTCCTGTCCCAAGCCCAAAACGTCATCTACAAATGTCTTCTAGAGGTGCTGCCTAGCCCGCAGAGTTACTCCAGCACTTTGTGTCTTTTTGTAAACCATCATCTGCAGTTCCTTGCATCGACAAGTAAAAGAGATTTTGTTCAAGGTTTTATTATTTTGGCTAAGATCATGCTGTTTATGTAAACTGTTACATTACTAGAGATATCAGGGCAACTTGCTGCAAGTCGATAGGTTCAGTGATTGTGCCTTTGGAAGTATCTGGGTGTAAATTCTCTCCCAATCAATGTTATAGGAACAGAATCTGGCTATTTGACCCATCAAGTTTACTCCAGCATTCAATCATGGCTGATCTATCTTACCCTCTCAACTCCATTGTCCAGCCTTTTCCCCCATACCCCTGACACCCATACTAATCAAGAGTGTGTCAATCTCCGTCTTAAAAAATGCATTGACTTGGCCTCCACGGCCGTTTGTGGGCAATGAATTCCATAGATTCACCCTCTCACTAAAGAAATTCCTCGCCATCTCGTTTGTGCAAATGCTTGGAATGTAGGAAGCTTTAGAAATGTCCCTGATATGCCCTGGGTGCCCACCATCTGAGCCAGATGGAAAGTGTCAGAATCTCATCTAGAATACATTGAAACAATCTTCGAGATAATATTGGTAACTTATGCATTTGCACTGCAGGTTAATGCAGGCACACGGCATAAGAATAAGGCAATGGGACAATGTGCATTATATCACCACTGGTAACTTCACCACAAATAAATCTGTGGGGCTAAAGCTGACATTACTAACGTAACCCCTTAAGATCATTATTAAATTAACAAAGGGCTTCACAGCCATTGAGAAGAGAATGTTGGACCCTTTAATTATACAAACCCTTTAATTATGCAAATAAAGAGCTTTAAATCTATTAATGGAAAAGGAATTAGCGGCATTAAATTTCTCATTTCTGTTCTTTCAGGAACAAGAGCGAGGAACTTTGAATATTTTAATGACTAACCTATTTTAATGACTGCCTTAAATTTAAAACAAAATAGGCTTTAAGCCCTTTAAATATATTAATGATAGTCCTCATGTTCATTAAAAGAGATTTAAACATTTTTCTTTCCCCCAATGGCCATTTCTGGCATAGAGTTTGCTCTAAACAAGGATCTTCAGCATCCATTTTGACAACCCATTACTCCTGAATTTTGTAAGTGTTTCAGACATTCCTGTAGAGCAAGGAAGAGCAGAGACACTACCTCGGAAGCGTGACCCTCTTTTCCCCATTGTTTGATTCCAATCCCACCCCAGGCCAAACGTTTTAACACAAATTTATTATGAGAAGACTTGCTTGATAGGCCCAATATATAGATTAAACATTTGGGGCAGCAGAGTGGAGCAGCGGGATTGTTGCTGCCATACAGGGCTAGAGACTCGGGTTTGATCCTGTCTGTACAGAGTTTGTATGTTCTCTCGAAGATAGACACAAAAAGCTGGAGTAACTCAGCGGGACAGGCAGCATCTCTGGAGAGAAGGAATGGGTGATGTTTTGGGTCAAGAGCAGACTGGTTAACGATAAGGGAAACGAGAGATATAGACGGTGATGTAGAGAGATAAAGAACAATGAATGAAAGATATGCAAAACAGTAACGATGATAAAGGAAACAGGCCATTGTTAGCTGTTTGTAGGGTGAAAATGAGAAGCTAGTGCGACTTGGGTGGGGGAGGGATAGAGAGAGAGGGAATGCAGGGACTACCTGAAGTGAGAGAAATCAAAATCATCCCACTGGGCTGTAAGCTGCTCAAGCGAAATATGAGATGCTGTTCCTCCAATTTGCGTTTTGCCTCACTCTGACAATGGAGGAGACCGAGGACAGAAAGGTCTGTGTAGGAATGGGAAGGAGAATTAAAGTCGTGCAACCAGGTGATCAGGTAGGTTCAGGCGGGCTGAGCGAAGATGTTCCGCGAAACAATCGCCCAGTCTGCGTTTGGTCTCGCCAATGTATAAAAGTCTGATGAAGGGTCTCAACCCAAAACTTCCCCAATTCTTTCTCTCCAGAGATGCTGCCTGTCCCGAAGAGTTACTCCAGCATTTTGTATCTACCTTTGATTTAAACCAGCATCGGCAGTTCTTTCCTACACATAGAAGCGTCCACACCTTGAAGAAGGCATAAAGTAGATTAGATTGGAGGTGGTGCAAGTGGGTTTACTCTGGGTTCTCTGGTTTCCTTCCACACTCCAAAGATGTACAGGTTTGTAAATTATTTGGCTTCGGTAAAATTGTAAATTGTCCCTAGAATGTAGGAGTGTGTTAGTGTACAGGGTGATCGCTGGTTGGCTTGGACTCGGGGGGCCGAAAGGCCTGTTTTCATGCTGTATCTCTAAAGTCTAAATTAAGGTCAATTTTGGGTCAATGCACAACTTTCAACACTGAGAATAGGCCTGAATCCATGTCCCAGCGAATTTCTGCCATGCTTTGTTTTAAATAATACAGGAGTAAAACAGAATCTAGGCAAGGTGGTACAAGTCCTGCCAAACAAAATAATGTAATCATAGTCTGGAATGTTTTAATCCCAGACTACAAGAATCAAGACAATACTAATTTTTTAATTGTTTTGATTAATGTGGAATTCAACAACTTAGTATAAAAACCATATTTAAGGTATGCATTTTGAATTAACTTCATCTTTTTTTCTAGTATTACTGTTCCTTATTTTACCTATGATTTATCAAAGAATAAACTGATATTGTAATTCCAATGCAATGTGCTGATAGAGGATGTTAAGAGACACAGCATGGAAACATGCCCTTCAGCCTACCAAGTCCATGCCAAACATCGACCGCCCGTACACTAGTTCAATGTTACCCATCCTTGCATCCTGCACACCAGGGACAATTTACAGAAGCCAATTAACCTGCAAACCTGCACGTCTATGGAATGCGGGAGGAAACCGGAGCACCTGGATAAAACCCACCCAGTGATAGGGAGAACGTACAAACTCCGCACAGACAGCACCAACAGATACCAACAGATACCAATATCAACAGACCCGTCGTCTGTTGCGCTGTAAGACAGCAACTGTACCGCATCGCCACGGTGCTTCCCATGTCCATTTCCATTTTCATATACCTATTAAAAATACTCTGGAGTATCTGTTTAGGTAAGAACAGGAAAATTTATCCTTATATGCACCAGATCTCCAAGAGTGTAGCTCATTATTGGTGTATAATATTACTTTTCTTCTGCACAGTTCGTTGCCATTTCTAGTTTGTTTGAATTATTTCTTTCGAGATGGCTGTTTATGACACTATGCATTTCTTTCTAACTGGAATTCACTGCAGGACCAACAAAGGAATCATAGATGAGACAGTGTTCTAGGATTAGGAAGAAGAAAGCAGTAAAACAGGGGAGAAATGTTCTGCTGGATCATTCCTTTGCAATTTGCTTCAATACGTCTTGTAGTAGATTTTAAAGAAGAGGTGTGCAGATAAACCCTCACATGGTGCACAGAGCTCCGGAAGACCATCTTGCTGAATGCAATACTGAGGCATAGCAATTATTTTCCTTGAACCACATATGCAGGCGACACGGTGGCGCAGGGGTAGAGTTGCTGCCTTACAGTGCTTGCAGTGCCAGTGACCCGGGTTCAATCCCAATTGCGGGTGATGTCTGTACAGAGTTTGTACATTCTCGCATTTTGATCTCAGGTTAGTTTGACGACTTTAATTCAATGTCAGAACATCAATGGTACTGCCGATGTTGATGTTTATTGTGAAGATAGACACAAAATCCTGTAGTAACTCAGCGGAACAGGCAGCTTCTCTGGAGGGAAGGAATGGGTGACATTTCGGGTTGAGACCCTTCATTTTGATGTTTGTTGCAATTGCTTGGTGCTGATGGAAGGCTGATTCCTTCAACAGTTAGTGGTATGAGGCAGAGGAGTGACCTGCTATTCAATGGGAAATTTAGGGTGAAATATATGTCATAGATATATGGAGTCATTTATAATCCAGAATTGGGAAGGTTGGTAGTTTTTGTTCATCTTTGGAGCATTAGTGAGTCAGTAGTGAATGGAGATTGTTTAAGTAAAGAAAACTCAACTGCGGATCCTGCTGCTTTAAGAAGGACAGAATAATCTACACTTCATTCTTTGAATGTTAATATCTCTCTTGTTCCTTCATGGCATGTATTGCAGCTTGTAAATTTCTAATGCGAAAGGTTATAAATTCTTTAAGCATGCATTACATTCAATAGATAATAAATCAGAACTACAGTGTGTAAGTTCTATGATTATATTGTGTTTGGAGTGGAGGGGCTTTTCATCTGCAATTATTATTTATCTCACGATAGACAAATGTCTATCTTTATGATGTTTTGGAAGCTTATTCATCACCGAGCCATCATTCTGTTGACAAGTAGTGAACAAGTGGAACTTAATGCTCTTTCCTTTGCCCATTTGATTAACACAAAAGTGACTGCATAATGAAGGCAGATGAACAAACATCATTTATTTCATCTCCTGCATAGATACAGAGAACACGCAACAAAAATATATTACAACAATATTCTCCACTTAAGTGTTAAGTGGAGAATTATATAACTTAAAAGTCTATTAGATTTTATGTAACACAGAGCTTCCTGAATTCACTGCTAGTTTGCCCTGCACTAATTTAATGATTTTAATCATTGAATTTAGGTGAGAGGGGGCCAAGTTTAAAGGAGATTTGCTGGGCAAGTGTCTTACACTGACAGTGGTGAGTGCCAGAAACACACTACCGGGGGTGATGGTGGAGGCAGATATGATAGTGGTATTGAAGAGGCTTTTGGCTAGGCAGATCAAGGCTCAATCTATACTTTTAATATTGTATTTTATGAACGCCTGGTATCGATAAATTCTAAGCACTGACTTAATTTCATCAAAAATGACACCAAAGAGCACAATGGAGGGATATGGATTATGTGCAGCGAGATAAGAGTTGGTCTTGCCATCATGTTCGGCACAGACATTGTAGGCCAAGGGCCTGTTTCTGTACAGTACTGTTCTATGTTCTATATCCCTTGTGCTGAAACCTGTAGCTGGCCAGGTAATTACTTAGCCTCAGGAAGAATGCTTGCAGTTTGGGATACGTGCGAGAGAGGTGGATGAGATTTGGATGGGAAATCCTAATGACATGTTTAATTTCTTGTTTAAATATACTGCGCAACAGCAGGTGAACAAGCTGACACCTTTCGGGAATACAAATAGGTTACTGTCACTGAAGAAGGCGGGGGGGGGGGGGGGGGATGATTTGCATGTCAGAAGTGCAGAACTGTTCAATTTTGTATTGAAGAGAGAGAGTTAGATATAGCTCTTAGGGCCAACGGAATCAGGGGATATGGAGAGAAAGCAGGAACGGGGTACTGATTTTGGATGATCAGCCATGATCATTTTGAATGGCGGTGCTGGCTCGAAGGGCCGAATGGCCTACTCCCGCACCTATTTACTATGTTTCCATGTTTCTAATTTTAACACATAAGCCCAGCAGTGTTTTGATTAGTGGGGAGTAGGCAAAATGCTTCTATTTTGCCTGACATTCCAACCAGTACAACAACAAGGACCATGGCACAAATAGTCGGTGATCATATAAGTGTAGGCCTTGCGGTTGAATGCTCTTGTGTCTAAAGTAGTTTTATAAATTAATCATGTTATCTTTGTTTCATTCAGTTAGCCATAATTTTAAAAATGTAATTAAAACAAAGTTCAGAAAGGAATATAATATGCTCGAAATAAGAGAAAACAGTTATCTTTTTGTTGATAAAAGGTCATTGTCTCTGATTATTAACTACATCTCTCTTCCATAGATGTTGTGTGGTCTGCCCCGTACCCTTAGCATTTTCTGCCTTTATTTCAGATTTCCAGCATCTGCAGGTTTACGGCTTTTCAGTTCTACCTCAATCCTGAAGTTTGATAAATGAAGGGAGGGGGTGGAATTCCCGGAGCTGCAAATGTTTTTAAGTTCAGTTTAATTTAGTTTAGAGATACAGCGCCGAACACAGGCCCTTCGGCCCACCAACCAGCGATCCCCACACACGAGGGACAATTTACAATTACACCAAGCCAATTAAACAACAAACCTGGATTTTGGAATCAACTGAAGATCCCGGAGAAATCCCACACAGGTCACGGGGAGAATGTACAAACTCTGTACGGATGGCACCCGTAGTCAGGATCGAACCTGGGTCCCTGGCGCTGTAAAGCAGCAACTCTACCACTGTGCCACTGTGCCGCCAAGTGTGACAGCAAAACATTGAAAGTATAGTCTCGTGCGCTGACAAAAAAATCATGGCTAAAAGAACAAAGAGCAGGAAGAAAGAACACAAAAGGTCTAGTACCTAGGCAAGAAGCAGAATATGTGAGTATTCTTCAGGGGTGTCAAGACCATCCATGGCCAAATCACTGAGTGCCATGAATGGAGGAGAGCTATTCAAGAACAAAAGGCAGTTACTGATCAATGGTGAAGGCCCAATCTATATTTTTAATGTTGTATTTATGAAGCGCTCGCAGCCATGAATTCTGAGCACTGACATAATATCATCAAAAATGACATCAAGGAGCACAATGCCATGTATGCCGATGCCAATCTAATAGATCAGGAAGAATACAGATGTGAGAAAAAAAAACAAGCTATCAAAGTATTGAACTTCCAATATCTGTCCAATCCTTTTGTAGAAACAAGGAACTGCAGATGATCATTTACAAAATGGGACTCACAGAGCTGGAGTTACTCACCAGTTCAAGCAGCATCTCTGGAGAACATGGATACTCGAGGTATGATTACATGGGTAGGTTTCTGGTCGGGAGCCAGACTGAAGAAGGGTCCTGACACTAAACATCACCTATCCATGTCTCCGGAGATGCTGCCTGACCCGCTGTTTTACTCCAGTTCTTTGTGTCCAATCTTTTGAACAAGAAACAATGGATGAAATTCCCCCAGTAAGTCATGTTCACATGACAAGATGTAGGAATTCGGAGGGGAGATCTTGTTTTGCACCCAACTTACTTTTTGCAGTCTGATCCCGCTGAGTGAAAAGTATTGCTTTCTCCCTGAGCCATTCGATTTATCAGCTGTCATTCTTTACAATATGCTGTTGAAAAGGTGTAAATAATTGCCACAGAAACCCATTCATTTTTTTTTCCACCAATAAGCTAGTACTTCTGTCAATCTGTACCTGAGCCACTGACACCAATGCTTTTTAAGCTGGAAAAGTGGGCAAATCAAGTTTGACAAGTTTTCATCATGGGGACTGAAGACTGCAGTTGGTGAACATTAGCATTCGTATCGTACTCCTGTCACCTGCCGGCTGCTATTACTGATTTCATGTCTGCAGTCATTTGGAGGCCAAAGAGCTCATTTTTTCCAAATTTACAGAAGGCTGACAGCAGCCAGCTGAATCCACCAAGCGCGAATAGAAGCACAAGATAAACGCGGACATGTGCAGCTCAAACCGAAACTAAGTGGTGCACTGAAATTAGAATGCAGCACGCCACTAACAATCCAAAGTTTTCACATTAACCTGAACCGAGAGAGGGTCAGCTTCAATCACAATCTTGCAACCTAATCTGTTGAAATCAGAATAGACATGGGTCTGGAACTTCCCTGGTGGGCACGACGCTTGGAAATCCTGATCCTTTACTGTTGGCACCACATAATTCTTATATTTTCCACAAATATTATTCAAGGACTCTGCAATGGGCAAAAGTCAGCATAAATTACCAGGACCCAAAGAAACTTTGCTCCCACACTAAATATGATCACCCAGAGTGTTATCTCAGGTCACTAGTTATAGCACACTCTTCATAGTGTCTTAAATTTAGTTTAGTTTAGAGATACAGCAGGGAAACTGGCCCTTCAGCCCACCAAGTCCATGCTGACCATTGTTCACACTAGTTGTCCCACTGTACATTCGGGACAGTTCACAGAGGCCAATTAACCCACAAGCCCGCACGTCTTTAGGATGTGGGAGGACACCCGGAGGAAGCCCACATGGTCACAGGGCGAACTCCATACATGCAGCACCAGAGGTCAGGATCGAACCCGGTTCTCTGGCACTGTGAGGCACCAACTCTACCGCTACACCACTAAGCTGCCAACATGTGATAGTTGTGTATTGTGTTGTTCTTCTAACTCATTCCATTAATTTTAAAAGGAATTAACTTTGAAGGCAGTGTACATTGCCCTAACATGTAATACAGCCTATGTAGCAATGCTGATTAGTGATTAAGGACCTGACATTTTGTTAATATGAATATTAATATGAAAATCATTTGGAAATCATTTATAAATCTTCACTATTCCAGTTTAGGAACCTGGGATTGTGGAAGCTTCACATTCTTCCACTTATTTATAATAATTACATGTATTACATGTATTCAAAGCAGCAGAAAACATATCATAGACCATGGTGAGGATTATTTTTTAATGCAGTCAAACAAACAAGAAAAATGGCTTTGTTTCCTGTGGTGATAGGGAATATCATTCCTATTTGAAAATGGCCCATGTAATTTTAGGCGAAGCAAAAGAGGTAAGGTTCACCAGATAGGGAGGGAGGTCCACCATTTAGGGTAGAGTTACCATTTGGTATCAGAAAGCTTCAAAAACAAACATTATCATTTTGTTGATATTGGGAGGCACGGTGGCGCAGCGGTAGAGTTGCTGCCTTACAGCCCTTGCAGTGCCGGAGACCGGGTTCGATCCCGACCAAGGGGTGCTGTCTGTATGGAGTTTGTACGTTCTCCCTGTGACCGTGTGGGTTTACTCCAAGATCTTCGGTTTCCTGCCACACTCCAAAGACGTACAGGTATGTAGGTTAATTGGCTTGCTGTGTTTGTAAATTGACCCTAGTGTGTGCCGGGTAGTGTTAATGTGTGGGGATCACTGGTCAGCATGGATGGTGGGCTGAAGGGCCTGTTTCCGTGCTCTATCTCTAAACTAATCCAAACTAAACTAAAAAAATCATGTTCACATAGGTGGGTTCACAAGAAAAGGGGATGGTGATTGCATGGAAGTATTTGTAATCTTTTTGTTCACAATTTGCAAGATCGTCTAATCTTTATTATCAATCTCAATTGCCCCTGAGCCTGGCCGCCTTCATTTGAGATTTGATGGAATTTGATGAATTTGATGGAATCTCCCATTAATATCCTGAGGGTCACAACTAACAGGTACTATCGCGTGTTTAGACAGGTACATGGATAGGACAAGTTGGAGGGATATGGGCCAAACGCAGGTAGGTTGGACTAGTGTAGACGTGACATGTTGGTCAGTGTGGGCAAGTTTGGCCGAAGGGCCTGTTTCCTGCCTGTGACTCTATAACAGAAACATAGGTGGACAATGACATAAATACTCTAGCTACAAGGTCAGTGCCTGGTATGATGTGATTGGAAGAACCACAAGGCCTTGCAATCATCTCTGAGGCACATGTGAGAGGTATATAACAAGTTGCTTGGTTGAGTGCAACCACATTGATATCCTAGAAGCTCAGCAACACATTGGATAAACAGGCCGCTTCACTTACAAGCAGTAGACCATCGTAAATATTACCACTCCCTACCACTGATGGAATATTGTTGCCATGGATACCTTTTTGCTTCCATGCTGTTGCAAGTAAGAACTTAATTGTTCTGTTTTTGGCAAATATGAAAATGAAACACTCTTTGACTACTTTCTACAGGATGCATTGCAGCAATGTACCATCACAGAGCGCTAACGAGGGAGTGCCTTCACCACAAGGACTTCAGTTGCTCGAGAAGATACTTTACCACATTTTCCAGGGAAAGACAGAGTGGACAATAAACATTTGTCTTAGCATCAGTACGTACTTCCAATTACCGATTAAAAATAAGTGATAAGAATGGAACAAACATGAACATCCTAGCACCTCCAAGTTTAGTTTATTTTCGTTTAGTGATATTGCGTGGAAACAGGCCCTTCGGCCTACCGAGTCCGCGCCGACCAACAATCCCTGTGCACTAGCCCTATCCTGCACACGAGGGACAACTTACATTTTTCACTGGAACCAATTAACCTACCAATCTGGATGTCTTTGGTGTGTGTGAGGAAACCGCAGCACATGGGGAAAACCCACGCGGTCATGCGGAGAACTTACGAACTCCATACAGACAGCACCTGAAGTCAGGATCGAACCCAGGTCTCTGGCATTGTAAGGCAGCAACTTTATAGCTGCACCACCGTGCTGGCAACCTCACAAGTTGTCCTCCAAGTTCCACACCATCAGTATTTACCCTTTCAGAAGGGCAGTTATGGATGGACAATTATCAAAGGTGTTACCACTCATGTTGCTTGAAGAAGTGAAAAATACCTCAGATTGGATGCAGCTTTTTTAAGATTTGAATTCACACACTGACTATGATGGCAGCAACAGTGTATCCAAAAACAGCAGATGCTAAGACGAATAGTGCACCAACAAAATAACACACAGGGGAGCAAAACAGAATCCGCATGTAATAAATGTTCTAATTGATGCAATCATTATTCAAGAAAGATGGAGCTGGTGATAAATTACAAACATATTTTGGTAAACAGAAGTCCAATCAGAAATTTATCATTTTAAATTATTTGTTGTTGCTGCAACATAGCACATTATCCCCAAGTCTCTAGCAGATGATGTATAGAGCAGCATGGAGTGAACATATAGCCCGAGGATGTGGCAATTATTATCATTTTCAGTTGCTAATTGGTTCAACATGTACATATAAATATTATTCCGATAACCGATGGCTGCAGGATCCTTGCAGAATATGCCTATGAAAGGAAGGATTATTTCTTAGAAAAGCACGGACCTTTTTGAGGTAAATACTTTTAAACTAGGGCTGTTAAAAATAACACTTCATCCACTCTCTGTGTGGCTGGAAGGCAGTTGGAATAGCAAGCCTCAATGGAAATTGATTTTAATTTTTGCAATTGAATTTCAGTCTATTCAAACCTTGAAGCAGAGAACTTCAAATGTTTCTGCAGAAATGTGGGAAATACGTTTAAGTTCACAATGCCAAACATTAATATTCTTTGCACTTCTCAACAAGAGGACTGTTGTCCAGTCAATCCTGGATTTCCATGTTGGCAGGTTGATCAGTACTGTGATCAGATTTATAACTGGAGCAAACTTGAAAACAAGTAGACAAATACAAATCAGTCATGCGTCCTTGAGGCAGGCTGATCAATATAATGAACTGTGATTTAAAAGCATAACGGGAGCATGGACAAATAAATGACAATCTCGACTGATCACAAATGCCTAATATTTGCTCAGCAAAAAGGTAAACATCGATTTTGTAGCCCTTTTCTATGTGGAGACAATTTGTATTTGATGAGTTAGTTTATTGCTTTGTATAACGCACTGGAGAATCAATTGTTTATATGGAATGGCATATATATGACAATTAGCAGCATTCTTCTCAATGGGGTGGCACAGTGGTGCAGCAGTAGAGCTGTGACCTCACAGCTCCAGAGACCCAAGTTTGATCCTATCTGCAGGTGCTTTCTGTGCAGAGTTTGCACATTCTCCCTGTGACTGCATGGGTTTCCTCCGGGTGTTCTGGTTTCCTCCCGCATTCCAACGACATGCAGGTTTGTAGGTTAATTGGCCTTTGTAAATCGCCCCTAGTGTAGAGGACATAGATCTAGTGTACGGGTGGCGTAGACTCAGTAGGCTGAAGGACCCATTTCATCCATGCTGTATCTCTACGGTAAACTTTGTACGAGGTGTTGTATTTTGGGAAGTCAAACCAGGGCAAGATCATCACAGTGAATGGCAGGGACCTGGGGAGTGTTATAGAGCAGAGGGATCTTGGAGTGCAAGTACATAGCTCTCCCAAAGTGGTGTCACAGGTAGATAGAGTGGTCAAGAAAAATAGTGGTACATTGGCCTTCATCAGTGGTACCGAGTATAGAATTTGGGATGCTATGTTTCAGTTCTACAAGACGTTGGTGAGACTGCATTTGGAGTATTGTGTTCCGTTTTTGTCACCTTGCTATAGGAAGGATGTTGTTAAGCTGTAAAGAGTGCAGAGAACGTTTACAAGGATGTTGCTAGGACACAAAGGCCTGAGTTTTTGGGAGAGGTTGAGCGGGCTTAGACTTTATTCCTTGGAGCGCAGAAAGCTGTGGGGTGATCTTATAGAGGTATATAAAATCATGAGGGGAATAGATAGGGTAAAGGCACAGAATCTTTTAGCTAGAGTAGGGGAATCAAGAACCAGAGGACATATATTTAAAGTGAGAGGGGAAGGAGGAGAAAGAGGGGAACCTGAGGGGCAACTTTTTCCACACAGAGAGTGTTGGGTGTATGGAGCGAGCTGCCGGAGGAGAAAGTTGAGGCAGGTACTATAAAAACATTTGGGCAGGGACTGTACATGGAAAGGAAAGGTTTAGAAGAGTATGGGCTAAACACAGCAGGTGGGACCAGTGTAGATGGGGCATCGTGATTGGCATGGATGAGTTAGGCTGAAGAGCCTGTTTCCGTGTTCTTTGACTCTATGACTTAGCAGAATTGTTGACAAGTCTGTCCACGTATTTCCAAGAGAAACAACTAAGAAAAGGATAGAAATTTTTTTCTGGGAGTATTGAATACGGCTATTGTATTTCTTGGCTTTGTCTGAACACTGGGCAAAAAAATCATAGCTGGTTTGCTGAAAGTTTCATTTGAACTTCAGAAGAAACACTGAGGTAAGCCAAGTTAAAAGGAAGCCATGAGACGAAAGAATCCCAGCTCATTTTTTTACATCTGCTTATCAAGACTGCTGTCTGTTTGTAATTACACCGCAGAACTCTCTGAGATCACAAACTGTGAGTGAAACGTACCATATTTATCAGCTCAGTAGGCACAATGGCTTTTTTGCAAAATGGATGTCAAGGTTTGAAAAAACATCCCCAGTATCAAGCCATTGAAGAACAAATAAGGTATTTGTCACACTCAGTAGTTAAACCTAATGCCAACGAGTTTCAAAGCCATTTCTCAATGAACCCCAAGCATGCCAAGCAGAAGTAATTCGTACTTTGCAAGATCAGTGGAGAAGCCCGCAATCATCTCTGTAGAGAAAATGCACGGCATGGATGAGAACATAAAACTCGTCGGAAATCCTCACTCACTTAAGTAGCTATTGGGATGCACCAAAAACGTACCTTGTTCGTGGTTGTCTGCAATTTGAGTGCAGTAGTGAAATAATGAATACTGATGCAGAGCTCAAAAACGGACCACAAATATCTGGCAATCAACATGTTGTGGGCTTCCATTTTCGGGCAAAACGCTGCCAATGTGATGAAAGATCTCCCGCTTGGAATGTTAACTCGGTTTCCCTTTCAATGGATGCTGCCCGACCTGATGGGTGTTTCTGGCATTTTCTGATTTTATTTCAGATTTTCAGCATCTGTGTTTTTCCCTGATTTTTCACTTTCTTTTCTGTCAACGTTTGCTGTCAAGGCCACAGTTCACAGGGATCCAGTTATTGATTTTTTTAACAACAAGGCTGAACTGAACAGCTCATCACAAACAGTAAACTGGGCAGCAAAAAGCACTACTTTTAGCATTGATATTTTCTCATCTCACTCCCACTCTGGCCCATTCTGCACGGTTAAAACATGGCCCAACAAGAGCTGTCCAACACCTTATCTTCTCTCTGGACATGTTGCAGCCTTTCCAATTCAGTATCAAATTCTCCAAGTATAGGTAAACTTTAGTTTCTCCATATGTTTCACAACCCGCCATTTCTGCCAGTCATCCATCTGTGATTGGTGCGATCCTCTTAGCTCCAATAAATTTAAATAAAAAAACATATGGAGGTAATCCCATTATACATAGTGTTATCCGTACCTGGAAACAATTAAAGCTTACGTTAAAATTGAGTAAATTATCTGTTTTCCTTCCTATTGCGAATAATCCTTCTTTTAAACCGTCTGTCTTAGATAGAGGCTTTGCTCAATGGAAAAGTTATGGAATCAAAAGGGTGGGAGATCTTTATCATAAGGGAACTTTTCTTTCGTTTCAGGAGTTACAGCAGAAGTACGGATTACATGTTAATAATTATTTTAGATATTTACAACTTAGAGATTATGTAAAATCACACATGCAAGAATATAAGTTTAGAGGTCCAGAAACACTTGATGTATGCCTGAATCGACATTATAACTCAAATAAATTAATATCTTTTATTTACAATATTCTCCTTGACATTGACATTCCGTCATCAGAATCTTATAGACGAGCATGGGAGGACGAATTGAATCAATTTATAATGCAAGATATATGGGATGAAAGTTTACAACATATACATCAATGTTCATTGAATACTAGACATTCCTTAATACAATTTAAAATAATACATAGATTACATTATTCGAAGACAAAATTAAATAGGATTTTCCTAGTATCTCTCCTATGTGTGATAAATGTCAATTTCAAGAAGCTAATTTAACTCATATTTTCGTAACTTGTATAAAAATGCAAAACTTCTGGTTGGAGATTTTTAAAATAGTTTCTAAAGTTATTAATAAAAAATTAGATATGGACCCAAAATTAATTATATTAGGATTATCAGAACATACTACAAATTTTACAGTAAGTCAGGTACATTTTCTTGATTACAGTCTAATAACTGCGAAAAAACTAATACTTAAATTTTGGAAAAAACCAATAACCCCCACAATTAAAATGTGGACTATGGAAATGACAGAGACCCTGCATTTGGAAAAAATAAGGTTTGCCTTAATCGACAAACCTGAGTTATTTTTAAAAATATGGTCTCCATTTATTGAATTTTTAGAAAAGTAAATGGGTTTGGCACAGGACTAAAATAAAAAATAAAAAAATTTAAATAAAAAGTTGAAACTTGAGTTGGGGGTTGGATGTACAGCTGTGGTTTTTGTCTCCCGGATCTACTCCCGTTAATTTTTATTGTTAGATCCTTTTTTTTTTTAACCCTCTTACTCTCTCTTCCCAAGTTTATAGTTTTATATTTTTATTTTTACTTTCTCTTTTCAAAAATTTAAAAATTGAAGCTATGTAAGAACTTTGTAACAAATGTGTTTTTTTATTTTTATTTCGATTTGTACATATGCTTTTCAAAAAAAAAAAAAAAAAAAAAAAAAAAAAAATTCTCCAAGTATAGGTAAACTTTAGTTTCTCCATATGTTTCACAACCCGCCATTTCTGCCAGTCATCCATCTGTGATTTTGCTCCGTTTTTATCATCTCATTGATATAGTCTGGCCATAGGTAGACACAAAGTGCTGGAGTAACTCAGTGGGTCAGGCAGCACCTCTGGGGAAAAAGGATGGGTGATGTTTTGGATCGGGGTCCTTCCTCAGACTGAAGAAGGGTCCCGACCCGAAAAGTCACCCATGTTTTTTCTCCAGGGATGCTGCCTGACCTGCTGAGTTACACCAGCACTTTGTATCCATCTTGGTTGAAACCAGCATCTGCAGTTTTTTGTTTCTACAATATAGTCTGGCCTCCTGGTCATGACCTATTTAGCGAAATAGACAGAGAAGCACAATCTGTCATATTAACTCCTTTTGGTCTTGTCCTGTCAGAAATATTCAATTTGTTCTACCCACCCCTCTACCACCTTATCTGTGAGTGAAAACTGACATATTTCTCATTCTTTCCTAGTTCTAATGAAGGGACTCTTATCCAAAACATTATTCCTAGTTCTCTTTCCACAGTTGCTACCTGGCCTGCTGAATGTTTCCATTATTTTCAGTTTTTTAATTTCTGGCTTCTTCCTCGGTGATTGGGAAAAGAAGGACTAACTTACTCAGCAGCTTGAGGTTAACCCAAGATGTATATGAAGCAATTGCAGATGCTGGTTTACACCGAAGATAGGCACAAAACCCAATTGGGGTTCCCAGCTAACTTAATTTTGATTTCAACTTGATTATATATATGTGTAGAAACAAGTAACTGCAGGGGCTGGTTTACATTTTAAAAAAGGACACAAAGTGTTGGAGTAACTCAGTGGGTCAGGCAGCATCGGTGGAGAACATCAATAGGCGACATTCCGGGTCAGGACTCTTTTTGGGTCCTTACCCTAAACGTCATCTATCCATGTTTTCCAGGAATATTGCCTGACCTGCTGAGTTACCCCAGTATTTTGTGTCTTTTTTTCTAATTATATACAAAGCAGTTTGATCAGGTAATGAAGCACCTTTTCCTCAAGGTTTCAACCCCAGCAGTTCCATCGTGAATGACAAAAGATGTTGAGAACTTATGTAGTACCTTTGTATAGGAGTAATAATATCATTGTACCATAATGTACCATTGTAGTACGCCAACACACACTTGGTGTGACAAGGAAACTCTTTTTTTTACACTGATGCCCATAAAATGGACGTTGGCCTTTTTGGTGCAAAGCAATATGGCAATACGGAAGTTACTAGAAAAGTTGAGAAATGAATTATCCTTGCCCAAATTAATCACTATTGCAATTCACTCTACTTTAAGGCAAAGACGTTTCCCTTCTCTCCTGAATTTTCTCTCGGCACAATATTAACCTTTTCTACATCTGCTCTGCTTGCTATGAGGACTGCTTCCTTTGGGCTCCAATGTACTCTCTAGCCACCCCAGTGGCAACACTACGATCTGCCTGCATCTGCCATTGGAAATAGAGCAAGTTTTGTTCTAAATGCAGCAGAGCAAAGACACCGTAACTATATGTTTAAGATAAATTTTTTCCGATGTTACTATTCCTCAGTTGCGCTTCACCATTGCACTAAGTAATATGAATGCCGTTATGCATGAAACAAATTTGCTGCATTAAGCAGGGAGTTGCATTAAAACCATGTCAATCGGGAGGAAAACATCCTACAGCATTAAATAAGAATATAAAATGTCTCTTACATAAAGATATTTGCAGAAAATGTGTTTCAGTCGGCTTTTGTTTGTGGTCTACATCAAGTTATCTGCTCTTTAAAAAAAAATTAACAGCTAAACGTTGTGAACTCACGGATAATGGAATTTTACATTTTCTGCAGTCAATTTGTTTTCTGTCCACATTCACTTTTAAATATACTTCAATTTTCCTCTTTATGCCTTATTTAACTCTGAATTTAAACATCCTTTTTCAATTTACCTTTGCTTCCTCAACCATGCAACCAGACTGTTTCAAAATCATTCACGAGAAGCGTAAATACATTACTTTCTTCTTTCATCACTCCAGAAAAAGAGTTTTAAAATATAATTTAACAGCTTCACAAAAGCATTCTTAACCCGATTGAGTGGTTGACTGCAGTTTTTAATGTTCCACTTTAGTAATCTGATACCCATACAAACTAAAGCAAAGGGGTTATGCTAAACCTTTATACATCATTGACACGGCCTCATATGGAGGACTGCGTCCAATTCTAAGTATCTTTTTTGGGGGGGGAGGGGGGATATTAAGACCTTGGAGAGGTTATAAGAGAAAGTTACTAAAGTTATAGCAAACCTGACAGCCTTCATAAGTTCATAAGTGTTAGGAGCAGAATTAGGCCATTTGCCCCTTCAAGTCTACTCCGCCATTCAATCATGGCTGATCCATCTCCCCCTCCTATCCCCATTCTCCTGCCTTCTCCCCATAACCCAAGCTTCAGACCCAAGCCCTTCAGCTAATGGAAGAGTTGTGCTTTTTCAAGCAGAAGGATTTCAGGGAAAATTTAATAGCAATGTTCAAAATTGGGATCATAGAATCATACAGCATTGTAATAGACCATTCAGTCCAGCGCATCTATGCTCATCAGTGCAGATCCATCTGTAACTAATCCCATCTTTCAGCTCTTGGAAATTTGAGTGCTGAGGGATTCTGATGCTGGTAGTGAAGAGGTTTTAGCTGGTTTCCCTGCCAATAACCATGATAATACCCTGGTTCAAAAGAGTTTTATGGAATTTCAAAGAATCCCAAAGGTATGAACAATAGTACTAAGGGATAGCTAGTATCACCTGGGCGGTTTGCTGAGGGCAACAGAGGAGGCAGTCATTTTTATAAATTTATAAATTTATTTGAAAGATTAGTAGTGCCAGAGGACTGGTGTCACGGAATCATCAAGCGCAGAAAGAAATCCTTCGGCCCATCAAGTCCACGCCAACCATCAACCCATTTACACTAACACTATTTTATTCTTTCCACATTCCCCTCAATTTCCCTCAGGTCCTCGTGCTCACTTATATATTAAGGGCAATTTATAGCAGCAAATTAACTTACAAAAACAACATGTCTTTAGGGCTGGGAAGTAACTGCGGGAAACCAACAGTTAGAGGGACAAGGTGCAAACTCCCTGCTCTCAGCTATGGAGATCAGGATCAAACCCAGGTTGATGGAGCTCTGTGGTATCCCACTGCTAGAGATCTGGGTCTCCTCACACAACCCATAGATTGATTGGTAGGTTAATTGGCCATTGTAAATTGCCCCTAGTGTTTAAAAGAATGGAAGAATCCGGGCAGCTAATGAGAACATGCAGAGAATCAAATGGGATTAGTGTAGGATCAATGTAAATGTGCACTTCATGATCAGCGCCTGATTCAATGCTGGGCCTGAAGGGCTTGGTTCCACGCTGTATAACTCTACGATTCAGTTGCCTTTGGCGAACCAGTGTAATGTGCATATATAATAAGACTTGAGAATTACAGACCAGTTAGCTTGACATTTGTAATTTACTAAATGATGACATTCCTGCTAAAGGAGAGAATGGGATGGAAGGGTGGTACTGCAGTGAGTGCTAATACCTCACAGCTCCAAGAACCTGGGTTTCATCCTGGTCTTGGTTTTTGTGTGACCAGAGTTTGCACACTCGCTAATTATGATATGTATTTCCTCCCTTATCGTAAGGGCATGTGGATGCATTAATTGACTACTTTAAATTATCCCCTTGGTGCAGAATGATTGCGAAAAAGAATTAAAGGTGTATTGATGGGCATGACAGTGAATAAGTTGCATGAGCAAAAGGAACTAACAGGAGGACTGAGTCGATCGAGTAGCTCCTCTGGGAGCTGGCATTGGCTTGATGGGTTGAATGGCCTTCTGTGTCATTAAAAGTACAAGATAAGACATCAAAAGAACTGAGAAAGAGCATATAATAATGGGTAGACGCAAAATGCTGGAGGAACTCAGCGGGTCAGGCAGCATCTCAGGAGAGAAGGAATGGGTGACATTTCGGGTCAAGACCCTTCTTCAATCTGAAGAAGGGTCTCGACCCGAAACGTCACCCATTCCTTCTCTCCTGAGATGCTGCCTGACCCGCTGAGTTACTCCAACATTTTGTGTCTACCTTCTATTTGAACCAGCATCTGCAGTTATTTTCCAACATATAATAATGGGTAATAGGCACGGATTTCAAAATAAAACATTTTGTTTGACCAACCTCATTATATATATTTTTTAAATAACTGAGAGTGCAGATAATGGTAAAACAGTGAAGATAATTTATCTAGCTTCTCAAAATGTCTTCGCTGTGATACCATATAATAGAATATTGAATAAAAGTAGAGAATGTGGAATCAAAATGTCTTAAGAAGTAGAACGGATCGCAAGCTGCTTACAGTAAAACAGAAAGCAAAACAGATCTCTTCAAAGTAGAAGCAGGTCAGTGGTAATGTTTAATAAGGATTAACAATGTTGAAACACTGTTATCCACAACACACATTAACTATTTTGGCCTTTGAAATCAAGAATATACTTTCTAACTCTGAAGATGAAATGTTATTCGGGAAGATAAGCTGGTCATGGAAAAATATTACAATAACTTACAAGAGAACATAAATAACATTAAACAAGGGAGATCATCTTTTAGAAGATGTGAGTCTAGCTAGGGTAGAGGAAGAAACAGATCTTGAATAAAGCAACCATGAAAGTGTCAGAGGGACACTCCCAATTGTGAGTTGATTTGGAGCATTGCATGGAAATGTGGACTACGCTGCCCTGAGAGCATACAATGAAGGAAAGCATGATCTTATACACACAACATCAACCCGAGAGACCTATAGACATGGAAGAAATGTACACATTCTTCGTACACCCAATCAACAACTCCATCTCCCACCTGCCCATATCTGACCCCCCAGCTACCATTCCAATCCCTCATTCTCCCAATCCCGGCTGTGCTCCGTGCTCACTTAGAGGTGTCCACTTTCTTTCAAATGGCCGCTCTCCTCTGATGCTACTGCCTCGCCTTCCTCTTCCGATCACAAAGGCTTCTTATTTCAGCACCACCTCGCACTTGCCATGTTCTGATACCCGACCCCCTTCAACCTTGGCCTTCCTAACTTCCTGAACGCAAGTCCAGATGTGGACATGTGGTCAACTTCCTGAGTGGAACTTTGAGGGCATCACATTTTTAAGCAGTAACTTGCAACTGACACACAGGCATTGCTTTTCAGTGAATGTCAATACTTTGGACCAATGGCATTATTGTCAGTCGAGCACAGCCATTTTGGAAAGATACTCCTAATGTTTTTTTGAAGCCATGGAGTACATTAGTAAACACAAAGGCAAAATAGAATGGACACTGGACATCACAGGGCAGCACAGTGGTAGAGCTGCTGCTTTACAGCATCAGAGACCCAGGTTCAATCCTGATTATGGGTGCTGTCTCTATGGGGTTTTGTATGTTCACCCTGTGACCATGTGTGTTTTCTCCGGGTGCTCCTGTTTCTTCCCACACTCCAAAGACATACAGGTATGTAGGTTGATTGGCTTTGGTAAAATTGTAAATTGTCTCCAGTGTGTAGGATCGTGCTCGTGTTCGGCGTGATCGCTAGTCAGCACAGACTCAGTGGGCTGAGGGGAGAGTTTCCGAGCTATATCTCTAAAGTCTAAAGTCAGGTCTAAATCTGAACTAAAACAGAAAATGTGGAAAATATTCAGTAGATCGGGCTTTATCTGTGAAGAGAGAACCCCAATGATTCTGCTCAATGCTCATTTATAAAATTTCTATTCTCTCTTCCTCCATTGATACTGCCATGCCTACTAATGAGTTTTCAGCATTAAAAAAAATTAATAGAAAGGGTTGTATATATATATATATATACAGGGTATGTAGTTGTCCTTCAAAGTTAAACTCTGAGCTAATTCAATTAAACGTTTTTAAATTGCTGCCTATAAGTGACATGCCTCTTCCACGATATTAGTTAACATTAGTGCATAGATATTGAATGGCATTTGAATTAAACATAAATGGTGAAGAATATGTTTTACCGCCTCCTCTCTGGACTAATGGCAGAATGGTTTCCAGTAATAAATTAAAAGACATATCGTTCCTTCTGCTGATTATTTTTTTGAGAGAAATTTCTTCATGCAAATGTAAATTATATTGTTCCAACTGGAAACATTCTTGATGCCCACTGCCAACTTTTTTCATTTTACTGCAATCAATGAAAGGTGTGCTTATATTTAATGTAAGGGCCAAATGATTTAAAGTAAAGTTAATTAAGCCTACAGTGCTGATACATTGGCGAATAACGAACCAAACAGTAGGCAAGTGTCATTGAAGCACTGGGAATAGCAGTTCATTAGCAAACTTGATTCTGGAGAAAGTGGAGGAGGAAGCAGAGAAGGAACATGCTACTCTCAACCAAGCAGTTATCATAGGTGACTTTAATCTACATATAGATTGGGCCAGCCAAATTAGTAGCAGTACTGAGGAGGAGGATTTCCTGGAATGTGTATGGGATATTTTTTTTAATCAATATGTCGAAGAACCTACTAGAGGATAGGCCATACCAGACTGGGTATGGTGTAATGAGGAAGGATTAGTTAGCGATCTTGTTGTGCAAAGTCCCTTGGGCAACAGTGACCATAATATGGTGGAATTCTGTATTAAAATGGAGAGTGACATGGTTAATTCAGAGACTAAGGTCCTAAACTTAAAGAAAAGAGATTTTGAAGGCATGAGATGGGAATAGGCTAGGATAGACTGGCAAATTATTCTTAAAGATGGAGTTGCAATGGCAAAGATTTAAAGACCGCATGGATGAACTCCAAAAATTATTCATCCCTACCTGGCGAAAAAATAAAATTGGGAAGGTGGCTCCATCCTTGGCTAATGAGGGAAATCAAGGATAGTGTTAAATCCAAGGAAACGACATATAAATTGGACAGAAGAAGTAGCAAATCGGAGGACTGGAAGAAATATTAGAACTTGACAGAGCAGGACAAAGGAGTTAATTAAGAGGGAAAAAAAGATCATGAAAGAAAGCTTGCAGGGAATATAAAAACGGACTCTAAAAGCTTCTTCAGATATGTAAAACGGAAAAGATTAGTGAAGACAAATGTAGGTCCCTTACAATCAGAGACAGGTGAATTTATAATGGGAAACAAGGAACAGACAGAACTGTTTAACAAGTACTTTGGTTCTGTCTTCACTAAGGAAGACACAAACAATCTCCCAGAAATGCTAGGGGACAGAGGATTTAGTGGGAGGGAGGAACTGAAGGGAATCCATATTGGTCAGGAAATGGTGTTAGGTAGTCTGAAGAAGGGTCTCGACCCGAAACGTCACCCATTCCTTCTCTCCCGAGATGCTGCCTGACCTGCTGAGTTACTCCAGCATTTTGTGAATAAATCGATTTGTACCAGCATCTGCAGTTATTTTCTTATAGTGTAAACTGTTGGGACTGAAGGCAGATAAATCCCCAGGGCCTGACGGTCTGCATCCCAGAGTATTCAAGATGGTGGCCCTAGAAATCGTGGATGCATTCATTAGTGATCATTTTCCAATGTTCTCTCGACCTACTGCAGTTGTACAGGGTCCTGGTGAAACTACACCTGGAGTATTGTGTGCAATTTTGGTCTCCTCATTTGAGGAAGGATATTATTGCTATTGAGGGAGTGCAGCGTAGGTTCACCAGGTTAATTTCCGGGATGGCGGGACTGACGTATGATGAAATAATGGGTCGACAGGGCTTGTATTCACTGTAATTTAGAAGGATGAAAGGAGATCATATAGAAACATAAAATTCTTAAAGGATTGGGCAGGCTAGATGCAGGAAAAAATTTCCCAATGTAGGGGGAGTCCAGAACCAGGGGTCACAGTTTAAGAATAAGGGGTAGGCCATTTAGGATGAGGAAAAACTTCTTTACCCCCAGAGTTGTGAATCTGTGGAATTGTCTGGCACAGAAGGCAGCGGAGGCCTATTCACTGGATGTTTTCAAGAGAGGGTTAGATTTAGCTTTTACGGCTAAAGGAATCAAGGGATATGGGGAAAAAGCAGTAACGGGGTACTGATTTTAGATGATCAGCCATGATCATATTGAATGGCGGTGCTGGCTCGAAGGGCCAAATGGCCTTCTCCTGCACCTATCTTTCTATGTTTCTGTGTTTCTAAGCCATTTTAGCCAATCTTTACACAGGCATCGAGGCAACAATGTGAAAAATTCTCCAAATGCAGGACAATTTCAATAATGGCTAATAATAACTGTCCAATTCACTCCACTCTCAATCATTAACAAAGTGATGGAAGCTAATATTGACAATACTCCCAATGTCTTACTAATGCCCACTTACTAATTCGCCAGACCTTGTCAGAGCCTTGGTCCAAATGTGAACCAGAGGTGATTTTCAGAAATGAGTAGAGGGAACTGCCCTCAACATCAAGGCAACATTTTGACTGAGTATAGCATCAAGGCCCCCAGTGAAGCTCAATTCAATGGGTGTCAAAGGAAGAACACTTTAGTTGGTTGTGGTTGTCAGAAGTCAGTCAATCCAGTGTCATGATCTCACTGTCAGAGCTTTTCAGGGCAATGTCCTGTAGGCAACCATCTTCAGCTGCTTCACCAATGATCTTATTTCCATCATATGGGACAATACAGTGATACAACTGGTCGAGCTGCTGCCTCAGAGCTAAAGAGACTCGGGTTTGATCTCGACCTCGGATGCTGTCTGTGTGGAGTCTGCACATTCTTCTCATGACCATGTGTGTTTCCTTTGCATACTCCAGTTTCTTCCCATGTTCCAAAGACATGCTGTAAATTGGCCTCTGTAAATTTCCCCTTGTGAATAGGGAATGGGCGCGAAAGTGGGATGACATAGAACTAGTGTGGACGGGTGATCGATGGTCGGTGTGGACTCATTGAACCAAAGGGCTGATTTCCTTGCTGTATCTTTCAATTAATTGGTTCATCAATTCAATTAATCCGAAGGAGGGAATATTTACATACGAGGGCAGCACGGTAGCGCAGCGGTAGAGTTGCTGCTTTACAGCGAATGCAGCGCCGGAGACTCAGGTTCGATCCTGACTATGGGTGCTGCACTGTAAGGAGTTTGTACGTTCTCCCCGTGACCTGCGTGGGTTTTCTCCGAGATCTTCGGTTTCCTCCCACACTCCAAAGACGTACAGGTATGTAGGTTAATTGGCTGGGTAAATGTAAAAATTGTCCCTAGTGGGTGTAGGATAGTGTTAATGTACGGGGATCACTGGGCGGCACGGACTTGGTGGGCCGAAAAGGCCTGTTTCCGGCTGTATGTATATGATATGATGATATGATATGATATGATATGATATGATTGACCAATGTTCAATTTTATTTGCAACTCATCAACAAATGAAGTAATTCATATCTGCATGCAGCAAAACCCAGACTACATTCTAACCAAAGCTGCTAAATGGGAAGTAACATTCACTTCGCAGAATTGTCAGACATCAACCAACTCCAAAACTTAAGATTCAATGCCAGTACCATTGTTAAGGTCACTATTGACCAGACATCAACCACCATAGACCACTTCTCAAATTTGGACTAACAGTTCTCCTCAGTAACTCCATTCCAGGGATAAGCTTGAGCTCCAGGATACTTCTCAATCTCCACTGGTTTGATGTGATTAATTGAGCCCTTATTGATGCATGTGTTTTTCAAGGATTTGTAAAAAAACATCTTTCTCTTGCCTCCCACGTGGAAACCCTTAGTTTTCCCCACATTTATCACCGGACTGTTATCCTTCTTGATTGTTTGGAAGTGAATTGTTTGGAAGTTACTTCAGCAACAATTGGCTATCAGAGAAGGCCCCATCATTGGAAGGATACGGAGACTTTGGAGAGAGTGCAAAGCCTCTCCAGAATGATGCCTGCATTCGGGAGTATAATCAACCAGGAAAGATTGAACGGACTAGGATTGTTTCTTTCTGGAATGCTGGAGGTTGAGAGGAGATCTATTAGAAGTATATAAAATTATGACATGTGTAGATAGGGTACACGGTCAAAACCATTTTTGCTCTTCCACAGCGAGGAAGAAAATAACATTTGAAAGAATCAAGTGTTTCTATGAATAACAACTTAGGACGTCTTGTGTCATTGCTACACTTCTGACATTTTCAAAGGAATCATTTAAAACTGAAATATCTGATTTTAGAAGACTGTAGAAAACATTATGAATTTAAAAGAGATGTCACATCATGTCAATCGTATTCATCAATAAAAGTATGGTATTCCTAAATCCTTCAAATCTCATTCAAATTTAAAATCTAAAAGCATTTTTGAGATCTTAGATGAAAGAAAATGTTCCCATTTTCTGCATGGCATTGTTCATATATTTGCTGATGAGGTAAAAGGCAAATGCTAGCAATAATGTGGGCTTCCGAATCCTGAATTGGAATGTCAATAATGATAAATAGCTTCCAAACCAAGCAGAGAAAATAATACAGGTTCCCAATTCAATGAAGTGAGGTGGAGATAAAGATGATGGAGGACATAAATGGTTAATCATAAAGTAAGTTTAACCCTTAATCAATTGTAAATATTGCAGGTCTTTACTGGGGAGACAGAGACAACAGACAGTTCATCGTCTAAATTAAGCCAACATGACTAATTAAAACAGGTAATGTTGGAAGTATGTACGAAGGAACTGCAGATGCTGGTTTAAACCAAAGATAGATACAAAATGCTGGAGTAACGCAACTGGACAGGCAGCATCTCTGGAGAGGAGGAATGGGTGCAGTTTTGGGAGTTTGAAGAAAGGTCTCGACCTGAAACGTCACCCATTCCTTCTCTCCGGAGATGCTGCCAGTCCCGCTGAGTTACTCCAACAATTTGTGTCTATAATGTTGGAAGTATCTGTGTGGGAAGAAAAGAGTTAATCTCTCAGGTGGATGTCCTTTCAAGAAACTGGTGTGTCAGCAGATGACACATAGAGGTCAGTTTTCCTGCACTTTCCTCGAAGGAACAATTATTCTTTGGGCTCAATGATTAGTAAAAGTCTTTATGGAAAGATCGAGTGTCTCCAAGGGGCAGTATAACAATATCACTGATGCAGAAAGGGAGGAAATTGGTAACATAGAGTGGAGAAAGTAAGCAGAAAAAAAACACAACAAACTAAAGGACTTTTCCAAGTTGTAAATCATCTGCCAATTAGCAAGTCAGATACGAGCATAATTCCAAGGATGTCATCCAAGCTATAAAATATTTCTGTTAGAACATTTTCATATGCGGAAGTTTCTCCAGTAAATCACTCCAGGCATCGCTAGCACTTCTGAACTGAATACAAAAACGCTGAGTCAACATGATTTTACAGGAAAGATGTAAAGGAGTTGGAGAGGGCGCAGAAGTTTAGCAGAATGCTGCCTGGATTAGAGGGTACCGGGGTAGAAGGAGAGTTTGGCCAAACTTTAATTATTTTCCCTGGAACATGAGGGGGGATCTGAATGGAGGCTGAGGGAAGATCTGATAAAAATGTATGAAATTATGAGACACGTAATGGTCAAAATCATTTTCTCAAGGTGGCTGCCTCGCCAACAGTCTGTCTGTCCTTTCTTTCTTTATGTTTTAACAGTATGTGTTAAATATATGTTTTTAGTGTTCTTTAGCTTGTTTTATGTGGGGGGGTGGTGGGGGGGGGAAACATTTTTCTACTCTTTTACCTCGACGGAGATGCGATTTTTTCCCGTATCGTATCTCCATCCGCACTGCGGCCTAACATCGAGGAGTTGGTGGCCTTTGCTTGAGACTGACTTTTGAAAGCTCCACCGCGGGGAGCCTACGGGACTTTAACATCGTGGAGCCCGCGATCCTTTTGCCAGGGATCGACCTTGGAGCTCCAACTGTGGGTGCTTGCGGACTTAACATCACGGAGCTCGCGGTCTCTAGTCAGGGACCGACTTCGGGAACTCCAAGCCGCAGGAGCTTCGACCGTCCCGACGCGGGAGTTCCGACCGTCCCGACGGATGATTCGACTGCCCCGACCGCGGGAGAATAAAGAGGAAGAAGCTTGGATTTTTTTGCCTTCCATCAGAGTGAGGAATGTGGGGAATCCGCTGTGGTGGATGTTTATGTTAACTTTTATGTAGTTGTGTGTCTTGTTGCTTTTTTTCCGTTTGGATGTATGGTAATTTGCACATCACTGTACTTTAATTAGCACATGTGACAATAAAAAACCTTTGAAACCTTTGATACCTTTGAAATGTCAAATACCAGAGGGTGTAGCTTTAAGCTGAGAAAGGGAAAGGTTTAAAGGTGATGTGCAAAGAAAGCTTTTTTTACACAGAGGGTGATGGGTGCATGAAATGCGTTCTAGGGGTGATGGTTGAAGTATTTAAGAGGCTTTTAGAAGGCAACATGAATATGCAGGCAAAAGGAATTAGTTTAATTTGGCATCATGTTATAGAGTCATAGTGATACAGTGTGGAAACAGGCCCTTCAGCCCCAGATTCCTATCAAATCTTTTCCCCTTCACTTTAAACCTATGTCCATTGGTCCTTGATTCCTCTCTTCTGGGCAATAAATGCTGTGCATCTACCTGATTTATTCCTCTCATGATTTTGTACACCTCTATAAGATCACCCCTCATCCTCCTGCACTCCAAGGAATAGAGACCCATCCTACTCAACCTCTCCGTATATCTCAGAGCCTCTATTCCCGGCAACATCCTCGTAAATCTTCTCTGATCCCTTTCAAGCTTGACAATATTTTTCCTAAAACATGGTGCCCAGAACTGAATACAATATTCTAAATATGGTCTCACCAAAGTCTTATACAATTGCAACCTCTATACTCAAAAGCCTTTTTGACCACCTTATCTACCTGCGACTTGACCTTCAAGGAACCATGCACCTGCACTCCTAGATCCCTCTGCTCTACCACATTACCCAGAGGGTTCCCATTCGCTGTGTAGGTCCTGCCCTTGTTAGACGTCCCAAAATGCAACACCTCACACCTTTCTGTATGTCTCAATCTGTTCAGCACAGATATCATGGGTTACGGGGAGAAAGCAGGAGAATTGGGTTGAGAGGGAAAGATAGATCAGCCATAATTGAATGGCAGAGTAAACTCGATGGACTGAATGGCCTAATTCTGTTCCGATGAATTAGGGAACTTTGGAGGGAAATTCTAAGGCAAGAGGTCCAGAAGGCAGGGATTCCTGAAGAAAATCTCTGGGAATTGAGTTCAGAAGAAAACACCATGATCAAGGGAGAGAAAAAGAGATTGACGGAGAATTACATAAATAATGCAGCTACAAAGCAGGTCAGAGACAGAGTACACAACACTGTCTGGGCTCAGAATAATGAGGCTTGACCCCTATTCATGGGGCTTGCTAGGGTACACTGCCCCATTCACTTTTTACCTGGCGGAGTGTCAAGAATCAAGGGACACTGTCTCAAAACAAAGGGTCAGTCATCTGGAACACCTAGAGGGTAGTCTACCTAGAGGGTAGTCAGTCTGGAATTTGCCACCCAAATGCCTGTGGAGCCTCAGTCCTTGACTAAGGCAGGGTTTAGATCAGTTGGAAATCTAGGCAGAGAAAGGTCAGTCCAGACAAGTGGTAGTACATGGTACATGGTGGGACCATCAGGAGCATTGATGCACAGAAGAATCTTGGGGTGCAAATCCATAGCTCCCTGAAATTGGTAACACAAATGGACAGGGTGATAAAGAAGGAATGCGGTGTGCTTGCCTTAATTGGTTGGGGAATTTAATTTAATATTTGGGAAGGCATGTTGCAGCTGAATAAAATCTTGGGTGGCCCACACTTGGAGTATTGTGTGCAGTTCTGGTCACCAGAGGCAAGGAAGGATGTGGAGTCATTGGAGAGGGTGTGGAAGAAGTTCACCAGGACATTGTCTAGATTGGAATCTGCTAGATTTGCTTTGAAAAGACGTTGGACAAACAGATTGTTTTCTTTGGAGGCTAAGATAGTGACCTGAGAGAAGTTTCTAAAATTATGAGGGGCATAGGTAGGGTGGACAGTCAGTATCTTTATCCCAGGAAATATCAAATATTTCTTTATATTATTTAAATAGCATAGCTTTGTGGTGAGAGGGGAATGTGGCAGGCAAGCTTTGCTTACACAGAGAGTCTGAAGAAGGGTCTCGACCCGAAACGTCACCCATTCCTTCTCTCCCGAGATGCTGCCTGACCTGCTGAGTTACTCCAGCACTTTGTGAAATAAATACCTTCGATTTGTACCAGCATCTGCAGCTATTTTCTTACACTACTTGTACAGAGAGTGGTAGGTGTCTGGAATGCCTGTCAGGAGAGGTGGTAGAAGCAGATGCAATAGCATCATTTAATAGCATTTGGATAGACTCGTGAACAGTCAGGTGACATGGGAATATGAACCATGTGTGTAGGCAGATGCGATTAGTTGGATCAGCATCAAGGTTGGTGCTGACACGGTGGGCCAAAGGGTACGTTCGTGTGTTATACTGTTCTATGTTCTATATTTAATAGAGAGATCAAAAGGTAAGGACATTTTTAAATATTAAGTGAATCAAGTGAATTTGTGAAGACTGAAACTGAGGGAGAAGATCAATGTTAAATGGCAGAGCAGACACAAGGGAGTGAATGAACTCTTTCTGCTTCTATTTTGTTATAATAAACAATGATCCTTTGGCAAAATACATGTCCTATGGGCAGCACAGAGGCACTGTGGTAGAGTTGCTGCCTTACAGCGCCAGAGACCTGGGTTCGATCCTGATTACAGGCATTGTCTGCATGGAGTTTGTGAGTACTTCCCATGACCTGTGTGGGCTTTCTCTGGGAGCTCTAGTTTCTTCCTACACTCCAAAGACATACAGGTTTGTAGGCTAATTGGCTTGGTAAAATTGTAATTTGTCCCTAGTGTGTGTAAGATAGTGTTATTGCGCGGGGATCGCTGGTCAGTTCATTTTGGTGGGCCGAAAGGCCTATTTCCACACTGTACCTCCAAACTAAACTAAACTAAACTAATATCCAATTATTTGAGTCTGAAGAAGGGTCTCGACCCGAAACGTCACCCATTCCTTCTCTCCCGAGATGCTGCCCGACCTGCTGAGTTACTCCAGCATTTTGTGAATAAATCGATTTGTACCAGCATCTGCAGTTATTTTCTTATATAAACTAATATCCAAAGTCCTTTCCTCTCTCCCCTCCCCCTACCACAAATTAAATGAAAAGGTGCTAGGGCTGCAAGGAGCTGGACTGGGAAATTGGAAATCTTGTGTCTCTAAATTGTTGGTCAGTCACTTTAGTACTTAATCCCACTCCTATTCCGATCTCTCTGTCTGCAGCCTCCTCTAATGTCATTGTGAAGCCCAGCGCAAACTCAAAGAATAATATCTTACCTTCCCTCTCGATAGCCCCGACTCGGGGTAGATTCCCCGACGCCGGGGAGCTGAGACCCCCCCACCCCTCCCCTCTCGATGCAGGAGCTTGAGGAAGGACCGCCGGGTGCTTTGCAACCTCTGCACTGAACAACTAATTTTCCAACTTCGGGTAACCTGCTCTCTCATGATTTTTCATTATTGTGCTTATGTCCTTTTCGCACCCTTTTTCCTTAAAATACTTTGCTAACGGTCAGTACTTGTGCTCCTTATTTAAAACAGCGGGTCAGGCAGCATCCGGGGAGGGGATGGATAGGTGGTGTTTCTGATCCGGACCCTTCAATCAGTTTAAAGAATGATCCAGATTTGAAAAGCCACTAATCCATTCCCTCCACAGATGCTGCCTGACCCACTGAGTCCCTCCATTATTTTGTGTTATGATCAAGATTCCTGCATCTGCAGTTTCTTGTGTCTCCTTATTACATGATAGTCATAGTCGTAGAGTGATTCAGTGTGGAAACAGGCCCTTCACGCCAGCCAACAATGTCCCAGCTACACCAGTCCCACTTGCCTGTTCTTGGTCCATATCCCTCCAAACTGTCCTATCCATGAACCTGTCTAACTATCTCAAACAATGGGATAGTCCCAACCTCAACTACCTCCTCTGGCAGCTTGTTCCATACACCCACCACCCTTTGTGTGAAAAAGTTACCCCTTGGATTCCTATTAAATCTTTTCCCCTCTACCTTGAACCTATGTACTCTGGTCATCGATTCCCCTACTCTGGGCAAGAGACTCTGTGCATCTACCCGATCTATTCCTCTCATGATTTTGATCCATCCTTGTCAATCTTTTGTAGTCTTTCGGCCTACATCTTACTCCTCCCTCTTGCACTGCTTTGAGCATCCATCCACAGTTCTCCTGATTCTGGGCAAGGGTCCATGACCAGAGCATTAGCTGTTCTTTCCTTCCACAGATACTCACTGGCTGAGTTCAATCAGAATCTCTGTTCTCATTTCATATTCCAACATCTGCAGTTTGATTTGAATTTCCAAGACCAATTTATTGACTGTTCGCCACACAAGCTACGCAAAGCAAAATGTCATTTTAGCATCCTCCACTCCGACAGACATAGAAGTATGGTTCAAAATACAAAGTGCTGACGTAACTCTGGGGAGAAGGCAGGAGAATTGGGTTAAGAGGGGAAGATAGAGGGGAGTAGATTCGATGGGCCGAATGGCCTAATTCTGCTCCTATCACTTATCAACTCAGCAGATCAGGCAGCATTTAAGGAGGGAATGGAGAGGTGACGTTTTGGGTTAGGACCCTTCTTCAGACTCATGGTTTCTGGGATGGGATGGTGAGTCTGCCAGCTGTTTGGCATAGACACAGATCATTCGGCCCATCACTTCTATGCCGACCATCATGACTATCTACTGACCAAACTCGCCTGCATTAATTTCATGTACTTCAATTTCATTTAGGTACCCATCCAGATGCCCCTCAAATTTTGTTACTGTTTTGTTTCTACCACCTCTTTTGGCAGCTCATTCCAGATAACAACTATTCTTGGGTGAAAAGATCTCCCCTCAGATTCTATTTATATCTACCCCTCTCATTTTAAATCAATGACATCTTGTTTCAATCACCCCTGCCATAGAAAACAGGCACTGACACCCTACCCATTCAATGCCTCTCATAATTTGACATACCTCTATCACATCACCTCTCAGCTTCCTTCGCTCCAGGGAAGAAAGACTAAGCCTATCCAACTTCTGATAACTTAAGCCCCCCAATTCAGTGAAGCCCACCCAGGGATGCATGAGGTTTTTCTTGGGGCAATTTGGTCGGCACTTGCAAGTTGGGCCGAAAGGCCCATTTCCATGTTGTATGACTCCACGACTCTAGAACTATCCATGTGAAATGGAGGCACTGGAGACTGCAGATGGTGGAATCTGGAGCAACAGTCTGCTGGAGGAACTCCGTTGATCAGTCAGCATCTGCGGAGCAAAATGGACAGCCGCATTTCGGTTGGTACCCTTCATTTGGACTGAGATGTGGATGAAGGATCCCAACCCAAAACATCGACCGAGTTTCTCCAGCAGAATGTTGGATGACCATCCTTGTGAATTTATTCTGCACCCCTTCTAGTTTAATCCCAAATTGCAGTGGCTGGAACTGTACAAAATATTCAAAGTCATGAAGGGATGACGTTACAAAACTGAAGCCAAAACCTCTTGCACTGCAGTTTCGAGCTAATTACTTACCGCGGCCAAAAGACTGTCGAGTAAATTAGTTTATGGATCAATTAAAAGCACAGGCCTCCCCCATTACTGTCTTCTCACTGTTAATTTTTCATCTTCCAAATAGAACAAAAAGGCTTTCAAGTAATTCAAAAGTTCAAATCAAAGGTTTGGGGTGGGCAAATGACAGTGACATATTACCCCGTTTACTTTCTCACTGAAGACCATAATAGCAAATTCATTTAAATAATAACATAAAAGCAAACTTGCCTCTCAGTCTTTTGGCTGATGAAACAAATGATCTCAAAACACTGATCTCCAACAATGAAGGTGATTAGGACCAAATTAGGGACATTGTTTTTAGGCTTCAACTCAAACTTAACAAGAAGTAACAGAGAGGTAAGGAATGGACCTCGAATAACCATAGGCTAATAAATCAATAAAGATTCTTTAGTCAGAGAGTAGTTAATCTGTGGAACTCATTGCCACAGAGGGCTGTGGAGGCCAAGTCAATGGATATTTTTAAGGCAGAGATAGACAAATTCTTGATTAGAACGGGTGTCAAGGATTATGGGGAGAAGGCAGGAGAAGGCAGGAAAATTGAATTAGGAGGCAGAGATCGGCCATGATTGAATGGCGGAGTGGACTCGATAGTCCGAATGGCCTAATTCTACTCCTATAACTTGTGAACGTGAACTTATGATGCAAAAATCATCAGAGAAAAATGTGAGGGACTTCATGAATTAGCATTTAGAACTTGGAATTTTTAAGGAAAGTCCACGCTTTTTTTTTGAGAAAGCAAAGATAGATATATAGATATATTTTGTGATTTAAGAAACCATTTAACAATATCCCATGTGTTAGATTAGCCAGGAAAGTAAAGAGATAATAGAAATTGTATCTGCTGGAGAAAGTAAAAGGTAATGTTCCATAGGAACTACAGTGGCTGGAAGCTGTGTCCAGTAAGGGTCCTTTCAGCTCACAACTATGTCCAGTAAAGGTTCTTTCAGGTCCTTGCTTTATGTGAGATGTACAGGCAGTCTCCATCACTTAAGGGTTCTGTTCCCGAAATCTGCCCATAAATCATTTTCTCTGTAACTCAGAACTGCCTGTTTTCCATAGTAACCCACATCATATCATTCCACATACATTTAATTTCATTGAATAGTCACCCTAGTACTACCCATATTAAATCCATGGAATATATACTGTATCCAGACAGGGCACATATTATTATCATTGCAAGCTTGAAAAACACTTTACAAATGCATGGGGAGAATTTGTGTAAAGTTGAATTTCCAAAAGTCAGGTCATTTGCAACCCAGGGAAACCCTGCATTCATAACTTATTCTTAAATGTACAGGCCTTAACCAGTACGTTTGCTGTGATATCAAAATTGCCAATGCTGTTGATAGTGGAGAAGATCATTCCAGATCATTCCAGTCTCCAACATGACAAATTATTGATTAGAATTCAATCCAAATGGGTGTGATGCAATGCACTAGGGAAGGGCAAACTAAACAAGCAAGTACATGGCAAATTGTAGGCTTCTATGAAGTGCAGAGGAACAAAAGGATCTGGAACTGCATGTCCACAGATCCCTGAAGATGAAAGGTTATTTGGAGAGGTGGTTAAGAAAGCTTTGGCCCAATTATCAGTATTATCGAAGACACAATTACATTAGAAAATTATGTTACAACTACATAAAACACCAGCTAAACCACAGTTAAAATATAATTCACAGTTTTGGACACCACATTACTGAAAGGATGTCATAATGGAAGGAAGATGTAATGGAGATTTATCAGTCTGTAGAAATGTCCCTAACCAAAATGTTCTTGGTCCATTTCCATGAACAGATGCTACCTGACCTATTGGATTCCTTCAGCACTTTGATTTTTGGTCAAGATACCAATATCTGCAATCTTTAGTCTCTCCATTTATAAGGATGTTTCCAGAGATGAAGAATTATCATCTCTGGGAGGTATTGATTAAGCTGGAGTTGTTTCCTCCAGAAAAAAAAGGACGCTCAGGGAAGATTCCATTGATGTGTATAAAATATTGAGACCTCGAGAGGCTGAACAAGATTTTCCGTGACAGCAAGATCTATAAACTAGCGGAAACTGATTTAAGTTAATTGGTAGAAGCATTAGAGGGGAGTTGAGGAAAGGAAATGTTGATCTAATGAGTGGGACAGGAGTGGGCGGTGAAGAGAAGTATGGAATTCATTCCTTGATAAGTGGTGGAATCATAAACCTTCATCATATCTGAAAGCTATTTGGATGAGAACTTGAAGAACTGTATTGTCTAAGGTTGTGGACTGAAAGGTGGGATGGGGGAGTGAACTAAATATCACATTTGATGGATCTGAACACGATGGACTGAATGACCTTATTCTATATCTTAAATTTCCATGATAGGAATTAGGCACAGATGAAGCACGACAGATTGCTTACATCCACTCTGAGATTTTGGGATTAATCTTAACTGTGCCTTCCCACCTTATTCCAAAATCCCTTAATTTCCAAATGTTCTCCATGAATTCACTCGTTGGCTAAGCTTCCACAATCCTCTGAAACAGAGAAGTCTGAAGCTTTTCAACTCCTGCTCAGTGTAGGATTTCTTCCTAATCTTGTCCTAAAAACACAAAAGACCACTTGTCCCTTGTTCTCAGTCATATAATCTTGACTCTATAGTTCTAAACTCTCCAACTCAAGTAAATACTTTGAAGTGTTTATCCTCTCGACATCTTTTACAATCATAAGATCATAAGGTCATAAGTGATAGGAGTAGAATTAGGCTATTCGGTCTACTCCACCATTCAATCATGGCTGATCTATCTCTCCCTCCTAACCCCATTCTCCTGCCTTATCACCATAACCTCTGACACCCGTACAAATCAAGAATCTATCTATCTCGGCCTTAAATTTATCCACTGACTTTGCCTCCACAGCTTTCTGTGGCAGAATTCCACAGATTCACCACCCTCTGACTAAAGAAATTCCTCATCTCCTTCCTAAAAGAACGTCCTTTAATTCTGAGGCTATGGCCGCTAGTCCTAGACTCTCTCACAAGTGGAAACATCCTCTCCACATCCACTCTATCTACCTTTCACTATTCTGTCCCCCCTCATTCTTCTAAACTCCAACGAAAAGAGTGCCGTCAAAACACTCCTTATTAACTCTGTAAAACTGGAAGATTCATTAGTTTTATTCACTTAGAATGCCACAATACCAACAATGCTATAATGGATATTTACTGAACCAAAAAACAGATTGTGAAATTGGATACATTTATCAATAGAGTTGGGAATTTGAATGCAAGTAATTAACTAAATCTGGAATAAATAGCTCGTATCAGTAATGGTGACCATGAAATGACTGGATAGTCTTTAAAGGCAAAAACGCATCTAATTCATTAATGTCCTAATAGAAGAACATTTCCATCCTTATTACACTGTGCATGACAGAAAACCAACAGTAATATGCTGAACTCTCATCCAGCTAACTGAAATGAACCAGTAAATCAGGAGAATCAAAAATCTGCAGATGCTGGAATCTTGAGAAAAATAAATGTTGGAGAAAAAATGACACAGTGCTGGTGGAACTCAGCAGGTCAAGCAGCATTTACAGAGGGAAATGAACACACAATGTTTTGGGTCAGGATCCTTCTTCAAGACTGGAGTAGAGAGGAGATAGCTGGTAGAAAGAGACAAGGGAAAGCAGGGGGTCAAGACCTGGAAGGTGATGGATGAATCCAGGTAAGGTGGGGGTTGATAGGCAGATGCTTCAGGTGGGGGAAGTGGTGAGGATGAATATAGTTACGGAGGTTAGAGCCCTTCTATAATATATTTCTGATCTTCTGCTACACTATGAACCATCCAGACCTCTCAGGTCGTCTGGGACACGTCTGCTTTCTGTCCCCAGAGTCAGAACTAAACATGGAGAAGCAGCGTTTAGTTTTTATGCAGCACATATATGGAACAAACTCCCAGAAAACTGCAGGTCTGCTGCAACTCTCAGTTCTTTTAAATCGAGGCAGAAGACATTTCTGTTTGAAGCTGCCTTCTATTAAATCAAATAATTATTTATTTCTTACACTGTACTGTAACTTTTATTCTTGTATTTTATACCTGTCTTAATCTATTTCAGCTTGTTTTTATTTTCTGTTCTCTTTAATGACCTGTTTTAATTGCTTTTAATTGCTCTTTAATGTTTTATATAAAGCATTTTAAATTGCCTTGTTGCTGAAATGTGCTATATAAATAAACTTGCCTTGCCTTGCCTTCCTATTCAATGGCTTTACCATCCTCTCCACAATGCTAAATCCCACAGCATCAACATTCGAGCAGTCACCGTTGTCTTGATACTCAAATACATCATCTACACTAACACTGTGCAGGTCAGAATTGAGTAACTCACCTTCTGACACTGGAATCTTTCACATTCCACTTCCCTGGGCAACTCAAACAACATCAAGACATTTAACACCATCCACAATGAAGTAATAATCTGAATAGACACCACATCAACTACCCTGAAAATTCAACACCTCCACGAGTGATGTTCCATAGTTACTGGGTGGATTTACAAAATACCCTGCAGTTACTTTCCAAAGCTACACTGACAGCATTTCCCAAGGGCAGGAGATGAATGGAAACACCATCAACTGCAATTCCCCCTAAGCTGCACAGGCTCTTGACTTGGAGCTGTACCTTTGTTGCTTCATTATTGCTGAGATGATATAACAGATTCCTCTGCCCCACAGTACCATGTCAGATACTTCCACAGGACTTCTGAGGTCAATCAGGGATAACAAACAAAAAAAGACCTATTCAGTGTGTCACCCAGATCCCAAAAAGAGAAACTTAAAAATATATCTTAAGGGTACCAGTCAGCCTTAAAAGTGTACAGCATAACTGTCAGTGATGCATTGTGTTTCCAAGAGAAAGTCTACAAAGAGTGCGGCACTTTTCAGAGCAAAGTATCGAGATCAAAGCCAAAACAGCCTGGATGGAAGTGGATGAGAGAGTGCGCTGTGTACTAATCATGGAAAAAACATCAGGCAGGATCTTTGCAAGTTTACAGGCGGCTGACAAATTCTGCTTAGCCCGTTACTTAATTATGTGGTGTTGCCTTAATAGCATTTTAGTTTACGCTTAAAGCAGAATCACAGCGTGAAAATGCATAACATCCTGACAGCTGTTCATCTACTTTGCCAATATGCCATGTTGCTGCTATGGTAATACATTTTCTTATGGCCTATAGCATACAGCAAGGAGCAAACACAAACAAGGCAGCAATCCAATGTTCCAGTACATTGCACATTCACATAAGGCTCAGACTTGAGTTTAAACTTTCCGTTTGAAATCATACACAACTCAAGTGGGGATCATTCAAAAAACATCTTGAGGGAGTATTTATGTTCAGTTCGGACTTGAACCCCAGCTCCACCATTAACTCCACCATTTCCAGCAACTTTCACCAGCAATAATGCCAAGAGTGCCCAGATGCTCTAAACAACTAAAGCTCAGGGTCAGATGTTCCAATGCAAAATATAATTATTTTGAAAGAAAGAAGTATGCCACTGTGGCGTGTCGAGAGAGGCCCGAAATAAAGGCAAGGAGCCGGGTATTTTGGGGTGTTTGATTTATTACTCAGTTATCAGACGGGTCGAGTCTGCTGGGATGGCTTCGCGCCCAATACCTTGTCCTTATATACGTAGTACCGGACCGCCACCCTGGACTGGTCCATTCCCGTGCCGAGGGGTCGGTAGTGGTATGGCCCGACCCTTGGGAGCCGCCACAGGACCCCCCCCCCCCAGAACCGGAGGCACGAACCGCACTGGTGGTCGCACAACCCGACCGGACCGCGTACGGTAATCGGTCGAGTTGTGCGACCACCAGTGCGGTTCGTGCTCCCAAGGGTCGGGCCATACCACTACCGACCCCTCGGCACGGGAATGGACCAGTCCAGGGGGGCGGTCCGGTACTACGTATATAAGGACTCGACCCGTCTGATAACTGAGTAATAAATCAAACGCCTTAAAATACCCGGTTCCTTGCCTTTATTTCGGGCCTCTCTCGACGCGCCACACCACTTTATAGAGTCTGTGACTATAAATATAGAAACAAGTAGGAGTAATTTTAGTGTAGTATTGTTGTTTTTTTTATATAGAGTCTGTGACTCTATAAACATAGAAACAAGAAGTAGGAGTAATTTTAGTTTAGTTTTAGAGATATAACATGGAACCAGGCCCTTTGGCTCATTGAGCCCGTGCCAACCGTGATCACCTGTACATTAGTTCTATCCTACACACTAGCAACAATGTACAGAATCCAATTAACCTACAAACTTTCAAATCCTTGGAATGTGGGAGGGAACCAGAGCACCGAGAGAAAACCCACACGGTCGCAGGGAGAACGTGCAAACTCACCACTTACAGCACCCAAGATCAGGATCGAACCTGGGTCTTTGGCACTGTGAGGCAGCAGCTTTATCAGATGTGCCACTCTGCCATCTGCTCTGTAGGTTATTTGGCCCTTTAAGCTTGCCCCTCCATTCAATATAATTATGGCTGATCATCCAAATTCAGTAACCAGACTTAACTTCACGTCCACATCCATCGACTCCTTTAGCCAAAATAACTATATCTCATTTTCACCCCTCTTGCCTGAATACATCTCCACTTCTTTTCTAACTTTCTCACTTCATTACAATCAATCTGAAGAAGGGTCCCGACCTGAAACGTCACCTATCCATGCCCTCCAGAGATGCTGTCTGACCTACTGAGTTACTCCAGCACTTTGTGTTTTGTTCAAGGTTCCAGCATCTGTAGTTCCTTACAGTTCTCTATATCTTACTCATCTTGAATGTATATTTCAGTCATAGCGCCTTACAGCATGGAAACAGGCCATTAGGCTCAACTTCCCCATGCTGATCAAGATGCCCAATCCATACTAATCCCAAATGCCTGCATTGGGCTCAAATGCCTCTAAACCTTTCCTATCTATGTACCTGTCCAAGTATCTTTTAAATGTTGTTATAGTACCTGCCTCATACCCCCTCTGATAGCTCGTTCCATACACACTCTATCCTTTGTGCAAAAAAGTTGGCCCTCTGGTTCCTATTACATTTTCCCTTTCACCTTAAACCTATGTCTTCTTGTTCTTGATTCATCTGCTCCGGGTAAAAGGCTGTGCATCTACCCTATCTATTTCCATTACTATCTTATACACCTCTATAAGATCACCCCTCATCTTCCTGCGCTCAAAGGTATAAAGTCCTCGCCTACCCAACCTCTCCCTATATCTCAGGCCCTCAAGTCCTGGCAACATCCTGATAAATCTCCTTTGCACTCTTTCCAGTTTAACAACATCTTTCCTAGAGAATGGTGACTAAAACTGAACACAAATATGGCCACACCAACATTTTGTACAGCGTCAACATAACTGTAACCATTGTGAGCTCAATAATTTGAGCGATGATCAAGCAGTGATTTGCTCTCAACTGCATGTGTTTTCGATCTTAGCTGCTTTCAGGTTCATCAGTCTTTGAGTGAAGAAATTGCTTCTCCTTGAAAACACTGCCCAGAAATCTGGAATATCATGACTTGTATCTGAATAATGGGGCCTCAGGAGTTGGCTTTGAGGGCTCACTCGTTGTACCAACACCGCTTAACAATAGAGCAGCATCATGACAGTGTCAGGTGTTTGAGTTTAGGAATCTGGCCAGGATGGACTGGAAAACTGAGGGAGTCTCACGTAAAGTCTGCATCTGCAAGAATTGGAAGGTTAGATATTATGGAGCCTGAAGAACTGGAGTCAGACGAGGTCAGGGTTTGAGATTAAGGAGATTAACACCAAGAATGGATTGACCATGAATGCCGAAGGGAGGTATGGCAGAGATAAAATTAGAACCATGGGCAATAGAGTATTGATATGTGCTATCAGAAAAAAGCCTATTTTCCCAGTTCTACATTCAGTTATGATACTTCTTTCAGTTTGTTTTTATTTCCATTTAGTTTGTTTTTTTAGTTTAGAAATACAGCATGGAAACAGACCCTTCAGTCCACTGAGTCCACACCGACCATCGATCAGCAGCTCACACTAGCTCTATGTTATTCCATGTTTTCATACTCACACTTGGGGCAATTTACAGAGGCCAATTACCCAACAAACCCGCACGTCCTTGGGATTGGGAGGAAACAAGAGCACCCAGAGGAAACCCATGATGCCACAGGAAGATTGTGCAAACTCCACACAGACAGCATCCGAGTTCAGGATCAAACCCAGGACTCTGGCGCTGTGAGGCAGCGGTCCCGACCAGATGCTCCACTGAGCTGTGTTGTACTAATTGTTAAGATTAATGGAGTCAATTAGTCCTGGAAAGATTGCCTTCACCAGACACAAGCCTTTTTCTGGGGAATTTTAAATGTCCTGCAATCTGCCTCAGGGTGTGTAAAGAACACTTGCCTCTTGTTCTTATCCAATATGATGGATGAGGACACTTGTTTTCCTTCAGGCCATATTGGGCTCCCAGAAATAATTTTGTGCAGTCTACTTCTGTAAAGTGAAATTTTCTGTTCTCCCTTTGAGGTCCAAAACGAAGCAAGTAACCATTTTGAAACCATGTTGTCAGCGACCATCAATCACCTGTTTACACTAATTCCGTTACCACATTTCTGCATCCACTCGCTAGACACTAGGAGCGATTTACAGAGACCACTTAACCTACAAGCCTGCACATTGTGGGGATGTGGGAGGTAATTGGAGCACCCAAGTGGTTGCAGGGAGAATGTGCAAGCTCCACACAGACAGCACCTGAGGACTGGATTGAACTTTGGTCTCTGGCGTGGTGAGGCAGCAGCTCGACCTGTTGTCCCACTGTGCTGCCCATCTGATGGCCAGGACTTTGGTCCCCTTGTCTGAAGATGGATGTTTTCCCTATGGACTGAGTTCAGCAAAGGATCACAGAATAATTTCTGTGATGGCAGGTCTGATGCACAAAGACAAATTGGGTCAGTTAGGCTTAAATGCACTGGAGTTCAAAGGAATGAGATGGGATCTTACAGGCACCTGTAACCCTTCCTCCACAGCTATTACATAATACTCTACAGTCTGTTGCCTTTCTCTTTCTGCACAACCTGTTGTACTGCTGTACTGTTTGATTGTATGCATGTATGGTATGATTTGTCTGGATAGCAAGCAGAACAAATCCTTTCACCGTGCCTTGGCAAATGTGGCAATAATAAAAGAAAACCAACACCAAAATTCCAACAGGACTGAACAGATTCAGTGCAGCAAGGATGTTCCTCATAACTTAACCACGTGGGATAAGCCATTAATCGCGAGAGGAGATGTTTCTTCACCCAGAGAGTGGTGATTCTATGGAATTCTCTTTCACGGAAAGCGGTTGAAGCCAAAATTATAAAATATGTTCAAGATGTAGCGAGATATTTTTCTTAGTGCCAGAAGCATCGAGGGATGAGGGGGTGGGGGGGGAAACTGGAACAGGAAATTCCATTTGAATGATAAGCCATGAGCATATTGAATGGGGGAGAAGCCTCCTTCTGCTCCTATTTCGAAGTGTCTTCTGGTAGCCACTTGGACCAAGCAATTGCTGGCCTTGGATCACCAAATGATTCGCAGAAATTAGGGCTTTTGGATGATGATCACTGAACAGTCTTGCACAATTAGAGGGCACCACAGTGGCGCAGCGGTAGAGTTGCTGACTTACAGTGCCATAGGCCGGGGTTCGATCCTGAAAATGGGTGCTGTCTATATGGAGTTTGCATGCTCTCCCTGTGGCCCTGTGGGTTTTCCCCGGGTAATTCCGGTTTCCTCCCACATTCCAAAAACATCCAGTTCTGTAGGTTAATTGGCTTGGGTAAGATATAAAATTGTTCCAAGTATGCAGGGTAGTGTTAGTGTGCGGGATGATCGCTGGTCGGCATGGATTTGGTGGGCCGGAAGGCCTGTTTCTGTGCTGCATCTCTAAAGTTGAAACTTTAAAGTAAATAACAAACAATGGAAGTGCACAGAAGAGAACACACAGACGGTATAAAAATGGAGACAGAATGAGAATTAATGAGACATTGGGGAGAAGCACAAAGGAAAACGAGAGGCATTTTTAAACCTTGATCTTTTTTAATGAACAGTGATAATGTAAAGGAATGAGGGGTCGGTTGACAATAATTTACAATTATCAGATTGCCAAAATGTTGCTTACCCTTACACTGACAGGACGCTGCTTTCCATTGTAGATTTTGTTTGCAACCATCATGAAAAATATCTACCGTCTCACATGCTTCAGTGCATGCTAATAATGAGGCAGGCAGCAAAATGCCACTTTCAAAAAGCTGATCGCCAAATATCACAACTCTGACAGCAGTGGGATTTAATTGCTTATCTGCTCCTTGCCGGAAGTTGATGCACCATTTACACATAAACAATAAAGCCTACCGAAGCTGCACTTTTACTGTGACATTTTAAAATGAACTTAGAAAAGCTCAGAGAACTATTGTGTTCAATTTTAGTCTCTTAGCATTTCACTCAATCACTGAGCCTCAATCACTGAACAGAAAAACAAACTATAGCCGGTAGAAACACTAAAGGTCGCAAAACTAACATTGCAATTACCGGGCCTGTTGAGATTAATCAGCCATTTCCTCTATCAATATTAATAAGAATTATTGCACTTTAAAATTCATGGGCAATAGAAAGCTTATATTGACAGAGTAATCACATTATTCTTTCTCGAATGATCTCAATCTTAAGAGCTGGACAGCAAACAGAAAAAACATGAATTTAGTTATTTTCCAATATAAGAATTTTAAAAGCTTCAAGATCCTTTCTCCTAACAAAGGATATATAAATATGCCTTTGCACAATCAGCATTAACTTCTGTTTTAATGTTATATTTTCCATCTTACCTTTTCAAAGTATTTTATAAAAGGCAATCTACAGCGAGCTTTACTTGTGTATCATCCAAGGCATTGAAACAAAATTCAAATGTTTCCATTTCTTGCCCATTGCCATCACACTCCTGAACCAAGCACCACTTTCCAGATCTGCGGCCACATACTCAAAACTCTTGCTTACTCTGCTATTGAATTTTATTATACTTTAATTTATTTTTGGACCATTTTGGATTGTGCTACAATCTTGCACCATTCTGCTGTTTTGCACTGGTCATTGTACTTATCATTACTGTATGTATATTGTTTACCCTCACTGTGCCCTGGCGAATATGATGATAAACCCATTCGAATCTGAACCCGAGGGCATTATCAGAAACATAAGAGGTCTTTGTAAGGTAACACCGTACTTAAATCCTCTTCATAGTGAAGACCAACATAATATTTGCCTTCACTTCATATTTGCTACACATCCAGTGGCTTTCAGTGATATATGTGCGAGGACACCTATGTTCTTTAGAACATCAACGTTCCTCAATCTCTCACTGTTTTTCTAGTTTTGTGCACCAAAATGGATAACACTACATCCACTGCAAAACTATTTACGTCCTACTCCGCACTCACAATCCCAATTACTTTTGCACCATTGGTGTTCTTGGAAACATGCCATTTGGTCCCTTTGGTCAATTTGTTGATATGGATTGTGAATAGCTGGAACCCAAGCATTGATACTTGCGGTATCCCACAGCTACAGCGCAGGAGTGGGTGGGGTGAGGGGTGGGAAAGGTTGTTTGTGAAGTGACTCGTACTTAATTGGGGTCCTAATCCATGGCCTTCACATTCTCAATACCATCCCGAATGCATCCTTCCCATTTTGAGTAACCAAGAGCTTAATTCCTGGTACAAGCCATATCCTTGAAAAAGATTACTTAACAATAAGTTTCCTTTTGGGTGGCACAGTCTGGAAGAGCTGCAGCTCACAGCGCTAGAGACTCAGGTACGATCCTGACCTCAAGGGCAGTATGTGTGGAGTTTGCAGCTCCTGCGTCCGCTCTCCCTCTGTGACCACGTGGGTTTCTTCTGGGTGCTCTGGTTTTCTCCAATATCCCAACAACTTGTGGGTTTGTATGCTAATTGGCCTCTGCACAAAAATGCTCCTAATGTGTAGAGAGTGGATGAGAAAGTGGGATAACATACAGGTAGTGTGAACGTGAGATCGATGGCTGGTGAGGATGGTGTTGGTGAGGACCTGGTTCCATGCTGTATCTCTAAACTAAACTAAACTAAACTAAGCTAAATCAATGATGACTCTGCTCAGTCAAGGTATTTCTGTAATAATTTCTTACCTTCTACATTCCAGCAAAGGAAACATGCAGGTACAGCAGGCAGTGAAGAAAGCCAATGGAATGTTGGCCTTCATAACAAGAGGAGTTGAGTATAGGAGCAAAGAGGTCCTTCTACAGTTGTACCGGGCCCTGGTGAGACCGCATCTGGAGTACTGTGTGCAGTTTTGGTCTCCAAATTTGAGGAAGGATATTCTTGCTATGGAGGGCGTGCAGCGTAGGTTCACTAGGTTAATTACCGGAATGGCGGGACTGTCGTATGTTGAAAGGCTGGAGCGATTGGGCTTGTATACACTGGAATTTAGAAGGATGAGGGGGGATCTTATTGAAACATATAAGATAATTAGGGGATTGGACACATTAGAGGCAGGAAACATGTTCCCAATGTTGGGGGAGTCCAGAACAAGGGGCCACAGTTTAAGAATAAGGGGTAGGCCATTTAGAACGGAGATGAGGAAGAACTTTTTCAGTCAGAGAGTGGTGAAGGTGTGGAATTCTCTGCCTCAGAAGGCAGTGGAGGCCAGTTCGTTGGATGCTTTCAAGAGAGAGCTGGATAGAGCTCTTAAGGATAGCGGAGTGAGGGGGCATGGGGAGAAGGCAGGAACGGGGTACTGATTGAGAGTGATCAGCCATGATCGCATTGAATGGCGGTGCTGGCTTGAAGGGCTGAATGGCCTACTCCTGCACCTATTGTCTATTGTCTATTGTCTATTGTTACTTACTAATAGGCCAGTAATTCGCTCCTAAGGTGAGAGGGACAAAATGTAACGGAGATGTACTGGGCAATTTTTCTTTTAGATGGAGAATGGTGGGTGCTTTGAGGGGGTGGTGGTGGTGGCAGACATGATAGTGGCATTAAAGAGGCTTTTAGATAGGCACATGGATATACAGAGAATGGAGGGAGACGAATTACTTGCTGGCAGAGGAGATTACTCTCACCTCTCATCATGTTCAGCACGGACATGGTGGGCCGAAGGAACTTTTTAAATTCCTGACCCAACCCCACTGCAATCAGTCTGAAGAAGGGTCCCAACCCAAAACCACACTTATCCATGTATTCCAGAGATGCTGCCTGACCTGCTGTGTTACTCCAGCATTTTGTGTCTTTTTTTTTAATGTTCTACTAGACCAAGTGGACCCGTTGGGCCCAAACCTCTCCTGCATTGGTGCAGCACCCTCTCCTCCCCCCTCCCCCTCTCCTCTCCCCCCTCCCTCCCTCGTCCCTCCTCTCCCCTTCCCTTCCACCTTCCCCCCTTTCCCCTCCCCCCACTCCATCCCCCTCAACCTCCCTTATCCTCCCTCCTCCCCCTGCCTCCCTCCACCCCCCCCTTCCTAGGAGATATATTTAAACTTTAAAATGTGGAAAACTTGAAAAATATAACAACGATTTCAATGAAACTTCTTCCATTAGCACCAAAGGGACGACGGTGAGTAAGGTGGGCCTAAAATTGTTGCGCTATCGTGTACCGTTTTGGCTGTAGTTCAGGAGCAAACAAACAAACAAATGAGAGTTTTAGTATATAGATGTGTTCTTTTTCTCTCCCTGCTTTCTATAAGAATTAGGGTCACATTTGCTACCCTTTAATCCATTTTGTGTGAAAAATCATTGAATATTTTGGCTTGAGATTCTTCCCCCTACATTCTTCGAGCTTTATGGCTCCAATATTCTTCATAACGTGTAATTAACCAAGCAATAAGGGATCACTGCTAATGGTTTAATTTGTCTTGTTTAGTTACGCTGTCAGTTTAATTTCTCATGATTCTTATGGCTATAAGATGCATATTGGTGAAAAATTATAAGCATTAATTAGAAAATCAATTGATGCACATGAGACCTAAATACTGAAGCAGCATTTTCAAGAACCTCTGGTGAAGATGACTCCTGATCCATCCCAACATTTTTAGTGCAAAAACGTCAATTAAGCCGTTGGTTAATATATGCAAACTGAACATAGACACGGACTGTTAATTGTGATTGTTGTACATGTGTCTTTTCCAGATTGCTAGGCCAGGGACAATCAGGAAATACCACAGTTTGCATCAAAAACGTTCCCCTGCTAATGCTACCATTGCTAAGTTATAAACATTTTCCAGGAGAGTGGCTGATTCAGTCAGTTCCTGTGCTCTGAGCTGGAATATTTCAATATTGGAAAGTATTTCCAGCTGACCACAGACGTAAAGAAGCGTAAATTTGGCACATTGAGATCAGTCGAGTTTAACTGATGGTTCATAGCTAAGGCACCATGTGGATCCTTTTCTTATTGATATTCTGTGCATTATATTTATTGGAAAATTTACAGCACATTTTTCAATTCTAAACTGAGTAGCTTGTAAGATTCTTACGGGCCACATTGGAGCTTCTACACACAAGTGAGGTGGTTTATTTAGTTTATTGTCACATGCACCGAGGTACAGTGAAAAGCTTTTGTTCCGTGCGAACCAGTCAGCAGAAAAACAATACATGATTACAATCGATCCATTGACAGTGTACAGATACATGATAAGGGAATAACCGTTAGTGCAAGGTAAAGCTAGCAAAGTCCGATCAAGGATAGTCGGAGGGTCATCAAAGAGGTCAATAGTAGTTCAGCACTAGTCTCTCGGGTTGTGGTAGGATGATTCAGTTGCTTGATAACAGCTGGGAAGAAACTGTCCCTGAATCTGGTGGTGTGTGTTTTCACACTTCTATACCTTTTGCCTGATGGGAGAGGGGGAGAAGAGGGAGTGGCCAGAGTGTGACTCATCCTTGATTATGCTGTGTCCTTGCCAAGGCAGCATGAGGTATAAATGGAGTCAATAGAAGTGGAGGTTGGTTTGTGTGATGTGTATGTGAAGACTGATGGAGATTTGATGCAGAATGATCTGTTTGTTAATTTGTACTTTTTCTATAAATCAAACTTGAAGTTTATTTTTGGTTTAAATGAAAATTCTTTAAGGGTATCTGTGTGGGTTCATTTGTCATTTTGACACCTTATTGAAAATAAATAAACCTTACATCAGATTCACAGCACATTGTATTCGTAGATGCTTTGATAGTGTCAATAATACCTTGTGGCAACTTCAATATTACCAAATCATTCTTTGTGATCTCTCAAGCATTTTAAAGTAAAATTTCCATTTGTGCCTTTCAAGATGTTTATTTTCACATTACTTACTAAATAGAGGCCAAATCTCTTTCCAACAGTGTAGTCCCATGCCTCAGTCTCTCTGCTCTTTAACAGTGATCACTGTAACTGTTTTTTCCAAGGATTTGATGTTGCTTCTTACTCATTCTGCTCACGCAACAGACTCAACACATCTTTCCGCCACACAAACCCAAGTGAGGCAGGTTGACAAATACTAAAGCCAAATGGAGTAAAGAAGGATGGGTAGGTGTGTGCGTGATGAAGGGTTTCTGTAGGATGTACAATGAAATGTTAATGCTACTGCATAGCATTTCAACTTAGGGTTCCTCTACATGTAAGGCACACAATCTGTGATGTGGGAAGATGAGGGATAGAATCATGGAGTCATACCGCACAGACCATTCAACCCAACTGGCCCATGCTGACCAAAATGCCCCATCAAAGCTCGTCCACTTGCTCACATTTGGCCCATATTCCTCTAAACCTTTCATATCCGTGTATGTCCAAGTGTCTTTTAAATACTGTTATAGTACCTGCCTCAACTAGCTCCTCTGGCAACCTGTTCCATAAGCACACCACTCTCTGAGTGAAGTGATGGAAGAAGAACGAGCTCCATGTACGTTTGCAACCATCCCAGTAGTGTGTCGTATGTTCATCAATGTTCTGCTGTGCATTCATCTACTGGCGACAAATTTGTGCCAGCCTGGAACTTATGGACAGTCAAATTCTTTATCCCAGGATGGAAAAGTCAAATACTAGAGGACAGAGCTTTCAGGTGCGAGGGACAAAGTTTAAAAGAGATGTGTGGGGCGAGTGTGTGGAACGCATTGCCGGGCGTGGTGCTTGAAGCAGGTGTGTTAGTGGCATTTGAAAGATACAGGGAATGAGGAGATATGGGCGATGTGCGAGTAGATAAGTGATAGTCTTGGCACCATCTTCGGCACAGACATTGTGAGCCGAAGGGCCTATTCTTGTGCTGCACTGTTCAAACATCACCTGACACATATCAGCAAAATAACTAACCTTTGTAATGCCAAAGGGAGCTAAATTTGATAGCCCCCTTCAAAGATGGTCCGGACTGGCATGTTGAATGAGCCCACACCCATTGATTCTAAGGCAGACACCATGCTAACTCCCTGGTTGCCACAAAATGTCTATCTGCCGAGTCTGAAGAAGGGTCTGTGACCTGAAACGTCACCCATTCCTTCTATCCAGAAATGCTGCCTGTCCCGTTCAGTTAGTCCATCATTGTGTGTTCTATCTACACTCTTTATGGACAGGCACTATCTTGTGAATGGCTGGCCCCAGTTAATGTTGTGGTGTCAGCGAGGTGCTCAGCATGTTCACCTGTTTTAGGAAACATTGAAGATCAGGAGACGGAGGGCTCCCTGATTTATGGACATGACTCGCAGTTTTGGTGAATGAGGTGTAAAGCACCAAGTTGGAAAGATCCACCGGGGAGGAAGTCCTCCAGGTACATGTTTCGAAGGTAATAAAAGCAGATGCAAATGGAGGCCAAGGCCAAGATCAAGCCTTGAAGACATGAGTGCAGTTCCATAAGTTCATTGATGTTATATGAGTTGTCAAAGTTCATGAGTTCACTTTAAAATCTATCAACCTAATAACTAGTCCACTAATCAATGCAACTCATGAGACCTCAACTCTTACCTAGAAATCATTTCTATCATGAAGAAATGCATTTAATACTCTATTGGACCTTCTATACTTAGTATAGAAGCACAGAATTGAAAAATCCTGGTTCATGCACAAAAGGACACAAAGTGCTGGGATAACTGAGCAGGTCAGGCAGCATCTCTGGACAACATGTATAGGTGATGTTTCGGGTCGAGAAGAAGGGTCCCTGTTCTCCCAGAGATGCTGCCTAACTTGCTGAGTTACTCCAACATAGAAACATAGAAAATAGGTGCAGGAGTAGGCCATTCGGCCCTTCGAGCCTGCACCACCATTCAATATGATCATGGCTGATCATCCAACTCAGTATCCTGTACCTGCCTTCTCTCCATACCCCCTGATCCCTTTAGACACAAGGGTCACATTTAACTCCCTCTTAAATATAGCCAATGAACTGGCCTCAACTACCTTCTGTGGCAGAGAATTCCACAGATTCACCCCTCTCTGTGTGAAAAAAAACGTTCTCATCTCGGTCCTAAAAGACTTCCCCCTTATCCTTAAACTGTGATCCCTTGTTCTGGACTTCCCCAACATCGGGAACAATCTTCCTGCATCTAGCCTGTCCAACCCCTTAAGAATTTTGTAAGTTTCTATAAGATCCCCCCTCAACACTTTGTGTCCTCCCATACTCGTGTTGATTGCACCAAACCCATTGACATACTTTCCTTTCTCTTGCAGGAGAAAACACAACCACTCGAAGGCAACAGGAATGGGCCAAGAAGGGGACAGGTGTGCTAGATTATCTGAGCAGTTTGGAAGGAGGCAGAATTAGCTGTCATCAGAGGTGTTATTGGCAAGAGTAGAGCCAGTGATGGGCTAAACCTTCCTGGATGATGGGATCCTCATACCAGACCTGACGAGTTAGGCCTTCTCAGATCCTTAATTCATTTGGGTATTAGAAGCTTATCCTTGCAGCTTTATCATTCAGATACCAGAGAACTACAACTTCTCCAACCAGTGCAGGAAGAACAAAAAGACTGACTGTGACCACACATTCAAGTTCAGTTTATCTATAAGTTATTTAGAAAAGAGACAAACACCAACTTTGTCCAAGGTTTGCACATAGCTTAGATACCATTTATTCCAAAGTAGAACTCTGTTCAAACACTCGTGAAACCAGTCAGGATGCAGCATTTGATGGCTAATGGTGCAGCTTCTATTGCGGCACTAGCCACAGTCTCTAAACTTCGAAGTACACAAGCAACCATTGACTCCATCTACACTTCACGCTGCCTTGGAAAAGCTGCTTGCATAACCAAATATATCGTGTCCTGGTCATTTCTTGTTTGCCCGCCCCTGTCGAGTAGAAGATACAGAAGCTTGAAAGCAGGCGCCACCAGACTCAGGAATAGCTTTCCCCCCCCCCCCCCCCCCCCTCTGTTATCAGGCTTCTGAATGATCCATTCATTAGCAAGGGTCCGCACCGACCAGCGATCCCCGCACATTAACACTATCCTACACACACTAGGAACAATTACACTTATACCAAGCCAATTAACCTGCAAACCTGTACGTCTTTGGAGTGTGCGAGGAAACCGCAGATCTCAGAGAAAACCCACGTGGTCATGGGGAGAATGTACAAACTCCATACAGACAGCACCCGTAGCCAGGATCGAACCCGGATCAATGGCACTGTAAGGCAGCAACTCTACCGCTGTGCCACCGTGCCGCCCTTCTGGCAGGTTTTGTTGCAACTGTGCCAGAAGACCTTCCAGTGCAATTTGCTCCATGAGTGTACATGCCCACACTGACACCAAGTGGAACCTCCAAGGGCAGTTGCAGCAGCACTCGATAAATAAAGAGTGTCAAATTCCTTCCATTAGAGTTAGAAACACTGCTGAATATGTCCAGAGGTTGAAATTTTGGTCAAGGTCACTTACTGAAGCTTTAATGCATATTGCACATACCAGTGTATGCTATTTAGATGCAGAGGAGAATGATCTCATGCCAGGATTAAAATAACACACAAAGAAATGTGGTTTGCGTGCACAGAGTGCTTCTAAGTAAAGTTCCCTCATCAGAACATCTGCTTTTAGACATGCTAAAAAGGCAGTGGGTCATGACCTTGGTATAACTTTAGACCTGGCCGTACTAAACATTTTGCAGTTAGAGATTTTGGTAAACTGCTAATCGCGCTGTTACATGTAATGTATAAATCGCTGACAAATAGTTTACACCATTGTCACAGTGACGTTATTGCCCCTCCAGAGTTCACTGTGGAAATCGTCAGATTCGTCCTCCCTCCCTCCCTCAGTTACTGGTGCACTGCCCCTGGCATGGTGCCACATTGAAGTCCTTCTCCGTTGACTCAAATAATCCCTCCCCCCTCTCCCACCTCACCTCCCGAAGCAATGCTGGTTCATTCACACCTCATACACTTCACAGCCCCTTTATCAAAGTGATCGTCCTCCCTCGTTCTTCTTTCACGATGCCATCTAACTCTTCATGGAGTCTTTCTTCAGTCCTTTTTTTCAGTTCATTTCTGCCCACTGCTTAACTGCCCTGCCTGCCCTCAGTCTTTCCTCAGTGTAGCAGCAATGCCTCAGAAGAAAGAATGGGCCCCTGAAATAATATTATCTTGGGTTACTACCTGAGGTTTGTGTTGTTAAAGTGGTGGAACAGTGTAGCACTGGAACCAGCCCCTTAACCCAGAACGACTGTGCAGCTCATAAGGCTAAATCAAAGTAATCCCCTTTGCCTGAACACAATCCATATTCCTCCATTCCCTTCATATTCATGTGCCTACCTAAAAGACTGAAATACCACTATAGTATCTGCTTCTACCACCACCACTGGCAGCGCATTCCAGGCACCCAGCACTCTCTGTGTATAAACCTATACCCAAATATCTAATTTAAATATCCCCCCTCGTGCCTTAAAGCTATGCTCTCTTTTGTATTTGACATTTCCACCATGGGAAAAAGGATGTGACTGTCTACTGTATCTGTGCCACTCATACTTTTATATACTTCTAACAGATCTCCTCTCAGCCACTGATGCTTCAGAGAAAACAAACCAGGTTTGTCCAACCTCTCCTCTTTGCTAATACCCTCTAATCCAGGCAGCACCCTGGTAAAATCCTTCTGCACCCTCTCCAAACCCTCCATATCCTTCCTGTAATGGGGCAATCAGAAGTGCATGACTCTAATAATTAATACCCTGGCTGCTCAACACAAGCATATCGTATGCCGTCATTACCAATCTATCTACTTTTGTTGCTACATTTAGGGAGCAATGGACCTAGAACCCAATAAACCTCTGTACATCAATGCTATTGTGGTTCCCGCCATTAACTGCACACTTTGCCCTTACCTTTCATCTTCCAAGTTGCCACATCTCACACTTGCCCAGATTAAATTCCATATGTCATTTCTATACCTATATTTGGAACTGGTCTATATCCTTCTGTATGCTTCAACAGCCTTCCCTCCAGACCACACTCAACCAATTTCTGTACCATCTGCCAGTGACTATTGTTTCTCACTGGAATAACGTATTGCCAGCTCACATGTATAACATCTGAATGTGTAGGAAGGAACTGCAGATGTTGGTTTACACCGAATATAGACACAACATGCTGGAGTAACTCAACGGGTCAGGTGACATCTCAGGAGAGAATAAATTGGTGACGCTTCGTGTTGAGACCTGGCAATGGGTCTCGACCTGAACGCCACCCATTCCTTCTCTCCAGAGATGCTGCTTATGTCTGAAATCAACACCCAATAAAAATTGACCAAAATCAGAAATCTTGTTGAAGGCATAATTTGCTGCTGGAAACTGCAACTAAAATTAATTAATTGAAGCGTTATAAACCTAATCAAGCATTGCTGAAATGTAGTTACTGCTCTTAGGCAGGAAGGCTACAAGCCAATTTGCAACCAGCAAAGCTCCCACAACAGCAACGCAATCTTATGTTAACTGAGGGATGCAAATTGGCTGGGGCACCAGAGCAAACAGAGACTGTGTGTGGTTTCGCTTCATTGTCTCATCTGGCAGTCAGCACTTCTCACATTGTACGTTCATGCAATATTGTAGTGAAATGCCAGCCCAGAACAGAGAGTAACATCTGGAGTAGGGTTTAGACCTAGAACCACTGGCTGAGGGGCAAGTAGTACATACTGAGCCATGGGTGTCACATGAAGAAAGAGGATTTAGTTAGCTGTTGTCTGCAGAGGATTGCTAACTGCAATCAGTTTCTTTCCACGTCTGCACCATTTCCAGGAGCCAAGGTGGCCACATTCTTGTGCATACAAAGATCCTGAGTGTTTGCACAAGAATGAAGAAGGGTCTCAACACCAAACGCCACCTATTTCTTTTCTCCAGAGATATTGGCTGACCAGCTGAGTTATTCCAGTATTTTGTGTCCATCTGCAGTCCTTCCTGGCTCCTTCCAGAAATGCAGTTGTGCAAAAGAAACAGACTGCAGTAAGAAATCCTCTGCAGGCAACAGCCAACTAAATCTGTGGGCAATCCATGGTACCAGTATAAATTTGTTCCTGGTATAATAGTTCATTTGCAGTTTTGTTTTGTTGAAAGTTTGATTGTGAGTTTAGCCAACAAATGAAACAATGCCAACAATAAATCAGGTATCTTAGATTGTTTTTTTGCTTGAGTATTTCATCCCATCAAGATTTACTTTTAAAATTTACTTTTCACAATTATTCATGTAAATAGGTTGGAGCCAGTCCATTGGAGATTGGTTATTTTTTTCTCTAATGATTAATGACTGTTTTAAAGTCATTATTTTGCCTCCATCCCTATCTTTCTATTGAGAAAAACTACAACAAATTGGCCAAGATGGGAGAAGATGGGAAAAGGTTTCAACGCTTAGTATTTGTGTATTCCTTAATTACAACTTTACATCGACAAGGGCAGGCTTTTAGATGATTCAACTCTGAATAATGCTGAAATTATTTTTGGATGAGCCTGCACAAGATGGATAATAATAATTTCACTCCTTCACTGATTTGATGCTGTTATGCACTGTGGACTTTAGATATTTGAATGTAACTTGCATTTTGTTAATTATTTAAAACTTTCTCTCTGTAATTCAACAAAATACATTGGAGAAACAGCTTTCCTTTCATATAGTGCTTTGAAACTGCAAACATATTAATTAAGATATATAGCCATAAAAAAAAACATAATTAAAATAGAAAGAGACACAGTATTAAAAATGATGACAAGATAGAATAGGAATAATCTGAAAATTTGCATATTTTGGAATTAACAGAATACAACATTATATTTGCATTTAGAAAGATAGAAACATGGAAAAATTGAGCACACCAAATGGCCCTTTGAGTCTTGCCAGCTCTGCTATTCAATAGGATCATGGAGGAATATCTAAATTTGGAACCCAGTTCCAGGTCTATCAGAATACAACTTGATCCCTTCCGCCTGAGGAATAATATCTTACTCCTTGTTGGGTATATTTAATGATCTGACTTCCATCGCATTTTATGATAGCAAATTCACAAGTTCACCACTTTCTGTTGAAGAAAGATCTCCTCATCTCAATGTTAAACGGGTTTCCCCTGGTTCTACACGGTTCCCATCAGGAACATTGTTTCTCTATAGTGTCTTTAAAATAATAGAAATGATCTTAGCTCATTTTATATGAATATGTAACATATACATACATAACATAGAGAAACTACTTCAAGCATTGACAAGGATAATATTTTAAGAAGCATTTAAGGGAAGAATTGTTGGCAGATTGAGTTTTAGTGGGAGAATTCCAAAGTTCATAAGTTATAGGAGCAGAATTAGGTCATTTGGCCCATGAAGACTATTCTGCCATTCAATCGTGGCTGATATACCTTCCCTCTCAAACTCATTCTCCTGCCTTCTCTCCAAAACCCTTGACACCCTTAACACTCCTGACAAAGGTTAGGAACAGACCTCAATGTCACAGCAGAGGAGTTTCGACCCCTCAGAAAGCTACAGGTCAAGATGTTCTTGAACTAACATATTATGGATAATATTATCAAAATTTAAAAAAAATTATAGAGGCTGGAATCCAGAAATAAAAACAGAAAACTCAAAAAGTAATTAGCAGCTCTGGCCTAATCTACTGTGTACTTACAGCATTTTCTGTTGTTATATGGTATACTTTGAATTACATTACTGTTGTTATGCAAGCTATTTTCTGCATCACAGAGTACGATGAATAGAAACAAAGCATTACTCCTTTATCTCATCCCATTTTTTCAGCTACCCTAAACTCTGACTTCACCTTTCTCTTACCCTACCTGGTTCCACCTGGCTTTTTATTTCTTTTCTTGTGTTACTACCTATCACCTACTAACCCTTCTGTCTCACGCTTTCGTAAAGTCATAGAGTTCTTGAGTCATACAGCGTGGAAACAGGCCCTTCGGCCCAACTTGCTCACACATGTCCCATCTACACTAGTCCCACCTGCCTGCGTTTGGCCCATATCCCATAACGCTTTCCTATCCAAGTACCTGTCTAATCGTTTCTTAAATGTTATGATAGTCCCTGACTCAACTGCCTCTTCTGGCAGCTTGTTCCATACACCCACCATCTTTCGAGTGAAAAAGTTACCCCTCAGATTTCTATTATACCTTTCCCCCTTCACCTCAAACCTATGTCCACTGGTCCACTATGTCCACTGGCCCTTCTCTGGGCAAGCGACTTTGTGCATCTACCCAATCTATTCCTCTCTAAGGAATAGAGTCCCAGCCTGCTCATCCTCTTCTTCTCACTTTACATACTGGCTAACTTGTCTCTACACATTCCGTCCTGATGCACGGTCTCGACCCAAAACTTTGACCATCACTTTGCATCCACATCTACTCTTCCACCTGCTGAGTTCTCCAGCAGTTTATTTTTTTTCTCCAGACTCCATCACCTGTAGTCACTTATCTCTACAATAAATAGTAATGACCTAAGTGATCTGTCAAACCTTTTTTGTAGACAAAAAATGCTGGTGTGACTCAACGGGACAGGCAGCCTCTCTGGAGAGAAGGAATGGGTGACGTTTCAGTTCGATACCCTTCTTCAGACTAGTCAGGGGAAAGGGAAACGGCGATGTAAAGAGATATAGACCCAATGAATGAAAGATATGTAAAAAAATAATGATGATAGCGAAACAGGCCATTGTTAGCTGTTTTTTAAGTTGGTCCTCAGGTGAATATTGGCCAGGCCACTGGGTCAATTATCTTCTTTCTTTCAGTGGGTGCCATGGAATATTTAGCATTGAAAAATATGGAAGAATGGGGTAATTTATTTCAAGAACCAATAATAATATAATACATTTTTATCATTATCAATACACTGTCTGAAAAGATGGTTGTAGAGGATTCAGCAGTAACTTTTGAAAGGGAACTAGATAAATATATGAAAGAGGAAAACAAATTAGAGGGGTATGTGAGAAAAGAACAGGGACAGAGTCCAACCAGGAAGCCCATTTAACCAGAAAACAAAGGCGCAGTACACTGAGTAATCTTATTTTCTACTAAATATTTCATGATTCTGCACTGATTTTCTTGTGATCAAAGGCTGAAACATTATCTAACACATGTATATAACATTTACCAAAATAATAATGCATGACTCAAAACTTGTCCCAAATCTATGGTGCTAAGAATGTTACCCACTGTACTTACATTCTCATGGAATATAAATGGGAAATGGGCCCTTCAACCCACCAAGTCAACACTCAGCATTAAAAATCCATCGTTATTAATCCTATATGAATCTCCTATATTTCCTCCCGCACATGGTGCTATACCGTCATTGTTTGGTACCATAACATAATTTAAAAGTCATTTGGACAAGTACAAGAATAGGAAAGGTTTAGAGTGATCTGGGCCAAATGTGGGCAGGTTGGACTAGTCTAGATGGGGGAATCCTAGTCGACATAGGCCAGCTGGCAGTTTGCATGCAGCATGACTCTGATAACCCTATCAACACCTCTTTCACATCTTGCCTGTGCCTCCAGCTAATGTGCAGTCACTAATTAACTTGAAAACCAGCACGTCTTTGGCATTTGGAAATTAACTTGACCTAACCAGGGCAGATGCCTAAGTGGTCACAAAAAAGAACGTGCAGACAGCATCTAAAGTCAGGGTGAAACCTGTATTCCAATGATATTAAGCAGCAGTGTTAATGCCTGAATCACGTAGGCAGAGTACCATGCACTGACATGAGTACATGGATTGCTTAGTGATATTGACCAGGGATGCATTGCTAAGAGACAACTTATACCTGAAATGATTAAGTTCCAAGCACCAGGCCTTTTCCAACTGGCCAGGATGTTTCCAATCTGATCTGAATGTTCTGATGCCCGCTTTGTGTAAATTAGATAAGACTTCTCAAGCAAATCTACTGGCATTTGTCTGTCAATGATGCTATTCCCTGGATTGTCCATACTTGCAATATTCATTTTAATTATTTGCTTCTGAAATGAAGTAAGTCAATCTTCAAATATTTTGATGTGATAAGTTTTTTTTAAACTGCATCTCCCTTTATTTTTTTCAATTTTCTGTCAGGGTTTTATGCCTGTGAAAGCCAACATGGCGACAGCCAAACCACTCACTGCTTAGAGACGATTGATTGTTCAATTATGGCCTCATTGCGTCAGTAGATATTTAGCATTAAGGTCTCCCTGCCAGACTGGGTCACTTGTCAATTTACCAGGGATGTAGCTTGAGTGGTGGACTGTTGAAGACACACCCAAGGAAATAGAAGATAAAACTGCATTTTATCCCATGACATACCTGTTTTTGCAGAGCTGTGTGTGTTAAACCACAGAGGGTGGTGAATCTGTGGAATTCTTTGCCACAGAAGGCTGTGGAAGTCAAGTCAGTGGATGTTTTTAAGGCAGAGATAGATAGATTCTTGATTAGTACAGGTGTCAGAGATTATGGGGAGAAGGCAGGATTAGGAAAGAGAGATAGATCAGCCATGATTGAATGGCGGAGTAGACTTGATGGGCCAAATTGCCCAATTCTACTCCTATCACTTCTGACCTTATGACCTTATATTCTTTTGGAAATTATGCCTTGGATTAAGGTGTATTGTCTACATAGAGAGGTTGGTCAGACTTGGATTGTTTTTTTCTAAAACGCTGGAGGCTGAGGGGAGACCTGATAGAAGTACATAAAATTATGAGAGGCATAAATACGGTGAACAGGCAGAATCCCTTTCCGAGGATGGAAATATCAAATACGAGAGGGCATAGCTTTAAGGTGAGAAGGGCAAATTTTAAAGATGTGCGGAGCAAGTTCTTTTACACAGAGGGTGGTGAGGGCCTGGAATGTGCTGACAGGGTTAGTGCTGGATGCACATACGATAGTGGCATTTTAGAGACTTCTGGATAGGCACATGGATATGTAAGGAATGGAGGGATATGGATTATTGGCTGTTAGATAAGAGTTGGTCTTCACATCATGTTTGGCACAGTCATCGTGGGCCGAAGGGCCTGTTCCCAGCCTGTACTGTTCTATGTTCTATCTGACAACCCTGTTGAATCCAACTTAAGTTTTTGAGCTTTATATATGATGTCAAAGATGATACAAATTTTGATTGTTTCAATGTAAATGCTCTCAGAAGTTAATTCTATTTAATAGACTATGTCTTAAATCGAATGGAGGCGCCATGGCCCAACAACAAACACTAATCGAAGTTAAGAGTATTTGTTTAACAGGCAATGAAGCTATAATATGTGAAAAACATTCAGCGCTGAAAGTGTTTCTCTGTTGGCTCAGTGATGCAACAAAATGAATGAGCAGATGTCCAATTTATTGCTAACAGATTGTTATCAATGTTTCCATGCTTGAAATGTTTGGATAAACCCTATTTTTTTTTCAGAAACTCAGTCAGAATATTATTACGATCGCAAATTCACTCTACGGCATGCATCTGAGCCATTATTTCGGCAGGCAACCACTAGATTTCTATCCAAGGTTTAATTAAAATCCCCATTTCCAAGTGGCCTTTTCCAGTTCACCAGAACATAACCAATCTGATCTGAAAGATCCGATGCCCACTCGATGGAAATTGGAGAAAACATCTCAAGCAAATCTTCTCAGCAACTAATCCCTGGAGAAATTATATCACATCTGTGGTACTTAACATTGAAATTTCAAACTTTTGTGCCAGTGACAGACATGCTTAATTGGTGGTCCTTCACCACAGTCTGAAGCAAGACTGTTGGGGCAGAGGAGAACTGTTCAAAGCCCATTTCATGGACTGATCACAGAAATGCAGGCTGGCACCCTTGGTTTAGCATGGATGGCTTGCTGCACAATCTGGCACACTGTCGTTTGGATGAACTATTGAACAGAGCTGGGGACTGGGGGATTAGCCAATGTTTACCCCTCAATCAACATTTCCAGAAGCGATTTTTCTTCTCAGTATCCACTCGGTGTTTGTGTGTCCTTGGAGTGTATAAAATGGCTGCTATGTTTCTGATATCATGATAGGGAGTATACTTCAGAAGGACCATTGACCATTGAGGCAATTTGGGGCTTCCACAGTCTTAAAATATGCCCCCCCAAAAAACCTGTGTCTTCCCTTTGTGAAAGTCACTGAGGATCTTTATTGAAAATGATGGTGTGAATAATACGCCTCTTTGAAATAACTTTTAAGCCACTTTCTAAATGAATGCAGGATATATGTTTCTCCAGTCCATGAGAATATTACTGTAACTTGTCATGGATACCACCGGCTAGATTTTAAGCAGGTGGTAGGTTCCTAGAGGGGTAATGGGATTGGTGTGGGAGGGACATTGGGTGGAGGGGCTGTTTCAAAGTTGGGATTCAATTCCCAAGTCTTGGGCTTTTCAGTTGGGGGGGGCTCATTAGAGCTTTTGTGCAGCTTTCTCCATTTCATCCAGAAAGGTTGACTTATAGATTAGATTCTTTGGGTGAGAGACCTGATTCTCAAAGCTACGAATGGAATGGAATGGAAAAATGAATAATTTATTGTCACATTATTTCATATGTGACTGGGCATGGTGAGATTCTTTGCTTGCATACCCAATATATACAAATAGGTGATCCTGGAGTGATGATTTACGGGACATAGCATTTGTAACACTGCTGTATATCGAGGGTTGGAGATAGGCTTGGCCAGTTCTACTGTGGTGCAACTGTTAACATAGAAACATACAAAATAGGTGCAGGAGGAGGCCATTTGGCCCTTCAAGCCAGCACCGCCAATTATTGTGATCATGGCTGATCATCCACAATCAGTAACATGTGCCTGCCTTCTCCCCACATCCCTTGATTCTACTAGCCCCTAGAGCTCTATCTAACTCTCTTTTAAATTCATCCAGTGAATTGGCCTCCACTGCCTTTTATGGCAGAGAATTCCACAAATTCACAACTCTGCCTCCCCTTTATTCTTAGACTGTGTTACCTGGTTCTGGACTCTCCCAACATTGGGAACATGTTTCCTGCATCTAGCTTGTCTAGTCCTTTTATGATTTTATACGTCTCTATAAGATCCCCTCTCATCCTTCTAAACTCCGGTGAATACAAGCCTAGATTTTCCAATTTTTCCTCATATCACAGTCCTTCCATCCCATGGATTAACCTTGTGAACCTACGCTGCACTGCCTCAATAGCAAGGATGTCCTTCCTGAAATTAGGAGATCAAAACTGCACACAATATTCCAGATGTGGTCTCACCAAGGCCCTAAACATCAGAATGAGGACGTCTTTGCTCCTGAAATCAAATCCTCTCGTTATAAAGGCCAACATGCCATTAGCTTTCTTCACTGCCTGCTGTACCTGCACGCTTACTTTCAGTGACTGGTGTACAAGGACACCAAGGTCTCGTTGCACTTCCCCTTTACCTAATCTGACACCATTGAGATAATAATCTGCCTCCTTATTTTTGCCGTCAAAGTGGATAACTTCACATTTATCTACATTATAAGGCATCTGCCCACTCACTCAACCTGTCCAAGTCACCCTGCAACCTCCTAACATCCTCTTTGCAGTTCACTCTGCCACCCAGCTTTGTGTCATCCGCAAACTTGCTAGTGTTGCTTCTAATTCCATCATCCAAATCATTAATATATATTGTAAATAGTTGCGGCCCCAACACCGAGCCTTGCGGCATTCCACTCTCCACTTCCTGCCATTCTGAAAAGGACCTGTTTATTCCTACTCTTTGCTTCCTGTCTGCCAACCAATTCTCTATCCATGTCAATACCCTACCCCCAATACCATGTGCTCTAATTTTGCTCACCAATCTCCCGTGTGGGACCTTATCAAAGGCTTTCCGAAAGTCTAGATACATCCACTGGCTCTACTTCATCCATTTTACTTGTCACATCCGCGAAAAATTCCAGAAGATTAGTCAAGCAGGATTTCCCCTTCATAAATCCCTGCTGACTTGGATTTATCCTTTACTTCCATCCAAATGCACCGTTATTACCTCTTTAATAATTAACTACAGCATCTTCCCCACCGCTGATGTCAGGCTAACTGGTCTATAATTCCCTGTTTTCTCTCTCACTCCTTTCTTGAAAAGTGGGATAACATTAGCTATCCTCCAATCCACATTTGATGTTTGGTGGGCTGTGTGGGGTGGGAGGACCCATTGCTCCTCCCGTGCAGCAGGTGGAGCTGCACAGGACAAAGGTAGATTTTTTGTACATAGTTATCTTGGCTGTACACAGTGTGGAGTGTGTAGTTGCAGCCATTTTAGTTGTCTTGCTGCCAGCATTGAGTTACTGTAATAAAGACTTCTGTTGTACCTTGAAGACTCGAAAAGTTTCATACAGGCATAGAACAAGAACACGAAACCACAAGAACTGATCCTGAATCTATTGAACATTGGAAAATGATCACCAATGCGTCCACGATTTCTTGAGCCACTTCCTTGAGTACCCTGGGATGCAGACCATCAGGCCCTGGGGATTTATCAGCCTTCAGTCCCATCAGTCTACCCAATACTATTTCTTGCCTAATGCAAATTTCTTTCAGTTCCTCTGTCTCCCTTACTTGCTTTTTATCCGCTCATACCTGAAAGTTGGCTATTCCTTACTGCAGGCAGTCATGCTGGCACTTGCTGAGGTTGCAAATGGTATTCAACATTGCACAATAATCAATGAACACTTCCAGTTCTGAATTTCGGGGAAAGGAAAGTCAATTGTGAAGCAGCTAAAGATGGATGTGCCTGGGACCATATCCAAAGAAATCCCACAATAATGTCCGAGAGCTGGGATGATTAACTTCCAACAACTACAACTACTTTTTGTACAGGGTATTACTCCAGCCATTGGAGTGATGATTACTTGATGCACATTGACTTTAGTTTTACCAGAGTTCTTCCATTAAGTGCTGCCTTGATCTCAAGACACTCTCACTTTGTGTGTGTAACTCAGCTCTTTGGTCCATGATTAACCTATGCAAGTTCTTCTGCCAGGTCTCAATTGGTGGAGCATTGTTTGCATTCATTAACGCAAGGACTGATCTATTGCATATGATGCTTTGGGAGTCAGTTTCAATTGACCATCAGTCAGGGAAGGGGCTAAGGACAATACCTGTTTCCTCAGTTGTCACAAAGAACGCTCATCAATGCTTCTAGTTCCTTTGAAGATTGAGGAGATTTAATATGTCAGCGAATACTGTATCAAACTTTGCAGGTGTATGGTGGAGAACACACTGACTGGTTGCACCACTGCCTGGTTTGGCCACTCAAACCCCAGGGACAAAGGAGATTACAAAAGTTTGTAGACACTGCCTGGTCCATCACAAGTACTGACCTCCACACTTACGAAGGGATCAATACGAGATACGGCCTCAATAAGGCAGCCGATATCATCAAAGACTCACACTACCCTGGTGTTGCACTTATTTTGCTACTATTGGGAAAAAGATGCAGGAGTCTAAAAATTGTGTTCACCAGGTACAAGAACAGCTTCTTCCCTGCAATCATCCAGCCCTTGAACATTATTCAATATTAACCTCAACAACCATGATCTTTATGGACCATGTATTTCATTGCACGACAGACTTCATTGCACCACAGGTTTTTGCACTGTTATGGTCACCTAGTTTTACGCTTATTAATTTATCTATTTTTTTATATTATCTGTGTGTTATTGCATTTATGGGCCTATTAAGCTGCAGCAAGTAAGCATTTCATTCTTCCAATGTCAGTTAACGTGACAATTAAACACTTTTGACACTTGAACGCAGCAGATTTAATGCTCTTCTAAGGCATGGAACATTTTTTAAGCTTGCCTGTTTTGTAAAGTATGAATCCATCATTGGCAAGGGCTTTTGCCTATGACTTTGTGGGCAGTGAGTATGGTGCCTATACCTCCCATCATGGGTGGACAATTATGTAAGTATTTCGAAGATATCGCTCCCACATTTTCTCCCTCAAGTAATATACTGCAAAATACAGTTTGAAACTGAAGAACTCTATGGGAATTTTGCAACAGTTGAAACAGCAGTATTGGTGATAACTGCACTGATTGTTATATACTGAGAGAGATATTGCACATGTTAAGAAACAAATAGAGCTGATGGAGTAAAATGCTTGCACACAACCTCACAAAAGGTTCCGGATGACTGATAAAGGTCTTTATTAACAAGCTGGTGTTTGTTTACTGAAAAAAGTCCAAAATGTGAAAAGCGAATGCTATGCTGTGCGAATAGTGCCATCCCTTGACATTTAAAGGCCAAACTGTTTTATTTTGCACATTAAGCAAGGGCTGAGGAATTTGCCAGTTATCGCCAAAGCAATGGTTGAAGTTTTAAAAACCAACCTTGGGGTTGACCATTTTGTAATAAGAATACAGATATGAAAACAAGTTAGCAAACTCTGCTACATCTCCTCCCAATTTGGCCACTGCAGTAATAAGTCCCAATGTGATACCAAATAGGTCACCCGTTCACTATCATAAATTTTAACATTGTCACACAAATGTTCAATCCAGCTCAGTGAATTTACAGTTTAAGATTTAAAGTTAATCTGGGGGGGAAAAAAAAAGTCTTTCACTGGATCTCTCTGTACACGTGACAATAACATGAACTAACATAAACTAATACCTTTCAGCCCACCAAGCCTGCTTCTTCAACAGTCCATGCACAAAAGCATTCGCACTCCCACTTAAAAACCCTGGATTGATATAGACATAGAAACATAGAAACATAGAAAATAGTTGCAGGAGTAGGCCATTCGGCCCTTCGAGCTTGCACCGCCATTCAATATGATCATGGCTGATCATCCAGCTCAGTAGCCTGTACCTGCCTTCTCTCCATACCCCCTGATCCCTTTAGCAAAAAGGGCCACATCTAACTCCCTCTTAAATATAGCCAATGAACTGGCCTCAACTACCTTCTATGGCAGAGAATTCCACAGACTCACCACTCTCTGTGTGAAGAAATGTTTTCTCATCTCGGTCCTAAAAGACTTCCCCCTTATCCTTAAGCTGTGACCCCTGGTTCTGGACTCCCCCAACATCGGGAACAATCTTCCCGCATCTAGCCTCTCCAACCCCTTAAGAATTTTATATGTTTCTATAAGATCCCCCCTCAGTCTTCTAAATTCCAGCGAGTACAAGCCCAGTCTATCCAGTCTTTCCTCATATGCAAGTCCCGCCATCCCAGGCATTAATCTGGTGAACCTTCTCTGTACTCCCTCTAAGGCAAGAACGTCTTTCCTCAGGTTAGGAGACCAAAACTGCACACAATACTCCAGGTGCGGTCTTATATAGTGTTGATAGAATGAGGAATTGACAGTAATGCTAGTATGGGAGGTAGGAGAGTAGAGGTGAAATTCGTTAGTTCATCCTGTGGCCAGAAGAGTTTCTACATGGATACAGTGAACACCAAACTCCCCTAACAAAAAAACCCACCAGAACATCCCCTCCTTTATATACATTAAACTCTACTGCTTTAACACTCACTGCCATTTACAGGTGGAGAAAGGTACTTACCAGGTCTGTACATTAAAGATTAACTTTTCACACCATTATCAATTCTTTATGCACTGGGAAATTGGTTCAATTCTAGGGCTGACGACTAAAGATTTATCTAAATTGAATGGATTGGAAAAATCACTGATCTAGCTGGAAACAAAAATTACTCTCCAAATTTTGATGAGTTAGTATATGACTGCCAAAATCGCAGACAGGAGGGCAGGGTTGAGAGAATAATTGATGTATGAAATGAATAAGCCACGTTGATATGATTAGCAAGATTATTTGGCGTAGAGATCAGTCCTGTAGGCATCTATTCCAGAAGACCATTACATAACCAAGCCCCAGCACACAGAGGTTTCTAAAATCTTTGAGCAGCAAAAACTGGGATAAAGAGGTAGAGAGGGAAAGACAATACATGATTCCAATCGAGCCATTTACAGCGTGTAGATACATGATAAGGGAGTAATGTTTAGTGCAAGGTAAAGCCAGTGAAGTCCAATCAAAGATAGTCCAAGGGTCACCATTGAGGTCGTAATGTAAGAAAGTCACGATGACATCAAATAATCAAACTGATCCTGAAATGGCAGCTGTCCATTTTCCTATACAGATGCTGCCTGAAGCTGCCTGACCTACTCAATTCCTCCATCAGTTTGATTTTTGCCTCATATATCAAGGAATAGCATACATGTTGTAACTTTGTACAGTACTGTTTAGAGTATTGAGTACAGTTCTGATCACCGCACTACAGGATGGGCATGAGGCATCTAAGACAAGAGAGTAAGCAACAAAGCAGAGATACATTCTTAATCGATCGGATTGAAAGACCACGTGGATTGAGCAGGAGGTTTTAATCGGAATGAGTCAATTCAATGTCACATCATAGATGGAGAGAGAAATTAAGAGAGAAAGGATAAGGGGCAGCAGAAAGAAGAAAAATAAATAAGTAAATAGACCTTTTAAAATCTTAACTGGCAATAATTAACTGCAAGAGGATTTTGGCTTCTTAGACGGAATGGACAGTACTTAACTTTTTGCAGGGAAGTTTGTGGGAACCTTCACCCATCCAATGGTAGGCTAGATAGTGAGATAGTGTTTTCATGAAGCCAACACTGAGGTGCGGCAATTCCGACAGTAAGCTTTGGATTTTATAAGGTGCATAAATAAAGCCAAGTACTGTTAGCCTTACCATTATTTTGAATAAATCATAAAATACATTTGAACATTTATTACTATTTCTCAAACAAGCACATTTTCTATTAAAATCTGAATCAAAGTGCCTGGAAATTTCTCATGTCATCAAAATCTCATATTTGAGCATACTGTTGCGTTAAAGTACTCCTCCTGCTGTAAAATATATATCAAGCTTGCAACATCTTGATAAGTGCAAGGTTGAGCTCAGATTCTGTAGTTTATATCAAAGCAATATGCAACTGAAGAACAGTTGAGAGACCATAAGACATTACCTAAATCTGTGGTATCAAATCAACGTGACAGGCAATGAACCGAGCCTTTCTAACTCCTGAACATAAACATTTGCTGAGAGCTAACTCCCAGAGTGTTCTCAACGATCGTACTAGGATTATCTTACTTGGATCTTGCTTAGATTTGCAAAGGCTGTTGACACTAAGGTTTGTGGCATTCTGTGGGAAGAGGTTCGACCTCATCCGTGTGCTGGACTGCTCACTTTGCGGAAAGTGAGATCCTTTGCGGAAAGGGCTTTGATCCAAAATTGAGTTTGATTTAGAGGTACAGTGCGGAAACAGGCCCTTCGGCCCGTGCCAACCAGCGATCACCCCATACACGAGCACTATCCTACACACACTAGGGACAATTTACAATCTTTACTGAAGTCAATTGGCCAACAAATTTGTACGTCTTTGGAATGTGGGAGGAAACCGGAGCACACGGGCCAATTCCACGGGTCTCTGGCACCGTAAGGCGGCAACTCTACTTCTGCGCCACATTACCGCCCTCAATAATGTCGGTAATTTCTTTTCTTTTCTAACCTCCCCACACTATTGTTCCTCCACTCCCCATAGATGTTGCTCAACCCGCTGAGTTCCTCCAACAGATTGGTTGCCACTTCTAAGGAACCCATAAAACAATAGCCTGCAAAGTAGCCAAAGCAAACCAATGGTCTGCACTCCAGTGTTACCAGTGCAGTAGTCAATCGATCATAAGGTTCAGATCAATTTAGCCTATTGTCACGTGTACCGTGGTACAGCAAAACACTTTTTTTGCGTGCTAACCAGTCAGCGGAAAGACAATACATGTTTACAATCGAGCCATTTACAGTGTATAGATACACGATAAGGGAGTAATGTTTAGTGCAAGGTAAAGCCAGTAAAGTCCAATCAAAAATAGTCCAAGGGTCACCATTGAGGTCGTAATGTAGGAAAGTCATGATGACATCAAATAATCAAGCTGATCCTGAAATGGCAGCTGTCCATTTTCCTATACAGAAGCTGCCTGACCTACTCTCAAGGTATAGCATATATGTTGTAACTTTGTATAGTACTGTTTAGTGTATTGAGTACAGTTCTGATCACCACACTACAGGATGTGTTTGTGTTGAAAAGGGAGCAAAGAAGGTTCACCACAATGTTACCTAGATCAGAGGACTTTAGTTATGGGCAGAGATTGGAAAGGCTGGGTTTGTTTTCTCTGGAGACCAAGAGGCTGAGAGTGAACTGACGGAAGTATGTAAGATTATGAATAGATAGGGTTGAGAGTCCTTTTCCGTTGGTTGGGACTTAAGGTGAGAGGAAGGATTTTTTAAGGCAATTCAAGGGGTTGTTTTTTTTACACACAGCGAGTGTTGTTGCTATCGGACTGCACTGGCAGAGATTAGTTTAGTTTAGTTTAGTTTAGAGATATAGTACAGAAACAGGCCCTTCAGCCCACCGATTCCAGCGATCCCCGCACATTATCGCTACCCTACACACACTAGGGACAATTTACACGTATACCAAGCCAATTAACCTACAAACCTGTACGTCTTTGGAGTGTGGGAGGAAACCGAAGATCTCGGAGAAAACTCACGCAGGTCACGGGGAGAACGTACAAACTCCGTACAGACGGCGCCCGTAGTCGGGATCAAACCCCGGTCTCCGGCTCCGCAAGGGCTGTAAGGCAGCAACTCTACCGCTGTGCCACCGAGATGAAGGAATGTGATACAATTGTTACCTTTAAGAGGCTTTTAGACAGACATTTGGACAGGCATTGAAGAAAACAGACTGAGGCAGGCACATGGATATATTTCAATTGGCAAAAAATTCAGCATGGGCATGCTGGGCCAAGGGGCTCATTTCTGTGCTGTATGACACTGTGACTTTATGATTTTAAATACAATAGACAATAGACAATAGGTACAGGAGTAGGCCATTCGGCCCTTCGAGCCAGCACCGCCATTCAATGTGATCATGGCTGATCATTCTCAATCAGTACCCCAAATACAGGGATGAACAAGTGACCTCAAATAAATGTGGTTTAAAAATGAAGGAGCTGATCCACATTCCTTGCCCAAAATCAACCTGTTTTTTACTTCAACTTACAAAAAATGGTCTCAGATGTCTGCTGTGAACATTTAGTCTCCAGATGTTCAATGGATTTGCAATTTCTTTCTCAGCTGCTCCATTGTAGATGTCAACTCGTTTATTTTAAATGGGCTAATACCTTAAGAAATTGTATTTGCACGCATTGTGTTTGAACAGCAATATTCACACGGAATAATTTCAAGGCCAAGTAGAATCACAGAAATTTACAGCTTGAAAACAAGTCAGTCATCCCATTGCACCCAAGCACTGTCACTAAAGAAAACTATCCTATTATTCACAGCTCCGTTATCTAACATGTGTTTTGCTTTTGAACTATATGTCTACTTGTTTAAAAGATATAGATTCTATTTCTTACGCCGTTTTGTTTCTAGGAGAACATTCAATGTTCAAATAAATATTTCTCCCATTCCTTCTTTTCCAAGCAAACTTCTACCGATGTCATTTCGATTAAAAGCCACACCCGCCACCGGCAATTGTTTTCCCCGTTTGGAAATAGGAAAACATGTTCCCCCTATCTGCATTTGTTATGCCTCTTTTTAAGTGCCTTGTTAACCTTTATCGTTCTACTGAAAAGAGTCCCGTGTTTCTTCAGTGTTTCTGAAAAGTTCATTCTTGGCACCATCTTTGCAAAGCATCGTATTGCAAATATTCAGGTCGATAAGTGTGAAAAATGTTGATTGAAGTGTAGTTCACCTTTTGTTGCCTGGGATTCAATTGTAAGATCAGCTGCGGTATAATGTTGCTCCACGTACTTGCTTCAGAATATTTCAAGGTTAATCTAAACCTTGAAATGCACTTATGACATTTGAAATTAAATTTTGTCTAACAAAAAAATACCGCATTTACAAATGCGGTGATAATGAAAAGGGAATAGCTTTTGCATTTCTGCTTCTGCGTTTTAACAATTCCCTCTACAGCTAACCACATGGTTCATAAAATTGGTAGATCAGACATGTTTTATGTATTGCCAATTTAAACTATAATTAAATCTCTCAGTGCTACCAAGCAAATCACATAATATGCAAGGACAAGTGGAATTTCTAATGTTTTATGCTGGTAGATACATATGCAATGTGCTACCTTTTTGTCTGTGATATAAATTATTACTCTTAAAACCTTTAACCCATGGTAAATCTTTTTAACTCTCAGAATTCATAAGTTTGTGGAGTTAAGAAGAATAAATTTCTATCATTTTCTGCGACTCAGATCACAAAATACCATAATGTATTGAGCCAAACCAATCATTAATGCAAATGATTGTGTGAGCGATCTAGAAAATTGTAGCAGTATTTTGTGTCACATTGTTAACTGAAGTTAACAGCTGGCATGCTACTTCGAAATCCATGGACTTTTACACTTAATTGGAGGGGCTGGAAGCAGAAGTGTAAGGAAATCATACTGGAATTATATAAAGCTTTGGTTAATGTTCCAGCATCCTACCTAAAAAGGATAATCTTCCAACAGAGATTATCTGATGAGAACAGAAGAGATAGCACCAGCCAATGTTTTCTGCAGTTTAGAACAGCAAAAGGTGATTTGCCTGAAACAGATGATTCCTGGGAAGGCGTCACAGTGGCGCAGTGGTAGTGTTGCTGCCCTGCAGCGCCAGAGACCCAGGTTCGATCCTGACTATGGGTGCTGTCTGCACGGAGTTTGTGCGTTCTCCCTGTGACCACGTGGGTTTTCTCCGGGTGCTCTGATTTCCTTCCACGTTCCAAAGATGTGCAGGTTGTAGGTTAATTAGCTTCTGTAAATTGTTCCTAGTGTGTAGGATAGAAGTAGGGTATGGATGATTGCTGGGCAGCACGGACCCAGTGTGCCGTAAGGCCTGTCTCCACACTGTATCTCCAAACTTTCCTTGCTTGCAAAACCTGGAACTAGATGTTGATTGTATTGTATGATAGTGCATGAAAACAGGCCCTGTGGTCTACTGAGTACATGCCGACCATCAATCACCCATTCACACTAGTTCTATATTATCCCACTTTCTCACACATTCCCTGCACAATAGGGGAAATTTACAGCGGGCAATTATTCTACAAATCCACACGTCTTTAGGCTGTGGGGGGAATCTGGAACATATGGACAAAACCTACACAGTGACAGGGAGAATCTGCAAACTCCACACATACAGCACCCAAGGTCAGGGTGTCAGGCAGCACCTCTACCTGCTGCGCAACTGTGCTGCTCTGTTATTGTCTTGCGATATGCATTGACCACTTTTGATTGAGATGGGAAGACATTTCTTCCACAGTTGTCTCCAATTCCTTGAAATTCTTGGCAATTACTTTGTATGCTCAGTTGCTGAATATATCAAATGTAGGTTAGGGCAGAAGTTGTGATCTTATTGAATGGCAGAGCAGTCTCGACTGGTGGCTTGGTCTGCTCCTGCTCATTTCCGTGTTCTTCCATTATTAATAATCACTTTCCATTAGATCAATTTATGAGCAGTGCATATGACCTTCTGGTTATGGCATGCCATTATTAAAATGAATAAAATTACCTACTTCAAATCCAATCAGAACTATTGATTTCAAAATTTATTCATCATTTCCGACATCTTGCAGATCCAGAGTTTTAACAGCACCTTGACAACTTAATCAAAGCTCCAAACTCTGGGGGTCAACATTTGCTGCAATGACGCAGTGTCGGATGTTGGTTGCACTGTAGTCATGTATCGCAGGTCCAATGGTGAACAAGTAGCAATGAGTTGCTTTCACAAAGCCTCTGCATCAGTGTTGTAATTCCATTTGGATTTTTGATAACAACCATAAATAGCAACAACTTATTTTGACAGCAACATCTGAGCCAGTTTATTTCAATGAGTTAGTCTTTGGGATTGGAGGCAATGGCAATATATTGATGAAAAGTTATATAAAATCGACGTCTCTTGTCTGATTTACAAATGAGGAACTGCACAGTTAAATGTAAAGATGAGTATACTTAGGTTAGTTTCACAAGTCATAGCAGCAAAATTAGGCCATTCTGCCCATCGGGTGTATGCCGTCATTCAATCATAGCTGATCTATCTTTCCCTCTCAATCCCTCTATCTTTCTCCTCCCTCCTCCCCATAACCTTTGGCACCCTTACTAATCAAGTTTAGCTGGACAATTCCCATCATGAATTATACTTAAACATCTGATGCATCAAGTAACAACATTTCCATACAATGTTTCCATTGAGGAAATGAAAGGGAAATGAAGCATTACTCTGAGGGATGACAGGCAGTGGTCTCCCTTAAAACAATGCTGCTTTCACTGTGTTGAATCTCACTTTCACTATTCTGGAGACTAAACCAACAAAGATGTATTCCTCACCAATATGGTACCAAGTTCACCACCCCTGAATTTCAGTCTCTTTTACTCCCACCCCTAATTAGACCAGATCCTTATTTCTCGATTGCCTAAGCCGTGGTCGACGATCATCTCTGCTGTGACGTCCTACCAACATTCTGCCTTTTTAAAATCCCCCCATTGCCTACTCTCTAGAGACTCCAATATCCATCCTTATTCATTTCACTGCTGAAACATCTCCTCCAGTTCCTGTCCTCTAATGACAGCACCATACAAATAGGTGAAGATTAAACGATGCAAACAATCATTGGCATGCTACAAATCAATACTCCATCCTACACTATAGTGTAGTATTGACATACCATGCCAATAATTGTTTGCATCATTCAAACTTGAATGTGTGAAGTTTGTACAATGATTTCTAGGTCAAAGCAGATCAAAATGCTCACACAATCACGAATGTCTACAAATATTGTAACCTCTTTCGGATATTGTCTTTCAGATCATTCATTTCAGGGAAGATAAATTTACATTTTCAACATTCCAAACTGCTCTGCAGACAAGGAATTATCTTTGGAACACAGATTCAGTTCTCTAATTTACAATCCTGACAAATACAGTTTGCACACAGTTTGGCCCTACGAAGAGCAGGAAGATGGATAGTCACGTGATCAATTTTCAGCAATGTTTCCTTGAAGGATAGATGTCACCTAGAATATTGAGAGAAATTTATGCATCCCTTTCATAGTGCCATAGCAGCTTTTACTTTCACTTGTGCAGGAAAGCAGATTTAAATGTTTGCCCAACTCTTCAGTTTTCTACTTAAGTAACAGTCTAAGTTATATCCTGGTCGTAATCTAGCTGCACACAGATATCAGTTGGGTAAAACCGCAGCCATCAAAAATGGCAAGGATACCATATATTGAGGAAAAAAACAAGTGAATAAGCATCAGCTGAAGATATTCAGATGTGGGCTAAACGGGCGACACAGTGGCACAGCTGGTAGAGTTGCTTGCTCACAAAGCCAGAGACCGGGTACAATCCTGACCTCCAGTGCCATCTGTGTGGATTTTGCACCTTCTCCCTGTGACCACGTGGGTTTCCTATGGGTGCTCCGGTTCGTCCTGCAACCCAAAGACGTGCAAGTTCATACATTAATTGGCCTCTGTAAATTGCCCCTGGTGTGTAGGAAGTAGATGAGAAAGTGGGATAACATTGAGCTAGTGTGAACGGGTGATCGATGGTCAGCGTGGACATGGTAGGCCACAGGGTCTGTTTCCATGCTGTGTCTTGCAATCTAAATAATATTCCAAACAAATGTAGCTCTGTGCCAGTTCACTGGCAGGTGAGATAACCCCTTTAGCAAATGCCTTTGAGCACGGTAGCGCAGAGGTAGAGTTGCTGCTTTACAGCGAATGCTGCGCCGGAGACTCAGGTTCGATCCTGACTACGGGTGCTGCACTGTAAGGAGTTTGTACGTTCTCCCCGTGACCTGCGTGGGTTTTCTCCGAGATCTTCGGTTTCCTCCCACACTCCAAAGACGTACAGGTATGTAGGTTAATTGGGTGGGTAAATGTAAAAATTGTCCCTAGTGGGTGTAGGATAGTGTTAATGTATGGGGATCACTGGGCGGCACGGACTTGGAGGGCCGAAAAGGCCTGTTTCCGGCTGTATAGATATGATATGATATGAAACCTAGATATTATTATATGCTACACCCCTCAACTCATAAGTGAATTCTTTGACCTCAGTCGGCAGAAACTGCCCGGCAGAAACATTAGAATCAGGAAGGGGGAACAAATCAATGGAGAAAGTGCATTTCATTGGCAAAGTAGTGAGTTTAATTATAAAGAAAATACTGGGAATACTACAAGATTGGATTTTGCTATACTAGCAAGGCTAGCCAAGCACATCTCAAAATTGTGAATTCCCCTCCATTATTTGTATGTCCTTTCAGATTACGACAATGTGTGTTTCTGACATGAAGCATTTAAAACACACACCTGCTGTTTTCATTTTCTTTCCAGTGAGATCTATTTTAAATAACATTATTTTTGTCCCCCCATGTTGAACCGTGGGCTGCCATTGCTAGAACTCCATCTTCCCAGTTGTTACATTCAATTATCCTGTGAGGAAGGCACCCACGGGTTAGCAGAAATAGATGGCAAGCATGTGTGGTGGAGAGGCAGGAGGGCAGATTAAGAAAGCCCCAAAGAAAACACAATGCTAATTACATTCCTTTTCAAAAACTCAAAGAACAAAAACAGAAGTGCTCAAGTGCGACTCTGCGGATGACTAAATAATCACATTTAAAAAATGAACAAAGTTTGTGGACCAAAAACTACAAATAATGGTCTGACAGAGAAGGGCACAGCCAACTGATTAGAACTCAACATAAATGCAGAAAACTCAAACCACTGAATGGTCGAAAGCTTTAGGTTCTTGGCGTAGATGTTTGTCACAATCTGTCATGGATCAACCACTTTGAAACGACAGCCAAGAAGCCACACCAATGCCTCTACTTCATTCGACGACTGAAGAAATTCAGGATGTCTCCGATGACTCTTACAAACATCTACAGATACACCCTCGAGAGCAGGTTGACAGGTTGCAGCACTGCTTGACTTGGGAACAGCTCTGCCAATGCCACAAGAAGTTGCAGAGTTGTGGATCTAGCCTGGCCCATCACACAGACCAGACTCCCCACCATTGACTCCATCTACACTTCACACTACCTCAAAATAGCGGCCAACGTAACCAAAGACTTGCCCCTCCCTCTTCTCCCTTCTCCCGACAGGCAAAAGATACAGAAGCTGGAAAGCACACACCAGCAGGTTCAGGAACAGCTTGTCCCCACTTTTATCGGATAAGTACAGTCCTTCTGTAAGCCAGCATACCGTCCCATTCACTTCTACTCTATTACAGACAATGGACTTTGTCTCATGAACCGGTGCGCTAAAATGCTGAAAACAATATTCTGCACTCTGAATCTTTCCCATCACTCTATCTATTGTACGAGAGGTTTTCTTGATTGTATTTAGTTCAGTTTAATTTACAGGTAGTTTAGGCATACAGCATGGAAATAGGCCCTTCAGCCCACTGAGTCCACGCTGATCATTGATCCGTGCAATCCCACTTTCGCCCATATTGTCCCATTTTCACATCCTGCACACCAGGGACAATTTACAGAAGCCAACAAACCTGCGTGCCTTTGGAATGTGGGATGAAGCTGGAGCACCCAGGAAAATGTACAAACTCCACACAGTCAGCACCCGTAGTCAGGATCGAACCCATGGTGCTGTGAGACAGCAACTCTACTGCTGTGCCTCTGTACCTCCTTGCATTTCTGTGCAGTATTATCTGATTTGACTGGATAGCATGCAAAACGAAGCTTTTCACTGTACCTCAGTACACGTGATACTGTGAAAGCTTTAACCAAAATACCTAAAATCATCCTGTGTCGAGCTTTTCATCGACAAATATGTGGCTCTGATCATTTTCAACCTGCTTCGTTTTAAAAAAATCTCCAACCAGTTTATTTTTCTTTCTTTAAATTTTGTCTAATAATCCACATGACATACATGGTGATGAGCGAGAGGGGAAGGACAAAGAGCCTCTTCAAAAAGGGGCAAAGGAATTGGAGAGGTGATGAACGCTACAAGTAGGCTGATCATGCGACTGGAGTAGAACAACGATTGGGAGGCTGGGAGGAAGATCATGAGCAGAAGCTGAGCTGCAGCTTCCAGTGTCAGGACAGATATCAAATAATCAGTTTGACAATGGGAGTCCTCTGCACACTGTTACCGAAGAATAAAAACAATCTCTGTGTGCCTGCAGCACATAAAAAAATATCAATTGATTGGGCATTATTTCCAAACATTTCATCGATAACTAACTTAACGTTGAGAAATGTTGTGGCCTAGTAACATTTTCTTTTTTAACATTTTCACCCTTGTGCTTTCTTTCCAGTGGCAGCTACATTACAGATGTATTGAAGAAGGCAGAGATACAAGTGGGTGGGTGGTATTGTAGACAGCGAAGATGGTTATCAAAGATTACAGCAGGATCTTGATCAGTTGGGCAGGTGGGCTGAGGAATGGTTAATGGAGTTTAATCCAGATAAGTGAGAGGCTTTGGATTTTGGAAAGTCAAAACAGAGCAGGACTTTCACAGTGAATGGCAGGGCTCTGGGGAGTGTTGTAGAGCAGAGGGATCTAGGAGTGCAGGTACATAGTACCTTGGAAGTGAGTTCACAGGGTGGCCAAGAAGGCATTCGGTACTCCGGCCTTCATCAGTCAGGATATTGAGTACAGAAGTTGGGATGTGATGTTACAGTTGTACAAGACATTGGTGAAGATGCATTTGGTCTATTGAGTTCAGTTTTGGTCACCCTGCGAAGAAAATGCTGTTGCCAAGTTGGAAAGAGTATAGAAAAGATTTATGGTACAAAGGACTTGAGGGCATGAGCTATAGGGAGAGGTTGGCCAGGTTAGGACTTTATTCTTTGAAGCGCAGGAGGTTGAGGGGTGATCTTATAGAGGCATATAAGATCATGAGGTGAATAGATAGAGTAGATGCACAGTCTTTTACTCAGGATGTGAATTAAGAAGCAGAGGACATGGGTTTAAGGCGAAAGATGTAATAGGAATCTAGGGGGCAACTTTTTCCACACGAAGAGTGGTAAGCATATCAATCGAGCTGCCAGATGAAGTAGTTGAGGCAGACACTATAACAATACAACCACTCTGAAAATCTGCTGTGCAGAAATGGCTTGGGATTAGTGATGGTCAGACATGGGCAATTGAAAATCTTGGAAATAGTGTGCAGATGTGCAGCTGTGCATTCTTGGACCACAACATGCATCGAAGATTCCTGTATCACATATTTCACTTGGGCAGCTTACAGCCCAGTGGTATGAGTATTGATTTCTTTAACGTCAGGTAGCCCCGGCATTCCCTCACTCGCTATCACTCCTCTACCCAAGTTGCACTAGCTTCTCGTTTTCACGTAACAAACAGCTGACAATGGCCCGTTTCCTTTATCATTATTATTATTTTGCATATCTTTCATTCATTGTTCTTTATCTCTCTACATCATCGCCTATATCTCTCGTTTCCCTTATCCCTAACCAGTCTGAAGAAGGGTGTCAACCCGAAACATCACCCATTCCTTCTCTCCATTGCGGAATTAAAACAATGTTCAAACATCATCCAGTTTAAAAACAAATATAAACACATGATTTTTTCTAGGTACAGTGAGGAGGGGGATTAACAGTCACCAGGGGTCTACATATAATAATACATCATTATTTAAATAAGTATATCTATATGAACATATAAGGGTGTATGAATATTTTTGTATTAATATCTGATACTTGATAAATATTGATTAGGGAATGGGGGTAGGATTAAATAAGTTAACACTTCTTCCTACTCCTTTTCGCACATGTTAAGTAATTGATGAAATTCCTTGTATTTCTTCTGTTTTTTTGTTTATTTTGTTTTTTAATTGATGTCTTTTAACATGTTCGAAATAAAATAAAATGAAATGAAATGAAAATGAAATGAAATGAAATGCTGCCTGACCCGCTGAGTTACTCCAGCTTTTTGTGTCGACCTTTGGTTTAAACCAGCATCTGCAGTTCCTTCCTACACATCTGAGATTCCTCCACGTGTTAGCATGTCGGATGCTCTGTAAGCCAGAGCAAAGCCTCTGGGTTGATTATCATATCATATCATATCATATCATATCATATCATATCATATATATACAGCCGGAAACAGGCCTTTTCGGCCCACCAAGTCCGTGCCGCCCAGCGATCCCCGTACATTAACACTATCCTACACCCACTAGGGACAATTTTTTTTTTTACATTTACCCAGCCAATTAACCTACATACCTGTACGTCTTTGGAGTGTGGGAGGAAACCGAAGATCTCGGAGAAAACCCACGCAGGTCACGGGGAGAACGTACAAACTACTTACAGTGCAGCACCCGTAGTCAGGATCGAACCTGAGTCTCCGGCGCTGCGTTCGCTGTAAAGCAGCAACTCTACCGCTGTGCTACCGTGCCGCCCATTGATTGATTGATACTTTATTATCACATGTGACATGTCACAGTGAAATTCTTCATTTTGCAAACAAAGTATGCAAAGTGACACCACACAAAGGGCACCTACAACACAATCTACACGGAAATTCCCAAAGTGTCAATATGTTGGAAATAGATTGTATTGCACAATAACCCAACACTGCAGTCCAAATTCTTGTCCGATCATTTAATTGGAATAATTTCAGACATTGATTCTGCCATCCTGCACGTCCACCACAGACATACCGGCCGATCGGCCCTTGGTTCCAGAGCCTTTCAGGATTATCCGTTTTGCCAAATCAACAGAGGGCACAGCCTCCGTCCGAGAGTAGTCCAACCGTACCAGAACGGCCCACTGTGGCCGCCCAGAGGCCAACAATCCTGCCCGCATAGTTGGCCACGGAAGTCGGCCATGGGAACGGATCTGTCGGCTCCGACCTAGCCGGAGTTCCGGAGCCCCAGCAGCATGTGGCAAATTTGATCCGCCGATCGGTGCGGAGACCCCAACGAGATCGAGATCTCCTGCCTCACCCAGCCTAGGCTCCTCCTTTTTGAGACGTCTGAGGGGGATTTCGAGTGCATTCTCGTCATTTTGTACGGAATAAAGGAGGTGCCGGACCACCAGTTGCTGGAAAATCAGTGGTGAGCCTGGAGTTCTATCTCCACAAAGCCATCTTTTGCTTTTGTACTTGTCCATTTGCAGCTCCCGTTATCCCTTTAGCATTTAACCTTTTCTGCATGTCATTCTTTCACAAGCTTCAGCTATTTACTCCCTTTTTCTGAAATCCTTACAGTATAATTTAACATTTTTCCTCTTATTGAGTCATCTACTTGGTGCAGATGAGCAACATTTTTTTTCCCCTTTCCTTCTCTCCCGAGATGCTGCCTGACCTGCTGAGTTACTCCAGCATTTTGTGAATAAATCTGCTCTGACCTGTGGAGCATTTCCCAGCATATCTTGGTTATTTCTAGTTTTTACTATTTTGCTTTCATACCATTGTAAGCATTGAGTTTAATACACTCCATTGGAATAAGCGAGTTCGGTATCCTGACTGTGCATGCCCAGGTCATAGGTCGCAGGAGCTAAACATTCTCGCCGGCTGAGCTGCTGCGTGTATTCAGACCTGCGTTTCATCTGTATTTTCCACTTTTGCTTCTTCGAGGTAAGAAAATACTGCTTTCAAAACTGTTAATTAGATGTATTTATGGTTAATTTGTACAAAACTCCGATGATTTTGTTGGTTTTATTGCTTTATGCTTGTGACGATTTTCTTTTGCATTGCAATGGGAAACTGTTTCTGCCCACCTCCATTCAAACACTAGGAAAAACACTGCGGATGCTGGTTTAAATCGATGGGTAGACACAAAATGCTGGAGTAACTTAGCAGGTCAGGCATCATCTTGGGAGACAAGGGAAGTCAGGGACAGCATAAAAATTAAGGAGAGGAAGTATAACATAGCAAAGAAGAGTGGGAAGACAGAGGATTGGGACTCTTTTAAAGAGCAACAAAAGTTAACTAAAAAGGCAATACGGGGAGAAAAGATGAGGTACAAGGGTAAACTAGCCAATAATATAAAGGAGGATAGCAAAAGTTTTTTTAGGTACGTGAAGAGGAAAAAAATAGTCAAGGCAAATGTGGGTCTCTTGAAGACAGAAGCAGGGGAATTTATTATGGGGAACAAAGAAATGGCAGACGAGTTAAACCGTTACTTTGGATCTGTCTTCACTGAGGAAGATACACACAATCTCCCAAATGTTCTAGGGGCCGGAGAACCTAGGGTGATGGAGGAACTGAAGGAAATCCACATTAGGCAGGAAATGGTTTTGGGTAGACTGATGGGACTGAAGGCTGATAAATCCCCAGGGCCTGATGGTCTGCATCCCAGGGTACTTAAGGAGGTGGCTCTAGAAATAGTGGAAGCATTGGAGATCATTTTTCAATGTTTTATAGATTCAGGATCATTTCCTGTGGATTGGAGGATAGCAAATGTTATCCCACTTTTTAAGAAAGGAGGGAGAGAGAAAACGGGTAATTATAGACCAGTTAGTCTGACATCAGTGGTGGGGAAGATGCTGGAGTCAATTATAAAAGACGAAATTGCTGAGCATTTGGATAGCAGTAACAGGATCATTCCGAGTCAGCATGGATTTACGAAGGGGAAATCATGCTTGACAAATCTACTGGAATTTTTTGAGGATGTAACTAGGAAAATTGACAGGGGAGAGTCAGTGGATGTGGTGTACCTCGAATTTCAGAAAGCTTTCGACAAGGTCCCACATAGGAGATTAGTGGGCAAAATTAGGGCACATGGTATTGGGGGTAGGGTACTGACATGGATAGAAAATTGGTTGACAGACAGAAAGCAAAGTGTGGGGATAAATGGGTCCCTTTCGGAATGGCAGGCAGTGACCAGTGGGGTACCGCAAGGTTCGGTGCTGGGACCCCAGCTATTTACGATATACATTAATGACTTAGACGAAGGGATTAAAAGTACCATTAGCAAATTTGCAGATGATACTAAGCTGGGGGGTAGTGTGAATTGTGAGGAAGATGCAATAAGGCTGCAGGGTGACTTGGATAGGTTGTGTGAGTGGGCGGATACATGGCAGATGCAGTTTAATGTAGATAAGTGTGAGGTTATTCACTTTGGAAGTAAGAATAGAAAGGCAGATTATTATCTGAATGGTGTCAAATTAGGAGGAGGGGGAGTTCAACGAGATCTGGGTGTCCTAGTGCATCAGTCAATGAAAGGAAGCATGCAGGTACAGCAGGCAGTGAAGAAAGCCAATGGAATGTTGGCCTTCATAACAAGAGGAGTTGAGTATACTCCTGCACCTATTGTCTATTGTCTATTGTCTATTATTGAATGGGTGACGTTTCGGGTCGAGACATTTCTTCAGAAGTCTTGAAAGCAGTATTTTCTTAGCTCGAAAAAGCAAAACTGGAAAATACGGATGAGATGCAGGTCAGTATACACGCTGCAGCTCAGCCGGCGAGAATGTTTCGCTCCTGTGACCTATGACCTGGGCATGAGCAGTCGGGGTACCAAACTCGCTTATTGGTAAAAGATACTCAAGGTGTTATAAAAAGGTGTTATTTAAAGATGCCAACTCCTCTGTTGTGTCAGGTCATAAGGTCATAAGTGATAGGAGAAGAATTAGGCCATTCGGCCCATCATGTCTACTCCGCCATTCAATCATGGTTGATCTATCTCTCCCTGCTAACCCTTATCTCCTGCCTGAAGTAGGGTCTCGACCCGAAATGTCACCCATTCCTTCACTCCAGAGATGCTGCCTGTCCTGCTGAATTACTCCACCATTTTCTGCCTACCTTTGATTTAAACCAGCATCTGCAGTTCTTTCCTACCCATTCTCCTGCCTCCTCCCCTTAACCCCTGACAGCCATACTCCCAAGAGAGTTGTGCAGCATTCAATGCTGTTGCCGCACATCCCCGATGTTTAGGGTACAATCCTGCCTTTAGGCACTGTCTGTGACCACCATTCCCATCTCCTCTCATGTCCCAAAGGACATGGTGATACAATGATGGGGCTGACATCTTTAAAAAAAAATTAAAAACTACAAAAGGAAATCATGAAAGGAAAAAGAAACCAAGTGAAATTACATGATTGAGTTTTCTGGAACAGAGCTCAGTGGGTGATTCCACAGACTTGCTGCACATGATTACACTCCCACCAGAAATCCCTTTGTACGGCTAACTATATATTTATGGTGAGCTCCTTGCAGTGTGGCAGGCTGCCTGAGACAGCTTTTCTGCATGGACAACAAAATTTAAAGCAGGGCTACTGCTGCTCAAAATGATAAGGTGCTTGCTTAAAGGTCTCTTATTTCATCTACACTGAAGGGGAGTGGAATAAAAGTTCACACTACATACCGAACAGTTCATCAACACTTTTACAGGTCATGCCTGTGTGGCCTGATGCATGAAATGAGGCAAAGAAGGACTGAACACTTGAAGGTGGCTAATGACTCATCTCAGTCCTAAATGGCCTACCCCTTATTCTTAAACTGTGACCCCTGGTTCTGGACTCCACCAACATCGGGGACATTTTTCCTGCATCTAGCCTGTCCAATCCATAAAGAATTTAATAGTTTTCTATAAGATCCCCCTCTCATCCTTCTAAATTCCAGTGAATATAAGCCGCGCCGATCCATTCTTTCATCATATGTTAGTCCCGACCTCCCGGGAATTAACCTGGTGAAGTTACTCTGCACTCCCTCAATAGTAAGAATGTCCTTCCTCAAATTAGGAGATCAAACCTGCACACAATGCTCCAGGTGTGGTCTCACCAGGGCCCTGTCCAACTGCAGTAGGACCTCCTTGCTCCAATGCTGAATTCCTCTCACGTTGTTGTAGGGAATTCTGAATGACAGGATCTACATGCATTTGGAAAGGTGAGGAGTGATTAGAGATAGTCAGTGCGTGGCTGTGGGTGAGAAAGCACATCGCATAAATTTAATTGATTTTTTTTGTCGAGGTCACCAAGAAGATTGATGAAGGAAATGTGGTAGACAATGTCTGCATGGTATCTGAGAATGATGCATGGTCATTGTCATGGTAGGCTGGTCCAGAAGGCAAGGTCTCATGAGATCCAGGGTAAGCTAGCCAGTTCCATATAAAAGTGGCTAGATCATAGGTTTTTTGTGTGTACGTGTATATGTATATGGTTGGAAAAGTCTACAATGTGCAAAAATCAAGAGCATTGGATTGGAATGTAAAAAAATATTTCAGTTTGCCATGGAACACGAGTTTTTTTTAAGTGAGTTTTACCGACTCCCTCCAGCATCAAATACCTTGGGCTCTTTCCAAAAACCTCTTTGGAGTCAGCAAAATTTTCAAATTCTCACTGTTAGATGTTCTTGAGTCATCAAAGTGCATAATAGGAAAATTGCACAAGGATACACAAGATTACTCCTACCGATATGAAAGTTTGTCTTCGATTGAAAGTGGGGGTAAATCTCAGTGAAAGTAGTGCTTATATATATATACACATTTGTCATTTGAACAAATATGTATTTCCCCACTCAATTCCAATCAAGTTGCTCAGACATTGTACCATGTCTGATCTGTCATCAACATCTATCCTTGTCAAGAGAGTTGACTCAAAGATACTGTCAGCCACTTAATTATAGAAATTCTCTAACTGGGTTACCTGGTAAGTTATCGAGATGGAAGACGTACAGCATAACTGCAGTATTTTCAAATATGAATGACATTTACATGCTGGACTATTTTGTTTGCTACACAACAATTAAACACAAATTTATCTTCCTTTCCCATCATCCAAGACCCACTCAGTCTCTTTACTTCTCCATTCTGCACTTGGTATTCACTATATGATCTCCACATTGGAGAACTCAGTTGCAGATTTGATGATCATTTTGCTGAACACAAGCGTTCAGTCCAGAGGAGCAAGCCTGATTTCTTGTCGCCTGCCACCCTGATTCTTCATTTAACTACCACTCTGACCCACCTGTCCATGGCTTCCTGCACTGTGACAACAAGGACCAATGCAAACTTGAGGAGCAATAACACATAACACAGACAGAGATGTGTAATCACCCTTTAACTGTCCCCATCCACCCAATTGATTGGAGGCCTATCCCCAGGAACAACTTTAACCTCTCCGAGATATTCCCTTTGTCCTTGGCATTCCCTATCCCCACCATCTTCGCAGCAACTTGAAACTGCCTTTTAAAAGCTTATTTCTTTCCCAGTTCTATTCAAGAGTCATGGACCTAAACTCTGCTTTTCTTTCTATTGATGCTGCCTGACCCGCTTAGAGTTCAGTTTAGAGATACAGCACAGAAACAGGCCCTTCGGCCAACCGAATCCACACTGACCGATATGCACATTAACACTACCCTGCACACACTCGGGATGATTTTTTAACATTTATACCAAGTCAACAAAGACTACAAACCTGTACGTCTTTGGAGTGTGGGAGGAAACCGAAGATCTCGGAGAAAGCCCATGCAGGTCAAGGGGAGAATATATTATTCTGAAGAAGGGTCTCGACCCGAAACGTCACACATTCCTTCTCTCCTGAGATGCTGCCTTTCCCGCTGAGTTACTCCAGCATTTTGTGTCTACTTTTGGGAGAACATAGAAACTCTGTACAGACAAGCACCCTTAGTCAGGATCGAACCTGGGTCTCTAGTGCTGTAAGGTCTCTAGTGCTGTAGCTTTACTTCTACGCCACCGTGCCGCCCTTTCTAGCAGTTTCAAATGTTATGCCTCTTTGCTGAATAAAAGCTCCTATCAGCTGCAAGTACAACTCAAAATGTTCTTGGGGTTTGCCATTCAACTCCCCCTTTCATTCCTCACACTGTGTCGTCGATCTCTTGCACCGTTTCAAACAAGTTCAACCCATTCATCCAGAGGAGTATTTTAACATCCCCCCCCAATTTCATTACGACACTCTTCTGAGTGAGGAGGTGAAATCTTTGTTGTGTTGTTTTCTGCATGAATGCAGCCCAGACCCGGCATACCTTTGGGTTCTCTTTTGATTAATGGCCAGCAGTTTTCCAGCCTCAGTGGCTCATTTACATTCTGCATGTATATTTGCAGCTTAACATTAACATTCTAGTCTCACTTGTTGAACCATTCCTTGTGGGTGGTGGAAAGGCTTCGATGAGTCATCCGCTGCAGCACAACTGGCAGGTGACCCTTTGAAGCCACATAATCTACCACTGACCCTGTAAGACAGGATCATTCAACATGAACTATTTTTAAAAATGCAGGCGGGGGGGGGGGGGGGGAATTCCAACATTGGGCGATTATGTGAAAACAATAAAGGTGGAACGCCCTTTCTTGCCACATCAAGGCAATGAAAAGCAAGAACCTACTATCAACTGCTAATTCCAATCATTTTTATTTTTCATTAATAAATCTTAACATTAGAAAACTGATTACACTCCTCTCCTGGAGGGAAGAACAATAGGTGAAGGTGATTACAGCTGCAGCTATACAACACGGACTCAGGCTCTTTGGACCAAATCATTCATGCTCACTAACTTGACCAACTGAGCCAGCCTCACTTGCCTGCTACTGACTGATATCCCTCTAAACTTTCCTATCCATGTACCTGTCCAAGTGTCCTTTAAATGTCAAAGTTGTGTCTGCCTATACCGCCTCAAATTCTCCACTCCCCTGACGAACTCCAACCTCTCCCCTCCTGAACGTGCAGCCCTCCACTCACTCCGCAACAACCCGGACTTAATCATTAAACCCGCTGACAAGGGAGGGGCTGTGGTAGTCTGGCGTGCTGACCTCTACCGGACCGAGGCCAGACGACAACTATCAGGCACCTCTTCCTACCTCTCCCAGGACCATGACCCCACAGACCAACACCAGACCTTTATCAGCAGCACCATCACGGACCTCATCATCTCCGACGATCTACCCCCCCAGTGCCTCCAAACTCATAGTTCCCCAGCCCCGCACGGCCCGATTCCACCTCCTACCCAAAATCCATAAACAGAACTGTCCCGGCAGACCCATTGTCTCTGCCTGCTCATGTCCCACCGAACTTATTTCCACCTACCTCGACTCCATCCTATCACCCCTGGTTAAATCCCTCCCCACCTACGTCCAAGACACCTCACACGCTCTCCATCTCCTCGATAACTTCCGGTTCCCAGGCCCCCACTCCTTCATCTTCACCATGGATGTCCAGTCACTCTACACTTCCATCCCCCACAAGGATGGTCTCGAAGCCATCCGTTTCTTCCTCGACCATAGAACCAGCCAATCCCCATCGACCAACACTCTCCTCCGCCTAGCAGTGCTGGTTCTTACCCGCAACAACTTCTCCTTTGACTCCTCCCACTTCCTCCAAACCAGAGGCGTAGCTATGGGCACTCGCATGGGCCCTAGCTATGCCTGCCTCTTTGTCGGGTACGTCGAACAATCCCTGTTCCAGACGTACACTGGCCCCATCCCCGAACTCTACCTCCGCTACATCGACGACTGCATTGGTGCTACCTCTTGCATCCATGCAGAACTCACTGACTTCATACACTTCACCTCCAATTTCCATCCTGCCCTTAAATATACCTGGACTATCTCCGACATCTCCCTCCCGTTTCTGGACCTCACCATCTCCATCACAGGAGACAGACTAGTAACAGACATTAATATAAACCCACTGACTCGCACAGCTATCTGGACTACACTTCTTCCCACCCAGTCCCCTGCAAAAAGTCTATCCCCTACTCCCAATTCCTCTGTCTACGCCGCATCTGTGCCCGGGATGAGGTGTTTCACACTAGGGCTTTCGAGATGTCCTCTTTCTTCAGGAAACAGGGCTTCCCCTCCTCCATTATAGATGAGGCTCTCACTAGGGTCTCTTCTACATCCCGCAGCTCCGCTCTTGCTCCCCCTCCCCTCACTCGCAACACGGACAGAATCCCCCTCGTTCTCACCATCCACCAGCGGATCCAACATATCATCCACCAACATTTCCGTCACCTACAACGGGACCCCACCACTGGCCTTATCTTCCCATCCCCTCACCTCTCTGCATTCCGCAGAGACCGTTCCCTCCGTAACTCCCTGGTCCACTCGTTCCTTCCTACCCAAACCACCCCAACCCCGGGCACTTACCCCTGCAACCGCACGAGATGCAACACCTGTCCCTTTACCTCCCCCCTCAATTCCATCCAAGGACCCAAACAGACTTTCCAGGTGAGACAAAGGTTCACCTGCACCTCCTCCAACCTCATCTATTGCATCCGCTGCTCTAGATGTCAACTTATTTTCATCGGCGAAACCAAGCGCAGGCTCGGCGATCACTTCGCTGAACACCTGCGCTCGGTCCGCATTAACCAAACTGATCTCCCGGTGGCCGAGCACTTCAACTCCCCCTCCCATTCCCAGTCTGACCTTTCTGTCATGGGCCTCCTCCAGTGCCATAGTGAGGCCCGCCGGAAATTGGAGGAACAGCACCTCATATTTCGCCTGGGCAGTTTGCAGCCCAGTGGTATGAACATCGACTTCTCCAACTTTAGATAGTTCCTCTGTCCCTCCCTTCCCCTCCTCCTTCCCAGATCTCCCTCTATCTTCCTGTCTCCACCTATATCCTTCCTTTGTCCCGCCCCCCTGACATCAGTCTGAAGAAGGGTCTCAACCCGAAAAGTCACCCATTCCTTCTCTCCCGAGATGCTGCCTGACCTGCTGAGTTACTCCAGCATTTTGTGAATAAATCGATTTGTACCAGCATCTGCAGTTATTTTCTTATACTAGTCTGCCTATACCATTTCCTTTGGTAGCTTGTTCCAAGTACACACACTGTGTGTGTGTGTGTGTGTGTGTGTGAAAAGAAAATGCCCTTCAGGTCCCTTTTAACCCATTCCCTTCCACCATAAATCAATAATGCCCTCCAGACTGAGACTGCCATACATTAGGGAGAAGACTGTGGCTATTCACCTTATCTCCACTCCTCGTGATTTGATATCAAGTCAAGTCAAGTCAATTTTATTTGTATAGCACATTTAAAAACAACCCACGTTGACCAAAGTGCTGTACATCTGATTAGGTTCCAATGGGAAAAAAAAATGAAACATACAGTAGCACGCAAACAGTTCACAGCGCCTCCTCAATGAGCCTCAAACGCTAGGGAGTAGAAATAGGTTTTGAGCCTGGACTTAAAGGAGTCGATGGAGGGGGCAGTTCTGATGGGGAGAGGGATGCTGTCCCACAGTCTAGGAGCTGCAACCGCAAAAGCGCGGTCACCCCTGAGCTTAAGCTTAGACCGCGGGATAGTGAGTAGCCCCAAGTCGGCCGACCTGAGGGACCTGGAGTTAGAGAGGGGGGTTAGAAGATTTTTGATGTAGGGGGGGAGTGTCCATTTAGGGCTTTATACATGAATAGGAGGAGCTTGAAGTTGATTCTGTACCATACAGGGAGCCAGTGGAGAGAGGCCAGAATCGGGGTGATGTGGTCCCTTTTACGGGTACCCGTCAGGAGTCTCGCTGCGGCATTTTGGACCAGTTGCAGGCGGGACAGGGAAGATTGGCTGATCCCAGTGTATAGGGAGTTGCAGTAGTCTAGGCGGGAGGAAATGAAAGCGTGAATGATTTTTTCTGTGTCGTCGAATTGGAGGAAAGGTTTGATTTTAGCTATGGTTCGAAGTTGGAAGAAGCTGGCTTTTACCACAGCGTTGACTTGCTTATCAAATTTTAATGCAGAGTCAAATATCATGCCGAGGTTTTTGACATGCGGTTTGACTAGGCAGGATAGGCTTCCAAGACTGCCTGTTATCACTTTGATGGAGTCGGGGGGGCCGAATAGGATGACCTCAGACTTGCTCTCATTTAATTGGAGGAAGTTCTGTGCCATCCAACATTTTATGTCCTCAAGGCAGTGTGAGAGGCTGTTTAAATTTGACTGGTTGTTGGGTTTCAGGGGGAGGTAAAGCTGAGAGTCATCGGCATAGCAGTGGAAAGAAATGCCGTGCCTTTGAATGATTTGGCCAAGGGGGAGCATGTATAGAGAGAAGAGAATGGGGCCTAGGATGGAGCCTTGTGGAACTCCGCGGGAGAGGCTAGCTGGAGCAGAGGAATAACTGCCTATGTTGATGGCGAAACTCCTATCTTTGAGGTACGAAGTGAACCAGCTCAGGGCAGTGCCATCAATGCCAACCGCGTACCGGAGACGGTCAATAAGGATGGTGTGGTCCACTGTATCGAACGCTGCGCTGAGGTCGAGAAGGAGCAGGATTGCACTGTCGCCTGTGTCGATGGCGAGAAGCAGGTCGTTGTGTACCTTCAACAAGGCAGACTCTGTGCTGTGGTGGGCTCTGAAACCTGACTGGAAACTTTCCAGGATGGTGTTTTGGTGCAGGTAGGGCACTAATTGGTTTAGAATTGCCTTTTCAAGGACTTTTGACAGGAATGGCAGTTTGGAAATGGATCTGTAGTTGCTAGGCAAGGTGGGGTCTAGGTTAGGTTTTTTCAGTAGGGGCTGGACCACCGCGTGCTTGAAACTGGTTGAAACAGTGCCAGTGGCCAGAGAACTGTTGATATACCTCTATAAGTTCACCCCCCAGCCTCCTGCACTTCAGCCAAAGAAAACTTTGAACCTATCCAATCTCTACTCATTACTCAAATCCTCCAGACCTAGTAACATCCTCACAAGTCATTATTGCACCCTTTACAGTTTAATGACATCCTTCCTGTAGCAGCACATCCAGACTGTACCCAATGCTGCAAATGTGGCCTTGGCAATGTCTTGTACAGCTGTAACATGAACACTTACAGGAACATGTGATAATTGCCTCAAGGCACAAACATCAACCTCATACTCCATAGGTGACTTTAATTCCAATATCACACAAAAAGGTTGACACCATTCAAAAAAGGTGAGTCCACTTGATTGGTATCAGAGCCACCATCTTAAACATTCAGTGCCTCCATCACCAACACATTGCGACTGTGAAGTGGCCATCTACAAGATTCAATGCAGTAACTTGCTCAAGGATTCTTCCACAGGGTTTCTCAACTCAAATCGTCTAGTCGTAAGAAGGAAAGAGAAATCGGCATTTAGAAACAGGGCCACCTGCAGGTTCTCAGATACCAACCTAACCTGAACATAAATGTTGCTGGTTCTTTCTTGTTGCTGGTTTAAAGCCTGAAATCCCTTACAAAATGTCATGGTTCAAGCATCTTCACCAAACAACTCCAATGGTTCATAGTGGTGATTCACCATTAACATATTTCAAAGCTTATTGGCGAAGGACAATAATTGTGGCCATGTCACCAATGCCTTCGTCTCACTAAAGAACAAAATTAAATTCCTTTGCAGAAGTTCAGTTTTAATTTGAAATGCAACTTATTAATCAAACAGAATTATAATATCCTAACTAGAAATACAATGAACAACATTACCTCAGGAGCAACACTGATTTGATGGTAATTCAGTAAACAAAGCATTGGAAGGCAATTATTTCAAGCACGTTTTAGCTTCATATTCCACCTCACCATGTTTTCATCACATGCATATTGAATGCTGTTTGTCCTCATCATCATTCCAATATTTCATTAAAAAATGTTTGCATTTAAACATTTCTTTCTGTGTTAGTTGTTAATTGCTATCTACAGGACACACATAATGAATGCTGGTTTCTGTTTATTCTTTCAGTGTGGGTGGACATTTAAGTCTGACATGCCAAAGTCATCCAATATTGCTTGATCTTTGATTTCTCTTATTTTTAAAAAAGGAGAAAAAAAAAACACAGTTTAATGTACTAATTAACTAACTGCAAAATAATTGGTGCCAGTCAGCCTTTTAAGAGTTTTGGTAGCTGACTGGCCAGTGTGCTAATTGTGGACCATCGCAAACAATTAAAATGATGTAGCACAAATCAAAGAACTACAGCTTAACTTGACAACTGAGTCTCAAGCCTGCGAGAATTTTTTTGACTGACAGCTGCGTTGTCGGATAGTCTCTGGTGTGAATTATCGAATCTCCGTCTGCCCAGATCGCCAGTCAAACAGAAGCAGATAAAGATGCCATTCTAAGTAAGTGTTTCCAGAGTACTGTTTCACCATGTAAGAAATGAAAGTTCACATTCAAGGTTCAGTGTACGCTAAGAGATTGCTAAGGGAAAAGCAATTTTATTGTGGGGTTTTTTTCTGTCAGGTGTATGGCAGCATAGTGGTTATGCACTAGATCCAATAATCCAGAGTGCTAGACTTAAATTCAGATATAAAATGTCAAATCCCACCACCACAGCCAGCAGATGGAAATTCCTTGAGTTCACCTAAATCTGGATTGAAATTCCAGTATCAGGACGCAAATAATGGATTTCCATAAAAATCCACCTTGCTCGCTAATATCCTTTCAGGAAGAAAATTAATTGTCCTTATGCAGTCTGACATCAATGGTTGTTTGTTGGCACGGGAACTGCAGATGCTGATTTACACAAAAAAAAGACACAAAGTGCTGGAGTAATTCTGAAGGTCAGGCAGCATCTCTGGAGAGCACTAATAAGTGATGTTTTGGGTCAGGACCCTTCTTCACACTGACTCAGACTGAAGAAGGGTCCTAATCTGAAATGTCACCTATCCATGTTCTCCAAAGATGCTGCCTGACCAATTGAGTTAGTCCAGCACTTTGTGCCATTTTTTTTCAATACCTGTTTCTTAACTGCCCTCCGAAATCGTCAAGCAAGCCATTTCATTCTAATGACTATCAGTGGAGAAACCTATGTTTGATTATTTTGTCTTAAATATTAATAAACATAATGCCCAACAGTAGACTCAACTCATTTTGTTTTACTTAATGTTTTTTTTACTATGCATTTCATTTTTAGAAAATAATATTTGGCATGTTTGATTTTACTTCTCACACTGATTACCAAATTTGAAAAGTGGATGGTGTGTTTTGTTTGAAATGAATATCCAAAATATTTTACACCTGTTGAAAGATCTAGGACCCTGAAGAAGGGTCTCGACTCGAAACATTACTCATTCCCTGCTGCCTGTCCTGCTGAGTTACTCCAACATTTTGTGTGTATCAGAGGGGTCTAGGAAGATAGGCCGAAGATGTAAGATTAAATGAAAAAAGGTTGAGGTCAAAGATCAGGAGTAACATCATTTCATGCACAAAGCTACTTTAATTTTTATACATACAAACATAGAACATGGAACATAGAACATGCAGCATAGAAACAGGCCCTTCATTCCACAATGTCTTTGCCAAACTTGATACTAATCAACTCTCAACTGCCTGCTCAAAGTTCATATCGCTCCATTCCCTGCATATCCACGTACCTATCCACAGATCTCTCAAATGCTTTTGGTGGACAAAAAGCTGATGATAGAGAATGGATACAAATAGTTAGGTAAGGTGTTCAGCAGGCAGATGATTCATGGCCAAATCCATGGCAAAAGCAAGCAAAATTATTCACAGAAAGTCGTACAACTGTGTGACTTGCAACTACACTTTTGCGCCCAAGACAAAAAATAGGTTAACGCTCAGAATTAGGAAGGATAAATGGGTGATAAACAAAGGATTGAACAGATTTGAAAGATGAACTGTTAGAGATCTTAAAAAAATCCTGAAGGGTTTTGACAGATTAGATCCAGATAAATAGTTTTACTTGCAGGCAAAGCCAGAACCAGGTCTATAAGTGTTAGATAGTCAGTAATAAATCAAATGGCAAGTTGAGGAGAATTCAGCGGGGGTAGTGTAAATGCGAAACTTGCTACCACAAAAGAGTGGTTGAGATGAATGGTGATGGTGCATTTAAGGGAGAAGCTCTGTGCGTACTTCAGGAGAAAGAAACTGTGGATCATCTTGACAGAATTAGTTGCGTGAGTATCAGCCAAGATTTCACAGCAGCACAATTGCTGCATCGACTACTTGGATCGTAAGAAAGAAAAGCAAGCAAGTAAGAAAAGAAGAATTCCTTAACATTACTTTGCATGGCCTCAGACTCTTCCAACATGCAGTGTTGCTAATGAGTTTTCAGTTTAGTTTATTGTCACATTACCTGAGGTACAGTGAGAAGCTTTTGTTATGTGCTATCTAGTCAGTAAAAAGAAAATTCAAGATTACAATCGAGCCATTTACAGTTTACAGATACATGATCAGGGAATAAAATTTAGTGCAAGGTAAAGCCAACAAAGGCAAACGATCAAGGAAAGTCCAAGGGTCACCAAAGAGGTAGATAGTAGCTCAGCACTGCTCTCTGGTTGTGGTAGGATGATTCAGTTACCTGATAACAGCTGGGAAGAAACTGTCCCTGAATCTGGAGGTGCGCGTTTTCACACTTCTATAACTTTTGCCTGATGGGAGAGGGGAGAAGAGGGAGTGGCCAGGGTGACTCGTTCTTGATTATACTGCTGGCCTTGCCGAGGCAGTGTGGGTTATAAACGGCGTCAATAGAAGGGAGGTTGGTTTGTGCGATGGTCTGGGCTGCGTTCACAATTCGCTGCAATTTCTTGCGGTCCTGGATGGAGCTGTTCCCAAACCAAGCTGTGATGCATCCTGATAAAGTCCTGATAAAAAGAGGGTAAATCTCTCCCGGTCTTCAGATTAAATGCCAGCAGGTCTCCTTGGCTCTGCCACCTTTTGCATATGTAACTGAGCAGAAATCTGGGGCCCCGGCAGTGGCAACGTCTCGATCGTCTACACAGCTGAAGCCAATCCTGGGACAATGGAATCGTCCCTGGAAAAGTGCCATTCCATTCCACTCACCTTGTTGTCACCTACGACCACCCACTTTTACAGCTGAACCATCCACATTTCCATGAATTGTACTCCTAGTTGTACTCCTCATGGGAGCTTTCAATCTCACTGTTTTTTCAAAGACAAATGTCATGCACGCTGAGGCTTCCCCGACCATCTGCCTGCATCCTTTCCTGTCTGCTGCTCACCCACTACCTCCATCTCTCTGACTGCATTTCCCTACATTGCCTGGCGACCAGCTGTAACACTGTGCCAGCCATGTAACTCTCAGTCTCGAGGATGCACCTTGGTGCTTCCAGCTAGTGCTCAATGCAGTTGCACCTTTTGTGTTATCCAGACTGCAAGGAGTAACCAGGAATTGTCACCTGCTCCCACCCATAGAACACAAAAGGTAATTGGCATAGAGAGTCAAGCCACCGCCTCATAGCTCCAGCAACCCAAGCAAAACAATTTATCTGGGTCTAATCTGTCAAAAGCCTTCAGGATTTTAAAGAATCTCTAGCAGTTGGTAATGCATTTATGCACCATCTTTCAATGAATATGCTCCACCCCAAATGTTGATGATGATTACATAACTGCATTTTTAAAATTGATCCATTATTCTGTGACGAGGACTTTGCCAGAGTGTATTGCCTATTCCTTATTTCCCTTGAGAACTTTGGGATGAATAGCTTTCTTGAACTGCTGTCTTTCATTTGGTGAAGGTACTCAGGGAGGACGTTGCAGGATGTTGATCGAGCCACTAGATTGGGATACAATTTGGACATCAACCTACAGGTGGTGGTGTTTCCATGCACGTCCTGCCCTTTTCTCCTTCTTCTTCTTATCGTGTCCACACATGCTAGATATTGTGTTTCAGCCAAAACTAAACACATCTCTTAGCAATATCATTGTTCTCCTGAGTGATACAGATCGCAGGTTTGGGCACGGCTGTCACAGCAACCTGGTTGAGTAAGTCTGGCAAATATTGTAGATGGTACACAAGGCAGCCACTGGGCATCATTAACTTGTGCAATGAATGTTTAGGTCAGAGGATGATCGTTTACCATCAAAGTGTTGTAACTATCAGGAAAGATTGAACGAACAGAGGATCTTAATGTAGATAATAAGAAACTCGAAAGGAACTTTTTTTTTGCCGCAAGAGTACTGGACAATGGAACTTGGCATCATAAATAGTGGAGGAGATAAAGACAATCATAGTCATAAAGTGATACAGCTTGGAAACAGGCCCTTCAGCCCAACTTGCCCACACTGGCCAACATATTCCATCTACACTCGTCCCACCTGCCCGCATTTGGGCCATATCCCTCCAAAACTGTCCTATCCATGTACTTGTCTAACTGTTTCTTAAATGTTGGGACAGTCCCAGCCTCAACTACCTCCTCTGTCACAGCAACTTGCAACTTGCAATGAAAGAGAAGGAGAAAGCAGTTGGTGCTTATGATTCGTGTGGGCCAATAAGCACCATTATAGGCCATGCAAAAACGAATGGCCCACTACTGTGCTGATCTATATAATTCTGTCTTTCTCAGGAGTGAGGGTGAAATTGACTGTCGAAAGAACAATACAAGTAGACTGAAGGGCAAAGGAAGTAGAATGGGAAGAAGCGGAGTGTGAAAAAGAGCAAAAGAGGGAAGTACAGCGGAAATGAATTCAGAAATGGTTGGCACCATCAAAACCTTCCTGGTCGCTCACAATTCTAAAGGGGCACTGATATTACCAAAAATCAACAATAAGTACTGGACTAATTCAATGGGTCAGGCAGCATCTCTGGAGAACATGGATAGGTGATGTTTCAGTTTGGGATCCTTCTTTAGATTGGAGAAGTCTGAAGAAAGGTCCTGACCCAAAACGTCACCGATTCATGTTCTCCAGAGATGCTGCCTGACCCACTGAGTTACTCCAGCACTTCGTTTCAATTTTGTAAACCAACATCTGCAGTTCCTTGTTTCTACTGATAACACCGAGGCAGTCTTTATTTAAGTGGAAAATATATAATAGCTAAAAGTAAAATAAATCTCACATCTTCTGTAGTTTCCTTGATTTTGTTTATTAAATGTTTGTTATAAATAGTTGGGATTCAACTATTGACAGCTGAGGGATCCTATTGATCACCCTGAGCCTTAAAAAATAGTCCCATCATAATCACCTTCTGTTTTCTATTAGCACCTAATTAATAGTACAATTTGCAACTCTATAATGCATTCAATGAGTGTCCATTTTGGCCATGTATCTCCAGTAACAGACTTTGTACAATGTTTTTTGTAAATCAAATTGCATAAATTCAATCACCTGAATCACTTTTAATTCAGCTGGAAGACAGCAACTGTTCTAATATTAGGCCTGTATCTGAAGGAGATAATGAGGGTTTGGATGAGAGAGTCTGTTACTTCTAGATTAGGGATGCAGTAAGGTGGAAGTGAAGAAATCATTCAAAACCAAAAGTTCCCTGAACGTGAAGAGTGAGTGTGGTTCCTTGCAACAATCACCAACTGAATGTAAGAGTCACATTAATTTGTACGTGAGCAGCGAGTTATGGTAGTTCTTAGTAGCTCAAACTTCCAAGGAAAAATACATGTGGGAGATTTCAGCAACGGCTCATTTAACTTTGGGCTTCACACCATGAATCCATCTCTCAAAGGTTGGGAGTGTGGCAGGGTGGAGGCCAAATAGTATAATTTGGCATCGTGCTAAAATAACACTCTTCTTGAGTCTCTCCTTTTTGAATATTACACCATCCAGCACCACTGGCCACATTCCCCAGCCACCTGCTTATTACCCTGCCTCAACCCTTCATAAGATCATAAGACATAGGAGTGGAACAAGGTTGACACACAATGATGCAGTAACTCAGCGAGTTATGCAGCATCTCTGGAGAGAAGGAATGGGTGACTTTTTGGGTCGAGACCCTTCAGTCTGAAGAAGGGTCTTGACCCGAAACATCATCCATTCCTTCTCTCCAGAGATGCTGCATGACCTGCTGAGTTACTCTAGCATTGTGTGTCTACCTTCGATTTTAACCAGCATCTGCAGTTTCTTTCCTAGGCAGAATAAGGTTGTTTGGCCCATTGAGTCTCCTCTGCCATTCAATCATGGCCATTCAATCATGGCCATTCAATCATGGCGGATCTATTTTTCCATCTCAATCCCATTCTCTGCCTTCTCCCTCTCGATTTACCTTTTGGGAAATTTCCTTACTAAACCATTGAGACTCTGCATTCAGTTTTCATTCCACATTTGAGTATCAGTTCTCAGCCGGAGCACAACCAAGGATGCCACAGTTAACATCAAGGTCTCTGATCATGGCAGAGATGGATAAATATCGTCCAGGTTAATAGAATCATTGAAGACATAAAGCTGTGCGCCACAGAAATGGGTTATTTGGTCCACTGAGTCCATGCCCATCTACACCTATCCCATTTGCCGGCATTAAGTCCATATCCTTCCATACTTTGCCTCTTCCATGCCTGCCTAAACATCTCATTAACATAGTAGTTGTACGTGTTTCCATCACCTCCTCTGGTAGTGCGTTCCAGTTATCAACAGCTCTATTTGAAAAACATTCCCCTCAAATCCCCTTTAAAACTCCTTCCTTTTGCTTTAATCGTGTGCCCGCTTGCTTTTGATACCTTTACCCATAGGAAAAAGATTCTGACTATTTGCTCTACCTATGACTCTTGTAAATTTATTAATCAGGTCATCAGTCAGTTGGTTCAATTCCAGGGAAAACATGCTCAGCCTATTCAATGTCTTCCCATAATTAAAGTCCCTTTATCCATGTCCATAAGTCAAAGGAGCCCAATTAGGCCATTCGGTCCATCCAGTCTACTCTGTCATTCAATCATGGATGATCTATCTTTCCTCCTCAACCCCTTTCTCCTGCTTTCTCCCTGTAACCTTTGACACGTTTACTACTTACAAACCTGCATATCTCCTCTTTAAAAATACCCAATGATTTGACCTTCACAGCTGTTTGTGTCAGTGAATTCCACGGATTCACCACCCTCTGACAAAGAGACATTCCTCCTTTTCCCCTTTCTAAAAGTACGTCCAGGTAACGTTCTGGTGAACACCTTCTGCAGTCTCTCCGGCACAACCACATTCTCCCTATTCTAGCTCGTGATCATTTTTATTGTTATTAGAACATAGGCGTGGAAAGTAGTTCCACAAGGCTTCTGCAAATCATCCAGCTAAACACCGGTGAGAAAAAGGGAGAAACCAGGCAACTGCAGATGCTGGTTTACTGGTGAGAAACTGACGTAAACAGCAGAGAAATGGTTTCTCTGGAGTTCTGCTGGCAATCCACCCTGTCAGATGCTTGAAATTAAACCTTTCAATGAGAGTGGGTTTACACTCCATTTTAATACCTTCCATGAATGAAGAACATCCCACCACCTAGCTTCAAGCCACTTGTTGTTCCTTACCGTTTATAATTCTTTACCTTTAGAAAATGGGGAGATAAAATTCATGATGAAAGATGAAGGGTGATAAGATTAGTCTTTAGTAATTGAATAAGATTAGTGACATCGAACTGACAGCATATCTTGCATTTAATCGTGTTTCTTTCCCATTGATGTCAGTAAAAAATAAATTGGCTGCTCTGCAACGTGGGCAAGTAGCTTCACTATTAACGGTTCTGAATCATTACCGAGGATCAATTTTACATCTAAGCTTTTCTGGAGCAGGTGCTGGAAGCCCATCTAATTTAATATGGGAAGAATTAGATGAGAAGCGTTTATACCTTATGTTCCAGGCATAATCATTAACTTATTGACTCAGTCAAAAAAAAATGTTTTTCTTGAGATGAAAATGAAATGTTACTTAGAATGCATCATTTAGAATACAAATCTGGAAATGCAGAGTAAGTAACACAAGGGGGAAAGTAACACAAGTAACACAGAGTAAGTAACACAAAATAACCAGAGAAAACCAGGAATAACTTTGAATAATATCTAGTTGTCAGAGTTTGCAGGTCATAACAGAAAGCCCCAAAGCTGTCTTCTCCAGAATATAAGTGCAATGGGAGAATTCAAGGAACTTAATCCTTTTTGGTAATCTAAGTGCCAGCCATTGGGGATTTTAACGTTCTTAAGAAGGTTCAAGGTTTGCTGTTAATGCACTGATCTGTCGACATTCAGCAAAAGCTCATCTCTAGATCTTTAAATCAAGATTATATCGAGGAATAAATTAGCTAAACAAATTGATTAAAAGCAAAAAGGGCCTTCCAAACAACCTGTCAAAAAGCCAGCCATCCACGATTGTAAAATAATCACAATGCAATTCTGTCATCACCAGGATTGCTTTCACCTTCCCTTTACCCTGTCCTTGCCCCTGTACTAGCTGGAGTTTAGAAGTTTGAGGGGGTACCCATATTGAAACTTACCATATAGTGAAAGGCCTGGATAGAGTGAATGTGCAGAGGATGTTTCCACTAGAGGGAGAGTCTAGGACCAGAGGCCAGAGCCTCAGAATAAAAGGACGTACGTTTAGAAAGGAAATGAGAAAGAATTTATTTAGTTAGAGGGTGGTGAATCTGTGGAATTCATTGCCACGGACAGCCGTGGAGGCCAAGTTAATGGATATTTTTAAGGTGGGGATTGACAGCTTCTTCATTAGTAAGGGTGTCAGGGGTTATGGGGAGATGGCATGAGAATGGGGTTGAGAAGGATAGATGGATTAGTTGTGATTAAATGGCAGAGTAAACCTGATGGGCCAAATGGCCTAATTCTGTTCCTAGAACTTATGAACTTTCCAATGTTAGAAGTGGTCTGGATTAAAACAATTATCTCTTAGACCCAACTGGGACAAAAAGTTATTAACAGGTCTGCCAGCGCTGCCGTCGCAGCTGCGGCTTGCCTGCAGTCCGTCTGTCTTTTGTGTTTTTTGTTGTTTTTGTCTGAATTGTAGTTTAATATGATGTAGTGTTGTATGTTATGTTTTGGGGGGGTGGGGGGGGGGGGGGGTGGGAGGGAACGGGAACTGTAACATTCTCTCTCCAGAACGGAGACGTGACCTTTGTTCTGTGTCGTGTCTCCGTTCCCGTTGCGGCCTACCACCGGCCATGCACCTGGGACCACCTGGAGCTCTGGTTTGCAGAGCCCGCGGCCCAGACTCACCACCTGCGGCGCTGGCTGCCTGCGGATGTTGCGGGCGCGGCTGCGACTCGTCTCCGGAGGCTCCGGCGCGGGCCGCGTGGACGTCGGAAGCCCGCAGACCCCTGGGTGGGGGCCGACATCGGGAGCTCCGGCAACGGCAGAGGCAACGTGTCCGCCCGCCCCGAATCGCGGGGCTTGGGTCGGCCCGCCACGGACCTTTCACCGTCCGGCGCGGCCTGAAATAGGCCGTTGACCTTTCACCGCCCAGCGGGGGCTTCAATATCGGGAGCCCCGACCGCCCCGACGTGGCAACTCCAACAGCCTGACCGTGGGACAAGACGGCAGGGAAGAGAAAAAGACATTTTGGCCTTCCATCACAGTGAGGAGGGACTGGAGGAGACTCACTGTGATGGATGTTTCTTTTTGTTTGGTGTTAGTTGTGATTGTATGTGTTATTGCATTTTTATTGATTAATCTTATTGGTCTTATTGTTCAACTGCGGGTAATGTTTCATTTTACTACACATTTATGTGTATGTAACAAATAAACGACTATTGATATTGCATGTGTGCGTGTGCGTGTGCGTGCGCGTGTGCGTGTGCGTGTGCGTGTGCGTGTGCGTGTGCGTGTGCGTGTGCGTGTGCGCGCGTGTGTGTGTGTGTGTGTGTGTGTGTGTGCTGATCTTCTACTAACAAATTCAATCCTTTGAACGTGTACTTTTTGCATCACGAAAATACAGGTCTCTTTTTTAAAAAATTGATTTTCTATACTTCATTTGTAACATCCATATCCTGCAACTGTAAAATTAGCACTTGCACCAAGACGCATATACAACCAGCAGCATAAAAATCAATCTACCAAGGAATTATATGCTTAAATCAAAGAAGAAACTATCTTGCATGGACTTAATTGGGTATATGCACTGTGTGATTTGTTAATGTAACCTCAAGATCAAAAAAAATGCCTGGTTCAATTGCAGGTCTATACTGATTTAGTATTCCTAACTAGGACCATAATAAGGTTTCTATAAATGGCTTTGGTATGCAGTGGCTGTATTTAGAATCCAGAAAGCGGACAAAGTTTATTTAAATCAGAACCCATGCTCTAAGTCCCTGGGAAGAAAAGACTCAGCTGTCTTATATTCAACAGATGAATGATTGACAAGATTCACTAATGAAAATAAATTATATTTAAAACAGAGAACATACATAATACACATGTGAAACCATTTTAAACATAATTAAGCCAAAGGCGGCCATTTTGCCCATCGGGTCATTCCACCTCAAAGGTGATTAATCCCATTAATTTCACTTCCACAATCCACCTCTTCCAACAAGTCAGCAACTTGTTTTCTCTCACACATGTTCAATATCTCCCCTTTGATTCCTTTTGCCATTGATCTACTCTATGGGGTATTTTGCAGAAGAAACTAGAAACAACTGGACAAAACCCACACAGTCAGGATTGAACCTGGGTCCTTGGACGTGTGAGACATTCAAATCACACAACCCCAAATCACACAACCTTGGTGCTGGCTCGAAGGGCCAAATGGCCTACTCATGCACCTATTGTCTATTGTTTAAATCTGAGTATGATCCTGACTACGGGTGCTGTCTGTATGGAGCTTGTACGTTCTTCCTGTGACCACGTGGGTTTTCTCTTGGTGCTCCAAATTCCACCCACACTCCAAAGAAGCACAGATTTGTAGGTTAATTGGCTCCAGTAAGTTATAAAATTGTCCCGAGTGTATCCGATGGTGTTAGTGTACAGAGTGATAGCTAGTCGGCGCGGACTCGGTGGGCTGAAGGGCCTGTTTCCGCGCTGTATCTCTAAAGTCTAAAGTCTAATCCATTGAATCTAAATTGGCCACATTACATTTACACTTACAATATGTTTTTTAAAATAAGTATGTCCTTAAGAATGGTAGCTTTTTCTTTTGTTGTAGGCTGACCCATTATTTACTGCCCATCCCAAATTTGACCTGACAAGATGATGTAGAGACAGCTGGATTTCTAGGACACCTCAGATGGCAATTAATTGTAGGGTTGGAGTCTCATATAGGCCAGACAGTGTAAAAATATCTGTCTTCCTTTCTGTGAGGACCTCAGAGCACCAGTTAGTACTTTCGTGATCACTATTACCAGCGCCAGTTTCAGTTTAAACATCTTAAAATTTAAAAGGAGTTCAGGTCATCAAACAGTTAGGGTTTCATGTGAACTCACTTTTTCTGGATTATGATAAAACCGTAAAACCATTCATTTTGAATCGTGAGGGTGACATAGCAATAAAGCTGCTGCCTCACTGCATCAGAGACCCGGGTTCGAGCCTGAGAGTTGATGACTCTCCTTGCAGCTCTGCAGAAGGCTTGAGGCGTGCCCTGTTTGAATGGGAGAAGTTTTGAGATTAAATGAGATTTAGACTGATTGGGTGCTGTCTGTGCAGAGTTTGTACTTTCTCTCTGTGACAACACGGGTTTTCTCCGGGTGCTCCGGTTTCCGCCCACACTTCAAAGATGTGCAGGTTCATAGGTTATTTGTCTTCTGTAAGTTGCCGCTATGTGTAGGCGTAGGTGTTTCCCTGGGTGGAGGACATAGAACTGGGTGATCTATGCTCAGCGTAGACGGTCAGCCGAAGGGCCTGTTTCCCCACTACATTTTTAAACTATGCTAGACCATAATACATAAGAGCAGAATCAAGCCATCTAGCCCATCAAGCCCAGCATTTTGTGCCTATTTTCATAGAGCATATCTGGATGTGATGGAAAGGAGGGCCGGAACTTTTCATATGCTTAAATGGTAAAGCAGATGGTGCTTATGCTTTTGCCTGTGGACTCAGCTGTGGCTGAAACAGCAATCCACATTTTGGTTGTTGAAAGTGGGCTGACTGGGTGAAAAGCAGAGGGGAGAGACTGCCAGCAACCACGTCAAGGTACAGGGCTTGGGATTGAATGTGATGATTCTGCTCTTCAAAGTTGATGCTGAATGCTGATGTGACAATCATGCAGTTGAGGAGATTACATATCCAATGTTACATGACCAGATTTCCAGGCATTGACCTTAGATTCACAGGTGCCCATCACAGTAGCAGGCCCGACAGCCCAACACGTTTATGTTGACCAAGATGATTATCTAAACAAATCCAATTTTGGCTGATATCCCCCCAAACCTTCTTTTCCCTCTGTATTTTCCCAATGTCCTTTAAACATTGTGATTGTATCTCCCTCTACCAACTCCTCTGGCAACTTGTTCCATGTACCAACGTGGTGTAAAAATAACTTGCCCCTCAGATCCCCTTTAAATCTTTAACCCCTTATTTAAATCTAAACATTAGTTGTAGACCTCCTCCCCCCCCCCCCCCCCCCCCCCCCGACAGGGGGGAAAAAATCTCTGGTTGTCGACTCTATCTACGCCCCTCATAATTTTACAAAACTCAATAATACCACCCCTCAGCCTTTTTAGCACAGAGATCTTTTGTGATCTTTTCCATTTGCTTGTGGAATTGTACACTTTAAGGTCTAGTTATCAGGCCACCTACTTCAGTTACCCAGTTTGTTTATTTCTCTGCTCTCACGGTTCCGAAGTTGCAATGGAATATTTCATTTCAAGGTGAAGTTTGTTGGCAGATCCATTTAAGACCGCCTGACATTTTGCGTGTGCACCTCCATTACAGATATCAGCGCTGGCGGAAGCTTTACTGGTATTACATTTAAATCAGGTGCATCTGTTGAAGCACTGATTGACATGTTTTTGGTTCAATGGTCATTTTCATAATCTGCCTTGTTGAACGTAAGATTCTGGAACCCAATTTATATTCACATTAAATAGAATGTGAAAGTAATTTATTTTTGGAATGCACCACATCCTATATGCAAATCTTCAATGAGTGTCTCTATTAATGGTATTAGTGAACTTTCTAGCATGTTTACGATGAGATTAGAGCTGAGGCAGGCACAGCCTCACACTTTAATCAGTTTAAAGGTCCTCTAGTCCTTTTGAAGTGCATTCAAAAGTTCACTGCAATTATTAAGAGATGGACGTGTTAAGATTTGCACCTGAAATGAGCAAAACAATCAAAACTTAAGTATTGCAGCCGTGTGCAATTAAGAAACACACGTTTACATTAATCTTTGTAGATTTGACAAATTAAATCACTTGTTTTAATAATCTTTCTAATAGTATTGAATAATCTACCTGTCAATTAGTGCCACTAAACACTCAATTACAATTATGTGCAATTAAGATTATAGTTTGAATAGTTGTATTTGCATATTTTCAGCATATTTCTTTTCAATTTTGTACATTTAAATTATTTATTCCATAAATCTAATGCTAAGTGCTTTGGACCAACCTGGTATCAGACACAGATTAATCTGGAGGCATTACAGCAAACAAAACACAGTTGATACAGTGTGCCTCATGTTATGGTTTTAAAGGAAATTTACCCGTACGGAATTAACTGATCATTACCAGAAAATTTGTGATAAGCACTAAAAATGAACTCTTATGGGGTTAAGGTGAGAAATAAATAAATATGTGAGAAAAACAACTAATTGTGGCAATTTCTTTCAAGGGTTCTTGCAGAAAATTGCAATATGGACTGCGTTTTAGGAACATGTCCACTGTAAATTGGCAGTATATTGCATCTCTTCTCACAGCTAAGAAAATCATCTGACTATTTAATTAATCGTGCCTTGAACTGGCTTTTGATGCCTAATTGCCCACACAGTGGCATAGCTGGTAGAGCTGTTGCCTCACGGCACCAGAGACCCCGGTTCGATCCTAATTTCGGATGCTGTCTATGTGGATTTAACATGTTCTCTCTGCGATTGGGTGGATTTCCTTCTGGTGTTCCAGTTTCCTACCAATCCCAAAGATGTGTGGGACATCCCAAAGGTAGGTTAATTGGCCTCTGTAAATTGGCCCTCGTGTGTAGGGAATGGAAGTGAAAATGGGACAACATAGAGCTAGTGTGAATATGTGATCGATTGATGTTCGGCATGGACTCAGTGGGCCTCAGGGCCTGTTTCCATGCTGTACCTTTCAATCAATCAATTCTATAATCAAATCTATCTGTCCTGTTAGATGCAAATTTAGTTCTTCCTGTATTAAAAACAGCCTTCAAAATTGGAAGATTTCTTGCATTTTAAAGTTTTCCTCCTTGCATTGTGAGAAGTTAATTTGGCTAATCACCTCATGAGTCAGTTTTTATTCATAGTGATATTGTTAAGGGTCCTTGTCATAGGAAATAGCAGAATACAATCATCATAATGTTTATTATCTTTTTATTCTTAAATGTTACTTGCATTATTGATCTAAGCTATTAAAACTTGCTGAACATCCTATGGAATCATAGAGCTAAAGGGTACAGAAACATAGCTTCTAATCCACTAAGTATCCATCCATACTAATCTCCCTGACCTTGCACTTGCTCTACACCTTGGCTATTCATGTGCTTATCCGGTTACTTTATAATTATTGCCAGTGTATCTGCGTCCACTACCTCCTCAGGCATCATCCAATCCACGCTCTCACTCCTCACCATAAACAAGTGTCATCTGGTTTTAGATGTTTCTCTTGAGGGACAAAAATTCTCACTATCTACTGTGTTAATGCCCTTAATAAATTTTTTTATGCCACCATTTATTAAAGTGACATTGTCAATGTTATTGACGAGAGTCATGCTGTAAAGGGTTAACAACACTCATTACTGAGAGAGTAATACAGAACTGGGAAATTATTGTGCAATAAAAATAAATAATTACTAAAAAAAATTGTTATTATGCCATTATGTGTTATGTACCACTTTATTCCTTATTTGATATTATGTTACTGTTAGTATTCATATCAGCATTTATTGCCTTCATGTTGCAGTATTGCTTGTAGGCCAGACCATTGCCTACAACTACAACCCTATTCTGTAGCATTAATGATTCAGCACTGTGTATTCTGCTCCCTGAACTGACCTCAATTGAATGGATTTTAGAGTCAGAAGACAATGTGCTGATGACCATACAGAGCGTAACCAGGATATGAACCCAACATGAATTTCCAAGCACAATAGTCTTAGGATAAAGCCAGACTGTGTTTATGCAATTTATTTTGAATGTCATCCTTGGATCAATGATAACACCTCTGACCTTTGGGTTAGAACATTATGAATTGAAGCAACCTATCAGAGACCTTGCTACGTAATCTATGCTGACACTTTGGAATATTAGGGAGTTCCTGTCTGTGAGACCTGGCATCATTTATGCGTGATATTAAAGATGGACATGGGAAATGTCAGATTAGAAATTTGTGTGCACGCAAATGGGTGTGCAAGACGTCTAGAGCAGCATTGTGCAAGTGCCTAAATTTTGATCATGGTTACTGCTACAAATTTCAGTTGGACCCAAGAAACAAGGCCTCTTGTTAACAATGTACTGCCAGGATAGCTATCTCTATTAAAGAACAACCACCCAATAACAACATTGCTAATCTTTAACCGATACCACTTTCCTGCATTCACTACATATCCCTTAATTCCCTTAATATTCATTAAACTGTTATCCATTATCCGTTAAGAATCACTCTTTCAAACATATAAGGCATAAGAGGCTCCACAGCCTTCTTGTGTAGGGAATTCCAAAGATTGACAGGTGCCTTGATAAAGATATTGCTTATTGATCGTCTGACTAGCTGGTCGCTTCTTTCATTACTGTATTCTGTGGTTCCAGATACCCCTGACAGAAAACATCAACTTTATATCCATCCAGTTAAACCCCATCAGATTTTTGACCCATTCAATACTAATACCTTCGTCTACACCTAAAACACAAAGTGCTAGAGTAACTGAAGAAAGGTCCTGACCCAAAACGTCACCTATCCATTTCCTCCATGGATTCTGCCCGACCCGTTGAGTTAATCCAGCGTTTTACTGCCCGACCCGTTGTGTTAATCCAGCGTTTTACTGAAGATTCCAGCATCTGCAGTACCTCGTGTCTTCTACTTCCAAACCCAAGCTGATAGAGGACCAGTAGAAACAAGGAATTCCAGATGCTGGTTTACAAAACAAAGACACACAGTGCTGGAGTAACTCAGCAGGTAAGGCAGCATCTCTGGAGAACATGTAGATAGGTCACATTTTGGGTCTGGACTCTTTGGGTCAGTCTGCTTAAATCTCTTCTCGTGTGACCATCCTGCCTCCTTGTAATCAATGTAGTTAAACTTCATTGCAGTCCTTCTATTGTGTGTATCCTTCCTTTGGTGGGGAGATCACATTTTCACATGGTCTTCCAAATGCAGTCTCAGTCCTTTTATTAATTAAAACAAGACAGCTCTATACTTGTACTCCAATTCCTCTTGCATAAAAGGCCAACAGTATTGTTTGCCTTCCTAATTGCTCATTGAACCCGCATATTAACATGTAATGATTCACGTATAAGGACACCAAAGTCACTCTGACCACCAACACCTCTCAATCTATCTCACTATTTAAAAATGGATAAATTCATATCTTCCTCACATTATATTCAATATGCCATGTTAATTCATTAAAGATGTTGCTAGCACTTGAAGCCTCTCCACATCCTCCTCACGCTCACATCCTGCTTTATACCATCAGCTGGATCTGTATATATTTACATGGTTCCTTCACGTACAGTATCATAGGTTGTAAACAGCGGAAGTTGCAGCATGCAGTCCTCCGTGAGTTTATCATAACTACTTGTCTTATCCATTAACTGGTCTCTAATTCATAGGATTATTTTGCCCACGAATACTATACATTCTAATGGAGACAAAAGAGACTGCAAGTGCTGTAATCTGGAACACAACACAAAGCACTGCAGGAATTCAGCGGATCAGGCAGCATCTAGGAAGGGAGTGGACAGGCGAGGTTTCACGTCAGAACTCGTTTTCAGACTCTGCATTCTGATTTTGTTTTATAACCTCTTCTATGGCACCTCGTTGAAGGTTTTCTGAATGTCAGCCTACATGGCATGAACTAGTTTGCCCCATTTATTCTGCTGGTTACAAGATCAAAATATAATGAAACATTGGGTAAGGCACACGACTATTGGGGCAGTTGAAGAGAAGGAATAGCAGAACATGGAGGTAAGGTTCACTGGGCCAGGACAGTTGGTGGAAGATCAAGGGTTTCAGTTGACCACTTGGTTTGGTGTGGTGGAAGATTGTTGGTATCTGATTAAGATTGGTGCGTGGAGTCCAAGATCGATCAGGTGGAAAGCAGAGATCGGGAGGTGGAGGTGGGTTGGTGCTATGTCGAAGGGTTGAAAAGTGTTTGATTCCAAAGAATCAACTGTAAGTCCAGCACTTGTCCAGCAGGGGGGGCGTGGCTGCGCCCTACAGCTGCGGCTCACCGGCAGTCTCTCTGTCTTTTTTGTCTTTGTTATCATTTAAATGTATGTTTTGATTTTCTTTTAGCTCTGTATATGTGGGGGGTGGTGGGGGGGGGGGGGGGGGGTGGGGGGGGTGGGGGGGTGGGGGAAACATTTTTTCTAATCTCCTCCTCAACGGAGATGGGACCTTTATCGTGTCGTATCTCCGTTCGCGTTACGGCCTAACACTGTGGAGTCGGCGGCCTCCAGCTGGGATCGACCTTGAAGACTCCGGTCTCGGAGGCTTCGGCCGCGGGCCCTGTAGACCGCAACATCGGGAGCTCGCAGGTCCCTGGCTGGCGACCGGCTTTCGGGAGCTCCAGCCGTAGCAGCTTCGACCGCCCCGAAGCGCGAAGCTCGATCGACCCGCTCGTAGGACCTTCATCGCCCTGCGTGGCTCAGCCGCGGCACTTTCCATCGCCCGGTGGGGGCTTAGGACCTTCATCGGCCTGCTCGGCTCGGCCTGGGACTTTCCATCGCCCGGCGGGGGCTTCAAAAGTCGGGAGCCTTGATCGCCTCGAAGCAGCAGTTTGACTGCCTGACCACGGGAGAAGAATGAGGAAGAGATAAGACTTTTCTTTGCCTTCCATCACAGTGAGGGTGTGCCTGGAGCAATCACTGTGATGGTTGTTTGTGTTAAATTGTAATTGTGTGTCTTGTGTTCTTTATTGTTTACTGCCGGACCCTGACGTGAGAGGACGCTGGCGCTATTTGTTCGCCGCTTCTCCGTCAGGACAAATCTTTTGTTTGTTTGTTTGTTTTTATGTCTTGTTTGCTTTGTAAAGCGTCTTTGAGTATCTTGAAAAGCGCTATATAAAATAAATGTATTATTATTATTATTATTATTGTGTGTAGTTGGAGCTGGTCTGCAAGGTGTTTCAGATAATACTCGGCTAATTAGGGCAACATGCTGAATGCAGATGCACTTCGATGATGCTCTGTGTTAATTTCTCCGCAGGTTCCTGGCTAATAAGGCCCAAGGCACTTGGACAGAAAACCCATCACTAAAACAAAATTAGGATGGAAATGAATGGATCAAATCGTGAGAGTCAGTTTAAAAATCATTCCCACATCAGGAAGTCTTGTTCTTACAAACATTCACAACATAAAGCTGAAGTCCGAGACTGCCTGAAGGGGTGGGATCTCTGCACATCTGACAATCTGCTCTGCTCTGCCACTGGACTCATTGCCGACCATCTCATTGCACTTCAGATCCAGCCATCAGTTTATTACTGTGATAGGAACAGTGATCTCACTCAAATGGCCCATTGAAGAAAGGTAAGCACAGGGTGACATAGTGGCACAGCTAGTAGAGCTGATACCTCCCAGCGTCAGAGACCCAGGTTCAATCCTGACCTCGGGTGCAGTCTGTGTGGAGTTTGCACGTACTCCCTGTGGGTTTCTTCCGTGTGATCTGGTTTCCTCCCACATTCCAATACATGCAGTTTTGTAGGTTAATTGGCCACCAAAAAATTGCCCTTAGTATTTAGGAAATGGATGCGAAAGTGGGATAACATAGAAGAATGTGAACTGGTGATTCATGGTCGGTATGGACCTAGTGGGCTGAAGGGCCTGTTTCCATGCTGTATTTTTCAATAAATCTCTAATTGCTTGACTTATTTTGCTTTATTTTAATGCTTTAATTAGTTATATGATTTAATTAACTTTTAATTAGAAGCATTCATTTTTAATTATTAAATCTATTTTAATTATTTTTAAATGTCTCATTAACTGAGGTATTTAAAAGCTGTTAAGAAGCCTAAAATTGACTTTGACAGGCAGCATGATATCAAAGGCTGTTAGCGCATTCTGGGAACATGGTCTCCGGTTACTGCCAGAAACCTACTTGCAGTCTGGAGCTCAGAACACCTCACTACAAAGCCTGTCAGGTGTGAGAGATCAGTTTGTTTATTCCACTGCAAGAATAATTACAGGTAGCCAGAGACCTTGGGTCATGAGCCCAGGCATTAGGCTGGGCCCAGGGAAATCTGGCCAGTGGCATATTTCTGCATGTTAGTAAATTGTGAAATGGTGCATTCTATTACATTTTCCATTGCAATTAAGCAATAGGGAGTTATTCATTATGAGTCAATTGTGATTGTCAGTGTAGTGAACTATTACTGAATAGGTCAGCGCCCAGAAGCAGTAAAATTAGGTGGTGAATATAATAGGCAATAAAGTCGACTTCACCAAATTTACACTTATGAAGACAATGTGATCATGCCTGAAGATTTTCCCCGCATGCCCACTCAAAGATTTAGAATTCTCGCATAATCCTTTTAAGTCCCTTGAGAAACGATATGCATTTCTGAGGTTGTGAATTATAAAAGCAGCATTTATTGAGGAATGTATTAAATATGTTGAACAATAAAAATATTTCTTCCATTTCAAATATAACAGTTTCTCTGCTACGCGTTTGATTCTGCAAAGCATTTCAAAAGTGATAGGAGTAGAATTAGGCCATTCAACGCATCAAGTCTACTCCACCATTCAATCATGGCTGATCTATCTCTCCCTCCTAACCCCATTCTCCTGCCTTCTTCCCATAACTTCTGACACCTGTACTAATCAAGAATCCATTTACCTCTGCCTTAAATATATTCACTGACTTTGCCTCCACAGCCTAATGTGGCAAAGAATTCCACATCAACAATAAATGTAAACATACAAGAATTTGAATGTTCTACTCCATTCTACTTTATCTATCGTTGCATATGCCTATATAATATAATTCTTGGCTTCTAATGGTAATAGTATCCCTCCAAAATCCAACGGCTCAGAAATCATCATGTTTCATTCAGCATTTAATTATTCCTATCAGGAGCTGTAACTCCTCATCTCATTCATCAGTCCTTTGGACTTGCATATGAAGGGATTCAGCCCTTGTCTTCTAATTCTTAATCTTATTCAAAAGTATGTAAAGAAAGGAAACAATGCAGGGTGTCGAAGAGAAATGTAATGTTGCATTTTAGGAAACGAAGCAAGAATTCTGGGTCTGATGAGCCGAATCTTTGACAGCTTAATCCAATTTACACTCCATTTCTCTATGCCCTTGAACCTTTTCCTTCCGGAAAGATCTTCAGTTGACTTTTAAATCCAGTTTTAAAGTCTGCTTCACTGTCCTCCCCTTTGAGTGATCCCACAATTTTGCACCAAATAAAATGTCCACGTGACTTACATTCTATGTGCCGTAAAAGTCACTATATGCCTTCGTCTTTCTCTCCCTTCACTGAAAGCAAAATAGTTCCACCTTTTCATAATCTGCACACCTGGTTTCAGTCTCTCTCTTCATTGATCAAGAATGTGTGCACTGGTTGATGAATGTAAATTAATGTTTAATCCCAACTCTCAAAGAACTAACTGCAGCTGCCTCCTGTTGCACACCAAATAGCTGCAATTAAAAGTTTGCATCTTATAAATATCAGCATATTTTCAACACCGGAGGGAATCTTAATGTCCCTGTGATCGTTACATTCAGCAACACAGTTGTGCCTCGTCGAATGAAGAAAGAAATCGGAAAACAAAAACAAATACTCTGAAATAACTGCAGTCCCAAGGTGCAAAGAGTTAACCCCGTCATTTTATATCATTGTGCAATAACATTCCCCAAACCCTCTGTATCCGCCCACTCTGGGAGATGTGGCTTGAATGGCTATTTTTGCACATTTACGGAGCTGAGCAAATTGATTTGATCTGTGCTATTGTTTTGTGCAGTTTTTAAAGGAACAATGTACAATGGAAGGCAGAAGAGTTATTAGTTATTATCTGTTTAGAATTCTTTCTTCAAAGTGACATTATTGTTTGACCTATGTTTTTTTTTTTTAATTGTGAACATTGCTGTAATTTCCCCATGGATATATATTATGCAAAATGCCTTTGAATGTGAGGCATACTGATGGCTGATTGAATCTAGCTTCTTGTGATATTTTCTTGTCATTTTTGGGAAGGACCTGAATAAAATGTGTGGGTTTATTATGTGTAGCATTTTAGTGGTAGTGCTGTTTAGTGTTGAGCAGAAATGACTGTGGAAAGGATCTTTTAAAATAAGCAGCCAGCTCCTCATGTCGTAGAGGTTAAGAAGTTAATGGGAAGGCAATTTATTGTTGTCCTTAATGGAAACTATTTATTTCCTTGTCTTCTCTTGAGAGAAGCATGCAACTATTCTATCCAATACCGTCATTATCTGTTCTAGCTCCCTTGCATAATAACAGGCAAAGTCAAAATAGAAAATGAGATTTGTGAAAAATGAAGCAATCCATTTTGAATACGGTCCAAATGCATATCCTCGGAATATTTGTAGAAATAATTATTCCTCATCATGGAAATTTACTCTAAGATGACACAAGTAATACCAACAATAATTTCCCCTCCGAAGAACCACAAGAGCAACTCTGGTCAATCAGCCCACATTTAACTCCTCCTTCCTGGTGATGTTACCAAATACAAAGGGAATTTTTTTTTTTTTTCATAATTAGTCTTTTATGTTAAAATTGTTATATTTTTAGATAATTCCAAAAGTCAGAGTGATAAAGAGTCAACTGTTCAGGGTTCATCAGAACTGGGAAAAATTAGAGCTGAAACTCATTTTAAGGTGCAGAGAATGAAAGGTAGAAGTGGAGGTACAAAGGAACTCCCTGTGAAAGGGCAGAGACAAAGAGAGACCAGATGATCAAATGGTGATGGTGACAGCTGATGAAGCGTGGTGAAGGATTGCCAACAGCAGCTAATCTCTCTGAAGGAGGGCTAAATAGGAAGATGGATGAAAAGAGGAGGTAAAAAATGCAAGAACTATGAAATAGGCCATTAGGAACCCTCTGAACTTTGAACTTTATTTGGGTAAATATGATTACAATGTGGTTTCATGATTGTTTTAGAGACTCTCAATACACATGACTGAAAATGAGCTTCAGAAGGAAGCCTAACTTGAATCAAATTCATGCCAGGGAGACATTTGAGAATGGGCCTATCCAATTTGCTTAAATGTCGTTAGACATCAAAAGAAGATACCTATACCTTGTCAGAAGAGCATTTGTGCCTAACTGCCAAATCAATTAAATATTCACGGTAACAACAGTTGCGTTTCTTACAAATTACTGAAGGGAATGATTCTTGGGCTAAAAAAAATGATTAGAGTATAATTTGTTTCATAATACATAGTATTAGATCTTCTATACTAGTCATACCTATTTCGCGGACATCCTATTGAGTTTCACTGTGTGTATAACTCGTTATCACCTAGACCACAGCCAACAATGGACAACTGTGGGCTACACCTTTCCTTGATCATTGTTACTTTTTGCATATCTTTCATTCATTTGTCCTATCTCTCTCTCTCTCTATATATATATCACCGTCAATACCTCTTGTTTCCCTTTCCCCTGACTCTCAGCTTGAAGAAGGGTTCTGACCCGAAACATCACCTATTCCTTTTCTCCACCCGCTGAGTTACCCCAGCTTTTTGTGTCTATCTTCGGTTTAAAGCAGCATCTGCAGTTCCTTCCTACGAATTAGATATTCATTTGTTTGCTTTTCTCTCCTTTATTGATATCTAGATGTCTAAAGTAACACCTTCGTCAGAAAGACAAATCGTAGCTCTGAAAGGCAAAGTGCCAATGGGAAAGTAAGGCTAAAACAAGTAGCATGTTATTTTAATTGATTGAAGATCTCATTCCAGTTAGTCCCAACATAGAGGAGAAGCTTTGGACGTTCCATCAATTTCTTACTTCCCACCCTTCACGCTGATTCAATCTTTGTGGATAAATGATAATGTAAAGATTTGCAAGGCCATGTGAACAGTGTAAATTAATCCCTGTTGGTTTCATTTATCTGAGATTTTTCTTTGGGCTGGCAGGTTTTGATTAACCTTTGTGACCTCTAGTTCTTGGTATGAGGGTAATCTGGAGCTTAAGTCTATCAAAGCCAACTAATTACAGGGAATTTATAATATGTCTTGTTTAAGCAGACTGCATCGCTATTAATATTAATCATCTCCTTTTATTTAATTTTGTCCAGGTAAATATTCAAACATGGAGCTGAATGTATTATTTTAAGTTATGTCTCCACTCGTGTCACTGGGTGATTATGCTGATGCACTTAGCTCTATTCAGAGAAATTGTTAAGTTTGCTCAGTTGTTCTTTCAGGACATCACCTCAAAACGATGATGCATTGGTGGAGATTCAGTGCATGCCACATAATTGCAATTAGCAAAACACTAAATCAGCCATCATCTCTGGAGAATATGGAAAGGTGATGTTTCAGGTCAGAACCCTTCTTCAGATGAAGGGTCATGACCAAAAACATCAACTGTCCATGTTCCCCAGAGATGTTGCTGACCCGCTGACTCCAGCATTTTGTGCCTTTTTCCTAAATCAGAGTCTCCGCTCCACCAGCCACGTGAGGTGTGATGGACTGCTGGCCAACTTTCAGTATGGATCCCCTTCATCATGAGTTCTCAATGTAACATCTATCCTATATTTTTTTTTTTGGAAAACCAAAATCATGTGGTGGCCTCCAACAGAAGTAAAAAGAAAATATAGAACAAAGTAAATGCTAAGATAATAATGTATAACTCCCCTTCCATAGGCCACTGATTCATCCCTCCCAACCCTCTCACTTTCAGTTTCAGTTTAGTTTATTGTCACGTGTACCAAGGTACAATGAAAAGCTTCTTGTTGCATGCTAACCAGTCACCAGCAAGACAACACATGATTACAATCGATCCATTTACAGTGTATAGATACATGATAAGGGAATAGCGTTTAGTGCAAGGTAAAGCCAGCAAGTCAGATCAAGGATAGTCCGAGGGTCATCAAAGAGGTAACTAGTAGGTCAGCACTGCTCTCTGGTTGTGGTAGGATGTTTCAGTTGCCTGATAACAGCTGGGAAGAAAATGTCCCCGAACCTGGTGGTGTGCGTTCAACTTATAATTGTGAACCCCTCACCCCACCATCTGCCATCCCGGTCTCATGATCACATTCGTGAACACTGCCAAGTCCATCACCGGCTCTGACCTCCCCGCCATCGAAGGGATCTATCGGAGTCGCTGCCTCAAAAAGGCAGCCAGCATCATCAGAGACCCACACCATCCTGGCCACATACTCATTTCACCCCTGCCATCGGGAAGAAGGTACAGGAACTTGAAAACTGTAACGTCCTGGTTCAGGAACAGCTGCTTCCCTACAGCCATCAAGCTATTAGACACTACAACCTCAAATAAGCTCTGAACTACAATAGACTATTATTATTATTATTATTATTATTATTATTATTATTATTATTATTATTATTATTATTATTATTATTATTATTATTATTATTATTATTATTATTATTATTATTATTATTATTATTATTATTATTATTATTATTCTACTATTGTGTGTTTTTTTGAGTATGTATGTATATATATATATATATAACTATATATGTAACTATATATGTAACTATATATATATGTAACTATATATATATATATATTCTGAAGAAGGGTCTCGACCCGAAACATCTCCCATCCCCCCGCTCCTAGATGCTGCCTGACCTGTTGAGTTACTCCAGCATTTTGGGATACCTACTATGTGTGTGTACTTGTGAGTATGTGTATATATACACACGGAACCTTTTTTTTCCCCTCGTTTATCATATTGTTTACATATTCTGCTGTGCTGCAGCAAGAAAGAATTTCATTGTTCTATCTGGGACATATATGACAATAAAACACTCTTGACTCTTGCCGTTCTCTGACACAAAAAGTGAGTACACATGAGTATTAAGACAATAATTGGCAACAATAGAACAGATTGTAGGCTGTGATACCCATTTCCAAAACATGAGTAGAGAGCAAGCGTTGTGAATTTATATTTATGTATCTAGACAGGTCCTGCCAGGACCTGCCTCTTAATAGACTGGGAAAGGAAAAGGTGGAGGAAAACTCAGAGAAGAAAATAATTAAAGCAACCAGGAAACAATTTACTGGCATACAGTGTGATTAATATTGATGTCACAGAAGAGGGTATAAAGTTAGAAACAAGAAACTGCCGATGCTGATTTACAAAAAAAAACAACACAAAATGCTAGAGTAACTCAGTAGGTCAGGCAATATCTCTGGAGAACATTTCGGGTCAGAACCCATCTTCAGTCTGAATAAAGGTCACCTCTCCATGTTCTCCAGAGATGCTGCCTGACCCGCTGAAGTACTCCAGCATTTTTAGGCTATAAAGTTATGTAGGCTGATGCACTTGAAACTTAGACATAAGGGCGACACGGTGGAGCAGCTATAGAGTTGCTGCTTTACAGCACTTGCAGCGTCTGGAGACCCAGGTTCGATCCCGACTACGTGTGCTGTCTGTACGGAATTTGTACATTCTCCCCATGACCGCGTAGGTTTTCTCCAAGATCGGTTTTCTCCCACACTTCAAAGATGTACAGCTTTATAGGATAATTGGCTTGGTATAAGTGTAAATTGTCCCGAGTGTGTGTAGGATGGTGTTAATGTGGGGAGAATCGCTGGTCTTTGCGGAGCTGGTGGGCCGAAGGGCCTGTTTCCGTGCTGTATCTCTAAACTAAAAAAATACTAAACTAAACGAAACAAAGTTCAGGAAGTACTGATCACATTTCTAAATAAGTATTTAACATGCAAGAACATTAAAAAAAACCATGAGAAATAGAAACATGATAAAGCATCAAGACTTGACAAGCCACCACCTGCTCTCAATTGAGATCACAGCCATTTCACACCTCATCAACTTTCCCACACAATCCTCATATCCCATGCCTGCTCCAGCGACCAAAAACTATCACTGTGAGCCGTAGATGTGCTCACCAGTTTATATCATTTTCACATCCAAAGCAAACATTTGTTCCATCACCAATGCGCAGTAACTACAGTTCGTACCATCTGCCAAAATGCGCTCCTGCATCGTCACTTTAGTGACGGAATCTTACAAAAACTTAACCAACCCCAGTTTTTAAAGAAAATGCACAAAGAGCAGGTGTTAATAATTGAATTCCTTTCTGTTCAATTGGAATCGATGTACTGGTTCTACATAACCTGATTTGAACATGTCAAAATGTATCAAAGCCAAAATGAAGCAATGCACCACTCTGAAAGTTCCACCAAATTAAAAGATAATGGGAAAATGAGGGTGAGGCATCTGATCTCAGTGCTTCTGAAATAGGAACGTTAAAAGTCTGCAAGTGTTTCCCAATTACACCCGCTGGGGAGTCCATGAGCATGACTGGAAAGGAATTGAATGAAATACTTTATTGTCACGTGTGACCAGGCACATTCTTTGCTGCATACCCAATGTAGACAAATAGCGTCCACCTACGGCGTTGACAAAGATACAAAGCACGCCGACTCCTCCTTTTCTTCTCCCCCCTCCACAGCAGTTCCCCCACGCCGGGTCCTCCATTGTTCTTCCCCTTCCCCTCGCGGCGGTTCCTCCATGCTCTCGTTGACTGCGGGTCGACCCGCGAGGCTTCACCACCGCTGAGGCCCCATCGTTCGCGAGGCTTCACCTCTGTCATGGCTTCACCACCACCGAGGCCTCACTGCTGTCGACGCCCCACTTCACGCCTCCGTGGTGCCAACCCAGGCCCCAGCCCCGGACTCCAACCCGCAAGGCCCGTCTCCTCCGTCCGACCCGCGGGGCTGCAGCCGGGCCCCGACCCGGGCTTCTACGTGGCGATCCGGGAGGCATCGAGACCGCAGCGCCTCGATAAAGGCATCCGGCCACGTACTCAGTCCACAGTCGCGGCCCTTCGGGAAGCTTTCTGGCCGCAAGATGGCAAGATAAGCCTGGGCTGATGACAGCCTGCTGCTAACAATTACTCTCTAGACTGACACAGTCAGAGTGGCTATTTGAAGAAGACAGTGAGAAAACTGCTCCAGTCTGCATAACGCCATATGTGAGGAATTCAAAGGTGAACAAAAAATGGAAAATAAAATCCAGAGAAAGAATTTAAATATCCAGAATAGCCCAATGTTCAATGCTGTTGTACGCATCATTTCTAACTGCAGAATGATACAGTAAAGCGGCAAGAATTCTTTACCTATTAAAATGAGTCAACAGAAGTACAAAGTAGGACATTTTTCTGATTTAATGTGACACAAGCTGTCTAAAGATAGGACGACTCTCTTTATTACCAAGCCTGGTAATTGATCCACCACCATTTTTGTAAAAGGAATCTAGAGCTTGATGCTCAAAATGCCACAGGCAAGGAAACATTAATATTAGATAACCTACTCCTGAAAAAAACCCTGCTAGAGGCATGGATAAAGTACACAGTCATAACCTTTTTCCCCAGGGTGGGAATGCCAAAGACGAGATGGCATACAGTGCCCTCCATAATGTTTGGGACCAAGTCCCATCATTTATTTATTTCCCTCTCCACAATTTGAGATTTGTAAGAGAAAGAAATCATATGTGGTTAAAGTGCACGTTGTCAGATTTTAATAAAGGCCATTTTTATACATTTTGGTTTCACCATGTAGAAATTATAGCTATGTTTATACATAGTCCCCCCATTTCAGGGCACGATAATGTTTGGGACACATGCCTTCACAGGTGTTTGCAATTGCTCAGGTGTGTTTAAATGCCTCCTTAATGCAGGGAGAAGAGAGCTCTCAGCACATAGTCTTTCCACCAGTCTTTCCATCGCCTTTGGAAACTTTTATTGCGGTTTATCAACATGAGGACCAAAGTTGTGCCAATGAAAGTCAAAGAAGCCATTATGAGACTGAGAGACAAGAATAAAACTGTTAGAGACATTAGTCAAACCTTAGGCTTACCAAAATCAACTGTTTAGAACATCATTAAGAAGAAAGAGAGCACTGGTGAGCTTACTAATCGCAAAGGGACTGGCAGGCCAAGGAAGACCTCCACAGCTGATGACAGAAGAATTCTCTCTATAATAAAGAAAAATCCCCAAACACCTGTCCGACAGATCAGAAACACTCTTCGAGAGTCAGGTGTGGATTTGTCAATGACCATTCTCCGCAGAAGACTTCATGAACAGAAATACAGAGGCTACACTGCAAGATGCAAACCACTGGTTAGCTGCAAAAATAGGATGGCCAGGTTACAGTTTGCCAAGAAGTACTTAAAAGAGCAACCACAGTTCTGGAAAAAGGTCTTGTGGACAGATGAGACAAAGATTAACTTATATCAGAGTGATGGCAAGAGCAAAGTATGGAGGAGAGAAGGAACTGCCCAAGATCCAAAGCATACCACCTCATCTGTGAAACACGGTGGTGGGGGTGTTATGGCCTGGGCATGTATGGCTGATGAAGGTACTGGCTCACTTATCTTCATTGATGATACAACTGCTGATCGTAGTAGCATAATGAATTCTGAAGTGTACAGACACATCCTATCTGTTCAAGTTCAAACAAATGCCACAAAACTCATTGGCCGGCGGTTCATTCTACAGCAAGACAATGATCCCAAACATACTGCTAAAGCATCAAAGGAGTTTATCAAATCTAAAAAATGGTCAATTCTTGAGTGGCCAAGTCAATCACTCGATCTGAACTCAATTGAGCATGCCTTTTATATACTGAAGAGAAAACTGAAGAGGACCAGCCCCCAAAACAAACATAAGCTAATGATGGCTGCAATACAGGCCTGGCAGAGCATCACCAGAGAAAACACCCAGCAACTGGTGATGTCTATGAATCGCAGACTTCAAGCCGTCATTGCATGTAAAGAAAGGACATGCAACAAAATACTAAACATGACTACTTTCATTTGCATGACATTGCTGTGTCCCAAACATTATGGTGCCCTGAAATGGGGGGACTATGTATAAACACTGCTGTAATTTCTACATGGTGAAACCAAAATGTATAAAAATGGCCTTTATTAAAATGTGACAAAGTGCACTTTATTTTCTATTACAAATCTCAAATTGTGGAGTACAGAGGCAAATAAATAAATGATGGGTCTTTGTCCCAAACATTATGGAGGGCACTGTAGCTTTACGGTGAGAGGGGTAATGTGGTAATGTTTAAAGGAGATGTGCAATGTGTTTTTGTTTACACGGTGAAAGGTGGGTGCTTGGAAATTATTGCCAGGGATGGTGTTGGAGCCAAATGTGATAGCGGCATTTAAGAGGCGTATAGAAAGGCACATGAATATGTAGGACGTTGAGGGATATGGATTATGTGCAGGCAGACGAGATTGGTTTATCTTGGCATCAATGTGGGCCGAAGGACCTGTTCCTCTGCCGTACTCTTCTACGTTCTATGTTCCAACTCAGCATATCAGGCAGCATGGAAAAAAATGGACAGACGATGTTTTGGGTCAGGACCCTTCTTCAGACTGAAGATAGACACAAAATGCTGGAGTAGCTCAGCGGGACAGGCAGCATCTCTGGAGAGAAGGAATGGGTGATGTTTCGGGTCGAGACCCTTCTTCAGACTGATGTCAGGGGAGTGTGTGGGACAAAGATAGAATGTAGTCTGAGACAGTAAGACTCTTGGGAGAACTGGGAAGGGGAGCGGATGGAGAGAGAGGGAAAGCAAGGGCTATTTGAAGATAGAGAAGTCAATGTTCATACGGTTGGGGTGTAAGCTACCCAAGCGAAATATGAGGTGCTGTTCCTCCAATTTGCACTGGGCCTCACTCTGACAATGGAGGAGGCCCAGGACAGAAAGGTCAGATTGGGAATGGGTGGGGCTGATAACATAGAAACATAGAAACATAGAAAATAGGTGCAGGAGTAGGCCATTCGGCCCTTCGAGCCTGCACCGCCATTCAATATGATCATGGCTGATCATGCAACTCAGTATCCTGTACCTGCCTTCTCTCCATACCCCCTGATCCCTTTAGCCACAAGGGCCACATCTAACTCCCTCTTAAATATAGCCAATGAACTGGCCTCAACTACCTTCTGTGGCAGAGAATTCCACAGATTCACCACTCTCTGTGTGAAAAAAAACTTTCTCATCTCGGTCCTCAAAGACTTCCCCCTTATCCTTAAACTGTGACCCCTTGTTCTGGACTTCCCCAACATCGGGAACAATCTTCCTGCATCTAGCCTGTCCAACCCCTTAAGATATTTGTATGTTTCTATAAGATCCCCCCTCAATCTTCTAAATTCCAGAGAGTACAAGCCGAGTCTAACCAGTCTTTCTTCATATGAAAGTCCTGCCATCCCAGGAATCAATCTGGTGAACCTTCTCTGTACTCCCTCTATGGCAAGAATGTCTTTCCTCAGATTAGGAGACCAAAACTGTACGCAATACTCCAGGTGTGGTCTCACCAATGCCCTGTACAACTGCAGCAGAACCTCCCTGCTCCTATACTCAAATCCCCTCGCTATGAATGCCAACATACCATTCGATTTCTTCACTGCCTGCTGCACCTGCATGCCTACTTTCAATGACTGGTGTACCACGACACCCAGGTCTCGTTGCATCTCCCCTTTTCCTAATCGGCCACCATTCAGATAATAGTCTGCTTTCCTGTTCTTGCCACCAAAGTGGATAACCTCACATTTATCCACATTATACTGCATCTGCCATGTCTTTGCCCACTCACCTAACCTATCCAAGTCACGTTGCAGCCACCTAGCATCCTCCTCACAACTAACACTGCCCCCCAGCTTCGTGTCATCCGCAAACTTGGAGATGTTGCATTCAATTCCCTCGTCCAAATCACTAATATATATTGTAAATAGCTGGGGTCCCAGCACTGAGCCTTGCGGTACCCCACTATTCACTGGCTGCCATTCTGAAAAGGACCCGTTTATTCCTACTCTTTGCTTCCTGTCTGCCAGCCAGTTCTCTATCCACATCAATACTGAACCCACAATACCGGGTGCTTTAAGTTTGTATACTAATCTCTTATGTGGGACCTTGTCGAAAGCCTTCTGGAAGTCCAGATATAACACATCCACTGGTTCTCCCTTATCCACTCTACTAGTTACATCCTCGAAAAATTCTATAAGATTCGTCAGACATGATTTACCTTTCATAAATCCATGCTGACTTTGTCCAATGATTTCACCACTTTCCAAATGTGATGCTATCCCATCTTTAATAACTGACTCTAGCATTTTCCCCACTACCGACTAACTGGTCTGTAATTCCCTGTTTTCTCTCTCCCTCCCTTTTTGAAAAGTGGGGTTACATTAGCTACCCTCCAATCCTCAGGAACTACTCCAGAATCTAAAGGAGTGCTGAGCAACCAGGAGATCAGGTAGATTAAGGTGAACTTAGCGGAGGTGTTCAGCGAAACGATCATCAAACCTGCGCTTGGTCTTGCCGATGTACAGATGAAGATCTTTCTTCAGACTGATGGAGGGGAGACAGCTGACAGAAAGAGGTAAGGGGAAGTGGTGTGGCAGGGGCAAGCAAATGGTTGGTGTATCCAGGTGTAGACCAGTTGTTTGGCAGATGAGTCAGATGAGGAGAAATAGGTGGAGTATATCTCTAAAGATCAGTCTCGGGCCCAGCACATCAATGCAACCACAAAGAAAGCTCACCAACTTCCTGAAAAGAATGAGCAGATTTGGTATGTTACTGAATGTTACTGAAGTGTACAGGGTGATTGCTGGTCGGTGCGTACTCAGTGGGCCGAAGGGCCTGTTTCCACGATGTATCTCTAAAAAAGTCTAAAGTCTAATATTCTATTGAATTTCCACATGTGTATGGTAGAGAGCCTGCTCATTAGTTGCATCATGGCCTTGTTTGGTAACTTGAACAAAGGAGGCCACAGTGTGGTTTGCATTGCCTGGTCCATCATGAGTACTGACCTTCTCACCGTCAAAACGATCTGTTGGAGGCGCTGCCTAAAAAAGGCAGCCAATGTTATCCCCCATAAAGAGCTGCAGCCACCCTACCCATGCTCTCATCTTGCCTACTACTACAATCAGGTACAGGAGACTGACAACCAGGGCCGCCGAGTTCAAGAACAGCTTCTTCCCAACAGTCATTAAGCTGTTGAACATCACACAACATCAACTACTCCTTCAGCAACTATGGTCTTTAGACTTGGATAGACTTTGATTTTGGTTCCACTGCAGAGTTGGGTTTTGCACTAATTAGCACCACAAATTATTAATTAGTTGTTATTGATTATTGTATATCTGGTAGTGTGTTAATAGGTCTGTTAAAATGCAGCTAGTAAGACTGATTTGTTGCTGGTAAATATGATAATTAAATGCTCTTGACAATTGACATTCCTGTATTTCTGAATTGACTGTGTGTGCTGGTTGATCTTGTCACTTCCCCACTTATAAATAGGGAATTTATTTCCTTCCCTTAAACTTTAAAATCTTGCTCAATCAGATAACATAACTCATCAAGCTGCAAATATCACAAAAGGCAACAGCATACCACTCATTTTGCACAAAACCTACATTCTACGTGCAAGTGGAAGGTATACAGTTGATTGTAAAACCCTTAACAGCATTGATGTGCAGAGGGATCTTTGGGTCTGGCCCCATAGCTCTGTGAAAGTGGCACTACAGATCGATAGAGTGGTAAAGAAGGTGTATGGTATGCTTGCCTTCAATGGTCGGGGCATTGTAAGAGTCAGAAAGCCATGATGTAGCTCTCTAGGACTTTGGTGAGGCCGCATTTGGAGTATCACATGTGGAGGGGTGAACCTGATAAAATAATATAATATTATGTGAGGCATAGATAGAGAAGACAGTCAGAACTTTTTTTCCCAAGTTGGAAACGACATAGGGCATAACGATAAGGTGAGAGAGAGAACATTTAAAGGAGGTGTGCGTGGCAAGTTTTTTTCTATGCAGTGTGTAGTGGGTGCCTGGAACACACTGTCATGAATGGTGGTGGAGGCAGATACAATAGTGGCATTTAGGCGCATTGAAATGCAGGGAATGGAGGTTTACGGATTACATGCAGTCAGAGGAGATGAGCTTATATCGGCATCATGTTCAGCACAGACATTGTGGGCCGAAGGGCCTGTTTCTGCGCTGTACTGTTCTGTTCTGTGTTTTTTCAGTGGGTTTTTTCCAAAGATTAACGAGCAACTTTGAGATTGGAAGTGCCTTCAATACAACATGCTTGTTTCTTGACAGGTCAAATGAGTTACACTTGTTAATTAACTGCTCCTGGTTATGTTGAATCTCGGAGCAAAAGGATTTGCCCCCTTGGCTCACAGAAAACTTGGCCTGCAAGCGGAAAAAGCACCCGATAACCTTGGTGGGAAATATTACTTCTTCCATTCCCCCGAAGGCTGATTTGCAATCATGATTAATTTCCCAAAACACTTCAGGATGCGCTCATGGGATGCCAACAGCAAACCTCAATGAGTGTGGCTGCAGGAAACATATCACAGCTTGAGCCAGTGTCAGAAACTAAAATATTACAACAAAACATTGTGGGTTGGTGGGCTTGTTCCTGTGCTGGACTGTTCTGTGATCTAAAGAGATTTTTCCACAACCATTCATGGAATTAGTTAATGCTTTTTAAAAAAATTATGAATTTATGGACATATTTTCAATGCACTTATTCTATCAAACCCCGTCATAATTTTAAAGAATGTATTGTCACCCTTCAATTAGCTCTTAAATGACGATACATTAGTCTGAAGAATGGTCTCGACCCGAAACGTCACCCATTCCTTCTCACCACAGATGCACCAGCCTTTTGTGTCTATCTTCAGTTTAAACCGGCATCTGCAGTTCCTTCCATTAGTTAATGGTAGTTATGAATGTAGAATAATTGAAACCTAGTGTATTACCATCAATGGTAGGTGATGTTGTAGAGGACAGGAGGAAGAAAGAGGGAGGAAAGGCTGGGAGAGGTAATAGGTTGGTGGCCAGGGACCTGAAGGGAGAGTCATCAAATAGGAGGTCTGTAGGGTGTCACAGGCAGCCGTGAAGTACAGCGGTTGTGTGGTTGCATTTCAAAAATCGGGGTGTGAGGTTAATTTGGGCAAGAATTGGGTACATTGCTAAAAGGGAATGAACCTGATGTAGCCATTAGGCTATTGAACACTACAACCAAATAAGCACTGAACTACATAGACTATTATTGGACTATCATTGTTTGTCTGTTTGTGTGTGTGTGTGTGTGTGTGTGTGTGTGTGTGTGTGTGTGTGTGTGTGTGTGTGTGTGTGTGTGTGTGTGTGTGTATATATATAAACACACACGCACACACGCACACACACGTACACATATATATGTATGTGTGTATATATGTGTGCCTATATATATATATATATATGTTTACGTTCTACTGTGCTGCTGCAAGTAAGAATTTCATTGTTCTATCTGGGACATAGGACTATAAAACACTCTTGACCCTCTTGACTCTGGAAGTAGAAACCCTGTAAGTGCTAGAGTCCATTAGCGAAGTCATTGCAAATGTTGAAAGGGATGAGGAGGTCAATGCAATTCCCTGCGGCAGCATCCAGGGGTGGCACATTGGGGCAACGGTAAAGTTGCTGCCTTCCAGCCACAGAGACCAGGATCCTGACTACAGGATCTAACTACTGTATGAGGTTTGTACGTTCTCCCTGTTTCCGTGTGGGTTTTCTCCGGGTGATCTGGCTTCCTCCCACACTGCAAAGATGTGCAGATCTGTAGGTTAATTGGCTTCTATAAATTGTCCCCAGTGTGTCGGAGAGTGCGAGTGTACAGGGTGATTGCTGGTCTCGGTGGACTGAAGGGCCCGTTTCTGCACTGTATCTCTGTATCTCCAAAGTATTAGGTGAAATTTGGGGTGGGGTTGCAGGTTTGCAATATAATCACATATGACTTTTAGTAGACCAATAAATTATTGGCAGAACTTAATATTTTTGTCCATGGGCAGCCAGGTCGAAAAACCTTCCGATGATCCCTGCTCAGCACGGACTCAGCGGGCCGAAGGGCCTGTTTCAATGCTGTATCTCTAAAGTATAAAGGTGTGCATACCACACCACTGGGTCCTTCTGTGCATCTCATAGTTATTTTTTTCATTATGTATTATTTTGCATTTATTTCATAACCATATATTACAAAATTAAAGAAAAATAATTTCAACATTTTAGTCTTGAAATTATTTTTTAAATGGTACCAATAACAAAGAAGCAGTGGGCACAATAATTGTTACTTTACCACCTTCAGATTGTAGCGTATAATTTTATTTCGGAGTCACGTGAGTGACTACGTGAAGACCCCGTCCAGCACGCATGCGCGACATTAGCGTTCACGCAGTGCACCCGCGACGAACGGGAGTTCAAGGTGCTCCCGCTACAAACTAAAAAGTCGGGCCGACAGGTAAGTCTACCGTGGCCGTGAGTATTTTCTCTGGTCTGCTTTAGGTACACAAGATGAGCAAGACCAGAGGAAAGAAATTTCAGCTTGCCCCCGTTCGTCTTCCGTTGAGGAACGTTCTTTGGAGGGGGGGCAAGAGGCGGCAGCAACTACCGAGCCGAGCCCAGCACCGCTAGCGCAGCCTGAGCAGCGAGCTGGAGGTACCTGCAGCCAGAACCGGGCGGTAGTGTCCGACGTTTCGGATGAAGATGCCACACCGCTACACAGCGGCACTGGCAGCCGCCTAAAGCCAAACGGCTTATGGAGCAAATGCTCCAGCGAGATCTGCTGAGAGAGCAGCAGCAGACTCGCCAAGGGAGGGCCCAGAGCGCCCAGGCACTCCCGCAGTGCCCTTTGTGGCACTGGCCATTGCCTCACCTTCTTTTGAAGGCAGCATTGGCGACCAGGTCTGGGCTGGTCAACAAGATGGGTTCTTGGCTGAAGATCTCCGGAGTACGCAGGGTGTACAGGATCAGGAAGAGCTGCTGGGTGTGGTCTACCGCTACGTGGTCATTCCACGAGGGGGTCGGCTTTTAGAGCCAAAAACTTGCAGCCAGCATTGACCACCTGTCCTCAAAACCCCTACAAGAACGGGTGGTCAATGAGGCCCTTTGAGCTATATACAGCCCCAGAAAATTGTACATCATTGCATGTACCAGCTGTAAACAGCCAAATTTGGGGACATCTGGGGCAGAACATCAGGAACCTGGAGTTGAAGCTCCAGAAAATCATATGCTCGGTCCATTGATGGTGTGGACATCTCCACAAATCAGCAAGATACATTAGCTCTGCTGTGCACCACTCAATATGAGATCATCAAGCCTGCCCTCAACCCTAAGTTTGCAGGCTTGCAAAACACCGGGTTCAGAACCTCCAATTCTGCTTTTTGTAAAGGACCTTCCAAAAAAAGGTGAAAGACCTAGAGGAAGAGTCCAAGACCTTTGGTCTCGTGAGGGCAGGTTTAGGACCGAGCAGACCCAACAAACCCAGGCGGCAGTACCCCACGGCGTCCACCAGTCGTCGACCACCATATGGGACTGGTGAAAGCTCGGGGCCCGCAACCATTCCCCGTAAGCCTTTTTAGGCCAGGGCCCAGAGCGGACCCCATGGAAAATGTGCCACCCCCAACAACATCAACGCCAACAGCAGGCCTCTACAGCCCAGCAGACACCTCATCGTCCAGCGAAGAGGCAGAAGTAGCACCAGTAACCATGGAGGTAGGTGGGTCTGGTCCCTCTCAGCATATGACCAGTACGGGCTCTATACTATCAGGGGGGAGATTGCACTGGTTTTTGGATGCATGGGAAACCATCATTAATGACAAGTACATACTAAGCTGCATTCATGGCTATAAAATTGACTTTGTTCATAAAAATATTCCGCCAGTTCAGCTTATACCCCAAAGGGTATTCACCCTCTCACTCAAAGAGAAACAAGAGGGTCAAGCTGAACTTATGAGGCTACTAGCAAAAGGTGTCATTGAAAGAACAAAACATGAACCTTTGGAATTTGTGTCTAATATTTTCACTAAAACTAAAAAAGATGGTGGATGTCGCATCATCATTGACTTAACTACGTTTAACGAGTCAGTTAACTATACACATTTCAAGATGGAAACTTTTGAAACCGCCAGACTTTTGATTTCTAGAGGGTACTTTCTAGCAGGCATTGATTTAAAAGATGCTTACTACTCAGTACCCATACACAAGGAGCATCGTAAATACTTAAAGTTTATCTGGATGAAACAGCTATGGCAATTTAAAGCCTTACCAAACGTTTGTTTGAAACTTTGGGGTTTGTCATACATCCAGATAAATCCAATTTTACACCGTCCACTACCATGGACTATCTTGGATTTACGATTGATACTGTTCGCATGTTTGTAACTCTGCCGAAGGGGAAAGCATCAGAATTGGCACTATCATGCCACGAACTAATGGATAAACGTCAGCCAACCATACGGCAGGTAGCTAGAGTTTGGTAAAATGGTAGCAGCTTTTCCAGCTGTACAATTTGGACCTTTGCAAAATTTACAAAGAGCAAAAGTGCACGCACTAAAGCAAAACTCAGGTCACTTTGACCGAGCCATGTATTTAACTGCTGAATCCATTCCAGAGTTACAATGGTGGACAAGGAACATTAGGCTCAGTTCCAGTCCCATAATAATAACCAACCCAGTATTAACCATGCAAACGGATGCCAGTGCTTTGGGCTGGGGAGCAACTAACATGCAATCCAGCACAAGGGGCAGATGGACTAATTCTAAATCATCTTGCCTACAGACACGGGGTATCAACTATTTAGAAATGTTGGGTGCGTTTTATGGTTTAAAAGCATATTCATCTAATACGCATCATGCACATGTCCGGTTGCAATTAGATAATACCACGGTGGTGGCTTATATCAAACACATGGGTGGTGTAAAGTCGATATCGTGTGACAAATTGGTCAACCTAATCTGGCAATGGTGTGTCGAAAGACATACTTGGTTATCAGCAACTTACCTACCAGGTAAGCAAAATACAGTGGCAGACACCAGGTCACGCAAATTTAACGATAACATCGAATGGATGTTAAATCCCAAAGTATTTGCCGAAATTACAAAGCAATATGGCACACCAGATATCGACCTATTTGCATCCAGGCTGAATCACCAGGTACCAACATATGTCGCTTGGGAACCAGACCCTGAGGCAGCAGCAGTTGATGCATTCACGCTGCATTGGGGGAAAATGTTCTTTTATGCTTTTCCTCCCTTCTGCCTCATCAGTCGGCTGTCACGCAAGATTCAATTGGATTCCGCTTCAGGAATCTTGATAACACCCGACTGGCCTACACAGCCATGGTTCCCAGTGGCCCTCGACATGGCTGTCGAAACACCGTTGGAATTCCCCAGCAGTCCGGAATTATTAATCCACCCAGTGTCAGGCATTAGTCACCCGTGCCATGACAGAGTCAATCTCCTGGCTTGCAGATTCTAAAAAGACCTCTACTGGGCCTGGGACTGTCTGAGGACGCCATCAACATGATGACCGCATCCCACCGGGAGTCCACCAGGAGACAATACCTGACCAACATAAGGAAATGGGAACGGTATTGCTCCAAAACAGGAACTACCTACACTACAGCGACAGCCACCAGTGTTGTGGAGTTCCTGGTTGGATTACATCGGGAAGGACTCAGCTACAGCGCCATAAATACAGCCAGGAATGCGTTGTCAGCTTATTTGGTTCCAGCAGCAGGACAACTGACTTTGGGGTCCCATCCATTAGTGGTAAAAATCATGAGGTGCATTTTTTAACACCAATTCCCCCAGACCAAGGTACACTCAGATCTGGGATGTCAGCATTGTGCTGACGTACCTTAGGGGATGGCCACCGCCCAGGGCACTCACGCTGGAACAACTTACACTGAAATCAGTCATGCTCATGGCACCAATGTCAGCTCAAAGGGTACAGTCCCTCCACCTTCTGAGGCTGGACAGCATGACAGAGTCATTGGACTGTTTCACATTCCATATTCAGGGACTGGTCAAACAAACTAGACCAGGTACCACGCCTCCAGTCATGGAGTTCTGGGCATATTCATCTGACCCACGGCTGTGTGCCAAGACCCATCTCGCCAATTACATAGACACAACATACAACTTAAGAGGGAGAGAAAAAGCCTTATGGATAAGCCACAAGAAGCCTCATGGTCAGGTGACGAGCCAAACCATTTCAAGGTGGCTCAAGCAGGTGCTTAAGTCCGCAGGAGTGAATACTAATGTTTACAAATCTCACTCCACCAGGGCTGCATCTACGTCGGCGGCTAGTCGAATGGACGTGCCTATCGACCATATTCTGGCCAGAGCAGGATGGTCCTCGGAAAGAACTTTCCAAAGGTTTTATAATAAACCGCTGGCGCAACCTGCTACATTTGCAGACAGAATTTTAGAGTCTGCAGATAATATTTAATTTGAGCCCTGGGGAGCTCTCTGTTCTTTGTTGTCATTAATAAACCTTTTTTTGTTCACAAACAGGGTTCTTGATTGCGATAACATACTTCCTCCCTCTAAGGTCTTCAGACAGTGAGTGAAGCATGAGCTGGTACACGGTTCGGAATCACAGAGCTTTGAAGTCTTCACGTAGTCACTCACGTGACTCTGAAATAAAATAGTAAGATTAAATGAGAACTTACCAGTTCGAAGTTTGATCTGTATTTTATGAGGAGTTACGATGAGGGACTACGTGCCCTCCGCTCCCACCCTCTTTTATACAGATCAACTGGTAATTAAGTTCTTATCCTTTCTTTACTATGTTTATTTCAATCATTGTGTTTTTTCTGTGAATCCACACCGCTGCTTTGAAGAATGTCGCGCATGCGTGCTGGACGGGGTCTTCACGTAGTCCCTCATCGTAACTCCTCATAAAATACAGATCAAACTTCGAACTGGTAAGTTCTCATTTAATCTTACTATTTTTGTTTTCTTTCGACACATTCGTAGAAAATGGTTTGGCCCTTCAGAAACAAACAAACATTGTGTACTTTCTGCAAACCTTTAACTCTAAAGCTGGACATTGATTTTTTTTGTTCTTAAGGACTCTGTGGAAACCAATTTCTCTACAGCAAATAGCCTGAAAGCACTTAGAGCAATTGCTGTTATTCTTCTAAAGTTGCTGCAAGATGCATCTCGTGGGTTAGTATTCCTATCAGCATCGCCAGGGATAGACCATTGTTTCCCTTCATTTTTCCAAACGAAGTGTTCATTTTTGAAGAGTTGCATTATCCAAGGCCAATGGCCCTCTTTTGCTTTTAATTGATTGATTGGTTGGATTTAGTGTTGCTACATCACCGTTTCACTCCCATCCTGGTAGCATCTCAAATCAAGCTGCACATTATCACGAAGACGCACACAAAATGCTGGAGTAACTCAGCGGGGCAGACAGCACCTCTGGATAAAAGGAATGGGTGACGTTTTGCGTCGATACCTTTCCTCAGACTGAGTCAGGGGAGAGGGAGATACAGAGATATGGAAGTATAAGGTATCACTGCAGATGCGAGTAGAATTTTTCAAAAAGAATTTCATTGATGGTTTGTATAAATCAGGAAGACTACGTTGTTACTTATGTCTACTGCCTAACATGTAGACAAAATTCTGGATTTGCAATTTTACAGCTCAATCAATTGAGCTGTCGGCAGCACTTAGGGGTGTTAGTGCACATTATGGTTCAAGGTCCAATATGGTGATTTAATGTCTGGGCAGATTTGCCAATCCAATATTAAATGAATACCATACTCATTAATTCAAGCCCCTGATTGCTGCCTCACATGTACGTAAAGCAATTGATGGCAAAGGGGAAATTATTGAAATGTACCAACCAAAATTCATCGCTAAACCAGATTCACTAGTCATAGAGCCACACAGGGTGGAAACAGGCCCTTCCGCCTAACTTGCCGACACCGACCAACATGTCCCATCTAGACTAGTCCCACCTGCCTGCGTTTGGTCCATATATCCCTCTAAATCTGTCGTATCCATGTACCTGTCTACAATTTTCTTAAATGTTGCGATAGTACCTGCCTAAACTACCTCCTCCAGCAGCTCATTCTATGCACCCATCACCCTTTGTGTCAAAAGGTTGTCCCTCAGGTTTCTATTGAATCTTTTCCCCCTCACCTTAAACCCATGTCCTCTGATTCTCGATTCTTCTACTCTGGGCAAGAGACTCCGTGCCTCTTCTTGATCTATTCCTCTCATGATTTTGCAATTTTCACATTGTTCTTTGTGAGAGATTGTCATGACCAAATTCCCATATTACAACATTATACATCAATTGAAGGTGATTTGCGGTGCCCCTTGATTGCAAGAGGCCCTAAATAAATGTGCTTTTTCTTTTTTGCAGATATGTTAAAAACCCTCGGCTGGAGGTTCTTGTGATGAACCTATAAATAGACCTGTTTAAATTCTCTTGACTATACTTTTAAATTTGTTATTACCTTTACTGAAAGACTGAGTCAAAGTGACTATTTTGTATGATCTCACAGCATTGGAACATGAAGACCGAAGAGCAAGCATGAGTTTTTGTCTGTATTTATTTCTTTTCTGAATTAAGGTTTCAACGGTAAACATATTTTGTACAGAGCCCTGCACTTGACTCTGTTTCCCTTCCAGCAACTCCTTGAAGCAAATTTCACATTCCGAGCAAGTGATTATTATAATTTGTAGTTGCATGCCTTTACAGAACAGCTATTTTATTGTGCTTTGAAAAGCCTGTACGGTGGTGATAGAAGGGGTGGACTCTGTCCTTAAAGTGGGCGTTTACTTTTGTGTGCTTCAAAAACAGAGTAAAACACAGGACTCGGAATGAAACAATGGCACAGCATCAATCTATTCTGAGCCTGACAACATGTGCAACTTTTGCAAAGGTTACGGGGTGATCATTAGCAGAGCTACGGCACGTCGAGAGGCGGGCACCATGGTACCGTGTTAATTGGGCTTCTTTTGGCAATAACAATATGGTTCCTGCAGGGATGACAAACTGGCGACATTTGCTAAAAAATAAAATGCATCAGAAATTACCAAAGACTGACAATCGAGGGAGCAGGAACGACTGGGTTTGGCCAGCCACTCGTTTATCTAGGAAAGAGAAAGGCAGCATAATATTATGCATGAGATCTTATACCAGAATTATTCCACTGATACTAACTCGGATCACTAACTTGAAAACTAGCCTGGACACAATGTGCTAGAGTAACTTAACGGGTCAGGCAGCATTTCCGGAGGACATGCATTGGTAATATTTCGATTTGGGACCCTTCTTCCGACGCAAAATGTCACGCATCCATGTTCTCCAGAATTGGTCTGCCTGACCCACTGAGTTACTCCAGTACTTTGTGTTCTTTTTTTTGCAAACCAGCATCTGCTACTTGAAAACTAATCTGTTTGTTCTCTTTGGATTTATTCTGATTTATTTCAAAGTTTGTGCCTTTCCACTCTTCTATCTTGTTGTGGTACATTATTCAGACTTCATTTAGTCAGACTGGTGCTTAGTATCACTTTCAGCCAAGAGCACTCACCAGGATGTTACCTGGGCGTGCAGGCAGGTGTTATGGGGAGAGGATGATACTAGTTTCTCTGGTGCATAAGAGGCTGAGGGGCGACCTTATCGAAGTGTACAAGATCATGAGGGGTATGGATAAAGCAAACGCAGGTAGTCTTTTTCCCCCAGGGAGGATTCTAAAACTAGAGGGCATGGGCTTAAGGTGAGAGGGGAGAGATTTAAAAGGGACCTCACGGCCAACTTTTTCACGCAGCGGATAGTCCATATCTGGAATGAGCTGCCAGAGTAAGCTGTAGAAGCGGATACAATTACAACTTATAAAAGATATTTAAGCAGATATACCGTATGGATAGATAGGGTGTTGAGGGATATGGGCCAAATGCAGGCAAATTAGACCAGCCCAATTCTACCAACTTTGTCACTGGGACATGGTGGGCCGAAGGGCCTCTTTCTATGCTGTACACCTCGATGGCTCTATGCAAAAAGGCAAGTAATTACTTTATTGATATGATTTACCTAAAATAAAACATCAGTATGCTGTTTTGAATTTCTTTATAAGTCAACCTTTCCTCCTGCTGTGCCAACGTAGAATTAACCTACAGGCGCCCATTCTGCTTCTGAGCAATTTTCTAAGTTCTGCATTGTCATAGTGAGTGAGAGTACAAGAAAGTGTGTGTGTGAGAGAGAGAGCGAGAGAGAGTGCGAGAGTGCGAGAGATAGTTCCCTACCCGATGTTGTCAAACCTCTGGAATTCTCTACCCTGAGTATATCCAAGACAGTTTAACAAGCGTTTACAAATTACGAGAATTAAGGCATATTGAGTTAGTGTAGGAAAGTGGCAAGGTTAAAAAAGTCAGCCATAATCTTATTGAATGGTGGAGTGGGCACAGGGGACTAAATGGTCTATCCCTGCCTCTTTTTCTTATGCTTAATGTATTAGTGAGACAATGTTTGTACCTGCTTTACCTCTTTTTGACCGACCATCTAAACATGTTGATAGTGTTACCATCGCCGAGCCTCTGCCATCACTTCACAGAAACACAACCGGATCAGCCAAATAAATATTGTGGTTATAAGGTCGGATCAGAGGTGGGTATTGTGTGGGTATCGCACCCCCTGACACCCCGACATCTTTGCACCATCGACAAAGCACAAATCAGGAAGATAATGGAATCCTCTGAATGCAGGTAGATCCAATAACTCTCAAAATGCTTGGCACTCTCCAGGATAAAGAAAAACCCACTTGACTGGCACCCATCACCACCCTAAGCATTAATTCCTTCCACCACCAGAGCACAGTGCCTCAATGTGTACTGCCTACAGTTGCACTGTTGCTACTCAACCAGACTCCTCTGACAACACCTCCCCAAACCCACGATCTCCACCACCAAAAAAACAACAAAAGGATCAGACCCGTGACAGCACCGCCACCTGCAGGTTCCCAAATCACGCGTCACCCTCATTTGAAAACATGTTGCTCTTCCTTCACCCATTATTGGGTTTACATTTTGGAATGTTTTCCCCAACATCACTCGGGGCGATCTTCATCAGAAGGACCATAAGCAGTTCACCGCCACCTTCTCAGGAAGCATCTTTCAGTGCTTCTACTCTGGGGCTGTAGAAAGCATCTTGACCGGAAACATCACAATCTGGTTTGGGAACAGCTCTGCCCAGGACAGGAAGGCTCTGCGGAGAGTAGTGCGTTCGGCTGAACGCGCTATGGGAACTACACTCGCCCCCCTGCAGGACCTATACATCAGGAGGTGCAGATCCAGAGCCAGCAACATTATGGGGGACCCCTACCACCCCAGCAACGGACTGTTCCAGCTGTTACGGTCAGGCAAACACCTCCGCTGTCACGCTGTGAAAACAGAGAAGATGAGATGGAGTTTCTTCCCACAGGCCATCAGGACTGTTAACTCTCATATCACCAGGGACTAATTTAATTTACTGTATTAATTTATTTTTTGTGTTAACATTTTTTTTTTGTATTCTGTTTTGTAGTTTTAGCACAATCCTCAGGCGTTGCCACTTTCATTTCACTGCACATCTTGTATATGTATGTGACAAATAAAGTTGACTTGACTTAGGACTGAGGGAGGGGCAGACAATAAATGCTGGCCTTGCCACGTGTCTAGGTCCTGAAAAAATAACTAATATACAATCTTGCACAGATGCTATTGGTTACAAGTGATTGATGATGAATGTACTCTCTAATCAGCAGTCCATCCTATTTCCTAGGTTCACACAATAAAATTATTGGTCCAATTCCACAATAATCCAACCGTAGGTTTTCATGTTTTTAATTTCATGACAGTATTGCCCAAAGATCCCAAGGCATACAACTGAAATAAAAAGTAGAAATGTAAAGGAAACCCATTTTAAAATAATAAATTAAAAAATATACGGTAGCGCAGCGGTAGAGTTGCTGCTTTACAGCGAATGCAGCGCCGGAGACTCAGGTTCGATCCTGACTACGGGTGCTGCACTGTAAGGAGTTTGTATGTTCTCCCCGTGACCTGCGTGGGTTTTCTCCGAGATCTTTGGTTTCCTCCCACACTCCAAAGACGTACAGGTATGTAGGTTAATTGGCTGGGTAAATGTAAAAATTGTCCCTAGTGGGTGTAGGATAGTGTTAATGTGCAGGGATCACTGGGCGGCACGGACTTGGTGGGCCGAAAAGGCCTGTTTCCGGCTGTATATATATGATATGATATGATATGATATGATAACGAAATGCACCACAAAGCATTTGGATGCGAAAAAAATGTTAATCAATTTGTGGTAATTTGCGGTAACACTAAGAAACAATTAAATGATAAATTCTAGTAATGAGTTAGGGTGTGAGGCAGTGCAGCTTTGATATACTGGATCAATGCCAGGATCGCATGGTAACAAATTTAGAAAGTAGTAGAGGTTTCTGCATGCAGTATGTCAATGTGAAATATATTGTTGCGCCTTTTACTGATCCCAGATGATATAAGGTGTGGAAACACCACTACTGAATGCAACGGTAAAAATTCATTTGCACTCAAATAGATTTTTGTTTTTACTTTAGAGCTTAGACTTGAAGCATGGAAACAGGCTCTTCGGCCCAGCGTGTCCCTGCCGACCGGCAATCACTGCCACTATCCTGCACACTAGGGACAATTTATGATTATAAATTGACCTGCAAATCTGCATGTCTTTGGAGGTGGGAAGAACCCTGGAGAAATCCCACGTGATCACAGGGAGAACGTACAAACTCTGTACAGACAACACCCTGCAGTTAGGATCAAACAGGGGTCTACGGCGCTGTAAGGCAGCAGCTCTACCACCACCGTTTCTTTTGTTCAAATTTTCACCCAATTTTCTTATCTTTGTCATAATTTCTGTGCACTGGGTTGGGTGAGGCCTGCGTATATTCATTTGCTCCAATACTCAGTGCTGCAGAAATACGAAAATGGTGTTGACTTGGGGCTCTGTCTAAGTGTCAGCTATAAAATACTGTAGGCAAGTCAATCACTATAAGTCCCGTTTGTGACTGATTACTGGTGGGTACTTTTATTGCCCTAGATGAATGCACGCCAGCATTCCAGCAGGTTGATTGTAAAAAAAAAAAGATCTTGCAATCTAGAAGGGCATTCCATTCATTTGAACCCCCTGAAACATTATCTTTCGAGTTGAATTTTCTTTGGTTAATGTTTTGCCTTAATTTTGTTTTACAGCTAGATATGTCTGTAGAAAATGACAAAATCAGAATACAGATTATTTGCTACGAATTTGCCTCTGACTACAGCAAACGTTCCAAGAACCAGAGGACATAGGTTTCAAGAAACAGTGGACATAGGTTTAAGGTGAGGGGGGAAAGATTTAATAGGAACCTAAGGGACAACTATTCTTTCCCAGAAAGGTGGTACATAAATGGAACGAGCTTCCGCTGGAGGTAGCTGAAACAGGTACTATCATGATGTTTAAAAATCATTTGGACAGGTCCATGGATAGGATCAGTTTAGAAGGATATGGGCCAAACGCAGGCACGTGGGACTAGTGTAGATGGGAGTGTTGGTCGACATGGACTGAAGGGCCTGTTTCCATGCTAAGAAGTATGAAAGGGGGTATGGGGAGAAGGCAGGAATGGGGTACTGATTGAGAATGATCAGCCATGATCACATTGAATGGCGGTGCTGGCTCTAAGGGCCGAATGGCCTCCTCCTGCACCGATTGTCTATTGTCTATTGAAAGGTAATGCATCTGTGGAGTGTGAAAAAAAAGTGTTAATGTTTTAAGTCAATAAACTTTCTTCAGTTGAAAGATTTGCAGTCTAATGCATGACCTCTGTTCCTCTCTCTAGCAAACATTTTCTGTGTTATTTCAGAAAACCTGCATCCACAATATTTTACTATTGAATTCAATGCAGAACCAAGGCCAAATCAGTCATACACCCATAAATTATAACCTTATTTCTGCCAAAAGCAGTTCAATGAAGGTTTTGAAAAAGAAACTATGCCTTGCTGAATTTCTTTCATTTGATAATTCCAGAACCATGTGTTGATAATTCTTTAGGGAACCTGACCGAAGGTGAAGTATTTGAAGTAAAGTGGAACAGCAAAGTGCTGAGAAGTGTGATTTAACTGCATTATGCATTACTGTACTATTTGCTAACATTTGAAGAAGAGTCTTGACCCGAAATGTCACCCATTCCTTCTCTCCAGAAACGCTGTCTATCCCGCTGAGTTATACCAGCATTTTCTTGGCTCTCTTCAATTCATTTTATAATCTGGAAAGTCCATTCAGAAGCACAATATTGTAAGCTGTTGATCAGGCATACCTTTTCTCACTGTGCAATGGATGCACAGATGAATTAAATTTTACAGGAATATCTTCCATCCAATTACTAATAGAAAAACTACTACTACAAATGCCTACAGTAACATTAATGTACTATGCACCATGTTGTGTGTTGTTATGAAGACACAAGAGACTGCAGATACTGGAATCTTGAGCAAAACATAAGGTGCTGGGGGAGCTCAACAGGTGAGGCAGCATCTGGTCCCTGTTTCTGGTCCTGATCTGAAACACCACCTGCCTAGTTTCAGTTTCAGTTTAGTTTATTGTCACGTGTACCGAGGTACAGTGAAAAGCTTTTGTTGCGTGCGAGCCAGTCAGCAGAAAGACAATACATGATTACAATCGATCCATTTACAGTGTATAGATACATGATAAGGGAATAACGTTTAGTGCAAGGTAAAGCCAGCAAAGTCCGATCAAGGATAGTCCAAGGGTCATCAATGAGGTATATAGTAGTTCAGCACTATTCTCTTGTTGTGGTACGATGATTCAGTTGCCTGATAACTGCTGGGAAGAAACTGTCCCAGAATCTGGTGGTGTGCGTTCAATTTATAATTACAAACACCTCACCCTGCCATCTCCCATCCCGGGCTCATGATCACATTCTCTGACACAAAAAGTTAGTACACACGCTGGTAGCTAGTAGTTCAGCAGCACTGGTCTCTGGTTGTGGTAGGATGATTCAGTTGCCTGATAACAGATGGGAAGAAACTGTCCCCGAATCTGGTGGTGTGCGTTTTTGCACTTCTATACCTTTTGCCTGATGGGAGAGGGAAGAAGAGAGAGTGGCCAGAGTGTGACTCATCCTTGATTGTGATGCTGGCCTTGCCAAGGCAGCGTGAGGTATAAATGGAGTCAATGGCAGGGAGGTTGGTTTGTGTGATGGTCTGGGCTGTGCCCACAATTCGCTGCAATTTCTTGCGGTCTTGGATGGAACCGTTCCCAAACCAAGCTGTGATGCGTCCTGATAAAATGCTTTCTATGGTGCATCTGTAGAAGTAGGTGAGTGCCTATACACTCCCCAGATGCTGCTTGACCCATTGAGTTCCCCCAGCACTTTCTGCTTTGCTTGTCATGCTGCTAAATTGGGACAGGGCGTAATGTGAATTATTTAGTCGAAGGTCAGACTGCCTGTTCTGATAGGTAAGCACAACTGATGTCCATTCACAATTTAATCAATAGCTAATCTGGGAATTTTGCATTTTATAATATGCTTACTCACTTAAGATTTTTAATGAAATCTTATTTGGATCTGGCAACACCTGATGCAACCAGAACTTTAATATTAACTTCTTTATCTCATGAAGTGTAGGAAGCTACCATGCAATGTCTATCTTGAACCAACTCCATGAATTTAGATTTACCAGTTTAACATATTATCTTCCAAGATGCAGCTTCTGATAAGCCAAGAGTCACGAGTCAAATGTGTTGAATGTAGTTAATGCATTTGATATGCCAAGAGACAAGAGAACATGGTGTTTCATTGTTATATGTACTAACAATGAAACAATGAAGTACTTACCACAGCAGCTTAACACACCCATAAACACAATAACATGCAGATAATATATAATAATCAAACATACAATAAATGAATATCATTGCGAAATCTAACTGTATATCTCTTGTAAGACACAAACCATTGCTAAGTCACCAGTCAAAATGCAGAAACAAAGAACTGCAGATGCTGATTTATAAAAAATAGAAAGCCACAAAGTGCTGGGGTAACTCAGTGGATCAGGCAGCATCCGTGAAGAAGGGTTGCAACCCAATACGACTGCTATCCATGCTCTCCAGGGATGCTGCCTCACCCGCTAAGTTACTCCAGCATTTTGTGGCTTTTGATTATTTATTGCTACGTAAGCAATGGCTGGTAATATCCAGGGAATGGTGAGCACATTGAGAGAGCTGTTCCATTGTCTGGTCAAGCAGCAGCCTGACTGCTCGTAATCACAAAATCATCACTTACGACCCAAAACATCACTAATCTATGTTCTCCAGAAATACTGCCTGACCCACTGAGTTACTCCAGCACTTTGTGTCCTTCTAGCTGATTCAATTCACTCCATGAGAAATGGCTGAGATGCAACAGAGATTATGGGAGCAGTCAACATCCCAGCTGCTCTACGGACACTTCAGAGATGGTTAAGCAGGTGTTTTAGGCATGTACCAAATAACGTTGAAGCCTGCCCCATTGTGTCGTTTTCACAAAGGGCATGTCAGATCATCCAGTTAATCATCCCACACAACCAGTTTACTTTCAATCAGCAGCAAAGATGTTTGAGAATGCCAGCAAATTCATTCGTGCCGAATTCAGGTTTTGCCAGATCCTAAAAGCTGAAGTTAGAAATGGGCAGAGCATGACTGTTTTTGAAATCAAGGTAGCATTGAACCAATAAGTGGCATCAAGGTGACCTGGTAAAACTTAAGTCAATGGTCATCAAGGATAAAACTTTTCAATGGCTGGTGGCATACCTTGCAAAAAGAGAGCTGGTTATGATTCTAAAAGTGCTATCTTCCCAGTCCCAAACATCACTGCAGGGGTTCCTCAGGGACTTGATCACTTCGTTCATCAATGGCGTTACTTCCGCCAAAAGGCTAGAAATGGGAATATCTGCCAGCAATTGTATGAAGTGCAATTCCATTTACAATTCTTTCAGTAATGAAGTAGCACATGCCTGCAGGCAGCAAGCCATAGTCTGGCACGGGCTGAGAGGCAGAGACTATAGCACTGCTACAGAAGTACAAGGATGGAGGTAAAGGGAAAGAGACTATAGGAAAAGTTAAGAAAGACTCCAGAATTAACGGGACAGAAAGCTCACGAAGGGATAGGAGAGTATGGCCAAGTGAAATAGTAATCGATGTGAAAGGTGATGTGAGTAATGGATTAAAGTATTACATATGAATGCGTGAAGTATAAGGAGTAAAGTGGATGAGCTTGAGGCTCAGTTAGAGATTGGTAGATATGACATTGTGGGGGTTGCAGAGACGTGACTGCACGAGGATCGGGACTGGGAACTGAATATTCAGGGTTATACGTCCTATAGAAAGGACAAGCAGGTGGGCAGAGGAGGTGGGGTAGCTCTGTTGGTGAGGGATGAAATTCAGTCCCTTGCGAGGGGTGACATAGGGACTGACAATGTAGAATCAGTGTGGATAGAATTGAGGAATTCTAAAGGTAAGAAGACACTAATGGGAGTTGTCTACAGGCCCCCAAACAGTAGCCTGGATATAGGGTGCAAGTTGTAGTAGGAGTTAAAATGGGCATGTAACAAAGGTTATGGGAGATTTCAAACTGCAGGTAGACTGGAAAAATCAGGTTAGTTCTGGACCCCAAGAAAGGGGGTTTGTAAAGTGCCTTCGAGATGGATTCTTAGAGCAGCTTCTACTGGAGCCTACCAGAGAGAAGGCAATTCTGGATTTAGTGTTGTCCAATGAACCAGATTTAATAAAAGGAACTCAAGGTAAAGGAACTGCTAGGAGGTAGTGACCATAATATGATAAGTTTTAATCTGCGATTTGAGAGGGAGAAGGTTAAACCAGGAATGTCAGTGTTGCAGTTGCACAAAGGGGACTATGAAGGCATGAGAGAGAAGCTGGCCAAGGTCGACTGGAAAAGGATCCTAGCAGGAATGATGGTGAAACAGCAATGGCAGACATTTCTGGCTATAATAAAAAAGATGCAGGATCATTTCATTCCAAAGAGGATGAAAAATTCTTAGGGGAGTAAGAGATAACCGTGGCTGATCAGAGACTGGGCATCCTCCAGTGAGCGATTACCCCACTGATATGACAAAGCATCATCTACAAGACACGCAGCATCATAAACAAAGCATAAGCCGTAACCATATGCATGACAGAATAATCTCTACTTGTCTGGATGAATAAAGTTCTAATAGCGCTCAAGCATCTCCAAATCATCCAGGACAAAACAAACATACCATCTAAAAGCACAAATATCCTGGATTGATGCTTTGCTCAGAAAGTTGGAGTGGTATTGGTTTGGTTTATTATTGCCACAGGTGCGGAGGTACAGTGAAAGGCATTGTTTGCAGCCATCCTTCCAAACTTTACTGCACGTCAGCTCACTCAACCCATACACAAGTACAACAGATAGTGCAAAGGGAAAAAAAAGAGTGCAGAATAAAGTGTTATTGCATTATAGCATTATAGTTACAGAAAAAGTGGAGATGTTTATAAAAGTACAAGGTCTGCAATGAGAAAGGTTGGAAGATCAGGACACACCCTAGTTTACGGGAAGATTGTTCAGTAGTCTGATAACTGTGGGACAGAAACTGTTCCTGAATCTGGTGGTACAGGCGTTCTAGGTTTTATATCTTCTGTCCGACAGGAGAGGGGAGAAGAAGGAATGACCGGGGCTCTTATTGTATTGTATTGTATTCTTTTATTGTCGTTCGATACCGAGATACCGAACGAAATTACATTTTCCAGCAGTCACAGAACACACAAAAAAAGAACACAAGACACACGACCCCATCACAAACATCCATCACGGTGACTCCAAACACCCCCTCACTGTGATGGAAGGCAACAAAACTTCCCCTCTCTACCCCCATGCCCACAGATGCCCACTTTCATTTGAAAGTATAACAGCACAAAAATTAAGCCTGAGCCTTTAAGCGTGACAGAGACATGTTGTGCACGGGAAATGTGTGCCAGCTGTTCTTTTTTTTCAAACAATCATTTAAGAGCTTGTCAGGGCCAGGTATTAAAATATAAACAGCACAAGGATAAACACTGCAGAGTTCTGTTCACCCGCCTCAGCATTGCATCCCTGTTTTTTGTATTCTAGCCCTCTTGAAATAAATACCAGCTTTGCTTTTGCTTTCTTTACTACCGATTCAAATTGCAGATTAACATTTTGGGAATCCTGCACCAGCACTCCCAAGTCCCTTTGCACTTCTGATTTCTGGATTCTTTCCCCATTTAGAAAATAGTCTACTCCTTTATTCCTACTACTAAGATGCATGACTCCACACTTTGCTACACTATATTCCATCTGCCACTTCTCTGCCCACTCTTCCAACCTGACCAAGTCCTTCTGCAGAGCCCCTGCTTTTTCTGCACTACCTGCCCTATCACCTGTTTTCATATCATCCACAAACTTGGCCACAATGCCTTCAATCCCCTCATCCAAATCATGAATATACAACATGAAGAGTAGCGGCCCCAGCACCGACCCTTGCGGAACTCCGCCAGTCACTGGCAGCCAACCAGAAAAAGCCCCCTTTATTACCACTCTTTGTCTTCTGCCATCTGGCCAACCTGCTATCCACGCTAGTACCTGCCCTCGGATACCATGGGCTCTCATCTTCCTTAGCAGCCTCACTTGTGGCACCTTATCAAAGGGTTTCTGAAAATCCAGATAAACAACATCCACTGACTCACTTTTTGTCTGAACTACTATTTACTTCTTCAAAGAATTCCAGCAGATTCGTCAGGCAAGATATCCCCTTCACAAAACCATGCTGAATTCGGCATATTTTATCATGAACTTCTAAGTACTCTGTACCCTCATCCTTTATAACATATAAGATTATTAAGGGGTTGGACACGTTAGAGTCAGGAAACATCTTCCCAATGTTGGGGGAGTCCAGAACAAGGGGCCACAGTTTAAGAATAAGGGGTAGGCCATTTAGAACTGAGATGAGGAAAAACTTTTTCAGTCAGAGAGTTGTGAATCTGTGGAATTCTCTGCCTCAGAAGGCAGTGGAGGCCAATTCTCTGAATGCATTCAAGAGAGAGCTAGATAGAGCACTTAAGGATAGCGGAGTCAGGGGGTGTGGGGAGAAGATACTGATTGAGAATGATCAGCCGTGATCACATTGAATGGCAGTGTTGGCTCGAAGGGCCGAATGGCCTCCTCCTGCACCTATTGTCTATTGTTTATAATGGACTCTTAAATCCTACCAACCACTGATATTCACAATCTACTGGAGAAAATGAAACAAATATTCTTGGTTATTGGTTCTTGGCTCCTGCTCCTATTCTTGGGTGTTCAGATTGACTGACCATCACAAGTACAACAGCATTAGGTCAGAAGGTCATTCATTGACTGACCATCACAAGTACAACAGCATTAGGTCAGAAGGTCATTCATTGACTGACCATCACAAGTACAACAGCATTAGGTCAGAAGGTCATTCATTCCTCTCCAAGTTGGGATTTTGTTGGCAACTTTAAATTGATTGAAACATCAGAAAGGCTGCACTCTGTGTTCCTCCGTCGTCCTTTAATAGTCCCATTCGCAGCAACATAAATGTCTGCTCCATTAAGTTTCAATGTGTCTCGCATGATTGTAAATGATTATTATTTCTATTTGATAAAGGTCTGATAACCAAAGAGTGTAGAGGTAAGGTGATTGGCAGAACACCAAAAGTAAAATGAGCTCATATTTTTTTCATGAGTGCGGATTTGCATGTTCTATTGGAGATGGATGTAAATTCAATTTTAGGTTTCAGAGAACATGGCACAAATGTTTGACAGAGCTGTGGACAGGGTAGGGCAGAGAGTAAGGGGGCAGTTCCCCTAAGTGCCAGCACTGGGCTCAGTGGGTTAAGTGGCTTGCTCTGCTGTATTATTCCATGTACGGATAGAAGATTGCATCTTGCTATGTAGACAGTGCACAATGACATGACTCATGTTGTCGAGCCACATGAACGATGTGTTGTCTTCCACACAAAAGCCCTTCGTCTCCTCAATTCATTTAAAACTGTACGTTTGTTTATTTTTTTATGGAGCATGCAGGATATGGCATTCAGTTGGAATGGTAATTGTTGTGTCCTACATTAAGAGCAGCATATCTTATGGTGGAATGAAGCATGGCTCAATGACGACAAATTGCAACAATTCAACGTAATGCATGGTGCGTAGTTTCTACCATTCATCATATTTGGCAGTTTTGAATTGCCTTGCAGGTGTTTGCAGCACTTTGAGGCAGCATATTTTTCTTCAAAGTATATAAGATGTACTTTGACAACTGTATAGATGACTGCAATATTTAGAATGGGCCGGTGACGTAATCATTATTTTGCAAACATGACACATGATTTACCTTGCTACAGAACCCCCCCAGTAAATCTTCTTTGTTACCACTTGAATTCTGAAGCATAAATTGCCTCTGCGTACAATATTACTGGGATAATGCTGAGCATCATCTTTAAGTCAGCCTTTAAGAGTCTTATAAAACATTCACATGGAGAGGATTTTGGCATGATTCCTCTGCTGACAAGAGAGCAAAAAACAATCAATCTATGAGGGCGGTGCTGATTTACAATACGAGGTATTGCAACAAACAGGAGGAGCATTAAATACACTTCATCTGTTTTAATAAAAGCTATTTCTTAAACAAAAAAAAACCAAGTAGGTTTGCAAATGGTACATTGTACCAACATCTCGCAATCTATATTACACATAACATCCAGAAGCATTGCAGGGCATCCGTGAAGATGTAGCGCGAGGCTGATCAGTGTTAGAGAGCTAAAAATCAAGGAGGATTATTAAGGAATTATTAAGAGTGGGAGGGTTTTGGTAGCTAAAGAGGGTGTCAGAAGGAAGAAGGACGCAAATGAAAGCCAGACACAGTGATGGAAATTTGAAGAGGAATGGATGGATGTGGATCCGGTTCTGTGAGCGTTTGGGATCTGAGATATGGTTGACCAAGGGCCAACATGGGTCAATGAGGTCAAGACTGGTTAAAAATAAAACCACAGATAACTGTGATTGTGGTGTCAGAGAGGAGGGAATGGGAGAATGGTTAAAATGGTGTGGGACATGATGCCAAAGGCAGGAACGAAGGAAGATGGGGATGAAGATGAGCGATGTACAAAGGTGAAAGTAGTCATGGCATGAAGCTCTATTTTGATCACCGATGCGATGCGGTATGTCCTTTTCACCTGATAGAATTCACTCGATCGAACTAATTCTGCACATTTGGCTCTATTGACGTCAAAGAACTGAATATACAGAAAGAGTGCAACTGTTGACCAAGGCAAATTTCTCTCCACAATTCTAGCCCTTCTCAAGCTTTTATCTTTGTGATGGAGAGGATGTGTTCAGTTACTGAACATGGGATTAAATCGTGGTTGGGTTTCTTTTCCTGGATCAGCCTGAGGCAATATTTAGGTAGGAGAATGAGGATTGAAAGTAAAGGTTTCGAACTGTGCAATCCACAGCGAATTTAGGAAACTTCCACTTATACCAACAGTAATAGATTGTAAGATACCTTGCTGTGTCTCAAAGGAAAACGAGATTGGGCAGTAAAACATAGTCTATTCAAACTGAATATTGGAAACAATAACATGCATCTCTCAACTTCCAGTTTCACGTCATCCTCCTGATGGAGTGTAGTAAGATGTTAACAATTGATCATAAGACCTTACGACATAGGAGCAGGATGAGGCCATTCGTCCCATTGAGTCTATTCTGCCATTCGATCACGGCTGATCTATGTTTCCCACTCAAACGTTTTTGCCTGCCTTCTCCCCATAACCTTTGATGCCATTAATCAAGAACCAATCAATCTCCACTATAGAAATACCCAATGACTTGGCCTCCACAGCTGAATGTGGCAATGAATTCCACAGATTCGCCACCCTCTGGCTAAACAAGTTCCTCCTCATCTCCATTCCAAAGGCATGTCCTTTTATTCTGAGGCTGTGCCTTCTGGACTCTCCCACTTCTGGATTCATCCTTTCTACATCCACTCTTTCTAGACCTCTCTTTATTCAGTAGATTTCAATGATATCCCCCCCTCATACCTCTAAACTCCAACAAATACAGGCCCAGAGTCATCCAACGCTCATCATATGTTAACCCAATCATCCCCGGGATCATTCTCGTAAACCTCCTCTGGACCCTCTGCCAGGCCAGCACGTTCTTCCTCAGATATGGGGCCCACAACTGCTCAGAATATTCCAAACAGGCCTGACCAGCACCATTTAAAGCCTCACCTTATAAAGCCTTTATATTCTAGTTCCCTCGAAATTAATGCTAGCATTGTGTTTGGCTTCCTTACCACTGACTCAAAGTTCAAATGAGCCTTTTGGGAATTTTGCATTAGCACTTCTAAGTCTCTTTGCAGCTCGATTTCTGAATCATCTTCCCATTTAGAAAGTAGTCTATGACTTTATTCCTTATAGCAAAGTGCATGACCATACAATCATGGTTGAAGGACAAAACAAATAGGAGCTTCTCAAAAGATTCATATAAGTACAATGCAGAGTTATAGTTGCAATTAATCTTTTTATTTAATATTACACAACTCTTTGCTTTGTGCTACTGTATTTCAAACAGAGTCCAACAGAAGTATTTTTACCTTGAATTTAGATGTAATGATTTCAGCTACATATTGCTACTTATTACTTTGCTTTTATCATGGAGTCCCAGATCTGTACACCTAGGAAAATGGCACTTCGACCCAACTCATCCATGCCAACCAAGTTGTCTAACCAATCTAAGTCATACTTGCCAGCACTTGGCCTTTATCTCTCCAAATCTTTCCTATCCATGTATTTGTCAATGTGTCTTCTAAATTTCAAAATTGTTCCTGCCTCCGCCACTTCCTCTGGCAACATGTTCAAAGTATGCACCATCATCTGAAATAGTTGCTCCTCAGGTCCCTGTTAAATCATTCTCCTCTCACCTGAAACCCATGCCTCCAGTTTTCGACTCCCCGACCAGAGGGAAAAGATTGACTATTCACCTTACCTATGTCCCTCATTGTTTTACATACCTCCAAATAATTTAAGTCGCACAAAAATGACCTGAGGATGGTCAAGGAAATGCTGGTACCACAGTACCATATACCGCATCGTTCTGCCAAAAATAAAACAATCAGCAAATCAACACAAAGAGAGATGAGGCACTCACCTCACGGTCCAACATTGATGGTGGCACCACAGTGACGATATCTCCCTTCTCTGAGTCTATGTAGAACATGTTTGGAGATGGTGTCTCTGGTGTTTGTTGTACGATACTGTAGCGGAGAACCGCATTGTTTGTACTCGTGTCATCAGCATCGTGAGCTGTCATTCGCATCACGGTTGTTCCTAGAATGAAAGCCACAATGATAATTGTTAATTGTAACACTTCCAATTACACCAGTTAAGGTAAATATTGCTAGGTATGCTGCTGATACATTCCTATGCAGCCAGTGGCAGTGCTGCATTGAAGCCAATGATAAATATATAGTTGCAACTGAAACCTGGGTGTGCGTATCAGTAGAAATAGGTTTTGTGGCAGTTTTCTAAACGTGAAGAAGTTCCGACCAGAAACATCACCTGTTCCTTTTCTCCACAGATGCTGCCTGTCCCACTGAGTTGCTCCAGCACTTTTTGGCTATCTTTCCAAACATCTATTTTTTTAAATCTCTGTGCAATTCTTCTTCCAGGCTACAAAAAGCCCTTGGGACTGTGGAACGCCATTTAGGAACCTGAGAACGGCAGAGTGTAGCAGCGGTAGAGTTGTTGCCTGCCTGCGTTGGAGACCCAGGTTCGATCCTGACTACGGGTGCTGTGTGTACGGACTTTGTATTTTATCCCTGTGACCACGGTTTCCTCCGGGTGCTCCGGTCTCCTCCCATATTCCAAAGACGTGCAGGTGTGTAGGTTAATTGGCTTCTGTAAATTGTCCTGGTGTGTCGGATAGAACTAGTGTACAGATTCCTTGTTGTATCTCTAAACTAAACTAAACTAAACCAAACCTAATGCTCTTGTGATAGAATGGCACAAAATCTGGGTGACCCAGTCAGTGTATATGTTCTATGATGTACAATTATTTTTTTGTGACGGTAAATGTGCCGATTTGGTGTACTGGCAACTCAAAAATGTTAACAACTAGATATATACATTTTTAGATTTTTTTATGTTATAAAAGGATTACTAAAATAAAAAAAAATAGAATAAATTAATTAAATTCAGCAGCTCTGGCCTTTAAACAGCTTATAGGACACGATCTGCCAGAGACCAATAGATAGAAATGATATACATAACAGCACATTTTGTCTTTTTAAAACACACTGATGCATATTTAAGTCTGGATGTTTTACTCCATTGGAATTACAGTAAGATATAAAAAGTCTATATACAAAGAAATGTACTTGTATCAACTTTGCGAATGAAGCAATACTGAGATTTTGACAAGGACACAACCAGGTTTACATGGACAGTCCCTTTGGCCTTGGTGGGAGAATGTTCTGCATGTGTTCCTGCAATCTCCAATGTGACACAAAATCACATCTACACATTTGCAGATTATTCCTTAGGCTGCTGACGGGCCCACTCTCAGACTGGCAACGGGAACAATCTTTTTAATATGTTCACATCCATGGGATTAACATTCAATTACACTTCAATTTATGACAACAGCAAACATATATAACAAACATCCAGAACTTTTGAGACTTGAGCTGCTTTTACAGTGAAGATAACCATTTTGCTCATTTCTTTTGTGCATTCATATTTTTTAAAAATCATGTTTACATGCTCCCCCCCCTCCCCCCCCAGAATGGAACAGACACTATTTCCAGAAACACCCAGCATGTGCATCTCCAATTTTCTAATTGCAACAGATAAGAAAGATACTCCCTCAATTAGTGGATCTATGTATGGATGAGTTTTGGGAGAATGTAGAATTTAATCTCAGCTAGGATGCCACAAATGATTAGATTGCTGACTCTTGAACTGTGGCCATGACACCCCACTGGAACATATCATCAACAGAATGGAAGGGGGGTAAACTAAGAGGTGCAGGAGTTCAATTTATTCCTCAGTAGGTAATTTAGTTCAACATCATGAGGATAGATAATACTTGCAAAATTTCAATCAGTAGTCACAAGAAATACTAAGCTAAATGCAATATTTGCAAGATGTGATCTTTTACGACCCAATGTTCTGCTGTGGGTTAGTAAATTATTTAAGAGAATCTCCAAACAGATCACACTGTGCAATCATATCATATCAGGATTTAACATCCTTGAAATGAGACCCCATGACAGAAGCTTCGAGGCCTCCAGCATCCAGTTGGTTGGAATAAAATTCTTTAAAGTAAAGCAAATACTTGTTCATCCTCGGATTGCAAACAGTTGAACAAGTTGTGGAAGATGATTGGAATACAAACCTCCCATTAAGGTGACCTGGAGGAGACCTCTCTGCTTGCATTGTAACACAAACAACACTGCATTTCACTCATTCAACTTTCGAGAAACAAATCCTATTGGGTCTTGTGAAACTTCAGGCTATTCTTATGATATGAACTTCACCCATCCTCGTAGGGATACACATCTACTAAAAGTTTCTTGTTTAAAATTTAGAACCTGAGAATATAGAGAATGAAGGGGAATCTTCAACTACACGTGGAACATTTCCCTTTTGAGGAATGCGTGACCAACATTTGAACAATAAGAGAATGTTGAGCACACTATTTTCACAGGAGCCTGGGATTTTGCAGTAAATGGACAAGCTAATTTTAAACATTAATTATTTTTCTCTCTCCGCGGATGCTGCTTGACCTGCTGAATAATCATGGGTAGCTTTAATCTTCATGTAGACTGGACAAATCAAATTGACAAAGGTAGCCTTGATGATGAATTCATAGAGTGTGCCCTAGACAGTTTTCCGGCTCAATGCATTGTAGAATCAACTGAGGAACATGGTGCTTTAGATCTGGTGATTTATAATGAGAGAAAATTTATTTAAAAAACTATAAGAAAGAACCTCTGTTGATGGATGATCAGAACATGCAAAATGCTATAGTCTGAAACTAGTAACGGTCTCGACCCCATTCCTTCTCTCCAGGGATGCTGCCTGTCCCACGGAGTTATTCCAGCATTTTGTACCTATCTTCGGTTTAAACCAGCATCTGCAGTTCTTTCCTACGCACTAGCGATTTGAAGTTACATAACAACAATTATAAATGTGTGGATGCAGAATTAGCTAATATGGATTGGGAAAACAGGTGAAAAAGTAAGAGAGTAGCTAAGCATTGGGTGAGATAGAAGGGATTATTTAACGGATTATTTCACAAAATGCTGGAGTAACTCAGCAGGTCAGACATCATCTCGAGAGAGAAGGAATGGGTGACGTTTCGGGTCGAGACCCTTCTTCAGACTGATGTCAGGGGGTGGGACAAAGGAAGGATATAGGTGGAGACAGGAAGATAGAGGGAGATCTGGGAAGGAGGAGGGGAAGGGAGGGACAGAGGAACTATCTAAAGTTGGAAAGGGATTAGTATTGGCAACAAAGCTATGTTCCATGGAAAAGTAAAGATTTTATGAATATTATGATTTGTCCATGGCTGAGTAAGAAAGTTTTATAGTGAAAGAAAAGGATTACAACATTGCAAAGATTAGTAGTAGAATGCAAAGATGGGGAATATTTCAGAAAACAAAGGATGAACAGCAAATAAAAAAGAAAATAGCTTATGAAAGTAGAAGAGAACTATAAAAGCGATGAGACTTACTAGAGGTATATAAAAAGGAACAGGGCAGTTGACATACTGGCAGTCCCATGGAGATGGACACAGAGAAATTAGTAATGCTAAAAAAATGCAAATAAAACAGACATAAAATAAATATTTTGCATCTATTAAGGAGTTTATATTTTATCCCTGTGACCACATGGGTTTCCTCCGGGTGCTCCGGTTTCCACCTACATTCCAAAGACATGCATGTGTGTGTTAATTGGCTTCTGAAAATTGTCCCGGTATGTAAGAAAGGACTAGTGTCCGGTAATCACTGGCTGGCTGACTCAGTGGGTCAAAAGTGCTGTTTGCACGCTGTATCTCTAAAGTATAAGAAAATAATTGCAGATGCTGGTACAAATCGAAGGTATTTATTCACAAAATGCTGGAGTAACTCAGCAGGTCAGGCAGCATCTCGGGAGAGAAGTAATGGACGATGTTTCGGGTCGAGACCTTGGGTCTCGACCCGAAACGTCGCCCATTCCTTCTCTCCCGAGATGCTGCCTGACCTGCTGAGTTACTCCAGCATTTTCTGTGTCTCGAAAGGCTCTGGCCTTTGAACAGCTTACAGGACAACCATAGGCACTAACAGGAAGGAACAATGTACAGTACATAACACATTAGAAGGCACTGAAACTGTTGCAATAACAGTAGAGAATCAGGGTAGAAAAGGCAGGGAGGAACCAAAAACATTTTTTTTTAAGTACAGGAAAACCGTCGGGAGTAAAGACTGCATCCTCTGGACAAGAGCCTTCCTCCTAGGGCCTAAACCAAGTGGCTGCAGAGGAAGTGGATGCATTTATGCTGAACTTCAAAGCACCCTCAATTCTGGAGTTAACAAAAAATGTCAAGTTATTCAAGAAAGCTGGGAGACAGAAAGGTGCACATTATAAGCCACTTAACCTATCATCTGTCACTGGGAGCATGCTGGAATCAATTATTTGGAAAATAATAATATAATAAAGCAGAGTTGATACGATTTTATGAAAAGGAAACTGTACTTGTCAAAAGTAATAGAGTTCTTTGAGGATGTAACAAGCAGTGTGAATGACGAGGTACAAGTAAAGGAGGGTAATCACATCTCCCAAAGTTGTTTGATGAGGTTCAACAGGTTGGCCCTGTCACTATTAGATACTCAAATGTTTAGAGCCAATTTTTGAGAGTACTTTTTTTTTCCGAGCGATGTAGACCTTTGGAATTCTCTATGTCAGACAGATGTGGAAGCAGAGTTTTTCAATACACTCAAGGAGTAGCCAGACAGATGTTTGGTCTGGAGAAAAGTAACATTTATGAAGAACCGACAGAAGAATGGAGCTTGAGGCCAATTTCATAACTGCCATGATCTCATGGAAGCAGGCTCCAAAGACGCCCAATGCTGGTGTAGCTGAGCAGGTCAGGTGGCATCTCGTGGATAGGTGACATTTCAGATCGGGACCCTTCTTCAACTTGCCCTATTTTTAAATCTGCTCTCAGCACCGGTTGTAAGAGACTAAAGGTAATGTGAAGGGATGTCTTGCCAGGTTCACTGGGAAAATTATCGTTTTCCAGCCTGTTTTTTTTTTCTTTTTGCATAACCTCTGATGACATGGCTCAGGGAACTTGTAGCTACGACAGAGACATTGGTTCACTCCCAGATTGTTTGAGCAACACAGACCTACATGGTCCAATGCCATAGCTGCAGGCTAGGTGAGGGTTAGAACCAATTGATATCCCATATGTTTCTGTTGGTGAGTTGCTGCAGAGGATTCATATGACTCTCCAAAGTCTGACATAATCCAGGTCTCTAAACAGTTTGGGCCTCAAGCAGACATGAAGGGCGTAAAGCGGGCGCTATTTTAAAAATTACTTCCTTGTACGTCCTTGGGATTTAACACTATTGGTCTGCAAAGCCAAACAAATTTAATCGAGTGTAATGAGTATACACACCACTTATTCTCTCACTACTCCCAGCAACTCCAATGTGCTGTTAGCATCACATTAAAGCAAGCAAATGCCTTCAAATTCAAAGCATTGTTCCTTCAACTCATGAAGGAAATTTTGCAACAAATAATTCCCTTCATGCGTTCCATGCCGTATTTTTCAAGAAACACAAGGTTCAAATTGGATGGCAGTACTTTGAATCTTTTCTATATCCAAATATTGGCACAGTTTAAATGAGATCAGAATTGGAATTGTGCTTCGATACATATTCCTGGTATAAACAAGTTTAAAGGTGACCATCTACAGTTCTATGCGAAACGGCCTCTTTTCACCCCAATCATAAAATGTTCAAATGAAACGTCTGTGATCTTTTACATAATCTGAGTGTTTGTGAGCCGAGGATTTATTTATATCAGTGTACTTGGTTAAAGATTGCATTCACAAATATAAACAGTTTCACATTCCTGCACATTATTTTGGGATTGTGAGCTTGATTCTTTTGCTGCCTTTTCACTCCATTAAGTTTTACAATTCATCTGTCCAAAAATGAATTGGACTTTCCTCATTTCTTCCCTCCTCATTTCTTTCCTGCCATCAGCACATATGTTTTAATGTTTTGGGTATTTCTATGTGATTACATTCAATGCATTGTCAACATAATTTTATCCTTCCTCCTTATCCTTCATTCACCAAGCCAGAGAACTGAAGGAACAAGAATCGGTTTCCAAGGTGAGAAAGAATCCAGTTGTTATGGAAAGTTGATTATTCTGCTGCGCATGTTGAAATGCCTAAACTCTACATTCACAGGAAGATGGATACAGGATTAGGCTTTGTGTAGGAAAGAACTGCAGATGCTGGTTTAAATTGAAGGTAGGCACAAAATGCTGGAGTAACTCAGGACAGGCAGTATCTCTGGAGAGAAGGAATGGGTGACGTTTTGGATCGGGTCTGAAGAAGGGTCTCGACTCGAAACGCCACCCATTCCTTCTCTCCAGCAATGCTGCCTGTCCTGCTGAGTTACTCAAGTAGGACTAGGCTTTGTTGGACTTATTCTGCCCTATAATGAAATCAGGGGTGATGTGGGACTCACCATAGAATTCCACCATTTCTCCATTTCTTTGGTCAATAGAAATCTATCAAACTCACTCAAAGTTAATCATCGAGCCAATGCCAACTGCTACTTACGAAAGGAAATTCCAAATTTCAACTTGTACATGTGGACACGTTTTCCAACTTCACTAAACTCTTGAAAAACTTGGTTTGAATTTTTTAATAATTCCCTTTAATGCTGAATTTATTGACCACGAGAATGCTCACTCCTTTTCACCATCAATTACCACTAACATCTGAAACTTCCTAATGAACTGGAAATACAACATAGTTTCTGTCATCTCTGAATTTAACCTTAGGAATCCACGCATAATTCTGGTAAATGCATCAAATAACAACCTGGCAGTCCCTGGGATCAAGGATGGCTTGTTTTCACTTTCAACAGTTTTGAAAGTTAATGGTGCCAATATGGAATCCACAAACTCTTCCGCCGGTAGGGCAGTACGGGCCAGAGGGGATGAGTGCGTGTATTGTTTTTGTGCCTGACGTGTGGATTTGAGGTTTTCAATTACATCCTAAATGCTCCTTTTACCATCTTTGGCAGTAACGTGTCAGGGATTCCCAACATTGCTATCATCCATTTTAATTCATCTTCCAATTCCCACAGCGACCTGTCTGTCCTCAGCCTTTTTCATTACCAAGGTGAAGCCAAGCATAAACTGGAGGAAACAGCATCTCAGATTCCACTGGGGTGGTCTGCAATCTGATGGCAAGAATGTTGAAGTCTTTAATTTCAGGTAACCCACATCCCCTCTGTTCCTTTCTCTCTCCCCCTATCTACCCTGTGCCTCTCACATACCCCATTCTTCCCATCTTATTCCCTGGTCCCCTCACATCTTGTTTCTTTTTACCCCTCCCCAAACACCCTCTTCCCACTGGGCCCACTCCTTGCCCCCACAGCTCACCAACTCCTCTCCCTCTGCAGTTCCCATCTGTCACCACCCGTCATTCAATTCAATTCTTCACCTTCCATTCCTATCAGATTCCAAAATCTGCAGCCACCTGTTCTCCGTTTATCACCTCCCATCCCCTGTTGGTTTCTCCACCCTTTTCACCCAACACCCACCTCCACATGACTCATCTGTGTCCACCTATTATTTGCTAGCTCTTGCCCCAATTCCCCCCCTCCCCCCCTCCACCTCTTTATACACACTACTTTCCCTCCACTCTTTCAGTCGAGATGGAGGATCTTGACCCAAAATGCCAATAACTAATTTCCCTCCATAGATGCTGTCTGGCCTATTGAGTTATTTACTCTTTCCCCAGCATTGTGAACTTTTTCAAGGAAGCTTTGAGGTTATCTTCAAATCTTATTCTTTGTCCACTTGTAATCTCTTCCTGGTTAGTTTCGAAGAGTGTGGCTGCATAAAGAATCTGGTTTTGGGCATGGAAACAATGCGGCTTCTCCAAATCTGCTGACCCAGTAAAATTAGAACTTCAATTGTTGACCAGAGAGAGGACACTGAAGTGGGTTTGCTTATCGCTTCACTGGACTTGGGAGTCTATTACACAGACTGCATCAACAACAAGTTCAGTGTGTTGAGATGCATATTGCAGGTAGTACGATGTAGATGGTCACTGAGGAGCAGAGAGGGGGTCAGGGATCATTAATGCTTGGTAAACCAGGAGCTCTGTGCCTGGTTTGAGATCTTGAACCTCAAAAATCCTTCTGTGCTTGACCAAAGGCTGTGCTGCCAAACAGAAGGTGATGATCAATTTCATCATCAATGTCTGGGTTTACTAAGGAGTACCATGAGATATGGCAAGTGAGTTGTTGCACTGTGGTATAAAACATCATGAGAAATGTCAGGACAGTGACAAAAACACACAAAGTGCTGGAGGAACTCAGCATGTCAGATCGCATTTGAAAAGGGAATGGGATGGGCAATGTTTCGGGTCAGGACTCTCCTTCAGACTGATCCAGTCCTTCCTTAGAGGCTGTCTGACCACTGAGTTATTGTACCACTTTGTGTTTGGTCATGATTCTAGCAACTTCAGTTGCTTGTGTCTGGAGGCCATTGAGCTCTTCCCAACACTAGTCTTCCCTGGTGTGGTTTGGGTTGTACACATTATAGCTAGGACCATGGCAACCATACCATATTGATATGTTAACATATCAATTAACCTTAAGATGAAGAGAGAGAATCTGCCAACCCTGCTGGGCAGTGTCACGGATGCAAACCTTCCTTCATTTTGCTGGTGCTACTCCGAGAATCACCAGCAACAACCTCCTTGCTGAACCATTTATTCTTGACTTCCATGTCTGTACGTTACAATATATAAATTAGAAGTTAGCAGAGACCGTTCCCTCTGTAACTCCCTGGTCCACTCGTTCCTTCCGACCCAAACCACCCCATCCCCGGGCACTTTCCCGCAGGAGATGCAACACCTGTCCCTTTACCTCCCCTCTCAACTCCATCCAAGGACCCAAACAGTCTTTCCAGGTGAGACAGAGGTTCACCTGCACCTCCTCCAACCTCATCTATTGTATCCGCTGCTCTAGATATCAACTTCTTTACATCGGTGAAACCAAACGCAGGCTCGGCGATGGTTTCGCTCAACACCTTCGTTCAGTCTGCCTTAACCAACCTGACCACCCGGTGGCTGAGCACTTCAACTCCCCCTCCCACTCCCAGTCTGACCTTTCTGTCATGGGCCTCCTCCAGTGCCATAGTGAGGCCCGCCGGAAATTGGAGGAACAGCATCTCATATTTCGCTTGGGCAGCTTGCAGCCCAGCAGTATGAACATTGACTTCTCCAACTTTAGATAGTACCTCTGTCCCTCTCTTCCCCTCCCCCTTCCCAGTTCTCCCTCTATCTTCCTGTCTCCACCTATATCCTTCCTTTGTCCCGCCCCCCCTGACATCAGTCTGAAGAAGGGTCTCGACCCGAAACGTCACCCATTCCTTCTCTCCTGAGATGCTGCCTGACCTGCTGAGTTACTCCAGAATTTTATGAAATAAGTTAGAAATGATGTAAGTCCAGGGGCAATAGATAAATATTCAGAACTGAAGGCCATAACCAGTCGCTCAGCTTTCCATCAGCACAATGCCATCCTAGTGAATGGAATCACCAATCTCTAATGAACAGTGCAGTTATGTAGGAAGTTTAATTATCTTTATATTATACATTTGACGGTTTCTAGTTTGAAAATTATCATTGATTTGTTTGGTGTTATTTTTATCGTCACCATGTTTCATTTGCTCATTTTACAAAATAATTGCTTAGATCTATCGAAATGCTTTTAAATGCTGCTGATTATCAGAGACATTTTAAAATAGACCGTCCACCAGTTGGCCACAAGAGGGTCTGCCAGAGGGACCCCTGCTTTTAACCATTTGGTGAATAACTAGCAACAGTGTGAGGTACTCCTCATGGAATTGGAGAGACTGAAGATTCAGACCAGTGGAAAGGATTCTGGTTGATTTCTCTGGAACTATGTTGAGTTTCTTCAACACTGTGAGAGGCACGCTCAGACCGAGATGTGTACTCTATCACATGCTTGATTTTCTGCCTTGCAGATAGTGGAACTGTAACTTTCTCCAGATAAATAATACAACAAAACTAGGCAAGCACAGCAGTTTTTAAAGTTACTAAGGAATTCTCTGCCTCAGAAGGCAGTGGAGGCCAATTCTCTGAATGCAGTCAAGAGAGAGCTAGATAGAGCTCTTAAGGATAGCAGAGCCAGGGGGTATGGGGAGAAGGCAGGAACGGGGTACTGATTGAGAATGATCAGCCATGATCACATTGAATGGCGGTGCTGGCTCGAAGGGCCGAATGGCCTCCTCCTGCACCTATTGTCTATTGTTTATTGTCTATTGTCTATTACTGATCTGGGTGTCCAAACATCAGCAAAATTACCTTTTCTTTCATCTCAATAATATCATATACCTTCAAATTTTTCACATCCCATTTAAATCTCCTTCAGGCCATCATCAGTTCCAGACAATTGCAATCGTACTTTCATGAGCAATGTTACAGACATTTTCTACAAAGCCCATTCAAAACTCCGACATCAATACACCGTCACCAAGTCTTAACTACCCGTGATATCACTTGGCACTGACCTACAGATTCATTCATCTATCCCTCAAAATTTTAAATTCTCAATCTTGTATTTCAATCTTTCCTTGATCACCTTATTCTAATCTTTTTAAACTCATCCTTCACACGATTACACTCTGTTCCCTTTACACTTCTGATAAAAACTTGCTCATCTCAACATTGACAGACATTATCTCATCTTCTGAAATTCTCTCTCTAAGTGTTACCATCTAAGTGTCACCATCGGTCCGACAACCCAGTTCTTTACCACCCTACCTTCTTTAAAAAGCTAAATATAAATTCATATTATTGTTCTTAATGCTCAGAAATGTCTAAATACATTTAGATTATGGGAGTCGGGAGGTTATGTTACAGTTGTACAAGACTTTGGTGAGGCCATATTTGGAGTATGGCGTTCAGTTTTGGTCACCCTGTTATACGAAACACGTTGTTAAGCTGGACAGGGTGCAGAGAAGTTTTGCAAAGGATGTTGCCAGGACTCGAGGGTCTGAGCGAAAAGGCGGACATTGTGCAGGCTAAGACTTTATTCCGTGGCACGCAGGAGTCGGGGGGGTGATCTTTTAGAGGTGTATAATATCATGAGAGGAATAGATAGGGTAAATGTACCAGAGTAGGGGAATCTAGAACCGGAAATCATAGGCTTAAGGTGAGGGGAGGGGGAAAGATTTAATAGGACCCTGAGGGGCAATGTTTTTACACAAAAGGTTCTGGGGATATGGACTGAGTTGCCAGAGAAGTAGTTGAGGCAGATAATATCGTAACGTTTAAAAAACATTTGGACAGGTATATGGATAGGATAGGTTTAGAAGGATATGGGCCTAGTGCAGGCAGGTGGGTCTAGTATAGATGAGGCATGTTGATTGCCATGGGCAAGTTAGCATGAAGGGCCTGTTTACACGCTGTATGACTCTACAACTCTATGCCTATTCACAGAAGCTTATTCACTGAAAATCACCAAGTATGATGTAGGTTTTTTTATGGACAGATGAAGAGAAACAGTCCGGTTATCACATTCTTTGACAACTTTGACATAATGTACTTAAGTGAGATATGTTGAACAAAACCTGAGGTGGAATTATATCCTGTTACATTGCTGCTAAGAACCTTGTTGGCTCGATGAATATCATTAATGTTATTTTGCATTCCTGAGACATGCTTCAAACACCATTTTTGACTAAGTTAAATGCTGTGGCAGTTCAAAGAAAAACTGCTAAGAACATTTGGCGGCATGCTGGCACAACGGTAGAGTTGCTGCCTTACAGCATCTGAGACCCGGGATTGATCCTGACTACAGGTGCTGTCTGTACAGAGTTTTTACGTTCTCCCTATGACTGCATGGGTTTTTTCCAGGTGCTCCGGTTTCCTTCTACATTCCAACGACGTGCAGGATTGTAGGTTAATTGACTTTAGTAAGTTGTAAACAATGTCCCTAGTGTGTGTAGATAGATCAGTGTAAGGGGTGATCGCTGGTCGGTGCGGACTTGGTGGGCCGAAGGGCCTGATTCCGCGATGTACATCTAAAGTCCAAAGAGTTTCCCTAAAGCCCTAAATTCTTGATCCCACTGTCAGGACCTATGCCACTTACCTTTTGGCAGCACTGAGATGGAGGTACTTTAAATATTTACAGTGTGTACAGTTATTCCCAGAGCATCTGAGCCACAATAATAACAGTACAAAGTGCAGCAAAACACACAAAAAAAATCAGGTTATGACTTAAAGATTTGCCTGGTTGAGCATTAGATAGTATTGCAATGCTGGATGAAATAATACTGCAACATAATATATATTTTTTGACACTGATGGATGTAACAATAATTAAATCTTTTAATACAGTCATATCTTACAGCTACTGTGAGAGCACATTAGCAGATTCATGATATCTTTGTATATGATTGTGATTTTTGCTCAAAGTTATGTCCGTTTATACAAATATACAATATACATCATTTATTTCTTCCTCTTCCTGTTTCAGACTGAAACATAATCTCCTGAATTTGGAGCATGGTTCTGCAGCTGTAAAATTTAACCACCGAATTCATAAGTTCACAAGTTCCTGGAGCCGTATTAGGCCATTCAGCCCATTAAGTCTACTCCGCCATTGAATCATGGCTGATCTATCTTTCCCTCTCAACCCCATTCTCTTGCCTTCTCCCCATAACCCCTGATAACCTTATTTGGAGGTGTCCACCACTCTGGGACAAAGTTTAAAAGTAACCACTTAGATCACTGGTCTTAATGACTACAGGCCTGTCGTACTGACCTCTGTAGTCATGAAGACCTTTGAAAGACGTGCTGGCCCAGCTGAAAAACATCACAAACCTGTTGCTGGACTCCCTGCAGTTTGCATACAGGGTCAATAGATCGGCAGATGACGCAGTCAACCTAGGCCTGCATTTCATCCTCCAGCACCGAGACCGCAAGGGGACCTATGCCAGGATTCTGTTTGTGGACTTTAGCTCTGCATTTAACACCATTGTGCCAGAGCTACTACATTCTAAACTCTCCCAGTTTACTGTGCCTGAACCCCTCTGTCAAGAGATCATCAACTTCCTGACAGACAGGAAGCAGCATGTGAGGCTGGGAAAGCACATCTCGGACCCACAGACCCTCAGCATAGGAGCACCGCAAGGCTGCGTACTCTCCCCTCTCCTTTACTCTCTCTACACCAACGACTGCACCTCCACAGACTCCTCTGTCAAGGTCCTCAATTTTGCAGATGACACAACCCTGAGTGGACTGATCCAGGATGGGGAGGAATCTGCCTACAGATGGGAAGTGACACAGCTGGTGTCCTGGTGCCATCGCAACAACCTGGAGCTCATAAAACAGTGGAACTAATTGTAGACTTTCGAAGAGCCCCCCCTCCCCCCACTCACCATCAACAACACCACAGTCACATCTGTGGAGTGATTTAAGTTCCTTGGAACCATCATCTCCAGGGACCTTAAATGGGGGGCCACCATCAACTCCACAGTCAAAAAGGTCCAACAGAGGATGTACTTCCTGCGGCAACTGAGAAAACACAATCTGCCACAGGCAATGATGGTTCAATTCTATATTGCTATCATTAAGTCCGTCCTCACCTTCTCCATCGTGGCCTGGTTTGGCTCAGCCACCAAGCACGACATCCGGAGGTTGCAACGAATCGTTCGATCAGCTGAGAAGGTTTTTGGCTGCAACTTCCCCCCATTGATGAACTGTACACTGCAAGAGCCAGGAAGCGAGCGGGCAAGTTCATCTCTGACCCCTCTCACCCTGGCCACAAAATCTTTGAAGCACTTCCTTCTGGAAGGCGACTCCGGACTGTCAAAGCCGCCACAACCAGACATAAAAACAACTTTTTTTCCATGAGTAGTGGTTCTACTCAATAACCAAAGTCTGTAGTCTCTTTTTTGCTCTGGTTTATTTTCACCCACATGTTTAGACCGTAATGTTGTATCCTTATTGTTTCGATGTGGTTATGCTTTATTCTTAATTGTTAACTGTATGCTTGTGTTGTCATTTGTGAGCGGAGCGCCAAGGCACATTCCTTGTATATGCACATACATGGCCAATAAACTTATTCATTCATTCATTCATTCATTCATTCATTCATTCACTCACAGGGGAAATCTGATCCCTGTGGAAGCTAGGGCCAAGAAGGCACATCATGCCTCTACTTCCTCAGAAGACCAAGAAAGCTAGGCATGTCTCCAACAACTCTTACAAATTTCTACCGTTGCGCCGTAGAAAGCCTCCTTTTGGGATGTGTCACAGCTTGACATGACAATAGCTCTGCCCAAGACTGTAAGAAATTGCAGAGAGTTGTGGACGGAGATCTGTCCATTACACTGTCCATCCTAGTCTGAAGAAGGGTCTCGACCCGAAACGTCACCTATTCCATTTCTCCAGAGATGCTGTCTGACCCATTGAGTTACTCCAGCATTTTGTATCCATCGCACAAAGCAGTGTCCCCCCCCCCCCCCCTCCCCCCTCCCCATTGAATCCATCTGCACTTCACTCTGTCTCAGGAACGCAGACTGCATAAAATCAAGAATGACTCACACACATCAATCATTCATTCTTCTCCCCTCTCACATCAGGTTGAAGACACAAGAGCTTGAAAGCATGTATGGCCAGATTCAGGTGCAACCTCTACCCTGTTGTTAGTAGATTATTGACTACTCTCATAAACTAAGGGTGTGGTCTCTCAATCTACATCATTGCTGCCTTTGCATGTTATTTATCCGCACTTTTTCTGTAGCTTTAACACCATCTTCTACATTCTGGTTATTTTTCTCTTCACACTGCAAGTTGTACTTGTGTATGGCTTGCTTGTACTTATGACTGGTGTGATTTGACTGGATAAACCACAAACAAAACTTTAAGTGCATCGTGTCAGACGTGGTAACAATAATAACCCATACCCCCCCACCCAGACCAAAAGCAATTAACAAGCCTACAAGCCCCCACAACTCTCTCTCAGACAGTCAGTCTGGGAATTCACCTTTTCAAAGACATTCCTTTGTTCCTTCAGCTTCCCCTCCCTCATCTCTGCGTCACAACACATGCATATTTTCTAACCGAGCACAATCGTATTTCTGATGTAAGGCCTCAGACCATGACATGTTAACCATTTTCTCTCTTAATAGATGTTGTCTGAACCACTTATAGACACACACTGCTGGAATAATTCAGCGGGTCAGGCAGCATCTTTGAAGAAAAAGGATGGGTGATGATATGGTGATGAAGAAGGGGCCCTTCTCCAGGCTGAGAGTAGAGGGGTGGGAACTGGAGGTAAGAAAAGGCCAGAATAAAGCAGGGCTGGCAGCAGATGACTATGGAAGGGTGGAGCCCACAATGGCCCATTGTTGGCTGGAGGAAAGATGATAACGAATGGATAAAAGGATGTAAACAGTGAAACTAGTAGGACATCTAGGGCGGGGCAGGGGGGTGAAGGAGGGAAACCAAGTGTTACTTGAAATTAGAGAAATCAATGCTCATACCACTGGATTGTTGGCTGCCCAAGCGAAACGAGAGGTGCTGTTCCTGCAATTATCTTGTGGCCTCACTCTTGTAGTGGAGGAGGCCCAGGACATAAAGGCCAGTATGGGAATGGTCTGGCGCACTGCTTATTTTTGGAATTTCCTGTTTTGCTATAGTTTTTAGTTTCTGATTGCCTTCACCCACATTACCAGTAGGCTGCTACAGAACATAGAACAGTACAACACGGGAACATCTCTTCACCCCACCAAGTCTATGCCAAACACAATGCCAAGATAAACTAATCTCATCTGCTGGCGTGTGATCCATACCCCTCAATTCTTCGCGTATCCATGTGTCCATCTAAAGTCCTTTTAAACACCACTTGCCATCCAGCAAGATTTACAGTTAGAGCTAAAAACAGCAATGCTGGCAATTTCTCCCCCTAACCCAAATGCAGTCGATACTAATAGTCTGGTCGGAGTCATTTAACTAAGTATACATCCAGGATCAAACTTGGATCCATCTGCTCTTTACTCTTCAACCATTCAATGGATAAACTTACTGATAGCTTGGGCCAGCTCAAAAAAAGATAAAGGCTGCCGCCAACATAAATTAGTTTTTTTAAATTTATTTCTATCACCAGTGCACAGTTCAAATATTTGGCTGATAACTCCATCTGACCTTCTTGGGCCCCTCCTCATATCCTCTCAGTTGGTGCTGATGAAGGTTTATCTGATAACCTGCTGTTTGATTTCTCTTTTCACTAATTCATCTCTGGACTACTTCAAGGTCAAACTGCAAAGATTTTCACAACTTTTCAGTTTTGATTCACGGGCATATCAAGGTAAAGGCGACAGCTCGAGTGGTCGATGGACTGCCCGCAGTGAGGCCACAGATGAATGAACACAACCAAAGCTTGCCTGAAGCTATGGTGTATGTAACACCAGTACAAGGCTCTTTATCTCTGCAGTGAGATTCAGGAAAATGAATATACCTGTACATATTTTAAAAATAGAACTTCACCTTTTGCAACAAAGCAATGGAGCATCTAAAAATTCGCATGATGACAATGCAAACACTCTATCAACATAATGTCAACTCTGAAAGAGGTCATCCTTGAGACACATCTCCGATTATCCTATTCAATCACAGACATACAGGCGGATTTCCTCAAAGCACCATTATTTGACTTTTTAATCATGATTTCTATTGATTTGCCAGTTACAGTTTCATAGCAGGCAGCAAGAGATGGCAAGCCTCCAGAATAATTATAAACATAAATAAAATATTGCAATGATAAATCATTTAATCTGAGGTGATGTTACAATGCAAGATTACATTGCAATCCCATCAAGATTTTAAATATTATCGGAAATAATATGTGAGGTAAGCTGTTAATATTTGAATCAAATCATTTCATTTTGGACATCAGTTTAGATATGTGCATGAAATAAGTTCTACATCAGAACATAGTGCTTCAGTTAATTTATCTTTATTAAAGCCAAAATATGCTGAATGACCCCTTCACCCCCACTGCTATTTATTGATCAAGTGAATGTTTTCAAGCCAATTTATCTTCTGAAGAGGCATCTGTCTTTTTTTTGTGAGAATGCTCTGCATTGCTCGACAGTTTAGAGTCAGTCAGTCAGTAAATCGTGCCTCGGGAACGTTATAGTCGAAGGAATTAAAAATCTATGCTCAGGCCAGATTCAAAGTACTTCATTATCAGTTTTCAAAATAGAGACGTTCTCTATCATCGACGAATTTAAACGAAACTGGAAGGATTTCTACAGCACGAGAGTATAGACCATAGAACAGGGCAGCACAGGATCTGGCCTATCCGCCCACAGTGTTAATGCCAAACAAGTTAAATCAATCTCCCCTGCCTGCATGTGATCAGTATTTCTCCATTCCCTGCATATCCATGAACTATCCAAAAACCTCTCAAACACCACCATCATGTCTACTTCCACCACCTCTCCCGGCAGCATGTTCCAGACACCCACCGCTCTCTGTGTAAAAAAAAAACTTCCCCACATATTTCCTTTAAACTTTGCCCCACTCAACTTAAAGCTATGAGGTCCTGTTGCCTTTTAGCCCATTTGTATGTATTGAATGCAGCTTTTATGGAGCATTTAATTATTCCATCCTCATGTGACCTATTATTCCACCAGCAAGAACTGCTATCCACAAGGACTACAAAATTACTTCACCAATAAAAACATAAATATAATGAGGTTAATCAGGAATGGATTATAATTAGTCATTTTTATTGGAGTAATTTTTAAATAAAATATATCATAGTCTGGTATTGATTGGTTAATAAAGGTAATAAATGTTTCTGTTATATGCATGTGTCCACTAATGAGCCATTGACTTTACTGTTTTAAAGAGCCCTGATGTCTCTCAGGGGAAAAAGTGAGTGATTTTATTAACCACTTACAGCTCCATACTTAAGTGCTACATAACATTTTCATCTTTGGATACTGACTGTGATGTGACATTTTCAATGTACCAAAGGTAAAACAAACGGGCTAAAATAAATACCCATAACTAATGTACTAAACATTGGATAGGAATGGCTCAGGGGCTTGTGGTGGCAATGCAGGCAGGTGGCACTAGTGTAGATGGGGCATCTTGGTTGGCATGGGCAAGTTGGACCAAAGAGCCTGTTTCCATGCTGTATGACATTTAATTATTCCATCCTCACGTGACCTATTATTCCACCAGCAAGAACTTATATCCACAAGGACTACAAAACTACTTCACCAATAAAAACATAAATATAAGCAGGAACGGGATACTGATTTTAGATGATCAGCCACGATCACAGTGAATGGCAATGCTGGCTCTAAGGGCCGAATGGCCTACTCCTGTTATTTTCTATGTTTATATGGTTTACCTGCAGCCTGCTTCACATCCACTTGTCATCTGATTGAAATGAATTGGTGCTAAACAGCATCTAATCCTTGCTTCCTACATCCTGTGTCCATGCTGTTTGTCCATCTATTTCAGATTCTTTCTTTTCCTATTTTTTTCTCCACCTCTGTTGACCATGCACAATGAAATTATAAACCCGTTCCTTATCACAATGTTTGTCTTGGGTACAAATATCACACAAAAAAAGAACACTTGTAGTTTACAAGCACATTTCTCTCTCCTTTATCTCTTTCCTTTGCTTTTCCACCACAAACAATGTTCCAGAGGCACTATCAAATCTTTCTCCTGCACAAGAAGTTAATGACTTATCTATGTCCTTGTTGCCATGTTTAACTCCAAAATGAGTTTCAACCACAAGCCTGCACTCAAAGTGTCCACTTCCAACTTCAAACTTTCCCTAACTCTGGTGACCCTTACTCTGGCATTGTCTTTTCAACCACTCCATCACTGGATGTGGCGTTTCTAAACTCCCAAGTTCCTTCGAAAATCTTACCATATCTCCCTCTCTTGTTTTATGATGCCCCAAACAATCTCTCTCTTTGAGTGCTGATCATCATGTGGTTCACCATTAACATTTTGTTTGCCAATATTCTTGTCAAGTGCCTTGAAAGCTGTACTCCTTTTATTTTGCTTGAACGGTTACAGTAATTTAACCGTATGTAGTCATATTCAATTCAATTATATCAGAGACAATTCAGCTCCAGCAGTAATTTCTATCCAAAGAGCACATCAGTTAAACACAACAAAAGTACTAAAGCTTACGAGGCTGCAGTGGACCCACTGATAGAATTGGACATCCATTTTTAATGGCTTAAACAGCATCAAGTATAGTTTGTTGTCATTGGCCCAACACAACATGGTTTGCCACATAGAGTCATAGAATCATACTGCATGGAAACAGTCTCTTTGGCCCAGTTTGTCCATGTTGACTAGGATGCCCCATATAAGCTAATCCTATTTGCTTGTGTTTGAGCCATATATTCCCCTAAACTTTTCATTTCCATGTACCTATCCAAGTGGCTTTTAAGTGATTCAATAATACCTTATTGACACAAAATGCTGGAGTAACTCAGCGGGTCAGGCAGCATCTCAGGAGAGAAGGAATGGATGACGTTTCGGGTCGAGACCCAAACGGTCATAAATCTCATAAATCATAAATCTCATAAATCTTCTCTATATTCTTTCCAGCTTATTAACATCCTTCCTTTCGAAGAGTGACAAAAACTAAAGCAGCACTGCAAATATCTAATAATAATTAGTCCAGTTTTTCTTTAAAAAAGTGGTGTCAACAAAGTTGTATTGTTGCTTTAAAGCAACTGGAAAATTCATCTGATTTAGTTAAGTTTAGTTTTAGTTTAGAGATACAGCGCAGAAACAGGCCCTCTGGCTCGCCAAGTCCGCACCGCCCAGCGATCCCCGCACATTAACACTACCGTACATACACAAGGTCAAATTTATACATTTATACCAAGCCAATTAACCTACAAACCTGCATATCTTTGGAGTGTGGGAGGAAACCAAAGATCTCAGAGAAAACCCACGCAGGTCACGGGAAGAACGTACGAACTCCGTACAGACAAGCACCCGTAGTCAGGCTCGAACCCGGGTCTCCGGCGCTGTAAGGCAGCAGCTCTACCGCTACACCACCGTGCCACCCAAATGGTAGGGGTGATGATGGAATTAGTTATGTCTGCGTTGTGTTAAAATCGTCATGTTTTAATGATGTGGAGGATACATGATACAATTAACAAGTGCAGAGAGAAACATTAATTTGTTTCAGTACTGTTAACTCTCTTAGGAAACACTGTAAAACACTGCCAAATAGCACAATAACACCTTTACAAAACTATTTTTATTTGTGTGTTAAAATTTGCTGTACATGCATATTATTCAACACCAGAGGGCCCTCTAATAGGCTACGCACATTGTAGCAATTACACCGTTAAGTCTTCTCTTGTCTTGCTTCCAATGTTTTTAATAATGGAACATTGCAAAGGAAATGTTTTACTTTATTTCTGGAAATAAAACGCAACTATCGATTCCATTCATGTCCAAGTAATTAACAAGTCATAAAACACAAACTTACCTAAACCTGGAGGAGCTGCTGCCTCACAGCGCCAGAGACCTAGGTAGGGTTCTGAGCTTGTGTGCTTTCAGTGAGGAGTGTGCACATTCTCCCTGTGACCATCTGGGTTTTCTCTGGGTGCTCTGGTTTCCTTCCACATCCCCAAAATTTGTGGGTTTGTAGGTTAATTGGCCTCTATAAAGTGCCCCGAGTGTGTAGGAAGTGGATGAGAAAATGGGAGAACTACTGTGAACAGGTGATCAATGGTCAATGTGGACTCAGTGGGCTGAAGGCCGGTTTTCATGCTGTTGAGGAAAGTAAACTAATCTATCCCAGAAATCTATCCCTGCTTAAGTGTCAGGTCCCACCAAATCCCTTTACAAATGGAATGAACGGGGCTGTTTCTCGATAGTTCCTCTCTCCTATATTGCTATTTCAAATCTATTAGTTATTATTACACAAAAAGCAAAATGCACAGGAAACTTGAATTGCTTTTACACCAGAGAGTTATTGTGGCAGTAAAGATAATCTAGAATTGACAAGGAGTTCATGGTGTTCACAGATAGTTGGGGTTGAATTGCAAACAATCATTCATCTAAGAATATCAAATGTGGTCTTCAACTACTAGAGAAAGGTTTAAGTGGTTTATGAGTACCAGCAGAAAATACAAGATAAAAATCACCGCTTGAAACAATGATCTGACTCTGCTATATTCTTTATCTTATTTGTTGCTGTTTCTTGTTTTCACAAGGCACATTTGGAAAAGCAAAATCCTTTCCATTTTTATCTATTAGGCAGCAGGTGCACTCCGTGTGGCATGGGTAGATGATGCCAGTGAAAGGATAAGGCAAGAGGTGAAAATGTGTGATACTACATGCGTGGAAATGTAACACAGATGCAATTTCAAGATGTATTTTCCCAAGCAAACTTGCAAAGAAATGCCTTTTCCTCTGAATATACAGAAATGCAAGTAACGTAAATATATTGTATCGGAAGGAACTGCAGATGCTGGCTTAAACCGAAGATAGACACAAGAAGCTGGAGCAACTCAGCAGGACAGGCAGCATCTCTGGAGAGAAGGAATGGGTGACGATTCGGGTCTGAGGAAGAGTCTCGACCCGAAACGTCACCCATTCTTTCCCTCCAGAGATTCTGCTTGACACGTTGAGTTATCCCAGCTTTTCGTGCCTAACTCAAGTATATTAGTTGTTATTAAGTTGTGAGTACCTTTCAGGTGCTAACCACAACTGTTAATTTTGGAGTTCCTTTTTTATGAAACTAAGTTAAGGCATTACAGTTCTTCTGCCTTTTAAGGCATCACATGGTCCTGTTGAAAATCTGGGGATCATTTTAACCTTGAGCTGAATATCTGATCCTACATCTCTCTATTCCAAAATGCACCCACTTACCTCTATAACATTATGCTATCTCATCCTATCTGCAGCTGGCTCTCTTTTCACCTCCAGATGACCATTCCAGCGTTATCCAGAATGATCTTCCGTCCTTATATGTTTCTGTTTATTCAATGAAATTAGCCTGAAAGTTAATTTGCAGTAAATAGCATTCAGCTCTCAGCAATATGTTCATTGACTTCTATCATTGACTTCATGGTTTCTCCAATTCCTCTGCCTTAAGGTTTAAATTCATATCCTCTCATGGTCTTACCATTCACTACTTCTGGACCTTCTATTGGAATTTGACAATTCCCCCAACTCAGGTCTCTGGGAATTCCTCACACTGTATGCTTCATCATTGATTTTAGTTTAGTTGAGAGAAACAGTGCGGAAACAGGCCCTTCAGCCCACTGAGTCTGCACCGACCAGCGATCTCCGTGCATCAACACTGCCCGACACAAGCTAGAGACAATTTTACATTTATACCAACCCAACTGACCTAGAAACCTGTATGTGTGGGAGGAAACCTAAGATCCCTGAGAAAACCCACACAGGTCAGTGGGAGAACGTACAAACTCCATACAGACAAGCACCCGTAGTCAGGAATGTACCCGAGTTTCTGACACTGTAAGGCAGTAGGTCTAACGCTATGCCACCATGCTGCCTGACAATCACCTTCTGTGGGTTCAGTGTCTTAAGAATTGGACTTCCCATTGCCTCTTTCTCCTTTAATGTTCTGCTTAAAACCATCCTGTTTGAGCAGACTTTTAATCAGCCCTCCTCATTTCCAATATCAGTAGCAAGTTTTGTTTCTGCAAGCATTTTTTTATGATATGGTATTCAATATTTAATGTTTCTCTATTAATAATCTACTGGATTGTTTTAATTATTTGTGCCAGAATCTATTGCAATAACAGAACTATTTTTTCTTATCATATGTGATATTTATCCAGGAATGAATGGATTTCATAAAGTAGAAGGCTTAAATGGTAAATCTTATTACCATGAAACAGAGGTAAATTTCAAGGGTATATATATTTTATGAAAAATTCTTGGTGTAAGGAAAATTTGAAAATGTCACTCTTTGCATGAGTTTTTAATACTGTTAAAATATAATTGGTGCATTTCATACTCCCTGACACTGGGTAATTCCATCTGTGTGGATTGCGATTCCCTCAAATAAACACTTCAAAACATTAAAAATTGAAAATAATTTTATTTTAAAATGCATGATGTTTTCATCTTTTTTTTTCATTTTGATGTTGCAATTTCCAAAGGCCAGCTGATGCTAACTTCTCAGTCACATCTGCAACTGAGACAGTGCCAAAGGCAGCAATCTGCATTTCTATACATCCATCAGGGAGGTTGAGACGGTGGTGGAGTTAGGTTAGGGACACATAATCACCGACATTCGAATAGCATGGGGTCTCCATAAATCTTGCCTGGACTTGAATCCTGAAGAGGATATTCCTCTTCTTGTTGTTAAACTTATCCAGAGTTGACCACTAATACCTAAAGTATCACTCTACGATATTGAAAATGCACATTCCATAATCCAATTTTACTGTTTGCTTTGTAAAATGTTTAAAATACTAGTCAGATTTGTTTTTCTTCCTTTTTTTGCTGTCTGCGAGATATTCATTGAAAGATACAGTATGGAAAGAGCAGGTTCGGCCCATCGAGACCATGCTGACCAACCGATCACCTCGTTCACACTCGAAGGTATTTATTCACAAAATGCTGGAGTAACTCAGCAGGTCAGGCAGCATCTCACGAGACCCGAAACGTCACCCATTCCTTCTCTCCTGAGATGCTGCCTGACCTGCTGAGTTACTCCAGCATTTTGTGAATAAATACCTTCGATTTGTACCAGCATCTGCAGTTATTGTCTTATACTACCTCGTTCACACTAATTCAATGTTATTCCACTTTCGCATCCACTCCCTCCACACTGGTGGCAATTTACAGCGGCCAATTAACTTATTAATTGACCAATTAACTTCCTCCCACATATCTTTGGTATGTGGGAGGAAACCGGAATACTTCTTGAAAACCCGCGCAGTTACAGGTAAACGTACAGGTTCCTCACAAGTCAGCATCCAAGGTCAGGATCGAACCCGGGTCTCTGGCGCCATGAGGCAGAAGCTCTATCAGCTGCACCAGAGTGCTGCTCTACTATCTTTGATTTGATGAGCTGCTCAGTTAGGCTGAAAACATCAGAGGTTCCAAGTGATCCCTTTGAAATAATCCCGAACAACAACCGACATTAGGAATGGTAGAGTCAATGGAGATCGCTTCAAGCTCAGAGGCAGCTTTCTTCAAGGCCAACAGTATAACTTAAATTTCAATGAAAAAATATTATTACCAATCCTCTGCCAACCTATATCCCATGCAATATTTTCAATTTATCATCTCAAATTGACATTGCACCCATCAGTATTTCAACCAATATCCAATTTATTGTGGGTCAAAATTACATTGGAACAACATCTTTTCTAACTATGTGCTCTTAAATTAACCTGTCACTGCTGGTGAGACCACAATGAACAACATTTGTACAAATACCTCAGTTGAGCACCTGCAATGTAAAAAAATCATTTTTGGTAAGATATGATGAGATGGAGTTCAGGAAGGTGGCGCAGCGGTAGAGTTGCTGCCTGACAGCGCTTGCGGCGCCAGAGAGCCGGGTTCAATCCTGACTACGGGTGCTGTCTGTACGGAATTTGTACGTTCTCCCTGTGACCGCGTGGGTTTTCTCCGAGATCTTTGGTTTCCACCCACACTCCAAAGACGTACGGTTTGCAGGCAAATTGACTTGGTATAAGTGTAAATTGTCCCTAGTATGTGTAGGAGAGTGTTAATGTGCAGGGATCGCTGGTTGGTGGGGACTTGGTGGGCCAAACGGCCTGTTTCTTGCGTTGGATCTCTAAACTAAAAGGAGATAGAGCGCTGAGTAGCATGATGTCCAGGCAACAACCTCTTCCTCAATGTCAGTAAAATGAAGGAGCTGGTTGATCATAGACTTCAGGGAACAGGGAGAGATATATGCCCCAGTATATATCAATGCTGCTGAGGTGAAGATTGTCGAGGGCTTAATGTTCCTAGGTATAAATATCACCAACAATTTGGCCTGGTCCAACCACATTGATGATGCAGCCAAGAAAGCACACTGCCACCTCGGCCTCCTCAGAAAAATGGCAATGCCTGCATGTGTACTATATGCAAAGTGAATTTCAATGTGCAGTTGTGTACATGACAAATAAAGCACTATTGAACGATTGAAAACTAAGGAAATTCAGCATGCCTCCAAAGACTCTGACCAATTTCTACAGCTGCACTGTAGAACACACCCTACAGGTTGTATTACATCCTGGTAGGCTGTACAAGCTCTCTGCCCAAAACCACAAGAAATTGCAGTGGGTTGTGAATGCAGCCCAGTCCATCACACAAACCAGCCTCTCCCACAAAACACCAACTAGAGGGCAGGCCATCCTAGACTGGGTATTGTGTAATGAGGAGGGATCAGTTAGCGATCTTGTTGTGCAGAGCCCCTTGGGCAACAGTGACTATAATATGGTGGAATTCTGCATTAGGATGGAGATTGACACAGTTAGTGTAATTAAGAGACTAGTGTTCTGAACTTGAAGAAAGGAGACTTTGAAGGTATGAGATGGGAATTGGCCAGGATAGACTGACAAATTATACTTGAAGGGTTGACGGTGGAGATGCAATGGCAAAGCTTTAATGACCGCATGGATGAACTCAAAAATTGTTCATCCCTGTCTGGCGAAAAAATAAAACGGGGAAGGCGGCTCAACCGTGGCTAACGAGGGGAATCAAGGATAGTGTTAAATCCAAAGAAGAGACATATAAATTGGTCAAAGGAAGCAGCAAACCGGAGGACTGGGAGAAATTTCGAACTCAGAACAGGACAAAGGGGTTAATTAAGAGAGGGAAGGAAGAGCACGAACAAAAGCTTTGGGGGAATATACAAACTGACTCTAAAAGCTTCTTCAGATATGTAAAAAGGAAAAGATTAGTGAAGACAAATGTAGGTCCCTTACAATCAGAGACAGGTGAATTTATAATGGGAAACAAGGAAATGGCAGAACAGTTAAACGAGTACTTTGGTTCTGTCTTCACTAAGGCAGACACAAACAATCTCCCAGAAATACTAGGGAACCGAAGATCTAGTGGAAGGGAGGAACTGAAGGGAATCCATGTTATTCAGGTGTTAGGTAAATTGTTGGGACTGAAGGCAGGTAAATCCCAGGGACCTGATGGTCTGCATCCCAGAGTACTCAAGGAGGTGGCCCTAAAAATAATGGGTGCATTGGTGATCATTTTCCAATGTTCTCTCAACTCTGGATCAGTTCCTATGGACTGGAGGATGGCCAATGTAACTCCACTTTTTAAGAAAGGAGGGAGAGAGAAAACAGGGAATTATAGACCAGATAGCCAGACATCGGTAGTGGGGAAGATGCTTGAGTCGATTATTAAAGATGTTATAGCAGCGTATTTGGAAAGCAGTGACAGGATTGGTCAAAGGCAGCATGGATTTATGAAGGGAAAATCATGCTTGACTAATCTTCTGGGGATGTAACAAGTAGAATGGATAAGGGAGAGCCAGTGGATGTGGTGTATCTGGACTTTCAAAAAGACTTCGACAAGGTCCCACACAATTTAGTGTGCAAAATTAGAGCACATGGTATTGGAGGTAGGGTATTGACATGGATAGAGAACTGGTTGGCAGGCAGGAAGCAAAGAGTAGAAATTAACGGGTCCTTTTCACAATGGCAGGCAGTGACTAGTGGGGTGCCGCTAGGCTCGGTGCTGGGACCCCAGTTATTACAATATATATTAACGATTTAGACGAGGGAATTAAATGTGACATCTCCAAGTTTGCGGGATGACATAAAGTTGGGTGGCAGTGTGAGCTGCGATGAGGATGCTTTGAGGCTGCAGGGTGACTTGGATAGGTTGAGTGAGCGGGCAGATGCATGGCAGATGCAATAATGTGGATAAATGTGAGGTCATCCACTTTGCTGGCAAGAACAGGAAGGCAGATTATTATCTGAATGGTGTCAGATTAGGAAGAGGGGAGGTGCAATGAGACCTGGTGTGCTTGTGCATCAGTCATTGAAAGTAATCACACAGGTACAGCGGGCAGTGAAGAAAGCTAATGGCCTTCATTGTGAGAGGATTTGAGTGTAGGAGCAAGGAGGTCCTACTGTAATTGCACAGTGCCCTGTTGAGACCGCACCTGGATTATTATGTGCAATTTTGGTTTCCTGATTTGAGGAAGAACATTATTGCTATTGAGGGAGTGCAGAGTAGGTTCAGCAGGTTAATTCCCGTGATGGCGGGACTGACATATGAAAGAATGGGTCGACTGGGTTTGTATTCACTGTAAATTAGAAGGATGAGAGGGGATCTTATAGAAACATATAAAATTCTTAAAGGATTGGACAGGCTAGATGCAGGATAAATGTTCCCGTTATTTGGGGGTGTCCAGAACCAGGGGTCACAGTTTAAGAATAAGGGGTAGGACATTTAGGACTGAGATGAGAAAACATTTCTTCACCCAGAGAGTTATGAATCTGTGGAATTCTTTGCCACATAAGGCAGTGGAGGCCAATTCACTGGATGTTTTCAAGAGAGAGATAGATTTAGCTCTTAGGGCTAAAGGAATCAAGGGATATGGGGAAAAAGCAGGAACAGGGTACCGATTTTAGTTTATCAGCCATGAACATATTGAATGCCTATGCTAGCTCGAAGGACCGAATGGCCTAATCCTGCACCAATTTTTCTCTGTTTCTATGTTTCTATCCTCTCCACATCGACTCTATCCAAGCCTTTCACTATTCTCCTGTATGAATTAGCCTGTACAGCATTTATTTCACAAAATGCTGGAGTAACTCAACAGGTCAGGCAGCATCTCAGGAGAGAAGGAATGGGTGACGTTTCGGGTCGAGACCCTTCTCCAGAACCTGTACAGCAAGCCTGACTCAGAAGACCAGCATGTCAAGGGCAGAGAAAACAAGGATCCCACCTGACCCTCTATCTCCTTCCTGACTTCAGCAAGAATTTCATCCCTCCCCTAACACAGTTCCTCAAGATCCCCCACGCCCAAATCCCAGCTTATGGCTATGGTCTTTAGCAACTTAGCCTTTGGAGTTGTACTCTAATTGTAGTGGTACTTTCCTTGGCCATTACCATTATTTCCAGATATACTCCATGTTTAGAAAAATAAAATCCAAAATGATCCTGCTTAAGATTTATCTGAGCTAAAACAAAATTGGTTTGAGATTTGTGTCGTTCACCATTGATTGTATATTTTAACTACTTTATGACCGACTTGATCATGATTATGTCTGAGGTAATGAACGGTGGAAAACTTTCCCTCAACACTTGACTATGATTAATTACAGCCAACAGGATTCATAACATTACAACATGTGAAATAATGGCCAAAAGAGCAGAGTAGATTCATTTCGCTGGAAGAAAAAGATAGTTGACATTTCAGATGGGATATCTTATCACAATATCTACTGTACTGAAAGACTTCATAGCATGAAAGCCAACAAATGAAAATATATAATGTCAACAACATTGTGGCAACGATTGATTGATTATTCCACTGATGTGATCTGAATACATTCCCGAAATCCGACCGGATTTCATTGTTAGCACAGCAAATCTCTTGCACCTGTAATTTAGATGCATTAGTGCTAGAGATTTCATCAGTGTTTAAATATCAGGATTTGAGTTACACTAGCGGCACGGTAGCGCAGCGGTAGAGTTGCTGCTTTACAGCGAATGCAGCGCCGGAGACGCAGGTTCGATCCTGACTACGGGTGCTGCACTGTAAGGAGTTTGTACGTTCTCCCCGTGACCTGCGTGGGTTTTCTCCGAGATCTTCGGTTTCCTCCCACACTCCAAAGACGTACAGGTATGTAGGTTAATTGGCTGGGTAAATGTAAAAAAAAAAAATTGTCCCTAGTCGGTGTAGGATAGTGTTAATGTACGGGGATCACTGGGCGGCACGGACTTGGAGGGCCGAAAAGGCCTGTTTCCGGCTGTAGATATATGATATGATATGATAAGGCAATCATTTGGAAAGGTTATTAAATAGAATGTGCTTTATGAAAATGAAATTATTTTTATTATCTCCTCTTTTCAACTCTTAGGTTGAACTGCTTCTGCAGTTTAAATGTTTTCTGACATTTAAAACTATTTAACTTAAATTTCAATGTCTATTAAATAGAACTAGCTCGGAACAGAGACAACTTAAAGCGTCCCAGTAGATTTCAAAGGAAAAGGTACGAAATGGAGTCTTACTCTCACCATTTATCTCACCACAGTCAGAGAGTTTTGTCAATTCTGAGCCAGACCACTGCATGAAGTGTTCCATGGTGTTCACAAATCCATATGCTCACTACCATCTGAGTGCAAAGGCTGCCCCTCAGGTTCCTAATAAATGGTTCCTCTCTCACCTTAAACCTTGTTCCCCTACCTTGGGTAAATGGTGCAGTGCATTCACTCTATCGATTCCCTCCATGATTTTATACACCTTTATAAGATCAGCCTTAGGGAATAAAGTCCCTAAGGACTCCAGGGAATAAAGTCTTAGGTTGCCCAACCTCTCCCTAAAGCTCTCAAGTCCTGGCAACATCCTCGTAAACCTTCTCTGCACCCTTTTCAGCTTAATGACATCCTTGCAATAACAGGGTGACCAAAACTGGACACAATGCTCCAAATCACTGGAGAGCTAAAGATGCAAAAATAAAATGGAGGGAGAGGAATATATTTAGAGTTAAGTCATCTGAAAAACCTTAGGTTCACAAACTATATCAAGCAATGCGAATACTGTGACTTTAAAGGCTGTGAACAATTCATGTGACATTTTGGCATTTTATGATAAACTGAGGTATTCAATCATTAAACACTGCATTAAGCAACCAAACCTGTATTTATTTTCTGGAATAAATAATTATTTATCAGCATATTTCAGCTTTGTATTTTCCACATCAAAATTTCCAAATCAGATATGCATGGGATGTCAACGTTTCCAATGTAATGCTCCTTTTAGTATATTTAGACAATGCAGCTGGGGTAGTTTCTTCATTGGGTGTTCTTATGGCAATGAGATACTTCCAACTATCCTGGACTCTGTGAGGTCAACTTCAGACTTAACTTTCAATTGATCTGGAACTGCCCATCTGTACATTGCATCAAAACATTCCCTTCACCACCAGAGATTGTCACCAACTCTCTAATTTCCTGATCTCCCGCCTGATCCACTCTCTCCCCCCCCCCCCCCCCCCCCACCACCCTCCACAACTTCATCCAACTACCATGTAGCCTTGTATTTCTTACCATTTTTCGTCCTTGTAAGTAACTTCATTGCTGCTCCCAACTCCCAGGGGTTATGCATCATGGTTGGCAATCAGTCTGATTCTTCTTCCACCTCAACCCAACTACAGAAGAACCAGTGGGTTATTGCCACTGGTTATTCCTTCCACATTCAACCCTGTTCTGCCCCCAGAAATCCAGCCCTGTATCCAGCTACCAAGCTGCAAGCCTTTGCCAAGAGTCTCTAATTTTCATATGCATTAGTTCCCGAAAAATGAAATTCTTATTTGAAATGGCTGGTTTGTAATGCAGAGGCCATAACCTATATGTTCATTGTCACCAACTGCAACAGTTAGTTAGATCAACTTCTTGGGTGTATCCAAATAGTATGTATTTGGACTGTTATATTTATTGAATAAAACTCTAAAGAAAGATCTCCAATTCTGCAGCAATATAGAAAAGCACTCCTTGGTTAGGTTTAATAGTATGTGTGATGTGGAAGACTTTCACCCCATTTCCTGTAATTTGTCACAATAACAACCTTATTCTGCTTTATTTCCATTTTCCTTGCTCAATTTCAATGGGTGAGGTAATAGACTTAAAGGTCTAAACTTTAGTTCACTTAAATATAACTGGCCTGTATAAAGATAGTTTCAAACAAACATTCATCTGTTTGGCTAAAATCAAATTCCAAAGTGTTCTTTTTAATGCATTTTTACAGCATTTACACTCGTATGCTTTTTCAGATGACATTGTTCACAGTAAATTGAAGAAGAATATGGTGTATTTGATATTTGATGAGGTTTTGGTGAACTGCTTTGTGATTTTTAAATACAATTAATTATTTAAGATTGCCAAAGGTCCTAAAAGATCCACAGAGACCTGTGCAATCATTGATAAAAATAAATTAAATCAGAGGTTGAATTTCACCTTTGCTCACTAAGACTAAATGTATCTGGATGCATTGGTTAAACATTATAGACAATAGGCAATAGACAATAGGTGCAGGAACAGGCCATTCGGCCCTTCACGCCAGCACCGCCATTCACTGTGATCATGGCTGATCATACACAATCGGTATCCCGTTCCTGCCTTTTCCCCATATCCTTTGACTCCGCTATCCTTAAGAGTTCTATCTAACTCTCTCTTGAAAGCATCCAGAATTGGCCTCCACTGCCATCTAAGGCAGAGAATTCCACAGATTCACAACTCTCTGGGTAAAAAAGTTCTTCCTCATCTCTGTTCTAAATGGCCTACCCCTTATTCTTAAACTGTGGCCCCTGGTTCTGGACTCCCCCAACATCGGGAACATGTTTCCTGTCTCTAACGTGTCTAATCCCTTAATAATCTTATATGATTCATTAAGATCTCCTCTCATCGTTCTAAATTCCAGTGTATACAAGCCCAGTCGCTCCAGTCTCTTAACATACGACAGTCCCGCCATCCCGGGAATTAACCTCGTGAACCTACGCTACGCTCCCTCAATAGCAAGAATGTTCTTCCTCAGATTTGGAGACCAAAACTGTACACAATACTCCAGGTGCGGTCTCACTATGGCCCTGTATATCTGCAGAAGGACCTTTTCGCTCCTATACTCAACTCCTCTTGTTATGAAGGCCAACATGCCATTGGCTTTCTTCACTGCCTGCTGTACTTGCATGTTTGATTTCAGTGACTGATGAACAAGGACACCCGGATCTCATTGTATTTCCCCTTTTCCTAACTTGACACCATTCAGATAATACTCTGCCTTCCTGTTCTTGCCACCAAAGTGGATAATCTCACATTTATCCACATTAAACTGCATCTGTCAGGCATCTACCCAATCACCCAACCTGTCCAAGTTCACCCTGCATCCGCATGGCATCCTCCTCACAGTTCACACTGCCACCCAGCTTTGTGTCATCTGAAAATTTGCTAATGTTACTTTTAATCCCTTCATCTAAGTCATCAATAAATATTGTAAATAGCTGCGGTCCCAACATCGAGCCTTGTGGTACCCCTCTAGTCATTGCCTGCCACTCTGAAAGGGACCCGTGAATTCCTACTCTTTGTATCCTGTCTGCCAACCAATTTTCTATCCATGTCAGATTATTGTTGATCATCATTTTAACCTAGACAGCTTTGCAGTAATTCACAGTGGTGAGTTTAGTAATTGTGTGTTTTTATCAATTAACTTAATTCAACTAAGAGAGCAAGAAGCTTAACTCTAATCATCAAATCAAGAGTTTGAGTTACATGGAAAATAACTACTTAGACTGTCTCGAACTAGGCTCTTTTATCCAAAAGATTTTGAATGTATTGGTATCAAAGAAGATGATAATAACGATTTTAAGAGATATTAGGTTAAGCGCATAATGTGTTCCCCTTATCTGTGTTGAAAAGTAGGGTTCTGCAAATGTATTTATCATTTTAATTGTGGATTCTTAAAATGATGTCTACTTGTGGAAAATGTGTGAAGCATGGTCTACATCTGTTAGATTCAGATCACGCTACTAACCAGACATCAAAATATCACAAAAAGTGCTGTATCCATGAAAAAGAAAATAGTTTTGTGCAACATGTCTGAATGCACTGTAAATTTAACTATAAAAATCTTATCTTTCCACAGGGAGTAAGTGAAGACAGTTTATGGAATAATAGGACTTGGAGGTGATTTATACTTATGGATTAAATGTCACTTTTAAAAACTTGCTCATTCAATCACGGGGAAATGAGAGGAGAGCTGCTCTATCTATGATTTAAAAGCTGAACAAGGTTTCAAGCATGGTGTGAGTATGCTGAAACTCTTCACGTGAAAAAAACTCAATGCTCAACATCAAGTATAAGTGGAACTGGTGGAGGGGTCTTGTTACCTCGAGTGACTAGTTTGCTCTTGGTCTGAATCAAAATGGCTTTTTGGGTAACTCAAATAACCTCAACAGATATGGTTTGCAAGAAGCAGATTGTTTTTTCTCCATTTTTTTACAATTAACTCCACTGACTATCTACCTGGACACAGCTGGAAGGAAAACATCAGTCACTTTGTGGAACACTTGAACAAATATCAACTTTGGAATAATTCAATGCCACAGCCAATGATAAATACCTTGACTTGCAAATGTAGTTGATTTTGTAGATTCTCTCTTTGGAATTATTATTATTATTTTTTATTTATTTTTTTTGATAAATATTTTTATTAAACATAAGTACATATTAATAAAATATACTATCACATACATTCGTAATATTATTAATATTAACAATTATGTCTTACATATTTCTATACTTTTTTTCTTTTTTTCCAGAGAGGGAAAGATAGAGAAAAATAAAATAAAAATAAGAAATCCAAATTGGAGAAATGAATGGAGTATTAAAAAAGTTATCTATCATTGGAGATATATCCATGATTTATTATACATAATTCTTCCTCCATTCCATTATTCAGGCCACGGTCAGGTCCTCGCACCAAGCCATTTTGACCCTTTAAATATGCAATAAATGGAGACCATATTCCTCTGAAAAGATTCAACCTGTCCATTAGTACAAGTCTCAATCTTTCCAGATGAAGTGTCTCCGACATTCCTGTAATCCACATTTTAATTGTGGGGGATGTAGGACCTTTCCAGAATTTCAATATTAATTTTTTCCCAATTATTAAACTATAATCAATAAAAATTCTTTGATTCATTGTTATTAATTGATCTGTTTCTACTATTCCCAGTATTATTAAGTTTGAGTCAGGGATCAGCTTCATATTAACAACATTCGAAATTATTTTAAATATTTCTGTCCAGAATTTAGTGATTTTTTCACAGTTTGTGAATATGTGCGTTAAGTTAGCTTCCAATTGCTGACATTTGTCACAAATGGCAGATATATTTGGAAAAATACTATGTAATTTAGCTTTTGAATAATGTAGTCTATGTAATATTTTAAATTGTATAAGAGAGTGTCTAGCATTTAGCGAACAGTGATGTATGTGTTGTAAACTTTCATCCCATATATCAGGTCTAATAATTTGACCTAATTCATTTTCCCATGATTGTCTATATATTTCTGTCCTTGGAGCGTCGTTTTCCAGTAAAATATTATAAATATATGATATCAATTTTTCTGTATTTGGGTGTTTATTCAGACATTCATCTAAAATCTCTGTCTTTCTATTTCTAATTTCATGTGTATTTGCTTTTACATAATCTCTAACTTGTAAATATCTAAAGTAATCTTTTGAATGTAATCCATAAATTTGTTGTAATTCTTGAAATGAAAGGAAATTTTTCCCTATAGAGATCTCCCATCTTATTAATTCCACAGTTTTTCCATTGTAAAAAACCTTTATCTATCATTGCTCTCTTTGGAATTATATGCAAATTTCAATGGCTTATGCTGCTTTCAATGCAGCCCCCATTTGTAGTATCGCATCTCTAAAGAACATTGACCCTTCTGATCGCCAGCCTGTTGTTGACTGTTCATCACAGATGTAAATCAATCTACTACTTCAACATGCTTCTGTAACGGTAATAAGAGCTGAGCAAACAATTTGCCCACACAGCCTGAAGACACTTCTGTAATGAAAAACAGAAGTGATTAAATCTAATGTTAGCTTCGAACAAGTCCACATCAGCTTGAATTGGTGCCTAATTCTTATTTTTTTGCAGCTGGTATAAACACGGAAAATGCATCTTAATTATATCCAATGGATGTTTTATAAACGTATTAATGTTCTATTGGTTGGCAACTGAAAACCAATTACAAGTCATCACGGACCAGTTCACGAATGCCTGATTTATTGATGGCCTGTACTTACGATCAAGCATTTAGGAGACTGGTGAGACGGATTTACCAACTGTTGTGGGGCTGCTTGTATATGTTTTTGACACCAGCTGAAATTTTGCCACATCAATACCAGCGAGAACACATTCCAGTTAACGCATAAATGTTCATTTTGCAAGTCCTATCTAGATAGGGTGGAACGGTGGCACAGTGGTAGAGTTGCTGCCTTACGGCGCTTGCAGCGCCAGAGACCCGGGTTCGATCCCGACTACGGGTGTTGTCTGTACAGAGTTTGTACGTTCTCCCCGTGACCGCGTGGGTTTTCTCTGAGGTCTTCAGTTTCCTCCCACACTCCAAAGATGTACAGGTTTGTAGGTTAATTAGCATGGGTTTGTATGCTTGATATAAGTGTAAATTGGCCCTAGTGTGTGTAGGCTTGTGTTAATGTGTGGAGATCGCTTGTCCATATGGACACGGTGGGCCGAAGGGCCTGTTTTCACGCTGTATCGCTAAACTAAACCCAACTAGAGACGCACCATTCAGGCCAGCACCAGTTTCTTTTTTTAAATTATCATTAGCAAATTGTCTGCAGTAAATCCTTTAAAAACCCCATTATTAGATAGTGGGAAGCTCGGGCTCAAAATGGTAAATGGTAAAATGATTAGGTAATGGTAATGATAATTTTTTTGCCTGAGCTCACCTTGGTAAATTGGTGAATATCAGTTTTATTATTAAAAATGGCAAAGCGAGATTTAAAATGCTTCTTTGGACCATATATTCCACGGAGATAGCCCACCTCTGCAGGGATCTTCTGCTGGTTTGTAAGTACTTAGTTTAGGATCTCATTTCCAACTTACAAATGGTTCCCAGGAAAGGACCAGGGAGGAGATGTATGGTATGGTATTTATTTGTCACATGTCCTGAGGCACAATGAAATTCATTTGTGTACATAGTTGAGAACAAGTACATGAGCACTTAGATACCACTAGTTACTTTCACTTGGCAGTGGCCTTAATTTCAGCTAAACTCAACTCAGAATATGTAAGTAACTAATCAACATCGTTTCTAGCCTAATTTGCAAAGGCTATTTCAATGAAAATAGAGACTTTCATTCCAAAAATGCGTCTTTGGAAACTAACACCATCAGTGCAAAAACAAAGCAGATAATCGAAACACATACAACATTCTTCAAAATGAGAAATAGAGCTTAATTTATGCCTGTGAAATAATGAGAAAGGGAAATATCGTTCTTGGCGAGTAGAAACGATCTGCAGATGCTGGTTTATACCGAAGATAGACACAGAATGCTGGAGTAACTCAGCGGGTCAGGCAGCATCTCTGGAGAAAAAGGATGGGTGACGTTTTGGATCGGGGGACCTTTCTTTAGACTGAAAGCAGGGGAAGGAAACTGGAGGTAAGGAAAGGCCGGAACAAAGCATGGCAGGGAAGGGTGGAGCCCATAGTGGCCCGTTGTTGGCTGGGGAGGAGGTGACAACAATGGGATACAAGGATGCGAACAGTGGAACAAGGAGGACAACTAGGATGGGGGATTGGGGAGGTGGGGAGAGAGGGAAAGCAGGGGTTAGTTAAAATTAGAGAAATCAACCCTCAAACCACTGGGTTGTTAGCTGCCCAAGCAAAATATGAAGATGTTCTTGTGTTGTTGTTACTAATTTTCAAACTGCTACATTGACTGTGTGGAGCTCATGTGTGGAAATATTGAATCAAATCAAGAAGTCAAATATTTCATATTTTCCCATCAGCATCTAAAATGTTCTTTAAGCAATTGGAAACCAATTCTATAAGATCATGAAGCATTAATCGCAACGTCATAATCAGTAAATGTCATAATTTATTCCGTACTATTTAGAAAATGGCAAATGTAGTACTGCTATCGTAAAACAATGAAGGCAATAGCCTAATCGCTCACCAGATAGCTTTTTAAAGATAGTAATTCATATATCTCACTTTGCATGTGATTAGTTAAGCAATATAAATAAACTGCTTCAGGGGTAACACTATAGTAATATTTCATTTTTATATTTGTAAAACAGATAAATCATGAGCCCCTTTCATAACATGAAGCTATTTTACCTTGTACCAGAGGAACATCTCTGAAAGTGAGGGGCAGTTACAGCACTGACATACATAACTCTATGTATCATTAGTCATTACTGATGGCTTCTTCCTTAAAAGCTGCAAACAAAGGGTAAATATGAGGTAAAGCATCCAAGAACAAAATCTCAGAAGCCTTTGTGGCCATGTGTTGCAATCCAGCTGTTCCCCTTGTTCTCCTTCCCACTGCCCTGTCTTCTTGCCAAAGCCCTGCAAGTTCTTATAAGAAAATAACTGCAGATGCTGGTACAAATCGATTTATTCACAAAATGCTGGAGTAACTCAGCAGGTCAGGCAGCATCTCCGGAGAGAAGGAATGGGTGACGTTTCGGGTCGAGACCCTTCTGCAAGTTCTTTCCTTTTGGATACTTTTCCAGCTTCCTTTCGTGTAGTTTCAATTGATCCTATGTCCGCTTTTACCCTCGCAGTGCATTCCTGCCCGAAGCACCCATCATGTAAGAAGAATTCTCCTTACAGCACTTTTACCTCTTTTGCCAATTACCTTAATTCTATGTCCTCATTCTTTCCCAATCGCCAATAGGAAATGTTTCTCTCTATCCATTCCATCTATGCCTTATAAGATTTCAAATACATGCAAATCGTCCTTCTCTGTTCCAAGGAGAACAAACAAATCTTCTCCACTCTATTAACAAAATTAAAGTATTGCATTCCTGGAATCTTTTCCGTGAATCTCTCCTGTATCCTGTATAAATTGTGACAGTTTAGAAAGATTAATTATGATTTCCTTGTTCGTGCTGTCGATCTTTCTAGTTTTGTATATTTTCCTAATTCCCTCCTTAACCTGCTTTGTGACTTTCGGTGAACATTGCACGTATCTCGGGGGCAGCATGGTGGCGCAGCTGGTAGAGTTGCTGCCTCACAGCACCTGAGACCCGGGTTTGATCTTGACCTTGGGTGCTGTATGTGTGGAGTTTGCACGTTCTCCCTGGACTACGTGGGTTTCCTCCAGGTTTCCTCCGACACCCCAAAGACATTAATTGGCATGTGTAAATTTCCCCCAGTGTGTAGGATGCGAAAATGGGATAACATGGAACTAGTGATCAGTTCAATGATCGCCATGGACTAAAGGCCCTGTTTCCATGCTGAATCCCTAAACTAAACTAAATTTCCCTGGATCTGTTTGTTGTTAAATCTCTTTTAGAGTTATATCCGCTAGTCTATATCGCTCATTCTTTCTACCAAAATGTAAAACTGCACATTTCTCAGCATCAAATGTCATCAGCCATTTCTGCAGCTATTCCAAAGCCTGTCTATATCTCTTGATAACCTCCTCACTATTCACTGCACCTCTAAGTATTATGTTAGCTGCAAATTTACTAATTGTAGCCTCTGCACTCTCTGACTCCATGAGAAGATTTCCCTATGGTGTTGGTCAGAAATTTACTCATCAAGAGAGCACTTCTGAACACACCTCAAAAACTTGTCCGCCTCTCTGCCTCTTACATTATTGCTATCTCAGTCTATATTTGGAGCATTGAAGTCCCTTGTTAACACCACTCAATGCTTCTGTACATCTCTGCAATTTCTCTAAATGCTCTTACAAATGTCTTCTTCAATCTCCTTCATACCAGTTGGCAAACACTCAACAGTCCCACTGGTGCTAATGCAACTTTATTGCTTCTTAACTATAAACAGATAAATTGTGTCATTAACCAGCCCCTCTCGAGTACTGTAATATTCTCCTTAATCTATACTGCCACTTCTCTTTTTTTCATCTTTCCTAAATAACTTGCATCCAGTAATATCTAAAATAAAGTTTTGTACATATTCTTGTTCACCTGGGTCTCCATTATCATCAAAGATTAATTGATGATTATGTTGATACACTTCCTATTTTTTAACACATGCACTTTTAGTCCATTTTAAACCTTCTGGTACTCTTTTTCAGTCTGGCCCTCTCTGAAAATTTGTTATCACTTGCTCTGTTATTTATTTCTCTCAATCTTTCATTTTCACCAATTTCTCCTTTTCAAGGCTTCCTTCTCGTTGCCAATTTAGTTTAAACCTCACCCCCGCTGGCATGAGAATATTGATTCCAAGTCTAATGAAGTCCAGCCATCCGTCCCGACTATTCCATCCCAGCTAGAACTAGTCCCAATAACCCAGGAATCTAAAGTACTTCTTTCTTCCATCGTTTCTTGAGCCATAAGTTTATATATGCTCTCCTTGTATTTATATACTCACTGGCAACAAGGCTAATCTAAAAAAAAAATCAACTTTAAGGTCCTGTTTCCTAATCTCCATCCTTATTCCTTAAAGTTTGCTTGCAGAATCTCAATAATATCCTTAACTCTGACATCTTCCTGGAAACATATCTGTAGCCACAGAGCATCTTTCCACTTCCCTGATGTGTAGAGCATCCTATAACTATTGCTTGATGACTTTCTTCCTTCCTCTTAATCGAGCAACCCTGGTTACTATAGTTCAGGCTCTGGTTACATTCCACATTGGAAACCTCCCCACTCCTCCACCAATAACACTAAGACTTGCGTGTTGGTCAAAGAGCAAAATGCCCCCTTGAACCACCTTCTCTATTCTTTTCAATCTGTCTGGTGTTCATCCATTCCCTCTCTACCTTTATTCTTTTGAGCTGTGGTGCGCACAACTTCGCAAACCTATGACCTAAGAAACACTCAGCTGAATGGATAGGTCCGTGCGTATTCAGATGTTGTTTGAACTCAAAATCTAGAGCTTCCAGTTCAAAGTACCCACATGACATACGTTGGGCATTTTAAAAATAACGTAGCCTCCACTCCTCAGCCCAGGAGCATTCAAAGTCAGCATTCAACCACATTCTGCAAACTCTTGTACTGGAAGACAGCAGTCATCTTCCACTGGCCTACAATGAAATGTTAGACAGGCAGAGGAATACAGAAGGTAAACGCCAAGGGTATACAGAGGGATTGATTGAAAGATACAGCATGGAAGCAGGCCCTTTGGCTCACCATGTCTACGCCGACCATTGATCACCCCTTTACACTAGTTCTATATTATCCCACTTTCACATCTGCTTCCTACATGCTGTCGAGCCCTTCGGGTCTACTTCGCCATTCAATCATGGCTGATCTATATTCCCCTCCCGACCCTCCCATTGCATGCACATTAGCACGATCGCAAATGTGATATCTTGCACTTTCAAATGTGCATCTGCCAAGGAAGCCATTTTGTAGCTCTGAGGGCATCCACAATATCTAACCCCCTGGTGCCACCTTCCTCTGAACTAGAACTGCCTCTGATAACTATTGAAAATGATGTTTTTTAGTTCACCGGCCGGGATTTACGAAGGGGAAATCATGCTTGACAAATCTACTGGAATTTTTTGAGGATGTAACTAGGAAAATTGACAGGGGAGAGTCAGTGGATGTGGTGCACCTCGACTTTCAGAAAGCCTTCGACAAGGTCCCACATAGGAGATTAGTGGGCAAAATTAGAGCACATGGTATTGGGGTAGGGTGCTGACATGGATAGAAAATTGGTTGACAGACAGAAAGCAAAGAGTGGGGATAAATGGGTCCCTTTCGGAATGGCAGGCAGTGACCAGTGGGGTACCGCAAGGTTCGGTGCTGGGACCCCAGCTATTTACGATATACATTAATGACTTAGATGAAGGGATTAAAAGTACCATTAGCAAATTTGCAGATGATACTAAGCTGGGGGGTAGTGTGAATTGTGAGGAAGATGCAATAAGGCTGCAGGGTGACTTGGACAGGTTGTGTGAGTGGGCGGATACATGGCAGATGCAGTTTAATGTAGATAAGGGTGAGGTTATTCACTTTGGAAGTATGAATAGAAAGGCAGATTATTATCTGAATGGTGTCAAGTTAGGAAGAGGGGATGTTCAACGAGATCTGGGTGTCCTAGTGCATCAGTCACTGAAAGGAAGCATGCAGGTACAGCAGGCAGTGAAGAATGCCAATGGAATGTTGGCCTTCATAACAAGAGGAGTTGAGTATAGGAGCAAAGAGGTCCTTCTACAGTTGTACCGGGCCCTGGTGAGACCGCACCTGGAGTACTGTGTGCAGTTTTGGTCTCCAAATTTGAGGAAGGATATTCTTGCTATTGAGGGCGTGCAGCGTAGGTTCACTAGGTTAATTCCCGGAATGGCGGGACTTTCGTATGTTGAAAGGCTGGAGCAATTAAGCTTGTATACACTGGAATTTAGAAGGATGAGGGGGGATCTTTTTGAAACATATAAGACAATTAGGGGATTGGACACATTAGAGGCTGGAAACATGTTCCCAATGTTGGGGGAGTCCAGAACAAGGGGCCACAGTTTAAGAATAAGGGGTAGGCCATTTAGAACGGAGATGAGGAAGAACTTTTTCAGTCAGAGAGTGGTGTAGGTGTGGAATTCTCTGCCTCAGAAGGCAGTGGAGGCCAGTTCGTTGGATGCTTTCAAGAGAGAGCTGGATAGAGCTCTTAAGGATAGCGGAGTGAGGGGGTATGGGGAGAATGCAGGAACGGGGTACTGATTGAGAGTGATCAGCCATGATCGCATTGAATGGCGGTGCTGGCTCGAAGGGCTGAATGGCCTACTCCTGCACCTATTGTCTATTGTCTATTGACCTCAGATAGTAGGAAAATAACTGCAGATGCTGGTTCAAATTGAAGGTAGACACAAAATGCTGGAATAACTCAGCGGGTCAGGCAGCATCTCAGGAGAGAAGGAATCGGTGACGTTTCGGGTCGAGACCCTTCTTCAGACTGAGGGGGCGAGACAAAGATAGGATGTAGTAGGAGACAGGAAAACAGTGGGAGAACTGGGAAGGAGGAGGGGAAAGGGAGGGACAGAGGAACTATCTGATGTTGGAGGTCAATGTTCATACTGCTGGGGTGTAAACTGCCCAAACGAAATATGAGATGCTGATCCTCCAATTTGCGCTGGGCCTCATTTGCTATGACAAGATAGGTTTGTTAAAACACCACCGAGGTTTGTTGAGTGGTGTTAATTCCGCTCAGTGTATGGATTATAATATTTTGTCAGCTGATAATTTGCCAGTATAATTAAAAAAACACACTGAGCATCTCTCCTCGTCCTTTTCAAGATGATGAGATTAAGCCAGCCATCCACAGTGGGGCTCCGTGTACCTTGATCAGCAGTTGATCGCACGCATATTCCCATTTGTTAAAAACACCAATCCTTCCAACAATACCACAATTCCAGATTGTGTTAATGGCTGAAAAGAATAATTACAGTCAAAATTGCCGTCGATACATTTCACTTTGTAACAATTCTAGAGGGAGAAGTGAGTAGCAGGGATGATCACTAATTGAGTTGATGAGAAGCAATATAGATAATCCCTGACATACTGTAACATAATTAATATTCCGTAAGGTACTGCAAATTTACATACTATTCTACATCACTGCACCTGATTATGCGACAACTAAGCTAATGATAGACCTGCCCTCACATTTATTATCTGGTTCCATTTTTGAACTGTATATTCAAATTTTTACCGTTAGTAGTTTTGATGTGTACATTATAAGAGTGCAAAATGGTGAAGAAAGAATTTACATTGACAGAGCATCTTATACGGCATTCAAAATATTGCAATGCCTGATTAACAACCAAGGAATTACTTTGGAAGTGCAGTGATTTATTATGCTGGCAATTGGGGCAGCATCTTGCTGGCAGCCAAGATGTTATGAACAGCAAACAAGTTCACTGGTCTATTTCTTTTTAATGATTTTGGTCATGTGGAGGAATGCTGACTAGCAAGCTGGAACAAGTTTCTGCGTAACACCATTTGAAAGGGAGCAATCCTTAACATCCCACTGAGTGGGCAGGGTGATGAACAACCCGACATTTCATTAAAAGGAAGCATTGTTGACAATGCAGAAACAAGGAACTGCAGATGCTGGTTCAGCACAACAGGACACCAAGTGCTGGAGTAACTCAGCGGGTCAGGCAGCATCTCTGGAGAACATGGATAGGTGATGTTTTGGGTCGGAACCCTTTCCCAGACTGATTGTAAGGGTAAGGGTGGGAAATAGCACTGGGAGGGAGGAGGCAGAACAAAGAGTGGCAGGTAATGGATGGAAATAGGCACAAAATGCTAGAGTAACTCAGCGGGACAGGCAGCAACTCTGGAGAGAAGGAATGGGTGACCTTTCGGGTCGAGACCCTTCTTCAGACTGGAAAAGGGTGACGACCCGAAACGTCACCCATTCCTTCTCTCCAGAGATGCTGCCTGTCCCGCTGAGTTACTCCAGCATTTTGTGTCTATCTTCGGTTTAAACCAGCATCTGCAGTTCCTTCCTACACAGGTGATACATAGATGGACACAGGCGATGGGATGTTGATAGACAGATTGTTGGAACAAAGCCTAGCAATTAAAACAAGAATGGTTAAAGGTTGAAGGTGTTGAAGGACAATGTAGTGTGCATTTAGTACTGCACTAGTTCCTAAGCCTAGATTCTATCATTAAGTCCTGAAATGATTCTTGAATCTCAATTAAGAATCTTAAGCGACATTCTTGGATAAGCTATTCAACAAAACCTGGCATGATCTACATCATGATGTTACAATAACCAAATCAGTTACAGTGAACACACTATGATTTTGTAAGTGGTTCTAAGTCATTTCTTTAAATGAAATGCATTAAATGAAGATAGACGCAAAATGAAGATAGACACAAAATGCTGGAGTAACTCAGCAGGTCAGGCAGCTTCTCGGGAGAAATGAAATAGGTGACGTTTCGGGTCGAGACCCTTCATCAGACTCAGTTTGATGAAGGGTCTCAACCTGAAACGTCACCAATTCCTTTTCTCCAGAGATGCTGCCTGACCTGCTGCGTTACTCCAGTATTTGTGCCGATCTTCGGTATAAACCAGCATCTGCAGCTTGTTCTTACACATGTGTTAACATAAATTGTTTATCAAAAATATTGAAACACCTGCTTGTTTGAATAAGCTGAAGCCTACAAATGCAATAAAGTAGTATTGACTAAAGGATGGTGAATGCAGGTTGAAAATATGCACATAATAAGCAAGGATAAAGAAAATCAAAGGAAAGCATTCATGGAACCTTTAAGCTGTAAAGCATTAGCTCAACTGCTGTCAACTGCACATTATTATATTGTCCTTTTATTGTGTACACAATGATTTATTATGATAAAATTACCTACAATGTACTTAAAAATATGAGCAAATGACAATCTCTCCATTGAACTAATTTCATTATATAAATGGTGGCTATTATCTCATACATACAACAGCAAAACAAAAGCATTGCCACTTAGTAGATATAGTGCCATCACTCTGCACTGAAGACATCATGTCTGACCATTTAATTTGTAACAGCTGCTGCAGACTTGGCCAAATCACAGTTTACACTGAACGACAGCTCATCCATTACCCGTGAAGGCCCAGCTCTTTGTTACATTCTGTGCACATTTCTTGATATTTGGCTCAGCACTTTCGAAGCCAATCCATTATTCTCATTCTAATCACACAGGCAAAGCTCTAGCCTGAATATGGCCACAGTACTCTAGACTCACTGCTTCAGGCAACCAAATCCATCCTCGCTCTTTATTGTTAATTAAGTGGCATGACCCGAATTTGTGAATTTCTCAATATCTCTAGTGTTACACCCAGTAGATTAGAATTTTCCACCTCAGTCTACCACTTCTCAGAGCCATCCCACAGTTCACAATAACAGCTCATTTTGGCCTAAACCAAATCACCAATACAATTTGTGTGAATGAAGTGAAGGCTTGGTGCTCAGAAATGCGTATCTGTGGTCTGGGAGGAAGCAGGGTCACAGAGATGCTTGAACATATTTTGAGCATGATATTGCATGACCCATTGCGTTACTCCTGCACTTTGTGTCTTGCATGACCTAATTCCACTTTCAACTCCCACTAGAGCACAGTTGGTCTAAAGAAGGGTCTCGGCCCGAAACGTCACCCATTCCTTTTCCACAGTCTGAAGAAGGGTCTCGATCCGAAACGTCACCCATTCCTTCTCTCCTGAGATGCTGCCTGACCTGCTGAGTTACTCCAGCATTTTGTGAATGACACAATGGTCTGCTTACTGGTATAGAACCCCATAAAATTCAGGAGGCACCAGCAGAGGTGAACTGGAATAATAACTTGCATTTGCGTTCAGAACTCGAGGGATCAGGAAGCATCTGTGGAAGGAAAGAACAGATGACTTTTCAGATGGGTCCTGAGGAGGCTCCCAACCTGAATCGTCATAATAATAATAATAATAATAATAATAACAATAATAATAATAATATATTCCTTTATTTGTCCCACACCGGGGAAATTTGCAGTGTTACAGCAGCAAAGTGGATGGCAAGAGCCATTCATTATAAATAAAAATAAAGATAAGGATAATTGTCATCATTTACTGTTTCGTTTTTACTGTTACTGTAACTGGTCTGTTGACTAGTCTGCTGGGAGCAGTGCTGGTTGTGCAGTCTCACAGCAGCGGGAAGGAAGGACCTCCGATATCTCTCCTTCACACACTTGGGGTGAAGGAGTCTGTCACTGAAGGAGCTACTCAGTGCAGTGACAGTGTCCTGCATGGGGTGGGGGTCGTTGTCCAGCAGCGATGTTCTCTTTGCCATCATCCTCCTCTCTCCCACCGTCTGTACTGAGTCGAGCGGGCAACCCAGGACAGAGCTGGCCTTCCTGATCAGCTTGTCAAGTCTCCTCCCCTCCACTGCTGAGATGCTGCTGCTCCAGCAGATCACTCCATAGAAAATGGCTGATGCCATTGTAGAAGGTCACCCGACCATTCCCTCCACCGGTGCTGCCTGGCCCGCTGAGTTCCTCCAGCAGTTGTTTTTTTGCTCAACATTCCAGCTTCTGCAGTTTCTCGTGTTTGCTTTTACGGTACACGTCTCTTCTCCCAGAAGTAAGCGATCAAGTTGGACAGAAAAGAGTGGAGCTCAAGAAGGAAAGCACGGACAAAGACATACATTTGAATGAAGTTGAAGTTACTTTGGCAGAAAGTTGTGAGTGGCGGGGTAGCGTGCTGGTGGTGGGTTGCTGCCCTGACTCACACCCACACACCACACACCACGCCCACCACACTTTCCTTCCTGATGCGGATGGTCAAACAAGTTGACCCCCCCCGACCCACACTGCACATGAAAGGCTTCCTGTACAGCCCAACAGGCTAGGTATTGCAAGGCTGCCTCTGGCACTCTGGCCTGAGGCTCTGTTCTCAGAATGCCCTGGTAATCCTTTGACACTTCACTTGCTCACAAAGAATGTAATAAGCTTTTAAAAAAAGTTTTTATATTTCTCTAAAATAGATACAAAATGCTGGAGTAACTCAGCAAAGGCAGCTTCTCTGCAGAGAAGGAATGGGCAACGTTTCGGGTCAAGACCTTTCTCTTTGATTTAAACCAGCATCTGCAGTACCTCCCTGCACATTTTATATTTCTCTGTTAATCAGGTAATTTAAAATTTATTGGATTTAATTCAAATGATATTTTTAAAAGATAATTTAATGAAATAACAAATAATTAAAAACAATAAGTCAAATGAATAAAGCACTGAATTTGCGCACTGAAAGGCAGCACAGTGGCGCAGCAGTAGAGTGGCTGCCTTACAGCGCCAGTGTTCAATCCTGACTATGGGCGCCTTCTGTACGGAGTTTGTACGTTCTCTCCATGACCTGTATGGGTTTACTCCAGGAGCTCCAGTTTCCACCCACATTCCAAAGACGCACTGGTTTGTAGGCTAATTGGCTTGGTAAAATTGTAAATTGTCCTTAGTGTGTGTAGGGTAAGTCTTCGTGTGAGGGTGATTGGCGATTGGTTCCGACTCAGTGGGCCAAAGGGCCTGATTTCTGCACGATATCTCTTAACGAAACTAAACTGAACATTTTCCAACTGAACTGGTACCTCCAATGAGTGAATGGTATCACCAATGCTATGCCATCCTTCTCGGGCAAAATCCACGGAGTCCAATGTCATATGCTTCAATAGACAATAGACAATAGACAATAGGTGCAGGAGGAGGCCATTCGGCCCTTCGAGCCAGCACTGCCATTCAATGTGATCATGGCTGATCATTCTCAATCAGTACCCCGTTCCTGCCTTCTCCCCATACCCCCTGACTCCGCTATCCTTAAGAGCTCTATCTAGCTCTCTCTTGAAAGCATCCAGAATTGGCCTCCACTGCCATCTAAGGCAGAGAATTCCACAGATTCACAACTCTCTGGGTAAAAAAGTTCTTCCTCATCTCTGTTCTAAATGGCCTACCCCTTATTCTTAAACTGTGGCCCCTGGTTCTGGACTCCCCCAACATCGGGAACATGTTTCCTGTCTCTAGAGTGTCTAATCCCTTAATAATCTTATATGATTCATTAAGATCCCCTCTCATCCTTCTAAATTCCAGTGTATACAAGCCTAGTCGCTTCAGTCTTTCAACATATGACAGTCCCGCCATTCCGGGAATTAACCTAGTAAACCTACGCTGCACGCCCTCATTGCTTTATCACTACGCTTGGTGGAAAATCTAATGCCAAAGCAGACTGGCAGATGCCCCTTGGGAAGGTCTCAAACTCCCATGTTTGTCCATGCATGTCGGATGTCACAGAGTCACACAGCACAAAAATAGGCTCTTCAGCCCAACTCTCCATACCGACCAAGGTGGCTTCCTGAGCCATTTCCAATTGCCTGTACTTGGCCCATATCCCTCTAAACCTTTCCTATCCAAGTGTCTAGCTAAATGTCTTTTAAATGTTGAAATTGTACTCCCTCCACCACTTTCTCTGGTAGTTCGTTCTGTATACATGCGATCCTCTGTGTGAAACACTTACCACTCAGATCCTCCCTGAAAACATTCCCCTCCAATCTTGAATCGATGTTCTCTGGTTTTAAGAATTCCCTATCGTGAGGAAAAGACTGAGACAATGTATCTTATCTATTTCCCTCACGATTTACTATACCTCTTATCAGGTCACTCTTCACCCTCCTTCGCTCCAGGGAAAACAATCTACACCTATCCAGGCTCTTCTGACCATTTATAACCTCTGACCTTAAAGTAGAAATTTATGATTTCCAAAACAATTCCCCCTTTGAGCGGCAAGCTATCAACCAACACAATTCAGACCAAATATCTCTATTGAGTAAACATGTAGGTGCGGCAGGCAGTGATGAAAGCCAATGTCATGTTGGCCTTCATTGCGAGAGGATTTTGAGTTTAGGAGCAAAGAGTTGGGTTTGTATTTAGTTAATGTGGTGCATGTATTGAATCTTTTAAATACCTAACTAACCATCTTATCAGGATGCATCTCAGCTTGGTTTGAGAACAGCTCCATCCAAGACCACAAGAAATTGCAATGAATTGTGGATGCAGCCCAGACCATCACACAACCCAACCTCCCCTCCGTTGACTCCATTTACACCACACGCTGCCTCAGCAAGGCCAGCAGCATAATCAAGGACGAGTCACGCCCTGGCCACTCCCTCTTCTCCCCTCTCCCATCAGGCAAAAGGTATAGAAGTGTGAAAACGCGCACCACCAGATTCTTCCCAGCTGTTATCAGGTAACTGAATCATCCTACCACAACCAGAGAGCAGCGCTGAACTACTATCTACCTCTTTGGGTGACCGTCGAACTTTGATGGCTTTGCCTTGCACTAAACGTTATTTCCATTCCCTGTATATATACACTGTAAATGGATCGATTGTAATCACGTATTGTCTTTCTGCTGACTGGTTAGCACGCAACAAAAGCTTTGCACTGTACTTCAGTACACGTACTTCAGTAAACTAAACTGAACTGAACTGAACTGGACCATTTTGCTATAATGTCCCCTCCACACTGGTATCACAAATCTACAATTGTCTCCAATCTTGTTGGTTCTGTGTTCTTGGGAAGGTTGATTATTAACTTGTGATTGTCCATTGCAGCTTTCAAAATGGGTGTTAAAATTGCCATTGCTGTCCTCAGCAAAGGAGTTATTGTTTGGCTTCACAGGGAACTTGCAACAGAATGGATTCGCCAGCCATTAAGCCTAATTTCAGGCAGTAAATGTATTTGACTTATTATTCTATATAGCAAACTAGAACACAAGTCTCCACATAAATCTTTCCTCCATGCATTCTCCCTTCTTCTAATGTGTCTGGAATTAATCTGTTGCTCGCTTGTCAGTAATAACGTTTCATTTTGTTCTTATTTTAAGCTATTTATGATCTAGTATCGAACAGAATGAATCTCCAAGAAAATAATCACGAGAGCACTTCAGACTTGCTCGATGACTGGTAAATTACTTTCACAGTGCACAGAAATAAGGATTAATGTCTTCCCGACTTGTATACTTGAGCACAATTAGCATCTTAAGCATCATGTCAAAATATTGCTCCAATGGCCCTCTTGTCATGCATCTTCAGTTTATTTTGGTTAATATTAATGACTTGCAGGAACAGACCCCGAGACTAGATTTTAATTCAAAATTACACAATTATAAATGCTAGAGATATCCCAAGATCTCGGGAAAGGGCGGCACAGTGGTGCAGCATTAGAGTTGTTGCCTTACAGCGCCTGCAGTGTCAGAGACCCGGGTTCAATCCCGACTATGGGTGTAGTGTGTATGGAGTTTGTATGTTCTCCTCGTGACCGCGTGGAGTTTCTCCAAGATCTTCGGTTTCCTCCCACACTCCAAAGACGTACAGGTTTGTTGGTTAATTGGCTTGGGTTTGTAGATGATTCAGTTACCTGAATCGGGTTAGACAATAGACAATAGGTGCAAGAGGAGGCCATTCGGTCCTTCGAGCTAGCACCGCCATTCAATGTGATCATGGCTGATCATTCTCAATCAGCACCCCCTTCCTGCCTTCTCCCCATACCCCCTGACTCCGCTATCCTTAAGAGCTCTATCTAGCTCTCCCTTGAATGCTTAGTATAAGTGTAAATTGTCCCCCGTGTGTGTAGGCTTGTGTTAATGTGCAGGGATCACTGGTCGGTGCGGACACGGTGGGCCGATGGGCCTGTTTCCACGCTGTATCTCAAAACTATACTAAATTAAATTGCACATAATATAAAAATAGATCTTTATTTACAAAATCACATTCCAACAGGGTGTAAAGACTCATTCTTGATTAATGCTATCGGAGACAAGAGGCAGCAAATGGGGAGTAAAAGTAGGATATAGCTGACAAGATATTGGGCAAATATCACCTCTTAATGAATTCTCATTCAAATCTAGAGAAAAAAACAGGTGAGTGGTTTCTACTCATCGCCACGCACAGCAGATTCGAGAGAGAATTCCTAGGCTATCATAATCTCTACCAGATAGAGGTTAGACATCTGCAAGAGAGGACTGATATGCCATCTTGGATTGGTCTTCACCAGGCCAACTGATTCAACAGAGATTGTTATTTCATTCTCATCTTACCACAGAGGTAAAACCATTCTAAAGTCACTCCACTCCCAAACGAAAGGTTGTTGGCCTGAAACTGTTTATTGCTTCACAGAAGCTACCTGACCTCATGAGTATTTCCAGCATTTTCAGTTCTATTTCAGATTTACAGGGTACACTTTTTCTTTTGCTATTTGAAATCTGTGACATATAAAGTGCAGCAGACAGAAAAGACACATAGGATAGAGTGGACAACTCCGAGCAGTGAAAAACCTCAGGGAATGAGGGAAGTGGTACAAAGGGATCTGAATATCCAAAAATGCAAATGATTAGGCAAGTTGAGGCAAAGCAAATTATATATTGAGCTGCTTTGCAAAGGTTTTCAGCAAATATGTCAAGCTACAATTTTACATAAGCGATAATTGTTGATTCTCTATCTCAAGGCTCCATTCTTGGCCTTTAATGTGACACAGAGTTACACAACATGGAAACAGAACCCCATGTCCCAACTCATCCATGTCAACCAAGTTTTCAGGTCCCACTTGCCTATACCGAGCCCTATCCCCCCAAACCTTTTCCTATCCATAAGGGATAGGAGTAGAATTAGGCCATTTGGCCCATCAAGCCTACTAGGCCATTGAATCATGGCTGATCTATCTCCCCCATTCTCCTGCCTTCTCCCCATAACTTCTGACATCCACGTACCTGTCCAAATGTTCTTTAAATGCTGTAATTCTACCTGTTTCTACTGGTTCCTCTGCATTGACATACAGAGGGATCTAAGGATCCAAGTCCATAGCCCTTTGAGAGTAGGAAGGCATGTAACTAGAGTGGTTTAAAAAAAGGCATTTGTTATGCTTTCCTTCATCATTCAGGGCATTGAGTAGTTGAGTAAGAAAGGCACATTAGGCAGCACGTTGAGTTTTGTATCAGTTCTGGTCACCTTACTGCAAGACAGGTGTGGAGGCTGTGGAGGTTTACCAGGATGTTGCCTGGATTATAGGTATTAGCGACAAACTTGGATACTTTCCTTTACGGGAGATATTTCATTCAACTTTTATTTCCAGTTTATTGGGCTTTCTGTTAAATTTCCAACATGTATATTTTGCTTTACCCTTCCAGTTTTGTGCTTTGTCAAAATGATTAAAACCTAATTGGCTAATTAATCTTAGAGTCATGCAATATAGAAACGGGCCCTTCAGCACAACTCGTCCATGCCCGATTCTTGTGCTAGTTCTTTATACCATAGATGCTTCATTAATGATGCCGAGTGCAGTGATGGGAATAAAGTAAAACCATAGAAACACAAACAGAAAATGCGACGTTTTTGACCAAGAACCCAGGCTTGAAACGTTAGAAGACAATGGCTTTTAAGTTGCAGGGAGGGAGATATGGAAAGAGGTGAGGCAATGTCTGTGTTATCATGAAGACTAAAGTTGTGAAGCTAACAGTTTCTTTGAAAAACCAGCACTACCCTATCATTTTATTTCAAGTGCTGGTTTTTAAAGTAATTGTTGCCTTGACAACATTGGTATGCATCCTATTTTAGACATTTGCTCTGTTCTCTCCACCATGCCCGTGTGCTGCATGTTAAAACACGTTTGTCTTTTGACGTTTCCATCTTCAAAGGAGGTTCATTGACCCGACATAATGATGTTGGTTTTCTCTCTGCACTGATACTGTTGGACCTGCTGAGCATTTCCAATGTTCTCTGGTATTGGGGTAACAGAGTAGAAGAAATGCGCCACCTGAATCAGAAAGTGTTCATTCCATGGGAACCCAAGCTTCAGAATTTAAATGTAACATTTCCAAGTTTGCAGATGGCTCAAAACTGGGTGGCAGTGTGAGCTGCGAGGAGGATGCTATGAGGCTGCAGGGTGACTTGGATAGGTTGGGTGAGTGGGCAAATGCATGGTAGATGCAGTATAATGTGGATAAATGTGAGGTTATCTACTTCGGTGGCAAGAACAGGAAGGCAGATTATTATCTGAATGGTGTCAGATTAGGAAAAGGGGAGGTACAACGAGACCTGGGTGTCCTTGTACATCAGTCATTGGAAGTAAGCATGCAGGTACAGCAGGCAGTGGAGAAAGTTAATGGCATGTTGGCCTTCATAGCGAGAGGATTTGAGTTTAGGAGCAAGGAGGTCCTACTGCAGTTGTACAGGGCCTTGGTGAGACCGCACCAGGAGTATTGTGTGCAGTTTTGGTCTCCTAATTTGAGGAAGGACATTCTTGCTATTGAGGGAGTGCCGCATAGGTTCACCAGGTTAATTCCAGGGATGGCGGGACTGACATATGATGAAATTTATTGGAATTCATTGGAATTTATAAGGATGAGAGGGGATCTTATAGAAACATATTAAATTCTTAAGGGATTGGACAGGCTAGATGCAGGTAAAATGTTACCGATGTTGAGGGAGTCCATAACCAGGGTTCACAGTTTAAGAATAAGGGGTAGGCCATTTAAGACTGAGATGAGGAAAAGCTTTTTCACCAGAGAGTTCCAAATTTGTGGAATTCTGCCACAGAAGGCAGTGGAAGCCAATTCACTGGATGTTTTCAAGAGAGAGTTAGATATAGCTCGAAGGGCAAATGGAATCAAGTGATAGAGAGAGAAAGCAGGAACGGGGTACTGATTTTGGATGATCAGCCATGATCATATTGAAAGGCGATGCTGGCTGAAGGGTCGAATGGCCTACTCCTGCACCTATTTTCTATGTTACTATGTAATTTCTTTCTCGCAGGAAAATCAATTTGTATCAGGAAAAAAAGCTAATTTCGTTTTTCATTAAAAAATAAAACTGACTATTTAGACTAAAGATACCTTTACTCTGAATGTGAAGAGATGAAAAGCAGATATGTTTATAATGCACATATTAAATGTTTCTGTTGAATGTGAAGGGTTAAACTGAAGGAAAATAACAAAATAAAGGATCACATTAAAGCCAAGTTTGCATCATTGAGGACAGGACCTTTTTACTGTCGAAACAAGGAACTGCAGATGCTGGTTTACAATAAAAGAGACCTAAAGTGCTGGAGTAACTCCGCAGGTGAGGCAGTATCCTTGGAGAATCCAATCTGAAGAAGGGTTCCGACCTAAAAAAAATCATCTATCCATGTTCTCCAGGGAAGCTGCTTGACCCGTTGAGTTACTCCAGCACATTGTGTCTTTTTACCTTTTTAACTGTACTTTTCTATCCAATGACAAAATCCATGAGATGGAAATGTACAGTAAAAAAGGCCTTGTCCTCAATGAAACAAACTTGTCTTTACTGTGATCCTTTATTTTTTTAATAGAATCAAGTAGAAGAATCTATGCTCTGCATGCTATATATTCAAGCCTGAAGCTAGTGTGCTGCATGAATCAAGCATTCTCGTTACAAAGGCTGGGTTGTTTTTCTTTCTCAAGTTCACGCACTGAATTGATAATGTTCCGACAAGCTCTATGCTCTTATCCACCAACAGCTAACAGTAGCCCTCCTAACTACTGACATCTAATATTCCTTAGAATAAATCTCATCTGGTCAATGGTGGTAATCCCATTTCATTAAAAACATATGCCACTATGGTAAGATTCATCACAGCGCTTGATGGCATGAACTCAAATCTAAGCCCAGAACAATATCTATAATAAGAATAATAAGGTCATGAATATAGGTTGGCCCATTAAGCACCGATTAAGATGTAGTACTTAGGCAGTAAAAGAAAAGTCCAACGTCTCTCTTAAGTGGTCACAGATCAAAAGTGTCAGGGATAACAGAGGCACCAATTATCATCTGGCTGACCAGATATTTTTAAAACCAAAGTTTCTGAACATATATCTGTGAGCAGACCCTGAATGTTGCGGGTATTTTACATATAACAAGAGAGTACTGTCTTAGAGCAATTTTGACGTATCTAAAGTTTTTGGGCGGCGCAGTGGTGCAGCGGTAGAGCAGCTGCTTCACAGCGCCGGAGACCCAAGTTCGACCCTGACTATGAGTGCTGTATGTATGGACTTTGCATGTTCTCCCTGTGACTGCGTGGGTTTCCTCTAGGTGCTCCAGTTTCATCCCAGAAAGACGTGCAGGTTTGTAGATTAATCGGGTTCTGTAAAGCACTCCTGGTGTGTGGGATGTGAAAGTGAGATAACTTGGAACTTGTATAAAGGTGATCAATGGTCAAGGTGGATTCGATGGACCGAAGTGCCCTTTTCCACGCTGTATCTCTAAACTCTAAAATATATTTTCTCCAATTTTGTGCTAAAGATGGCAGATTTACCAAGGTATGAATTTACAGCAATATATCAATCAATTATTTTTTCTGGATGAATCTATACAACAGATGCTGGCAAAACTAAACCTGTAATCAGACATATACATTCCATCTGGATTCTCTCTTCTCCCAGAGCATGAATACCTGGCTGATGCCACATTCCTTTAGTAGCAATGAGTTGTAAATCTGATGTTCAGCAAAACTGGCCATTCCTTCGTGAGGGAGTGGGCATTTCATTTAGTGTGAAGAAATTCTGAAAGCACTAGGAGATAATCATGGATTTTCCTATGTTGAAAACTCCACTTCAATGTACAATTGCTCACACAACAGGACCAGCATCCGTCTAATCCAAAACAAGAGAGTGTTCACTCTGGCTTTATGAGAGTCATTTAGAGCTACACAAAGAGATCCATTCTGCCTGGTGGAGAGTGATAGAAGGTTATCGGGGTGAAAGAGAATGTGAACATAGATATGAAAGCAAGCTTATGGGTTTCTCACTTACTTGGAGACTCTTAAATATAAAAAGAGGTGCCTGACAAGGAGTGGGGAACAGGTATGGTATGAAAGCCATCAGTGCAAAAAGGTTCACGCAACTGGTTTGCAAACCCTCACAAAAGCAAAATGTACAAACATGCTTAAATCCCACAGCTACTGGCGTCTGGTAAGAATAATGCAAAAATGTATTACAAAGGACTCGCTAAACAACAAACTGCATAGAAATAGATAAAGCAAAGCGCAGGTACATGTCATGCAGCCCAACCATCCTGAGCAAATCTACGTAGACATAAATAAATAGGTTTAATCAATTTCTCCCAATTTTTCCTTAATCCACTCATTCAGAATAACATTGACTGGATTATTTTTGCTGCAGAAAAGAATTCCAGTCATAGTTCTGTGAGTGAAAGTGGATTTTGTGGAGTTTATCCTGCATCCTTGGCCATCTATATACCAAAACTCTCATTTGTTTGTTTGTTTGTTCCTGAACTACAGGCGAAACGGTACACGATAGCGCGACAATTTTAGGCCCACCTTACTCACCGTCGTCCCTTTGGTGCTAATGGAAGATGTTTCATTGAAATTGGTGTTATACTTTTAGTTATTCGCATTTTAAAGTTTAAATCTATCTCCTAGGGAGGGATGGGGGAGGGAGGGAGGAAGGGGGGAGGGAGGGGGGGAGGGAGGGAGGAAGGGGGGAGGGAGGGGGTGATGGAGGGAGGGGGGAAGGAGGGAGGGGGGGATAAGGGGGGTTGAGGGGGATGGAGTGGGGGGAGGGGAAGGAGAGAGGGGAAGGGAGGAAGGGGAGGGGAAGGGAAAGGGGAGGAGGATGGGGAAGGGGAGAGGGGAAGGGTAGGGGAGAGAGGGGGGAGGGGGAGGGGGGGTTGGGAGGGGGGTGAGAGGGGAGGGAGGAGTGGGGGGGAGAAGGGAAGGGGGAGTGGGGGAGGAGAGGGTGCTGCACCAATGCAGGTTTGGGCCCAACGGGTCCACTTGGTCTAGTTCATTCTAAGTCTTTTCGGAAAGTTCCACTGTCAAACCAGTCCAATAATGTAAGTGCAAATTCATCCAACACAAATTTCACTTCTGCAATCAATTACATTGATTTAAAATAAAATAGAATGCAAACTATTCCCTCAAAGCCCTAAAATCAAATTAATCACACTCAGTCGGTGTCTGCAAATTGTGCTGCTTTACTGATCTCTTAAAGGTTTCTTAAAGGGCAGCAGAGTGGTGCAGCTGGTAGAGCTGCTGCCTCACAGCGCCAGAGACCCAGGTTCAATCCTGGCCTCGGGTGCCATCTTTGTTGAATTTGCATGTTCTCTCTGTGACCACCTGGGTTTCTTCCTGGTTTCCTCCCAAATACCCCCCCCCCCCCCCCAAGATATGCCGATTTGCAGGTTCATTGGCCTCAGTAAAAACAAAAATAATGCTCCTAATGTGTGTTGTGAGTGGATGAGAAATGGTCGGCGTGGACTCAGTGGGATATAGGGCCTGTTTCCATGCTGTATCACTAAACTAAATTTAAGATTCGTTCCTATAAGGCACAATAAACTTTCAAGAGGTCATTTAAACACCTTTAAATATTCAAGAATATTGAATCTACTAACGATTGAATGTTTTTTTCACACTCATAGTTGTTCTCTGCCATTTAAAATTAAGTTACTGCGAAATTGTGAATCTTATTAAAGACGATTACATTTTATGATCAACCCACTTTGCAATGTTTTATTTAAAGTGCACTGGGTTCAAACATAGCAACGAAAAAATTAATAATGCAAGAAGATAAAATGTAACACAATGAAACACGGCTTAATTTCATTAGTTCATGGAAGATGTTGGTATGAGAAGTTTCAGTAGGATCAATTAACAAAGTCAGCTATGTTAAACAAATCCCTTGCTCCCTTGTAGAAACAAAGAGCTGCAGATGCTGGTTTACAAAAGAACACAAAGTGCTGGAGCAACTCAGCGGTCCAGGCATCATCTCTGGAGAACATGGGTAGCTGATATTTCAGACGTCAGGACCCTTCTTCAGACTGATTGTGGAGGGGGGGGGGGGGGGGGGGAGGAGAGAAAACTGGTAGAGGAGAGAGGCAGGACAAAGGCTGGGTGGTAATAGGTGGACACAGGTATGGGGGGGGGTTGATAAGTAGATTTGTGGAACAAAGGCCAAAGATTAAAGTAGAAGATGTTTGAGGAGTTGCAAATTGTGAAGCTAGAGGAAGTAGTGTAGGGGGAGGGTGAGGGTGAGCAGAGAAATCGCTGTGAGTCCAGGGGGGCTCAAGAGGGGGTGGGGGGATGAAAGGAAAAGGGGATGAGGATTGTTAGAGATTACCTTAAATTGGAGAATTCATTGTTCATTGTCCATTGGATTGTGGGCTACCCGTGGAATATGAGGTGCTGTTCCTCCAGTTTGCATGTGGCCTCACTCTGGCAATGGAGGAGGCCAATGATGGAGAACAGAAAGGTCAGTGTGAAGGAGAAGGGGAGTTTAAATGGTTATCGTGCTTTAGCAGGTTTCCCTCTATCTTGGCAGTCATGTAAAGACCTCTATCCTTGCACCCCTCCCCCCCCCCCCCATCCCCCTACTGTAAAAGGACCATTTCTTTAAAAAAATCTAAATAACATGTTTTTGAATGTTAGAAGCTTTTGGTTTTGATTGTTCTGGTCAGATCAGTACCCAACTGTATAACTTAACTGTAATAAAATAAGGTGGACCTTTGCACAGGGCTACATCATGATTAATTCATCTGATTTACCTCTTCAAGCATCTGCTAGGAGGATTGCCTGATGCAATCGTGATGCAAGGTCTCGACCCGAAGTGTTGACTATCCATTTGCCTCCACAGATACCACTGATACTGCTTGTCCTGCTGAGTTTAGAGATACAGTGTGGAAGCAGGCCTTTCGACCCACTGAGTCCGTGCTGACAAACCTCTCTGTCCTTGGAATGTGGGAGGAAACCAGAGTACCCGGAGAAAACCTACACGGTCATTGGGAGAATGTATAAATTCAGTGCAGAAATAATTTCAAATATTCTGGATTTTCCCGTTAGAAGTAACACCCAGTCCTGTCAACACTCTTTCAATCGAGTTCGCTGTCACTATTCTAAACTCGAGTGGATCCAAGTCTAGTCGGTCCAACCTCTCGCATGAGAGAACCCATCTATTCCATGCATATGAGCCTGGTAAACCCTACTGGAATTGTTTCCAATGAATTGACATCTTTACTTAAATAACGAGAATAACACTGTACACAGTTTTCCAAATGTGCCAATGCCCTATACTATGGAAGCCTTACATATTTTTGTACGCAGTTCTACTCATAATAATCAGTTAACTTTTCTAACTACTTTCACCACCTGCTCATAGCCTATTGCATTCTACTTGCTTGGTATCAACCTATAACATTCTGTTAACTTTTCGAATTACTTTCCTCACCTACATCATACATAGTCTTTTGTGTATCGCACACAAGGACAACTGGGTCTGGTCTGCATCTAAAGTTCTGCGCCCTCTCACCATTAAAAGAACATGTTTTTTTTTTAATTTCCCTGCTAAAATGGCCAACCTCAGATTTATTTCATTTGCTAGAAACTTTGTCTATTCACTCTAACTGTCTATTTCCCTTGGTTAGATCGAGCTATTGGGGCTAGTGGAATCAAGGGATATGGGGAGAAGGCAGGCACGGGTTATTGATTGTGGATGATCAGCCATGATCACAATGAATGGTGGTGCTGGCTCGAAAGGGCCGAATGGCCTCCTCCTGCACCTATTTTCTATGTTTCTATGTCTATGGTTGCCTCCTTAATATCCACTTCACAATCTTCTTACCAATCTATTTTTGCATCAATAGTGCAAATTTAGCAACGACCCTTTGAGGCCTTCTTCCAGGTTATTTATATAAATTGTAAGAAGCGCTAGCCAGAAAATTACATGATAAGAATCACAGAAATATATAGCACAGAAAAAACGTCCTATGGCCTACAAAGTCCACATTGACAATTGAGCACCAATCCTATTTTATTTTGCCTTCATGCTCATCAGTTCCCTACAAGCTCTACCTACTCACCTAGTTCAGTTCAGTTTAGTTTATTGTCACGTGTACCGAGGTACAGTGAAAAGCTTTTGTTGCGTGCCAACCAGTCAGCGGAAAGACAATACATGATTACAATCAAGCCATTTACAGTGTATAGATACATGAAAAGGGAATATCATTCAGTGCAAGGTAAAACCAGTAAGGTCCGATCAAAGATAGTCCGAGGGTCACCAATCAGGTAGATAGTTGATCAGGACCACCTAGTATGATCAATTCACAATGACCAATAACCTACCAACCTGCACATTGTTGGGATATGGAAGGGAAGCTGGCAGATCAGCGCAATGCTATGCATCACAGAATGGACAAGCAAGCATCACAGGGAGGCCCTGACATCGGTGTTGAACCTGCCTCTCTGGTGCTGTAAAGCAACTGCTCCGATCACTGCACCACAGTGTCACCCAGTCACTATTCCCTGTCGGCCAGCCAATCTTCCATTCATACCAACGTTACCTCCTACACTATGAGCATGTATTCTCTGCCATAAGCTTTAATGCAATACTTTATCAAATACGTTCTGGAATCTAAGTACAGCACACCCCCTTAATCCACAGACCCTTACTTCAAAGAACTCCAATTCTGGTCAAACAGGATTTTCCTTTCACAAACCCATGTCTGATTCTCTTGATTTTTTCCTAAGTCCTTTTTAAGTCAGTTTATTACTTTTGCAATATTTTCACTAGCTCCTCTTTTTTTACGGTAATGTGCTTTTACTTAAGTATGATAAGACCTTAACCTTTTGAATTTTAATCTAAAAAATTGAGAGGGAGAAGGGAAAATTGGAAGTGTCAGTATTACAGTAAAGCAAAGGGGATTACAGAGGCATGAGGCAGGAGCTGGCCAGATTTGACTGGAAGGAGACCCTAGCAGGGAAGACGGTGGAACAGCAATGGCAGGTATTCCTGGGAATAATGCAGAAGTTGCTGGATCAATTCATCCCAAAGAGGAGGAAAGATTCTAAGGGGAGTAAGAGGCACCCGTGGCTGACAAGGGAAGTCAAGGACAGCATAAAAATAAAAGAGAATAAGTATAACATAGCAAAGAAGAGCAGGAAGCCAGAGGATTGGGACTCTTTTAAAGAGCAACAGAAGATAACTTAAAAGGCAATACGGGGAGAAAAGATTAGGTACGAAGGTAAGCTGGCCAATAACATAAAGGAGGATAGTAAAAGCTTCTTTAGGTATGTGAAGAGGAAAAAAATAGTTAAGGCAAATATGGTTCCCTTGAAGACAGAAGCAGGGGAATTTATTACGGGGACAAGGAAATGGCAGACGAGTTGAACCGGTACTTTGGATCTGTCTTCACTAAGGAAGATACAAACAATCTCCCAGATGTTCTAGTGGCCAGAGATCCTAGGGTGACGGAGGAACTGAAGGAAATTCACATTAGGCAGGAAATGGTGTTGGGTAGACTGATGGGACTGAAGGCTGATAAATCCCCAGGGCCTGATGGCCTGCATCCCAGGTTACTTCAGGAGGTGGCTCTAGAAATCATGGACGCATTGGTGATCATTTTCCAATGTTCTATAGATTCAGGATCAGTTCCTGTGGATTGGAGGGTAGCTAATGTTATCCCCCTTTTTAAGAAAGGAGGGAGAGAGAAAACAGGAAATTATAGACCAGTTAGTCTGACATCAGTGGTGGGGAAGATGCTGGAGTCAATTATAAAAGATGAAATTGCGGAGCATTTGGATAGCAGTATCCGAGGATCGTTCCGAGTCAGCATGGATTTACGAAGCGGAAATCATGCTTGACTAATCTATGGAATTTTTTGAGGATGTAACTAGGAAAATGGACAGGGGAGACTCGGTGGATGTAGTGTACCTTGACTTTCAGAAAGCCTTCGACAAGGTCCCACATAGGAGATTAGTGTGCAAAATTAGAGCACATGGTATTGGGGGTTGGGTGCTGACATGGATAGAAAATTGGTTGGCAGACAGAAAGCAAAGAGTGGGGATAAATGGGTCCCTTTCAGAATGGCAGGCAGTGACTAGTGGGGTACCGCAAGGCTCGGTGCTGGGACCGCAGCTATTTACAATATACATTAATGACTTGGATGAAGGGATTAAAAGTAACATTAGCAAATTTGCAGATGACACAAAGCTGGGTGGCAGTGTGAGCTGTGAGGAAGATGCTGTGAGGTTGCAGGATGACTTGGACAGTCTGTGTGAGTTGGCGGATGCATGGCAGATACAGTTTAATGTGGATAAGTGTGAGGTTATCCACTTTGGTGGTAAGAATACGAAGGCAGATTATTATCTGAATGGTGTCAAGTTAGGAAAAGGGGACGTACAACGAGATCTGGGTGTCCTAGTGCATCAGTCACTGAAAGAAAGCATGCAGATACAGCAGGCAGTGAAGAAAGCCAATGGAATGTTGGCCTTCATAACAAGAGGAGTTGAGTATAGGAGCAAAGAGGTCCTTCTGCAGTTGTACAGGGCCCTAGTGAGGCCGCACCTGGAGTACCGTGTGCAGTTTTGGTCTCCAAATTTGAGGAAGGATATTCTTGCTATTGAGGGCGTGCAGCGTAGGTTTACTAGGTTAATTCCTGGAATGGCGGGACTGTCATATGTTGAAGGACTGGAGTGACTAGGCTTGTATACACTGGAATTTAGAAGGATGAGAGGGGATCTTATTGAAACATATAAGATTATTAAGGGGTTGGACACATTAGAGGCAGGAAACATGTTCCCAATGTAGGGGGAGTCCAGAACCAGGGGCCACAGTTTAAGAATAAGGGGTAGGCCATTTAGAACAGAGATGAGGAAAAACTTTTTCAGTCAGAGAGTTGTAAATACCTCCTATATCTCCACCTATATCTCTGCCTCAGAAGGCAGTGGAGGCCAGTTCTCTGAACGCTTTCAAGAGAGAGCTAGATAGAGCTCTTAAGGATAGCGGAGTCAGGGGGTATGGGGAGAAGGCAGGAACGGGGTACTGATTGAGAATGATCAGCCATGATCACATTGAATGGTGGTGCTGGCTCGAAGGGCCGAATGGCCTACTCCTGCACCTATTGTCTATTGTCTATTGAATTAAATGTGAGTAATGGAGTCATTCCCTGGGAAGTTTTCTTACCCATTGCAATGTGTCTATTCCTTCTAATCTGAAGATCTCCTTAAATATCTGCCACTGCATCTTGACTAACTCATCCTCTAACCTAATTTGCCAATTCATTTTGTCTAGCTCTGCTTCAATGCCCTCATATTTTGTGCTTATTTAAGTTTAAACTAGTAGTCTTGGATACCTTCTTCTCTTCCTCAAAATCCGGTCATATCATGATCACAAGTATCCAGGGACACCTTCATGATAAGGTTATTAATTAGTGTTACCTTAATGCACATTACCAGGTCAAGGTAATGTGCTGTTTTAAGAAATGTCCGGACAAGACTCATCTCTCCAACCTTCTCCCTTCTGATTTAGCTGGAGTAAATGTAGATTAAAATTGTCAATGATTATCATTGTATCTTTAATTTATTATTATTTTGTTCATCTCTATGGATACTGTTAGAGGCCGTGTACACGAGTGATTTCTTGTTTTTTTTTGTCATTCCTATCCAAACTACTTATCCACCCTTCTCACTGAGGTTTTAATCAGAATTGAGTATCCAGATTATATGAGTGAAATTTTAAAAGCACTGGTTTTGGTTGGACTTTTTCCGCAACTTGTGCACAATGAAACATCTCTAAAGTCTAGTTTTAACTTCAAAACGTCCGTAACTGCTGAGAAGCAATAGAAGTATTTGAACAATGAAGAAATGAGGTTAAATTTGCCATGACAAATACTGCATGAAGAAGGGTCCTGACTATAGATTAGTGTTTCAGATCCTAAAACATCACCTCTCCATGAGTCCAAAGAAGGGTCCCGACCAGAAATATCTCCTATCTATTTCCTCCAGAGATCTTGCTTGACCAGTCCTCCTCCAGTGCAATAGTGAGGCCCACCAGAAATTGGAGGAACAGCACCTCATATTTCGCCTGGGCAGCTTGCAGCCCAGTGGTATGAACATCGACTTCTCAAACTTTAGATTGTTCCTCTGTCCCTCTCTTCCCTTCCCCCTTCCCAGATCTCCCTCTATCTTCCTGTCTCCACCTATATCCTTCCTTTGTCCCGCCCCCCTGACATCAGTCTGAAGAAGGGTCTCGACCCGAAACGTCACCCATTCCTTCTCTCCTGAGATGCTGCCTGACCTGCTGAGTTACTCCAGCATTTTGTGAATAAATACCTTCTGCTTGACCAGCTGAGTTACTTTGTTTTCTTGACAAATACGTTCTTCCTCTGACAAATCCCTTGATTGAGCCATACATTGCCGACAAATTATTGTGTTCAATACTACTTGACAAATGGTAAACTATCTCCCTCATAAAGCCAATAACATATATTCAACGTCTTATTTGATACTTTACTTGATACTTTACTCAGTTAGTTATCATTTTGTAAGATAGGAGGTTAAACCAGTAAAATATGCAGCAACACACAGGACCTGGAAACAAAATGGAGAAACAAGGAATTGCAGATGCAGGGTTACAAAAAAGGACACATGGTGCATAGTAGCTCGGCAGGTCATGCAGCATCTCTGGAGAACATGAATAGATGGTATTTCGGATCGTGACACATCTTCAGACTGCTGAGATTTTGAAATGTGATTTTAGACAATAGACAATAGACAATAGACAATAGGTGCAGGAGTAGGCCATTCAGCCCTTCGAGCCAGCACCGCCATTCAATGCGATCATGGCTGATCACTCTCAATCAGTACCCCGTTCCTGCCTTCTCCCCATACCCCCTCACTCCGCTATCCTTAAGAGCTCTATCCAGCTCTCTCTTGAAAGCATCCAACGAACTGGCCTCCACTGCCTTCTGAGGCAGAGAATTCCACACCTTCACCACTCTCTGACTGAAAAAGTTCTTCCTCATCTCTGTTCTAAATGGCCTACCCCTTATTCTTAAACTGTGGCCCCTTGTTCTGGACTCCCCCAACATTGAGAACATTTTAAATTCTTCATTCCAAGGGCGTGGATTCTGAGATTTCCCTGATTATTTAACACACACTTTAGTAACTAGATGACTCTGAAGAAGGGTTCCGACCTGAAACATTGCCTATCCATGGTCTCTGAGATGCTGCCTGACCTACTGAACTATTCCAGCTTCCTGTCTCCTTTTGTAATCCAGCATCTGCAGTTCCCTGTTTTTACTTCACAATTATAATGTTTGTATTAAATTCAGGGTGCTTTCATAACTTCAGTACTAACAAACTTCACAGACCACAATGACCAACCATTAGCTAGGTGACGCTTGCATTACTGGGTTCTGTATAACACATTGAACGTACTCTTGGTATCAGCTGATATCATTGTGATTTTTGCTCTAGATGTCAACTTATTTACATCGGCGATCTATTGCATCCGCTGCTCTAGATGTCAACTTATTTACATCGGCGAAACCAAGCGCAGGCTCGGCGATCGCTTCGTTGAACACCTGCGCTCGGTCCGCATTAACCAAACTGATCTCCCGGTGGCCGAGCACTTCAACTCCCCCTCCCATTCCCAGTCTGACCTTTCTGTCATGGGCCTCCTCCAGTGCCATAGTGAGGCCCACCGGAAATTGGAGGAACAGCACCTCATATTTCGCCTGGGCAGTTTGCAGCCCAGTGGTATGAACATCGACTTCTCCAACTTTAGATAGTTCCTCTGTCCCTCCCTTCCCCTCCTCCTTCCCAAATCTCCCTCTATCTTCCTGTCTCCACCTATATCCTTCCTTTGTCCCGCTCCCCTGACATCAGTCTGAAGAAGGGTTTTGACCCGAAACGTCACCCATTCCTTCTCTCCCGAGATGCTGCCTGACCTGCTGAGTTACTCCAGCATTTTGTGAATAAATCATTGTGATTTTGACAGTTGTGGAATGCAGTGTGATCAAGTAATGGAACTATCATGGAAAATTCTTTCGATGCAACATTTTCTTGATTTGCGTTAATAATGTATGCAGGTTCAGAAAAATCATGTACTATTTTTTTTTTAAACAGAGCCTTATTTAAACCAAACTGCAAGGTGTGACTGGGTGAATGGAAAATCTGGTATAGAAGTTGTCTGAAAGGGTTGAGGTGCAGTGAACCTGAAATCTTGAGCAAAAGACAAAATGCTGGAGGAACTCAGCGGTCAGGCAGCATCCATGGAGGGAATGGGCAGGTGACATTTCAGCGTGAAGACGATGCCCAATGTGAAACATCGCCTGTCTATTCCCTCCACAGTTGTTGCCTGATCCTCCAACACTTGGGTGTTGCTACCTTAAAGGGTTGATGCATGGTCCAGTAGTTGAGAGTGGATGGAGATTCTGTTGAACCACGGGCTCAACAACAAATTACAAATGTCGGCCAAATACCTTGTTATGGTCGAATACCTTCTAATGGTAGTAACTTTGTAAAAGGCCTTTTGTTAATTTAAGTCTTATCCAAGGTAGTGATAGAGGTTGGCTTTGCAAGTTTTCATCTACCATCCAGTATACGAGGACGTTTCAAGTCAAATGTTTGACATGCTCTCGAAGGACTGATTCTCTCATTACAGAACCCACGTTAATGTGTTATTCATCACAATATTTAATGCAGTCAGGATCAATGCTGTTTTTGTCAAAGGGAAACATCAAGGAAATATGTAGGTTATTTTTTTATATTGGGATTTGGCAGTCAAATGCTTTGTTATGATAATAAAAGTAACCTTGAGAAAGGTCATTTTTGGAGCTTGTGAAATCAAAGGAAGTGAAAGTGAAACTACTACATTATTTGTCTGAGACTGAGAACGTTCTATATTTCATCAAAGACTGAGAATGTTCTGTTTTCAAGCTTTGTCCCTTCAAATCACAGAAGCAAGTCACCAAGGAGATCACATAATATCTTACATTCAGAGCAGTTCACTTATATTGAACGTTGCTGAAGTCTATTAAGCACAATACATTTCTTGCATTTCACAAATGAATATACCCCAGAATGCATTTGTAAATGAAAAAAGTCAACATTTCAATTGATCTGGTGATGGAAATTCCAATTAAGAGCAGTGGAGATTGTAGAACAAAGAGGCTGACGGTAAATTTGGCCTTTTCAGGCAGAATTAATATAGCAACGCACTCCCATAAATTAAACATGATTAGACCCATTTCTAGTCTTGCATCTGGATTTGTAAAATACTTTAAAAGATATAACTGTAGGAGCCATTTCGAAGTGGGACTTTGAGATGGTATAGAAACTGCCATTACAATAACTTTACCCTTGAGTAAGAATTACGATGTCATATTTACACCAAAAATGATCTTTGTTTAAGAATTGTCATGGTGCTTGATTTTTGTAATCATTTTCCTCTTATCAGAATTGCAGGAGGTGTTACTTTCAATGCTGCAGACTATTATAAACAACAGGTATAATAAAAGAGGCAACAAAGCAAAGGATAGTTCATATAATAATTGAAACCTCTTTCTCGCTCAACACCTAATGATAAGCCATTTGTTACTTGTCTCTGGGTAGTAAAAACACAAAATCATTAGACTATTTATCATGAAATGTCTCTTTTTGCTCCAATTCAAACCTGCCACAGATATACACAGATTGTCAGTGATTCCAACTTGTTGAAAAATGTGTATTCTTTCCGTGCATTTAGAAAATGAACTATTTAGTTTTAGGTAAAGATATAGCACACTTAAATCTCACATTTTTGATATGACAAAGCAGCAAATGAAAAAAAATTATCAGGAGAATTGTATTATCAACGACTAGAATGTTCAATTGACTGGTTAATAGTTCGGTGTGTTCTGGTTAACAGCAGCCCATAGTTTGGTGTGTTCCTGACTACTGTCCCTGAGCAGAGGTCAGAAGCATGATGGAGGCCAGTTACAGATACATCTTACTGCATGGTGTCTGTGGTGCTGAGGCAAGGAACCAGTTGCACTCTGCATTTGGTTCTTTAGTTTAACATCAGCCTTGGCAGATGCATACAGCAAGACCAAATTCTTTTGAATGGCGTCAGGGTCCCAAATTGAAAAAGTAACATAGAAACATAGAAAATAGATGCAGGAGTAGGCCATTCGGCCCTTCGAGCCTGCACCGCCATTCGAAATGATCATGGCTGATCATCCAACTCAGTATCCTGTACCTGCCTTCTCTCCATACCCCCTGATCCCTTTAGCCACAAGGGCCACATCTAACTCCCTCTTAAATATAGCCAATGAACTGGCCTCAACTACCTTCTGTGGCAGAGAATTCCACTTAGATTCACCACTCTCTGCATGAAAAAAAACTTTCTCATCTCGGTCCTAAAAAAATTCTCCCTTATCCTTAAACTGTGACCCCTTGTTCTGGACTTCCCCAACATCGGGAACAATCTTCCTGCATCTAGCCTGTCCAACCCCTTAAGAATTTTGTACGTTTCTGTAAGATCCCCCCTCAATCTTCTAAATTCCAGCAAGTATAAGTCGAGACTATCCAGTCTTTCTTCATATGAAAGTCCTGCCATCCCAGGGATCAATCTGGTGAACCTTCTCTGTACTCCCTCTATGGCAAGAATGTCTTTCCTCAGATTAGGAGACCAAAACTGTACGCAATACTCCAGGTGTGGTCTCACCAATGCCCTGTACAACTGCAAGTGCAAGTAAGTGGATATATTGTTTTCTCCTCATTTTATTTTAGACATACAGCGCAGAAACATGCCCTTCGGTCCACCGAGTCCGTTCCAACTAGCAATCCCTGCATACTAATTCTATCCTACACTCTAGGGACAATTTACAAGTTTACCAAAGCTAATTAACCTACAAACCTGTACATCTTTGGAGTATGGGAGGAAACCGGCGAACCCGAAGAAAACCCATGCAGGGGTTGAGTAATGGGGGGAATGGCCAAACTATGTACAGACAGCTCCCGCAGTCAGGATCGAGCCCGGGTCACTGGCGCTGTAAGGCAGCAACTCTACCGCTGCGCCACCGTGCCGACCCTATTTAGTATTCTTTAAATCTATTTTGAAGGTGATATTTAGAAACAGTTAAAATGCCCTTGACCACAGTGAGCTCTTCAGAGCCTGAATCCATCGGCTTCTGTGGCAATGTGTTGGCCATTTCGTTTGCAGTTTTCTTGTAATCAAAATGAAATTGTTCATTGGCTGGCAAGCTGATCTCAGATGAAAATCTCTCAGAAAGATGTCGCTGATGGAACATGTTAAAGCACTCCTGGCATAATTGTGAAGCCGAACTGACCTTGTGTTGGCCATCTAATTCCTGGAAGAGACTGAAGTATGGATGCAGACTGTCCATAAAGGGTAGGTTATCATTTGTTTATAGCCCGTGGTGACTATTTTAATTTAATTCCTGAACATAAACATATCTTCACAATTGTGCCAAGCCATTTTAAAACAGGATAATGTTTCACTGAGCCTCATTTACAATAGAGCTTCTGGCAATCCAAAAGATTCATGCAGACAGGCTGTTGGTACAATGGTAAAAAGATTCAGCTCTTGTTACAAACCACATGGAGTCATTGCTCACTGTCAAGATTCTGATAGAATGAATAAAAATAAACCTATAGATAGCTGAAGATTGAAAACCAGACAGCAAAGAAAGCAGAAACAATGTGAGGAAAATCTTTTCACTCAGTGAGAGATCAGGATTTAGAATACACAGCAGAAAGTGCGATGGATTCAATTTTAACGGGACTTGCAAAAAGCGAGTTGGTTAGCTAATCAATGGGGAAAAAAGTGGAACTGAACTAGATTGCTCATTGCTAAACCAATGGGTGACACTGTGGCGCAGTGGTAGAGTTGATGCCTTACAACGCAAAGACCCAGGTTCGATCCTGACTATGGGTGCTGTCTGTACGTACTCCCTGAGACCATTTGGATTTTTTCCAGGTACTCCGTTTTCCCTCACACACTGCAAAGACGTAAAGGGTTGTAGGTTAATTGGATTCTGTAAATTGTATATTGTCCCTAATGTGTAGGATAGTGCTAGTATTTGGGGTGATCGCTGGCACATACTTGATTGGCCGAAGGCCCTGCTTCCACGCTGTATCTCTAAATTCTAAAGTGAAGCTCCAATGGGCTGAATTGCCTCCTTCAGAGACGTACTATTGTTTCTACATGGGGCCAGTATTTTTAGTGTGCCCATGAATTACAAACAGTTTGAATCAGGTAAGGCAAAGATTCAATAGTACTTAAGGTAGCTCCTACTACCTTATCCACTATTCCAGGTGTGGACTCCTATATATCGGCAAGACAAAGCGCAGGCTCGGCGATCTTTTTGCTGAGCTCCTCCGCTCAGTCCGCCTAGGCTTACGTGATCTCCTGGTTGCTAAACACTTGAACTCCCCCACCCATTCCCATACTGACCTTTTTGTCCTAGGCCTCCTCCACTGTCAGAGTGAGGCCCAATGGAAATTGGAGGAACAGCACCTCATATTTCGCTTGAGCAGCTTACACCCCAGCGGCATGAGTAATGATTTCTCTAACTTCAAGTAACCATTGTTTCCCTCACGCTCCGTCCCTCCCCTATACTAGTTCTCCAACTAGTTTCACAGTCCTTCTGATTAATTTTACTGATTGTATACCTCGTACCTCGTCATCTTCCCCATCGCCAACAATGAATCATTCTACATTTCCTTATCATCGTCTGCTTTGATGTGTTGTTCTCATAACTTACCCTTCCATATCTCTAGACTCCCTCTTCCTATACTCTCAGTCTAAAGAAGGGCCTTGACCCAAAACGTCACCCATTCCCTCTCTCCAGAGATGCTGCCTGTCCCGCTGAGTTACTGCAGCATTTTGTGTCTATCTTCTAATTCCCATGGCTGCTTTTTTTATTTTGAAATGTTGCTACGGCCCACAGGCCTAATCCGGCCCGCGGCCTGTTTGTGTACGGCCTGTGAGTTAATAATAATTTTTGCAGTTTTAAAAGGTTGAAAAAAAAATAAAAAGAAGAATATTTTTGGAACACAGCCATGCGTGAGCTGGGGGTGAGCTGCCAGCGATCCGGCCACTCACGGGGGAAGCGGTCGCCCACTGGGCTGCGGTACACCACCGACATTCACTGTAACCCTCCCACCCCCGGCCGCCTCCAACCCGCGGACCCGAGTCCGGGCAAACGCGGACGGGATGGGCATTGCCTCTGATCACTCAGCCTCAGAGTTGGGAGGGAACGATGTTGACAGCTCACAATAGCAAGGAATAAAATGTGCCCTCGTTTTTAGTTTTACTTTCATGCGATCAAAGCTGTGCCGTCACTTGTCTAGCTGTTCAATATTGTTTTGCAGAACACAGAATGTAGAAACGAGGGACTACCAATGCTGGTTTCCAAAAAAAAAGTGCTGGAATAACTCAGCGGGTCAGGCAGCATCTGTGGAGAACATGAATAGGTGATGTTCTGGGTCAGGAACAACACATTTGCAGTGACACTATAGCTGTGCTAAAAGAATACAATATACGTTGACAATACCAGACTATTTGAGAACCGCATTAACTAATGCTCATTTAAATAGTGTATTGCTTTTGGCTTCAACAAATGTGAGCTCCCAATATTGATAAGCTTTTAAACAGCAAAAAACATTAGGTTTCTCAATGACCTTTCACCGTCCGGCGCGGCCTGGAACGTGGCAACTTCAACAGCCTGACTGCGGGAGAAGACGGCAGGGGAAGAGAAAAGACATTCTGGCCTTCCATCACAGTGAGGAGGGGACTGGAGGAGACTCACTGTGATGGATGTTTCTTTTTTTTGTTTTGTGTTGGTTTGTGATTGTGTGTGTTATTGCTTATTTTTATTGCTCTTATTGTTGGACTGTGGGTGACGGAATTTCATCCAAAAGACTTGTTTTTTTGGATGACAATAAAGGTTATTCTGATTCTGATATATTAAATATTTAAATTGAAACAAACTATTCCCTTATTATGTGGACTTTCCACTTTTCAATAATGAATGTTTAAAATGTTTACATTGTAAAGTTTCCTTGTATTTTTACAAATTAAAAAGATTTTTAATAGAAATAAATTATGAATTAAATATGTTATTAATCACAAATGGTGAACCTTGGTTAAGGAGAAATCGTTTTATAACTTTTAACCTTCAATGTTTTAATACAAAATATAATAAGCTGTGTTTTAATAAAATTAGTCTTTTTTTTCTTTTTTATGTAAACTAACCGGCCCGCTGCTTGTTCATTAATTCATGATGTGGCCCGCAGTAACAAAATGTTTGCCCGCCCCTGGTGTAGGAGTGTGTTCGGGGCTGAGTGTGTTCGCCTAACGGAGGTCCCGGCATGGGGTAGCCGCCATTGGTGGAGCGGGAGCACGTGGCCGCTGGCTGGGTGAGGTCACGTGAGGCACGGGCGGTGACATCACCTTGTCCGGTATTTGGGAGTTAGAAATTTGGCAACCCTATGCATCGGTCTCACCTCCTTGAACATTACACGTATCGTATTGAAACATATAAGATTATTAAGGGATTGGACATGCTAGAGGCAGGAAACATGTTCACAATGTTGGGTGAGTCCAGAAACAGTGGCCACTGTTTAAGAATAAGGGGTAGGCCATTTAGAACAAAGACGAGGAAAACCTTTTTCATTGTGAATCTGTGGAATTTGCCTCAGAAGGCAGTGGAGGCCAATTCTCTGGATGCTTCCAAGAGAGAGTTAGATAGAGCTCTTAATGATAGCGGAGTCAGGGGTATAGGGAGAGGGCAGGAATGGGGTACTGATTGTGAATGATCAGCCATGATCATATTGAATGGCGGTGCTGGCTCAAAGGGCCAAATGGCCTACTCCTGCACCTATTGTCTATTGTCTATTGTAACCTTGGCATGTGTAAACAGCTGCACTTATCCAGTCTGAAGACAGATCAGGTTTGCTTGTGAGTATTAAAGGGGCTTAATTCAATCGCCCCTATTAATGAACATGAGAGTTATGATGTAGAATTAGCCTGAATCTATTGATTGCAACACAGGTAGCACTCCAGGTTCATGCTGCATTCTCAATTCAATTACTTCAGTATGCAGCTGCTGCAGGTGCTATTGTATATTGTTTCAGCACTTAAGTCAAGTCCCATTATCCTGAGTATCACCAGCAAAGCTAAGAGTGCAATGCTGAAAACCAGCCTGCAAGTTCTAAAGTGGAGTTGCGTTGAGCTATATCAGATTCTGGTGGTCAATCGGGGAATGGATTTGCCCTGGGAAGGAGTATAAAATGGTAGAACGTGAGAGAGAGTGGGATCGAGGGTTCTCAGATCCAGCAATGGGTGGCTTAGTGAGGTGTCAGGCAGTCCTCCATTTACAAGCTCAGTGCCAAAGGTCAAGTCCTGAGGTCCTGGATACAGGTAACAGAGAGTTCAATGACTTCACACATCGTTAGGCTCAGTCAATGTATGCCCAATACGGGATGGTGCAGTGACACAGCTGGTAGAGCTGATATCTCACTGCGCCAGAGAACCGGGTTCGATCCTGACCTCGGGTGCTGTCTGTGTGGAGTTTGCACATTCTCCCTTGACCAGTGTGGTTTTCCTCTGGGTCCCACCTTAGATGGGATGGCCTAAAGAATAAGTAGGATGGGATGCCCAATGAAACATTTGCTTTATTACAAAGCCAGCGAAAAAAGCCAGCATTTACCATCAAAGAGAATGAAGAAAGCAATCTGACACAAGGTCTGCGTAGATCTTGTAGCACACCTTGCCTCTGTGCAAGTAATGGCTGCACTTGTGGATCCAACCATTATGGAGCATCTGATAGATAATGTCACAGTTTCCATTTCAACTTGAATCTCAATACCACACAGAGTTACATTGGACAATTGCAGGTCAGCTTTCCAACATATTGGAATAATATAAGTTATAATTTTAAAATTGGAATTATTGTATTCTGCTGGCTTTTATTTTTGCCCTATGGTTGATGAGGAAAATGTAATGACAAGTTGGATAATATAGATCGAGGTATTAAAACTCACGAGTATCTCATTTGAATAAAGGCACAGTGGACCAGTGGTAGAGTTCCTGCATTACTGCACCAGAGACCTGTGTTCGATCCTGACTACGGATGCTGTCTGTACGAAGTTTGTACGTTCTCCCTCTGACCATGTGCATTTTTATCCAGGTGCTCCGATTTCCCTCCACGCTTTAAAGACGTACAGGTTTGTAGGTTAATTGGCATTGGTAAAAATTGTAAATTGGCCCTCGTGTGTTTTAATACCTCGGATAGCGTTACTGTATGGGGTGATCGCTAGTTGGCGCGGACACGTTGGGTCAAAGGCTTGTTTCCATGCTGTATCTCTAAAGTCTAAAATAAAGTCTAAAGAAAACTAATTGGTCATAGTAAGCTGAGCAAGAGGGACTGCCTATACTTTAGAGCACCATAATTTTCCTTCTCCACCTGCCCTTCTTCTTCAGCTTCTCTCTTTAGAGGTGGTGGCATACCTTCTTTCAAGGAGGGTAGGTCTTGCAGCATGCCCCACACTAGCATAACTCTTTGCCTAGCCAAGAATTACGGGGCTCATAGAATCAATGAATCATTAACATGAAACAATAGGAGGCCATTTGATCCAGCAATCCACAGTACAGCAATCCCATCAATCCCATTTCCCAATTCTTTCCCCACAATCCTATCCATTATATTTCATTAAGCACTTGTTCAATTCCTTCTTGATAGTCCTGAATCACACTGTGCAACATCCTGACAAGCAATGAGCTCCAAATCACCACCACACTCGGAATAAAAATCTTTTAAGTAACATTACCTCAAATGTTTAAATCTCAAGACTTTAACTCTCTCCCTCTAGTCTTTGAACCATCCCGAATGGGAAACCGCTTCCTTCCTTTTACCTTATCTAAACGAGCCATGGTTTTCCCCTCATCAACCTTCTTTCCCCGATGAAGACCAATCCCAGAGGATATCCGGCAGTGAAACTGTTGATCAATGCTGCCAATAATCAACATGGGTCTCCTGTGGCCTTGTGGCACTCGTTATATGCCCACGTCAGTTTGTGAATCATTTTATCAGCCTTTGAAAAGCAAAGGTCACACTTTGATTTCTCATGGTAGCTGAAACACAAATGGCACAAAGAAGTGCCACTGATTTATGTGATATACCTCATGCCAGAACAAAGTATTGACCTGCATTGCACTGGCCAAGAGGCAGCTGCACCTAATGGGAGGAGGTTTGCTATTGCTGAGTTACATGTCTGAGCTATCAGGTATCTTTTGATTTGTGATGCAGGTTAAATGAATTAAACATGGGAAGACACCAGTCCCTGTAACCTTCCCATTCATTTCACCTCCTTCTTTCTGGCAGAGTGAGTAAAATAGTTGCCCCACTAGAAATGGAGATCCTTTTGCAACAGTGCACTGCAAATTGTGAGATATTAGTAATAACTCAAAGAAGAAGAAGCTTGATTTTTAAGTTCTAATTTTACATGGAAGAAGCTCGATTTTGAAGTTCTAATTTATTCACCATGACTTCCTTGACAGCCAGTGGCAACGTGGTCCTTGGTCCACACTGTTTCTGCATTTGTATCTTATCTTCAGGGGAGTCAACCTTGCTTCCAAGAGGGCGCCCAACCCAGGCGACTATTTGCGTGCTAGCCACAGAAGCAGATCTACAACCTGCAATCTGCAATCCAATCGTACATACTCTTACATGTATCTATACACTGTAAATGGCTCAATTGTAATCATGACGACTGGATAGCACACAAAAGCTTTTCACTGTACCTCAGTACACGTGACAATAATAATAATAAACTAATATTGTAAATCAGATGTATCTCTTGGTGTTCCTTGTTGAGGTTAACTGGGTGAATTGCTATAGTGTATTAATCTCTGTTCAGTGAGGTTCTTCAGGTGAGAAATGCCCCTCTCCTTCTTTTGGTAATTTGTCCTGCCCTGGTCTTTGGTTGGTAGAGCGATGACACGGAGGTTAATTAACTCCACTGATTATCCAGACTCAAGTTCAAGACCACACAACTGTTGATTGTGAATTGAAATAATAATCTGTATTTAAAGCAAACAGAAGCCAGGCTAAGCATGGAGACATCATATTGTCATGTAATACCCATCCAGTTCACAAACGTCCTTTATCATATCATATCATATATATACAGCCGGAAACAGGCCTTTTCGGCCCTCCAAGTCCGTGCCGCCCAGCGATCCCCGTACATTAACACTATCCTCCACCCACTAGGGACAATTTTTACATTTACCCAGCCAATTAACCTACATACCTGTACGTCTTTGGAGTATATGGAGAGTAAATTTGTCATTCTTAACTGGTCTGGATAATATGTGACTTCAGACCCAAAATTCAATTGTTAAAATATCTTTTGAAAAAAAGACTTACTTTGCAGTCAGCTAAAAACTCATGTCTTAAAAGTAAATTGAAAAAAAATGCAGCCAGCCATAATTGTAATCCAAGTTCATGAAGTTCATGAAGTGCTGGTTTCCATCGAAGCACTGAAGCAGAAGCTGACCAGTTCCTGTCAGCTTTTAAAACCAGAGACACTCCAGGCACATACAGAACACTTGCAACAACCTAAAGATTGTGATGAATCATCTCCTCAGACCTTCAGGTGAAAATGATGGTTCGGTTTGCCAAGTTTAAGAAGGGTGTTGGTTGAAGCAATGAATGTTACAATGACATCTCCAGTATTAACCAAGTGATGCACGGCCAACAGTGTTTCCTGCCTAAGTGCTCAAGCCCTGATTAAAAACATGCCCCATTAATAAATACCTGCACCACTAGTGCCATCCTAGATCTCGAAAGTCACATAAATAGCCTCAGCCTGAGCCATAGCCTCAGAATAAAAGGACGTACCTTTAGGAAGGAGATGAGGAGGCATTTCTTTAGTTAGAGGATGGTGAATGTGTAGAATTCATTGCCATAAAAGGCTGTGGAGGCCGTTAATGTATTTTTTAAGGAGGAGATTGACAGATTCTTGATTAGTATGGGTGCCACGGGTTATAGGGAGAAGGCAGGAGAATGGGGTTGAGAGGGAAAGATAGATCAGCCATGATTGAACCGTGGAGTAGATTTGATAGGCCGATTGGCCTAATTCTGCTCGTCACTTATGAATTGATGAACTTATGTGAAAAAATGTACGCAAAACCCAACTCGGGCAGAGAACTGTAGTCAACACACAGACAGACCACGTGTAATATCAAGGGACATCAGCTGGTGATCTTTAAATATCGTTTGTATGTTAACGAAACCTGTAGAGAATACAACACAGTGGAACATTGCTTATGAAAAGAATTATTTATTTCACTTTTAGCCAAGTCAAAAGAGAGCTAAGGATATGAGTACAAGACACAGACAAATGGTTTGGGCTGTTCAAATGACATTGTTATACATCAGAGTTTTGCTGTTGACAGATCTATCACAATATTTGTAATGTATGTTGAGAAAACTTAGATAAATAATAATTCTATAGCCTACAGGAGACAATGTACTACTACATCAGCACACATGATTAATGCTTTAATCTATATTTTGGCAGAAGGGAAATATTGGTTAGGTTTGCATGAGGTGGATACCTGTCAGAGTATTCTAAACAGAGACTGATTTATTTTGTTTTAAAGTTGATAATGCGTACGCTTTACTTTTGGTTGAAGCATCAAGTTTATTTTTGGCATTCACTACTCCCATGTTACAGGGTGCAGAAGAGTTGTAAAGGGAAGCTCAATGGCCTAGAAACTTGATGATGCCTGTCAGTAGATATACAGGTGGAGCGGAGACAACAGAAAAATGTATTTCCCTTTGAAGATAGGCACAAAATGCTGGAGTAACTCAGCGGGACAGGCAGCATCTCTGGAGAGAATGAATGGCAGACGTTTCGGGTCGAGACCCTTCTTCAGACTGATGTCAGGGGAGTGGACGGTACCAGGGATAAAATGTAGTCAGAGCCGGTAGGACTGGTGGGAGAACTGGTAAGGGGGAGGGGATGGAGAGAGATGGAAAGCAAGGGCTACTTGAAGTTAGAGAAGTCAATGTTCATACCGCTGGGGTGTAAGCTGCCCAAGCAAAAAAAAAGGAGGTGCTGTTCCTCCAATTTGCACTGTGCCTCACTCTGACAGTGGAGAAGGCCCAGGACAGAATCTGTATTCCCCTCCTCCTCCTCCTCCTCCTCTCTGTTCCTGCTCTCTTCAGCCTTTCATTAGCGAGTTCCCTTTCCCTACCCCAGAGGCTGTGAGCTGCAAGGAACAAGAGACTAAACCAAAAACATAGACAAAGACAGCAGATAATTAATCCCAGAAGTCAAGATTTGCTGAAGAACATATGAAATAGTAATGAGTACTCCCCAGAAGTTAACCAAAAACCTTAAAGAGCAAAGGAGCAATTAATTTGGAGGGGATCATCGTTTCACAATGTGATCCTTCCAACATTCTTCTGGGCTGTGGGTCAGCAAAAAGGGAAGGCTGCAATTTTTTTTAAAAATGGGATCCCCGTTTTAAAAATCCAATCGATTCTCGAGATATTAGAACATAGATTAGTGCAGCAGAGAACCAGGCCCTTCAGGCCACAAAGTCTGCACCAAAAATAATGCCACGTTAAATTAATCTCCTCTTCCTGCGCATGGACCATTTCCCTCAAGTTCTGCATGCCATCCATATCCCCTCATTCCCTGCATATTCATGTGCATATCCATAAGCCTCTTAAATGCCATTATCATATTTGCTTTCACCACCACCCCTGGCAGCATGTTCCAGGCACCAACCACCACTCTGTGTGAAAAACTTGCCTTGCACATCACCTTTAAACTTTGCCCTCTCAACTTAAAGCTATGCTCTCTAGTCTTTGATATTTCCACCCTGGGTAAAAGGTTCTGACTGTCTGTTTAAATCCTGCTGATTCAGCAATATAAGCCAAACAGTGCAACATCATCAAAGACTTCAATCCCCTGTAACATTTGTCAGCTTGTCTGGTTTGCATTCTTACAGGTGTACCACATAGTGTCATATGGTCATACAGCACGGAAACAGGCCCCTCGGCCCAACTTGCCCATGCCAACCAAGATGGCCCATCTACTCTAGTCACATCTGACTGTGTTAGGGCCATATCTCTCTAAACCTTTCCTATGCATGTGCCTCACCAAATGACTTTTAAATGTTGTTATAGCACCTGCCTCAACTACCTTCTCCGGCAGCTCGTTCCATATATCCACCACCCTCTGTGTGAAAAAGTTAACCTATCTGGATCCTATTAAATTGTTTCCCTCTCACCTTAAACCTATGTCCCCTGGTTCCCAACGCCATAACGGGACACAAAAAGCTTGAGTAGCTCAGCGGGTCAGGCAGCATCTCTGGGGGAGAGAAATAGCTGGTGCTTCAGGTCGAGACCCTTCTTCAAACTAGAGTCAGGGGAAAGGGAAATGGGTGATATAGACAGTGTTATAGAGAGTAATGGAAGATATGCAAAAAATGTAATGATGATTAAGGAGACAGGCCATTGTTAGTTGTAGTCCAGGTGAAAACAAGTTAAAGAGCATCAGATTCTGATTGTGTAATGTAAGTTGGTCTGATTCTGGTATGTAAGTTGTAATTGTCGCCAAACAGTAATAATACAGTGGGTGGGCGATCACAGGGATTAGATTCAAATTGAATCCAGGAGCCGGGCCAACTGCATGGAAGGATCCAATTAGAGAGCAGACCCAACCACCAGAGGATGGCGAGTGGGAGATCACAGCAGGTAGAGCAGGAAGGATTCCGATCAAGGGGCAGGGATCACAAAGACATTTTTCTCTTTCTTGTCTGCAAATAGCACCAGTAAGGCACTTTTGTTCAGCGCTTTCCATCTTTCTTCAGCAGTAAATTTTAAAAACTGAGTTTTTTGAAACAGTTAACATTAAATCTGAGACGTGCACTCTCCTGGCACTGGATTTATGCCCTAATCCCAGGATCCCTCCATTAGGACCAAAAGTAGATAGACTTGAGGCTTACATTTTCATGCCGAGTCTGAACTCAAAGCCTTTGAATATTTGGGAATTGAAATGGCTCCTTGGATCAATTAGATTAGATTATTAGACATAATATTGAGAATTATTTCACTCCGACAGTTCATGTGTTGAAGAAAAACACTTCTTCAAATCGTGCTAGGATAAAGGAGAAAGGCTTCCCTGAGACATCGGGGAATGAGGAAAGATGCATCAAAGGATGATCAGAGGGCGAAAACATGACAGGGGTTAAGTAGCTGGATTTAAAAGAAAGACTTGGATATATACAGGACCTTTTTAATGCATTGGAATGTTTCAAGGCCTTGGATTTTACAGTCAATAAAACAGCTTTGAGTATAGTCGTTGCTGTACAGGAAATGCAGCAATCAATTTCCTAGAGTCATAAGGTCAGAAGTATAAGTGATCAAGACTGGTTAATTGTAATATGTACCGGAGCAGAACAAATTCTCACACAGCAGCACAACAGGTTTGTAAATATAGTACTCAATAGATAACATAATAAACAAACAAAAATTGAATTAAAGAAAAAAGAAACAATATTGTGGAAAACAAAACAAAAGACTAAAGTCCCTAGTGCAACCAAGACAGTTCATCAATCTAAGTTTAGTTGGTGTTTGTAGTGTTCAATAGCCTTATTGCTGTTAGGAAGAAGCTGTTCTTGACACTGGACGTCACGGTTTTCAGACTCCTATACCTTCTTCCTGATGGGGAGAGTGAAATGAGAGTGTGGCCAGGTTGGTGTGGATCCTTGATGATGTTTGCTGCCTTTTTGAGGCAGCAGCATCTGCCGATCGCTTTGATGATGGGGAGGTCAATAGTTGTGATAGATAGGGCAGCGTTCATCACTTTTTGTAATCAGCTTCATTCCTAGGTGTTCGAGTTGCCAAACCAGGCCAAGATGCAACCAGTCAACATGCTCTCTACTGTACATGTGGCAAGCTGTCCCAAGACCCACCAGCAGGCCCAGACTGTCCGCCGCGGGCAGAGGACCGAGGACCTGCTCGGAAGGCCCAGCTCGCCCGCCACAGATTGGGGACCCGCGCCGCGGACTGGCAACCCACCTGCTCGCCTGCCCAGAGTGGAAGAAGTCAGATGGAGAGCCGGTAAGCAGACTGGCTGCAAGAGGCTATGCAGTGCGTCAATGGTGGAGTGGGCCGCTGGAGGCCCTGCAACAGCCTGGGGCACGGCTCGACCGGGCACTGTTCCAAGACGCCGACTACGTGGACCACACGTGGCCTGCAGTGGTGGAGCAGGCAGAGGAGCGGCGAAAGACACTAACGGATACACTTGGCCAGGCCGAGCCCGCAATGCCGCCCAGACAATGGGCCTTCATGGTCAGCTCAAGATCCCTGCATTAATAACCACTAGGATTTGAAAATAGCGCCAATCTGGCAATTGTATACTGTCTCTGTGTACTACTGCTATGCACGTGCTGTATCTGAGATGTATCTAAGTGCTTATGTATAGTGATACTTGTACTGAATGCTATACAAAAGGGAATTTCACTGTACCTCGGTACATGTGACAAATAAAGTATAATACCATGCCCAGAGAAGTTCAACAGAGTATTTATCGCCAGATCAAATCTCCTCAATCTTCTAAGCAAGTAGAGGCATGAAGAACCAGTGCAGAGAGGAGAGGCAACAAGATGGCTTTCCCTATTAATCTATTGTGGGGGTAGGCAAATTGTAGAGGTGTACAACATACTCCCAAAAAATAGCAACAACATGAAGACCACCTAGTCAATAATTTTAAGGTATTGGTTGAGAAATAATCGAAAGGCTGGGGCACAGGAGCAAACTCCCATGCTCTTCTTTGAACAGAGGAATATTTTATATCAGACTGAAAGATCAGATAAGGCTTCAGTTTCAACATCTCACCCGAAAGATCACAACTTCAGCAGTGTTCCCTGAGCACTGCTCCACCTGGATTTTGTGCAAAAATCGAGAAAGACAATTAAACACTTAAGCTCAGAATCAGACGTGAAAGTGGTTGCATTTGGGCCACAGGGACACTTAGCTGCAAAATACTTTTGTGAGAAGACATTAGATGTAAATAGCCTTGAAAAGTTTGGTAACCAAATAATTCCAAATATTCTTACAAATTTGTGCAAATTATTGCCAAAGAAATGAGACAAACAAAATCTTATGATCCTTGGTTTCCTACCATCTCCACCCAACAAGTAGAACTGCATAAACAGTAGAAACAAGGAACTGGAGATGCTGATTGACACAAAAGGATACAAAGTACTGGAATAACTCAATGGGTCAGTGAATATCTCTGGTGGACATGGGTTGGGACCCTTCTTCAGATTGATTGTGGAGGGGAAGGGGGGGTGGGGGCGAGGGGAGAAAGGACGATAAAGAAAACTGGAAGAGAGGAGAGGCAGGACAAAGTGCCGCAAATAACAGGTGGACACAGGTGAGGGGGTTGATAAGTAGATGGTTGATCACAGTGGGGAAGCTGTGAGAGGGGGTCTCACAGAACTCCCATCAAAGATAGAAATGCATACCACACTCACGCCTTTAGTGAGAAGAACAGGGAGGTCCTAAGAAGCTGATAAGGCTTAAACAAATGGATCCCAAAGGCTGCCATCTATTTAGCCCAGGGAGTTGAAAGAGATCCGGAGAAGACATGCAAGTCAATGAAAATCATTATGAAGAAATCGAAGAATCAGTAAACTGGAAGCTGCCTAAGGTGCTTCTTATCCTAAAAAATAGGTGACAGAACACAGCCAGACAACGATAAGATTGAAGAGTTTACTTCAGTGGTTTGCAAGATAATAGTGGTAATTATCATAAATACATCTAAGAATCAAAATCTCAAATTGTAATGTTCAACCGTGGGAAAAACATGTCGACCAATATTCTTCATTTGTTTGAAGTATAGACTTGTGGATTCTGATACATTCTATATACGTGACTTGCACAGGCATCTGATAAAAGTAGTGAAAATATGTACTATTTTTGTTTGAAGTCGCAAAGCCAGAAGGCACAAACTGAAATAAATTGGAAGCTTTAGGCATTGTTTCCCCACTTTACTGCAAAAAAAAGTCATTTTCATCAAAATTAATGGCAGCGAGCCTTAATGTACCTGTAATAACACTGCTTTCACATTTTTCAAGTTGATAAACAGCCACCTGGACAGCATAAATGATGAAACATCAATAATCCAAGCCTGTGAACACAATTCCAGAGTATTCCAAAGCCATACAAGTCGAATAATTTACCCTTAGTTGTCTGAAGAAGGGTCTCGACCCGAAACGTCACCCATTCCTTCTCTCCTGAGATGCTGCCTGACCTGCTGAGTTACTCCAGCATTTTGTGAATAAATACCTTCGATTTGTACCAGCATCTGCAGTTATTTTCTTACACTTAGTTGCCTGCAGGTATAAGATTAATAGTCACTCATCCAAACTTCCTCCTGAACATTTTTTAGGTGTTCCTTTTCAAACTATTTAAGATCCTTTTGTTGTGCTAATCTATATACTAAAGCCCTCGTTTGTTTGTTTGTTTGTTTGTTCCTGAACTACAGCCAAAATGGTACACGATAGCACAACAATTTTAGGCCCTCCTCGCTCACCGTCGTCCCTTTGGTGCTAATGGAAGAAGTTTCATTGATATCGGTTATATTTTATGTAATTCACATTTTAAAGTTTAAATCTATCTCCTAGGGAGGGAGGGGGTGGAGGGCGGGGGGGGGGGGGGGGGGGAGGGGAAAGGAGGGAGGGGGAAGGAAGGAGGAGGGAGGATAAGGGGGGTTGAGGGGGATGGAGTGGGGGGAGGGGAAGGGGAAGGGGAAAGGGAGAGGGGAAGGGGGAGGGGGAGGGGGAGCAGAGGGGGATGGAGGGAAGGGGAGCAGAGGGGGAGGGGGAGGGGGATGGAGGGGGAGGGGAGGGGGATGGAGGGGGGAGGGGAGGGGGAGGGGAGGAGGGAGGGGGGAGGGAGGGGGAGGAGCGAGGGAGGGGATGAGAGGGGAGGGGGAGGAGGGGAGGAGAGTGTGCTGCATCAATGCAGGAGTTTGGGCCCAACAGGTCCACTTGATCTAATAGCTCCTAAAATACAACTGAAAATGGAGGCGCAGAAGAAACATTTTATTACTTGTGGCATAATTGGGTCATTTCCTTCGGTTTGCAGAATTTTTACAAACATTAGCCGCTGGGAGGAACGGTCAGAAAGAGAGAGGAAGGAAAGGACAGGATAAAGGGAAGGAGATGGGGACAGACTGAAGATACAGATTTAAAGAAGGGATGTAAAATAGAACAAAAAAGCATCTTTTAGGACTCCCCAGATGTGCTGACTGTTGTGACAAAGGGAATGTGATGCAAACTCATGAGCTGCAAGATAAATAACCGTGATCATGACAAGCTGATCATCCACTTCATTACCCTACTAGGGTCCTTATTGAGCAGTATGGTTAACTTCCTACTTTAAACTGACTACCAATAGTCACCAAAATGGTTCTTCCATCTCAACCATTATGTTTTACTAAAAGTATCAGGACATAGATGAAGAGGTCCTTTATGAGCTTTAAGGTAGTCATGGATAAGTTAGGCTGAATGGCTTGTTTCTTAATTGTAAATTCAATGGATTTCTATATCTTATTCAAACAATTTCACCCATCTCAATCTTGGTGCTGTTTCATGGAAGCCAACAGTCAGACCAACATCATGTCATAGAGGAGCCAATATTTCGCTGGTTACTGCGCTGTACACTAATTTGTCTCTTCGGATGATCAATGGTGCAAAAGACTTGCTTCCTATTTTCATCAGCGCAATAAACTATCTGGTTCTCAAATCTACATTGCCATTTCTCAACATGGAAAATTGATTTACTATTCAATCCTGACATTTATAATAGCATTTTACCTCAAGCAACAATGCTACATCATTTGTTTTAAGAAAACTATACAATCTTTTGGCTTGCGATCAAGATTTCTAAATTCTGCACGTAGATATTTTGAAACTCCCATTTCCTTCCAATAAATCAAATAGCCACTTAGCAACCCGTGGGGAAAAAAACCATCAGCGTGGTAGGTTTGTCCGTTGTAGTCAAACTTGCATGCAGTTACAATGTCTCCAGTTCATTTCTGGATCTGGAGCCAAGAAGATCCCATCAACAACTTTCACCAGCTCATCTGAGCAAGCTGCAAGGAGAAGTGCCTCAAACTCTTTTCAGCCTCCCCACCGCCAGCAGGGTGTGCAGTAATATGCATGAAGGAAATGCAGATGCTAGTTTACACCGAAGATGGACACAAAATGCTAGAGTGACTCAGGCAGGCAGCATCTCTGGAGAGAAGGAATGGGCGACATTTCACGTCACAACCCTCCTTCAGACCAAATAAGGGTCTCGATCCGAAATGTCACCCATTCCTTCTCTCCAGGGACGCTGCCAGTCCTGCTGAGTTACTCCAACACTGTGTCTATTTCAGTATATGCAGTAGTTTCCTTTAATAACTAGTATTTCTCACACTGATTCTATACTATGATATAGACTCATACAGAATGGAAACGGGCCTGTATAGTAAGTAGCTAGTGTTACTTTGCTGAAGTAACACGAGTAAACCTGTAAGTCTGGATATTAGTCCCCTTCCAGTTCAGGTGCAACCTGCCACTCTTGTACAGGACATCTCAGCCACAGAAGCGATCCCAATGGTCCAAAAATCCAAATCCCTGCCTCCTGCACAAGCTCCTCAACCAAGCATTCAGAGTTTCAAAACCTTGCACAGTGTACCGCTTATTAAAGTGGAAATTATAAAAATACAAACTGCATACATATCAATAATCTGCACAAAATGAATGGAAGGGCTTTAATTATAGCTGCTACTACAGGGGAGTGTGTTTTCTCTCTCTAGTTTAAAAAAAACTGTGAACAGATAAAATAAGCATATTTCTGATATCATGGAACATCATGTAAGAAAATAACTGCAGACGCTGGTACAAATCGAAGGTATTTATTCACAAAATGCTGTGAATTTTGTGAATAAATATCATGGATCATCATGGTCGTCAACAAAACATAGTTTTGCTACACCACAAGGTAGTCAACAACAATTTTGAAAGGGCTGCAATATTATTTTCCTTCAAGTTTTTCTAGATCTTTATGCTTCAGAAATTGTAACAAAATACACAGACGTGTCTGAGATAAGTTGCCAAATAGTTTCAGGATAGCCCAGGATTTCCCGAATGGCCGTGTTCTCACAACTGAATCAGAAGTAATTGGTTTCAACCCTATTCTTGTCTCAATACAACAACAAAAAATTGGTTGAAATTCCAGTGCTGTACTGAACACCAGTAAATAGGTTAGCTGGTCACAATAACAGTGTTCCTTCTCTCCTCGCTCTGTGCCAATTATCACGTTGTTTGCTTCCTGCCTTTGGTTGCCTTCCAGGGTTATGTGAAGTGTACTGAAATGGTGTGTTCTTGAAAAATAAGCCCGAATGAGCCAAACCCAGCAGCCTTTTGTACCACCTTTAACAAGTTCTTTGCAGGGTACCAATTTATCAGTTCACTTGATTACTGGCACATGTGTATGCAACATTATTCTATTCCGACAATTATTTGACCTGAATGCCCTACGTAAGTACAAACTAATGATTTAATTTTAAATATTTGAATGTTCGGCATTTTCAGTTCATTAATCGTTGAGGTAAAAACAAGTCAACACATTTGTAAAAGTGTAGTGGCATTTCATTTCAATCTGCTTCATGAATTTGTTTGGCTCTAATTATCCAGTCCCAATTTCATATTTGTAGGAAAGGAGACCCTATATTGTTTGGTCAAATATTTATTGAACAAGTGAACGGCATTATGAACACGCACTTCTCATGGCAAAAAAAGTAAAGTTTCTTCAGTCTTAACAACATTCATTGTAATTTTCCACGTCTTACAAGCATCCAGTCATTAGTCTGTTGACTCCTTCTATCCTCGACCTTCACTTCATGCAATAAGACTTGTCACTTTGAAGGCAAATTGGAAAGTCACAAGGTTTTTGTCAACTTGTCCACCCCCACATCTTTTCTTGATGTGGAGACAGGCTGCACGCATTGCTCTGCAACACGGAGCTCATTATCTCCTGTTGGTTCCATTAACCGTGGGCAGTCTTAGTTTGCAAAGCCTACACATGTCCAACAAATCCTAATAACCTGTCTGAAACCATGGCATCCATCATGTTGATTTAAGTAATGATTTCCTACCTTGATAGTCAACAGCTCATTTAGCAATCTTGCACCTCCAGTGTGCAAATTGTACTAACTGCTCTGATTGGCAAGAGATTGAAAATCCTACTAAATCGTCTTATATATTTGGACATTCCTGAGCCTCTAGTCATCGCAGTGCTTACTTTGTAAAATTATTTCAAGTATATTACCCTTAAGGTGTGATTTTTATAAACTTAAACAGGGCGGTATGGTGAGGCAGCAGTAGTGTCCTTACAGTGCCAGAGACCCGGGTTTGATCCTGACTACGGGTGCTTTTCTGTACAGAATTCTCTCTGTGAATTGTGTGGATTTTCTCCGGGTGATCCAGTTTCCTCCAACACTCCAAAGACATACAGGTTTGTAGATCAATTGACTTGGTATAATTGTAAATTGTCCCTAGTCTGTGTAGGATAGTGTTAGTGCACAAGGATCGCTGGTCGGCGCGGATGAATGGGCCAAAGGGCTTGTTTCCGCGCTGTTTCTCTAACACCAAAACTTAAAGATTTTACCACCATTTATTTTCAACTTAAGGGTATAAGATATATTTTTTTCTTTTTTTTTGTGGGATGTGGGCACAATCAGCAAATTGTCCATCGTTATTGCCTTTGAGAAAGGTGAACCACTGCAATCTTACAACAAAAAAAATTAAAAATTGCACGGTCGGCATTTATTAACTTCACTAGTTGGCCTTTAGAAGCTGGTGATGAGATGCCGACTTGAACAGATGCAGCCCTGGTGAAGATGCTCCAACAGTGCTGTTATGTCAGTTCGTCCAAGATTTAGAGCCAGTATTGATGAAGGAACAGCAATATATTTCCATCCCAAGATAAAATGCAATTTACAGGAGAACCTTGAAAGGAGGGGGAGGAGATTATGGGGTGACCTGACAGAAGTATATCAAAATTATGAGAGGCATAGACAGGGTAGACAGTCAGAACCTTTATCCCAGGATGGAAATATCAAATGCATAGAGGCAATAGCTGTAAGGTGAGAGGGCAAAGTTTAAAGGAGATGTGCGAAGCAAATTTATATAACAGATGATGGTGAGTGCTTGCAATGTGCTGCCAGGGGTGCTGCTGGAGGCAGATACTAAAGTGGCATTTTTAAGAGACTTTTGGATAGGATCATGGATATGCAGGGAATGGAGGCTTATGGATTATGTGCAGGCAGATATGAGTTGGTTTTGGTTTAGCACAGACATTGCGGGCCCATTCAAAGGACCCATTTCTGTACTGTTACTGTTCCATATTCTGTGGCTGGGTTTCCACATACCTGCTGCCTTTGGTGGTGGAGCTTGTAGTTTTGTTAATACTGGAATGTAAAAGATACATAATGTAGCCACAATATGCTTACAGTGGTGGGTGGGATATCAAAGACGTGGTCTGCTTCATCCTGGATGACATTGAGTTGCTCCAGTGTTGTTGGAGGTGCCATTGCAGAGATATTCATCTCACTTCTGATGTTCTAGATGGTGGGAAGGAATGATGTAAACCACTCATTGCAGGTTTCCCAGCCTTTACCTCTGTCAAGCTGAAAAGGGTGCAGAGAAAATCTACGAGGATGTTGCTAGGAATTGAGCGCCTGTGCTATAGGGAGAGGTTGAGCAGGCTAGGACTCTATTCCTTGGAGTGCAGAAGGATGAGGAGTGATCTTATAGAGATGTACAAAATCATGAGAGGAATAGATTGGGTAGACTGTCTGGGTTTCTGTCCCAGAATAGTGGAATCGCGAACCAGAGGATATAGATTTAAGGTGAGGGGGGAAAGCTTTAATAGGATCCTGAGGGGTAACCTTTTCACACAAATGGTGGTGGGTGTATGGAACGAGTTGCCCGAGGACGTAGTTGAGACAAGTACTATCGCAACATTCAAGAAACATTTAGACAGGTATTTTGTGTAGGAAAATAACTGCAGATGCTGGTACAAATCGAAGGTATCACAAAATGCTGGAGTAACTCAGCAGGTCAGGCAGCATCTCTGGAGAGAAGGAATGGGTGACGTTTCGGGTCGAGACCCTTCTTCAGCCTTCTCTCCAGAGATGCTGCCTGACCTGCTGAGTCACTCCAGCATTTTGTGATACCTTAGACAGGTATTTTGATAGGACAGGTTTAGCGGGATATGGGCCAAATGCAGGCAGGTGGGACTAGTGTAATTGAGCCGAACGGCCTATTTCCATGCTTTGACTCTAAGACTCCAAGCTGATCCAGTGCATTTACAGTGCTGGCATTTTTCTGACGTTGTGACAAAAGGCAGGAGAAATCTAATCCAATTGATTAGCAAGCAAAGTAAACTCAGCCATCAGCAAATTGATGGAAAGTGGTAATCTCGAACAACAATTGGCTTTAGATTTCAATGTACCCTAAATTCAAAAGCTAAACTCTGAATATGATGTGAGACTGGCTGCTTTTGATATCAAGACAGCATTTGGTCAAATGTGGCGATTAAGAGTTTGGTAAACCTGAAATCAGTGGGCATAAAGAGAAAGAATGTCCACTGACACAGTTGTATCTCGAACACAGGTCTACTCTACCACTCATGATTTTGTACACCTCTACAAGATCACCCCTCATCCTCCTGCGCTCCAAGGAAAAGAGTTCTAGCCTGCTCAACCTCTCCCGAAACCTCAGGCCCTTGAGTCCTGGCAACATCCTCGTAAATCTTCTCTGCACCCTTTGCCAAAGGCTCTATCAGTTTCCTTATACCATGCATGAACAATTAAATTGGCTGAAGAATTGCTTCTTTTCCACTTGACAATACTCCCAACATTCTGTTTAGTTTGGTTTAGTTTAGCTTAGAGATACAACATGGAAATAGGCCCTTCAACCCACCAAGTCCATGCCAACCATTAATCATCCGTTCACACTATCTCTTATCCCACTGTCTCAGCCACTCCCTACACAATCGGGGCAATTTTTACTGATGCCAATTAACCTACACGTGTTCACAGGGAAAACTTGCAAACTCCTCACAGACAGCACCCGAGGTCAGGGACTACCAATTATTTAATCAAATAATTAATTCGAATGAATTTTAATCCAGTCAAATTGAATGATTGGTGACTTCCCATTCCGGATGTTATGTGATGAGGAGAGGAACTGTCCTCTATTGTCAGCAGTGTTTGTTGCATAATTAAATCAATTTGGTTGATGGAGGTGTAGGTCTTAATGGTCAGGAATGTAGAATGATTTATAATAGCACATGTGATTAATGCATTGCATCAAAACAGAAGTAATTCTGGTCTATGTTACTCTTTTTCCAAGATGAGGTAAATAAACGACACAATGATAATCTTGGTGATGTTTTGATTTCATGCTCTCCCCTACTAGACAATGTTGAGAATGGTGTAGGAAGGAACTGCAGGTGCTGATTTACACCAAAGACTTTTATAAAGTGATGGAGTAACTGCGGGACAGGCAGCATCTCTGGAGAGTAGGAATGGGTCAACAATGGTACGGAGTTAGACGTCAAATTTTGAACATCTTTGTCATAGGAAGTCAAGGATTGAGAGAGAGTCTGCTCGATGCCAACATTCCTGTTGCTTTGCATGAACTGCAGCTTCTCAGTACTTAAAAAGACATCTTCATATTTTCCCCTTCATTACTTAAATCAAACTTGAGTGTGCAGCCGAGAAACCCAATTAGACGGAAGTATCTGAGCTTCACATAATAACTTCTTCTTTATGGCTGTTAGAATGCAGTTAACCTCCAAAATGCAAATTTGTGCACTACATCTATTGAGGAAAGCCGATGTTTTCACTTTCTGCGTGTTTTTGCTAAGGTTGCTAAAGTGCATTCATAAGAGCTGAATTAACATTCACTCAAATGTTGAAATTTCCATTTATAATTATAATATTAGGACTTTTACTGTAAGACTTATATTAATTGGTTCCCTTCATTGGGCTGATTAGAATTGCTAGCTGCGGAGGTTAATTAATCAGAGTGAATCCATTTTATAATTAAAATTACAAGATGACATGGGCTGATTTATTGTTTATTTGTATTGGTAGAATGGTATTGGCAGCAACCTGTCACCCTGCATTTCCATCTTGCAGACCAGTTATTCTACTGGATGTACAACCTCACAAAAGCAGTGATACAATATACTGGGCAATGTTATGTTATTGATGGCTGTTTGGAGACATTGCATGCAGGCAGCCTAATTGCATGGCAAATCTCACTTACAGTGAGGAACTGGAAAATGGTAAAGAACCAGAAGTAGAAACTCACCCTCAGGCACCTGTACTAAACCTTTGATGCAGCAGTAGTTATGAATTGTATTCAGCTTCTGAAAGTCAATTCCACGGGCTGTAGTGGAATTTCAAAAGTGCAGCTCCCACAACACTACATGTTTACAGGAAACTACCAAGAATAATTTCTGACCTCCAATGTCTATCTTTGACCAAAGTGGTTTCAATCAGAGAGTCCAAAAAAAGGCAGACACTGGGATTATGATGCATGATTGTCTAACACTTGTTCAGTATTACACAAGCACCACTTAGATATAGCCTCCATTTCTTAAAGGTACGTCGTGGGTAGAACAGGAGCTTATCGTGTATCTACACACTGTAAATGCCTCGATTGTAATCATGCATTGTCTTTCCGCTGACTGGATAGCACGCAGCAAAAGCTTTTCACTGTACCTCGGTACACGTGGCAATAAACTAAACTAGCTAACTAATCTAGGAGTCATTCTACACTGAACTTAACCTGGGAATGGCTGACCACAGGAGAGATTGAGCACCTCAGTTTTCAGATATTGCACAGGAATGAGGTGGAAAGGAGTATCCACGAGAAAGAGGCCTTTTAGACACAAGGCACAAAAGCAATAGGCAAAATGTGTAGGAAGGAACTGCAGGTGCTGGTTTATACCAAAGATAGATACAAAATGCAGGTGTAACTCAGTGCGTCTGGCAGCATCTTTAGAAAAAAGGAATAGGTGATGTTTTGGGAAAGCAGTGAGGGTTGAGAGAGGCAGTGGACATTAGTGCTGCTCCTCGTGGCGGCATTGGTTCCGCGTCTGGGCCTCGCGATGATCGGGCAGGCGATGTGGTCCAGCGATGGAGTCCCAGGCCTGTGGGCGGTCGAGTCGTAGAGGGACCGGTCTGGAGGCGGGCAAGCTTGCGATCCTCAGTAGAGTCCAGGTAGGCGTGGAACCATTTGTTGAAAGTGTGGAACTGTGTGGCAAGAAGTAAAGTTGCGCTCCTTTGCAGGTGTGTGTGAGTGAGGCCCGGAGCAGCGGGAGAGTCAGAGCGAGGGCCTACTGGTGCCAGCGCACGGTAACCAGCGTAGAGCGCAGGGCACGGAAGGTCAACTGTTGTGAGAAGCGGTGGATCAACTGTCGGTACCTGTAATCCGGGTTGCAACCGAACAGTGAGGTCTGGAACCAGAGTTGGAATCCCCGAGGCAGAAGATGGAGGTGCAGGAAAGTGCCAAGGAAACACGTGGCCACTTGCACATGATTGCCCATATCCCTCTAAACATGTCCTATCCATGTACCAGTCTAATTGCTTCTTAAGCATTGTGATAGTCCCTGCCTCAACTACCTCCTCCAGCAGCTTGTTCCACACAATTTTGCATTAAGGCATGATATTTGTTTAGAATTGATGTCCTCAAAAGGTGAGAGCGGCTTTCCAAATTATACACTGGTTTGACAGAGGATGTTCATGGGATCTGTGTGTTCATTTTTTATGGTTATAGAAATTCTATATATTGTTCGACAAACTGGATTAGTGCCAGAAATAGAACATGGGTTGTAAGAGATTGTCAGGTCCTCAGATGCTGTGGGCACAGCTGTAATGTGAACACCAATTGTGCATTGTCAATATACACTCTGTAATGAATGTGCTTAAACTTTCATCAATGCAATTCAAAAGGTGCTGTTTCAAATCTTCAAATGATTGATGTTGAAAGATAATACTGCTTTTAATATTTATGGTCATCTTCAATTATAGCAACATAAATTTATTATTATTCTCTATTCTAAACAAACAAAAGTAAATTGACCTTTGGAAAGAAAACCATTTTGGAACGGATCTTTTCAAGAGTGAAACCAAATGACTTTCAATGTTTGACTCAGTTAGTATAAAGATTCATTGAAAGCTTTAGAGACTACAAATTGATACAAATTGATTTAACATTACTAATCATTCTCTTAACTTGAAAGAGAAGGTGGACTAACTTTCCTCCCCACAGCCATCCATCCTTTGAGGAAGAAATACTTAGGCATAACAATGGCCAGAACAAAGGCATGTTTGGCCAACCTTTGGCCAGAACAAAGACATGTTTGCAGGTTCCATGATGAAAGCTATAATGCAAACTGGAAGAATGCTAGTCCACAAATAAAGTGTCCATTCCTTTACAGAGATTAGCTCAATCAAATAAGGGGCAAGTTGACAAAGCAATACAAGGGAAGAGAGGGTAAGATAATACAGCTGCAGGTAAGAAACAAGACTCGATAAAATAGACATTTGGTACAAGGGAGATTTTTGAAGATGGCGAGAATTGCAACATGGTAGAAGAGTTTGTGCCAAGGTGTCACACCTTAAAATCCAGGTGAAGATATAGGTGGAGAATGGTCCAGCCAAAATTGAGGCGTAAATATAGGAAACCATGTTTAAGGACCGTACTGTTTATTAATAATTGTGTGTTTGCTTGAGATGGACAAATTAACAGGCAAATTATTATGGTAATAGATTGTCTTAAAAATCTTGAGTCATTAGTAACATAAATAAAATCAATGTTAAAAATTAACACATTACTTCAAGATAAGCACAATAGCATTTTTATATGTTTAGGATTTTCATTTCAGCATGCACCTTCTCTCCTGGTCTCACTTAATCGGTCTTAGAAACATAGAAAATAGGTGCAGGAGGAGGCCATTCGCCCCTTCGAGCCAGCACCGCCATTCATTGCGAACATGGCTGATCGTCCACAATCAATAACCCGTGCCTGCCTTCTCCCCATAATCTCTTAATTCCACTAGCCCCTACTGGATAAGTATGAAGTATGAGTATCTCATACTTCATACTTATCTACCATACTATGTTCACTTTGGATTTATTTCTCCCTCACATTCCACCTTTTATTCTTCCCCATCTCTGCATTTGCTTTAAAGTTATGGCTGCATTTCTGACTTGTTTGGTTCGCCGAGAAAGGTTCTGTGAAATGTGAACTCTGCACCACAGGTATTTCATGACCTGCTGAGTAAGGACCAGCACTGTTTGGTGTTATTTCTTTTATTTCCAGCATCCGCACTGTCTGGGCTTTGTTCATGACTCATCCAGCTGTTCTTCCAAGGGTTCATGCTCCCACTGAGCACTCAAACCTACTTGTGATTCAGTGACAGCAAACTGAAAACATGATAAGGAGAACCGTGAAATTGAGAGAGTAAATGAAATAAATTGTCATTTTTAAAAAACCCAATACATTTGCAGCATTTGTTGTTCAACCAACTAATTTCACACCTTTAAGGACTAAACTGCTGTCCACAATATAAGATAAGGAAAATATACAACGATTCCAGGAACTAAAGAAATTAAATGTTCTAATTTGAGAATTCTACTTGATATGGTGAAACATTTTAGCTGTGAGATTTACAATTTAATCTCAGCAATGAATAACGAGTTCTTGTATTAGTTTATCAGAACAGAACAGTCAGCCAAGAATTCAAGGATCAGGCAGGAGCACAGATTCTGATGTATATCTGTGCCTGCTAATTTTGAAATAATTATATTGCAATCACATGTTCCCTCCTCCAAAAATGAAGGCAACAATTAGTTCTGATGCCCTCTGCAAATTGGGCAACAGTTTGAGAGAGACAAAATTAATATTGCTGCCAAAGTACACAAAGTACACAAAGGATTGCCGAATTACATGCGCGAAAGATCGTCGACTGAAAAGAGCAAACATTCCTTCTTCTCATTTCCTGACATCCAGCAGAACTGTAGAGATCTACAAAATGACAGAGGTTAGGATTGTGGAGTACAGCAGAATGCAGGCAGATACAAACAATAGACTAAAAATGCTGATGTAACAGTGGGTCACGCAGCATCGCTGGAGAAAAGGACGTGTGATGTGGCACGGTAGCGCAGCGGTAGAGTTGCTGCTTTACAGCGAATGCAGCGCCGGAGACTCAGGTTCGATCCTGACTACGGGTGCTGCACTGTAAGGAGATTGTACGTTCTCCCCGTGACCTGCGTGGGTTTTCTCCGAGATCTTCGGTTTCCTCCCACACTCCAAAGACGTACAGGTATGTAGGTTAATTGGCAGGGTAAAATGTAAAAATTGTCCCTAGTGGGTGTAGGATAGTGTTAATGTACGGGGATCACTGGGCGGCACGGACTTGGAGGGCCGAAAAGGCCTGTTTCCGGCTGTATATATATGATATGATATGATATGTACAATCTGTGATGCTCCAAACAATCTGAGGCAATATTTTCTGGAAATTGTTCCACACTTTTAACATTGGCTTCATACTTCTGTTGTAGGAGGCCACACAGCCCACTAATCGTCTACTATTCTCAGAGCATTTCCATCAGTCCCACTGCCTCTCCAATTTCCCTGTAACCTTTCAACTCCCACCTGATTTTTCTGCCGTTCACCTAACGAGGAATATAGAAGTTGGGAGGTCATGTTGCAGTTATATAAGGCATTGGTGACATTAGAGTATTATGTTCAGTTCTGGGCACCGTATTATAGGAAAGATGTTATGAAGTTGGAAAGGGTGCCGAGAAGATTTACAAGAATGGTGCCAGGACTCGAGGATCTGAACTAAAGGGAGAGATTGAGTTGAGTAAGCTGGGACTCTATTCCTAGGAGCACAAGAGGATGAGGGGTGATCCTAGAGAGGTGTATAAAATCATGAGAAGAATAGATCGGGTGTACACACAGTATCTCTTGCCCAGAGTAAGGGAATCGAGAACCAGAGGGCATAGGTTTAAGGTGAAGGGAGAAAGATTGCATAGGAATCTGGGGGGTAACTTTTTTCACACAAAGGTTGGTGGGTGTATGGAACAAACTGCTTGAGGAGGTACTTGAGGCAGGGACTATCACAATGTTTAAGGAGCAATTAGACAGGTACATGGATAGGACAGGTTTAGAGGGATATGGGTCAAGGCAAGCGGAGATGGGACATGTTAGTGGCTGTGGGGAAGTTGGGCTGAAGGGCCTTTTTCTATACTGTATGACTGTGCTTCTATGACTAGGGGTAGCTTACATCAGCCAAGTAGCCTGCCTGTGTTTCCAGAGAACATGGGGGAAATTCATATCATCACATGGAGAATGTACACTCTCCACGAAGACAACACTCAAGGTCAGGATCGAACCTGTGCCATTGGAAGTGTGCAGTTAATTTAGAGTGTTTGATAATGAAGACCTAAAACCCAACTCATGGTCAAGTTGTCTGGATCTCCACTCTCCTGTAGGTTGCTGGGAGGTGCATCTCAAATCACAGCTAAAAACCTCCAAATCCATTGTCAGGATAGGTGATTAACATCCTCGCCTAGTCCTCCATGTGGTAAGATACATTATTTTTCTGCCCATCACCAGAACAGATTCAGCTCTGACATGACAAGGGATTACAAGGAGAATGGAGAAAATGATTCAAGGATGTTCTCTCAGTCTCCATGAAAATTTGAAAACGTCCCTTTCATTGACGATGAAAATCCGGGCTCATGACTTCTCAAAGTGGAGATGGGGTGATCGGGGTGGCACTGAGAATCTCAAATCTTTCCATCGGGAGAACAGGGAAGTCCAGCAAAAATAACAGAAGGAACACACCTCATTCCAAGCAACCCAACCACCTCATTCCAAGCAACCCAACCTTCCATTTTCCCCACACTATGGCAGATTCTGTAGATCCCACATTGATTTTTTTCCCCCACACACTAACACTATCCTACACCCACTAGGGACAATTTTTACATTTGCCCAGCCAATTAACCTACATACCTGTACGTCTTTGGAGTGTGGGAGGAAACCGAAGATCTCGGAGAAAACCCACGCAGGTCACGGGGAGAACGTACAAACTCCGGACGGACGGCGCCTGTAGTCAGGATCGAACCTGAGTCTCCAGTGCTGCATTCGCTGTAAGGCAGCAACTCTACCGCTGCACCACCGTGCCGCCATTGGGATCGAGGACATCATGGTTGACTACAAGTAACCACCCAAGAAGAAAAATCATGCAGAGAATGACACGACTAAGTTAAGAAAGGAACTACTTGTTAGGTGTGAGTGAACCATGTTGCATATAAGTGCAGCTTCACTCACTTCTACACTATGTTGTAAGTAATGATCCCAGAGAGTTCTTGGTTTGAAAACATGAGCTCATCATTAAGCCACAGAACTGTGTCTGGAATCTAATTAATAACTGCTCTGGAAAGCAGACAAGTTAGACAGGCACAAAGTGCTGGAATAACTCAGCGGGTCAGGCAGCCTCTCTGAAGAAAATGGATCGGTGACATTTCGGGTCCGGAACCGTAACGTCACCTACGTCACGTTCCGTTTTCCCAGACATATTCCTCCCAAATCGTATCAGGATTTATTTTCCATAGAAAAAACAATGCAGCAAAAAATTGTCATAAAGAGTAAAATAGAATTTAGCAAGCAACATTTCTGGTGAAAGATAAAGAGATACATTGGGTGCAGGAGCCATTTATGCTTAATTTAGTTACTGTCATTGTATTATGGCTATGTTTAATATTTCTAGTTTCTGTCTTTTTTGCATGCTTGTGGGTGTGATTTGATACGTAATAGGGAGTGTCTACATCTGGGGAGGCTAGCGTAGCCACAGAGATTGTGGGTCAGTTTAGTCTCGGAGGATGGAGAGAATACAGTTTTTTACCACACTCACGTCTGCCACACTCACGTCTGCCACACTCACGACTGCCACACTCACGACTGCCACACTCGCGCCAGCTACACTCACAATGAACCACACGGTGACGACTACACAATTTTACTGTATTGTTTGAAGAAGAAACAGTTGATAAGAACGAAAAGTTATGAACTACTCTTTGATTTGTGCTACTTTAATAAAGACCAATTAATCAAGAAACAGCGTTTGGAAGATTCGTTTTTGTTATCTCAGAGTGCGGTGTGTGCATAAGCTATACCTCCATTCCATCCCCGAACAGTAATGGCTATCGAAGTTGGACTTTGAGAAGGTATAGAAACCGCTATTACATTGGGAATTCAGAAACACACAATAAAAGATTTGATTTCCCTTGCGTAAATCAGAGCCTGGCGACAAACATTTCTATTCCATTTCCAACGGTCCACACTGTCAAGACAGGCAATAATTATTTTGGTTGCTGGAGCTCATTCACACTCAAGGAGCCATAGGGCGAGGCAAAAGAACTTCATGAACTGGGAAATATTTAAGACAGCCCGTAGCATGGATCGTGTGTGTTTGGAGAAAGAGAAAGAGAGAGAGAGAGAGAGAGA